>NC_135335.1:45187363-46387363 GCF_023851605.1 Tamandua tetradactyla | reverse complement strand
TCATCTATATTTCAGAAACAATGGCTCACATAAGGTAATCCGAAATTGATATTTCAAAGGACATACTCATTTATTCATGAGGCCCCTCAACTACTGATGCATGGGTTCCTAGAACTTACCTAGATTCTGCTTTTGGAGAAACTCCATTTCTTCTCTCCACGCTGTTTCTCCTTGTGCCAATTGGGAAAATACATCTGATTTGCAAACCAGACATCCTGTTTGTAGGGAAAAAGATAACGGGAGTTTGAATTAAGTGTTAATAATGCATTCTCATGTCCACAGTAGAAAAAGGAAAGCATGAAAGGACAGTAAGGCAAAAATATTTTGAATACAGAACACTAATACTTTACCAACAAGGGCTAACTTGTGACCATGTTTTGCATTGCAATGGGGACTTCTGTTTGCTATTGCCCATGCACAACTTGAAAGAAACACTGCAGAAGCCTCCATATTCTAAATGGGGAGAAATTCTGTTTCCACAGTTGATTATATTTAAGAAAATTATCCAGTAAGAATAAACTGTACTAAAACAAGCTAAATTCCAAGTGGGAAATGATAAATGCATTGTTTTTATTATTGTGTAATTATTTTAAAATGTATAGTGCCTTATTTAGCCTTTCCAAAATTATAAATTAACTTCCCATCATTGCTCTGAGTGCTGAAGACAGATTCAAGAAAGACATTTGTTGTGGTCAAGAATTTTAAATTCTATGGGGTGAACAAGATGTAAGTTAAAAGAAAACATTGCATTGAGGTGGCTGAATGTACATATAATATAGAGAATATAAAAAGGTTATATAAAACAATATAGAGAAGCTGACCTAGGTACTTGAAAAAAAGAAATACAAGATGATATATGATAGATGTGATAAACAAGTAGACATTAGATAGATTAGGTAGATGACTGAAAAATACTGGTGATAAATTTCTCACAGACTCACCAACTGAAACCAGATGATTGATAGTCTCCAGTATCACTTCTCTGAACATCTTTCTTTGGGATGTTTCTAGCAATGCCCATTCTTCATGAGTGAAGTCCACAGCTACATCTTTGAAGGTCATTAACTCCTAATATATCACAGAAATTTTCATTCACACAAAGCCATCTTTAACACAATTCTGAATGTGATGCTCAAAATGACATCTCTGAGGAAGCAGAGATTGTGCATATGTAAAGCAGAAATGTATTTGGAGTTCCAGTAAGGTCAAGCTCAATGCTCAACTGGTGTCTGCCTTTCGGATACACTCACAGACACATAGACATTCTGAATACATACAACTCCACTGTCAAGGAATACTACATGACATAGTGTGATATATATACATCTGAAAATTCTTCTAATACACTTGTAATCATGACTTCTTCATACTGAATATAATACTTGCTCTACAGTATCTGTGAAATAAATGACCTTTTCCATCAATTTCAGGTAAATCTACCGACTCATCATAAGGCAAGAAATATTCACGATTATGAATAGTTTAAAAATGACTAGTGTTGACTTACTCCCATAAATAAGTGACCTCACTTTCCTCACTTATAACACTGTTTAATGTATATTATGCATTTGTACAGACCCAATGTACTACTGTGTGAAGTGCTTTCTTATCAAAAGTCAATTCATTGGTCTCTTATTTATTAATGTGGCAGGGAATGTTGAAGTAATATGTAGAATTCTGCAGAAATGAACAGGATTTCATCGAGAATTCTGAATCAGTAAGTGCTATCTCCCTAATTCTAAATAACCCAGTTGTTCGGGACAATGTTAAACACAGTGAATGCAGGATCACACGTCAGGGACCATTGAGACAGCTGTACTGAACGATGGCCCTAATACGACCATTTCTGTGGTAGAATACCTCCAATCTCAACATTTTATCAGTCCCATAATGCTAGATTTCATTTTCCCTCATATCTTCAACTTATCTGTATGTTCAAGATTAAAAGACAGCCCTTTGTTGCTTCTGGTCTCTTCAAGTCTTGAAAAATTTTCAGAAACCAATAGTTTTAATTCCACATAAGGGAACAATACTTCTCATATATTGTATCCATTTATATAAATTGAATATCCATCTATATAAATTGAACAGTTAATTTACAAAAATTAAAGTTGGGAAATTGGGAACAATATTTGTCAGGTAAATTTTAATTTTTATTTAAGTATTTAAAAATGTGCAAATATATTTTATCAAGACTTTATTCCTTTTATTTCCTTCTTTGGTGCTCTGGTTAAAAATACCGACTTACACCCCAGCATGTGTAAAGCTGGATTAACTGAATGTACCTGGAGAAACATCAGTATCCCCACTGACTGTTAACTTCTGCTTTTATTAATTTCTATCACCTATGTTCCCTGCTTTCCTAAGCCAACCTGGCATTGATATGATCCATGAGGGCATTATTTCTCTAAAGAGGCCATGAGTTGAGTGAGAATACAAAAACATCTCTCTTCTCGTAAAGTAGTACAGAAACTGATTGAAGCCTGGAACAAACTACTGTAATACTGGAAAGGAGTTTACTTATTGATGAGCCCCAAATGTACTGTAACTATTCTACAGTCTAGATAAACTAAAATGAAGCTCAGATCCTTGAACAGCCATGAATGGATTCTGAATGTTTATGCAACTAGTAGAAACCTCCCCAACTTCTAGTAACAGTGGAATAACTTCAATTGAAGAATTTCCTACTCACTTGTGATTGCATTGTCAATAAGTCAGATGACAACTTTCTTCCTTTGGATTTTCACTCACAACAGAACAAGCAGTAGGTAAGCAAACCTGAGAAGAGATAGAACCATTTAAGTTCAAGACTTGACCACAAATCTGGACTCATCTGTCATGAATCTCAATCCCTTCACCTGGGAGTTTACCCAGTCCAATCAACAAGAATATGAAGTGTGTTCCAAGGGAAATAGGGGGAGGTTTCTGTTCTTGCTCCATCAGCACATAGGAGGCCTTGGTTTCTCTAGTAAATTCTGAAGCTATGAATACCTTCATTTTACAGATAAAGACATAAAAATCACTGAATTTTATGTATTAACTCATCATGTTCAGAGACTTTTAATTCCCTCCCTGATTCTAAAACATAGGATTCCCGATACATGTCTTATCGGGAATTAAGTTTCCACCATTAGAGAAAGCCATTTAGCATTCCTCACATTTAATTATGCTTGGTTGATGCACTAGTCCTGGTTCTCCAATATCCATTCCTGCCCTATGGACTCTCCATCCCTCCCTGCTCTAACCTGCTCCTGCCATCCTGGGTACACTTGCTCTAAATCATCTTGACTCTTCCAAATATGACATATAACAATTTATGACCCTCAACACTAAGTTCTAGATCTCAAGCCAATTGGTTTTGATAGCAATCAAGAAACTGATACTTAATTTTGGGATAGATATTTTCAAGGTCATGATCAATTTGGAGCATCAATGACCACTGCAATGCAAACTTAACCATAAAAGTCTCCTGTATCAGAGAATGGCAGAAGTATATGGGTCATAATGTCACAGTCATGTCCCACAATCATTATGGTATTTGAAGGCCCAGAAAATACAGAATGAAGAGATTTGGGTGAAAATCTTTTTGCTCATTGTGCTATTTCTGTGAAGCATTTTCATGCATTAATCATCATCAGCTGTGACATCTTATTTTTCAATATTTATATACGTGAACTGATTGTAAATTCTCTAAAACATCATTAATAATTATATGCATTTCTTGTACAAATAATGATAATGTGTCATAAACCAGAGGTAGGATTAACTTATTCATTTTCTATTGGGGAAAAAAGGTTGTATTAAATATATTTGGAGAATTACCTGTTTTTCCAAAGTTTCATCCTCATACTAACCCTGATGATAAAGGTCAATTTACTCCATGAATTTCCTAAGAACAATATTTATGAGGTATATTTCAGTATTTACCCCATCAGATAATAAACACCAGAGCACAGCTAAATGCTATAGAGTCTATTCATTTTATTTAAACAATAAATTATAAATTAAGGCACTCCAATATTGAGTATGTAGAATTCCTCACATGTAATTTCTCTGGCTTGATTATCAAACTGGCAGATGAGGACTTTCTACTTCCATTAGATTTATAGCTAATTATCTGCCTTGTACATTACTGCATCTAACAAAGCACAGCACTAAGCTATTGCTTTAGGGTGAAATGCAGAGTCACGACTCCTAGCACTGTTAGATATATCCTGATATCTGAATCATTCTTCCACATTCTATAATTATTTCAAGTCCCATACTTTTGAATCTCACACATGCTCACATTTCTTTCAGTAGACAGGATTAAACTCATACAAATCAGATGAATGATGTAGTTTGACAAATCCCCTCAGTTTAGCACCAAAACCTCTGTAACTATTTCTGCATACATACCTATTAATTATTCTTTCTTTCTCATTAAATGGGTAAATTTCCCCTGATTGAATTCCTGTCTTTCCTATCTTTTTAGAAACCATATTAGTAATTGTCATGGTCAGGTTCATGTATCAACTTGGTGGTGCTCAGTTGTCTGATTGGGCAAGTGCTGGCCTGTCTGTGGCTATGAGGACATTTCATGGACTTAAATCATGATCATGTTGGCTGCATACACAGCTGATTGCTTTTGTAATCAGCTAAGGGGAGTGTCTTCTGGAATAAGTGATGTTTAAGCTAATTGCCAGAAGGGTATTAAGGAAGATTGAGAACGGACAGTAACTCTGTTTCAAGCCAGTCACTTTCTCCTGAGAGATCACTGAGGACCTCCATCAGAGCCAGCTTGTGGCCAGCCCTTGAGAGCTTGGACCCTTACATCCCCATGGTTGCCCAGACAAACTCTCCTTAGAGTTTGTTGAGGACCTTCATCAGAGCTTCCAGTTTGCAGTCTACCCTACAGACTTTGGACTCTACATCCCTACAGTTACATGAGACCCTTTCATAAATTTTATTTTATGGATATCTCCTGCTGATTCCATTTGTCTAGAGAACCATAACTAATACACCTTGGTAAGGGGAGTGGCTCTTATGAAACAGAATCTTAAAATGGATTTTTATGATTGGTTTTCTACTCTGACTGGACTAAAAGGCACTAAAGACTCTGTTTCCCATCATCAGAACGAAACTGCCAATCCATGGGGTGAGCTGGCAAGAGATAGTCAAAATATCACCATTGGATTCTTCTAAAGTTTTGCTTATATGAAGCCAAATGCTGGGGGATAATGTTTTTAACAAATTTACAGAGTTTGTGGAAATAGGATGTATAGAGATGTTGGCTGGTTGTTGTTAGATATGCCATATACACTGAAGAGTGAAAGGGATGGGATGAAGGCTTCAAGGGAGAAGCTTACGTGCCATATGACAGATGTAAAAGTTTCTATGTGTGCCCTGAAGGGAAATTTTATCTCCTGTAGCTACAGACTTGAGATCTCTGAAAATCAGGCTCAGAGTCTCATTGTTAGAACAGCAAGTTTACAACATAAACTGAAATCTCAATCTTGTCTGGTGTCTGCCATTAAAGTGAAGGCATTGACTGGAAAGGAGTGGGACACTGAAAACTGGGATAGTGACATACAGATTGATGATGATGGTGGTGGAGAGGTTGAAACCCTAGATGGTGCTGAGACTGCAGATAACCCCATAATCGTCTGCACTGAGGACATAGCTGCTCTACCTCCAGACTGCCCTGAGTAGATGGCTACTGTACCTCCTCCTGAAGGGATTAACCCTGGAGTGATTGATCCTGTTTCAGCAGATGAAACTGAAAATGAATGCCCTGAGGCAATTGGCCTAGAAAATATTTCTCTTTCCATGACCCATTCACACCACCAATGATTTCTTCCAGACCTGTAACTAGACTAAAGTCCTAACAGGCCCAAAAGCTGAGGTACAAAGCGTCACCCATGAGGAGGTATGTTATACTCCAAAAAAACTGCAGTTTTCCAATTTATATTTCCAGAAATCAGAGGAATATATGTGGCAATGAATTTTAAAAGTGTGCAATAAGGGTGGGAAGAACATAAAGCTGGATCAGGCCAAATTTATTGATATGGGCACACGAAGCAGAGATTCTGCATTTAATATTATAGCTCAAGGGGTTAGAAAAGGCATTACCAGTTCATTTGAATGGTTGGCCAAAACCTGGATCATTACCTGAGGTTGAAATGCCAGAATAGCCCTGGTATAATATAGATGAGGGGATACAATGACTTAGAGAGACTGGAATGTTAGAGTGGATTTATCATGGAAAGCCTGCTCATACACACCAGGAATGTTTGGAGAATGCAACTGCTACCAGAACTGTGACAAATAAATTCGTGACACTAGCTCTATCACCCCTGAAGAGCTCTGTAGCTGCTCTTCTCTATAGGTCAGATATTACTATAGGAACTGCTGTCCCTGAGCTAGAATTCTTAAACACAATGGGAATGAGCAGATCCCAAGTTGGCAGAAGCCAGGTGGCCACACTTAATTGCCAAAGATTAGGTGGACGTGGCTATCATAATGTACAGAAGACTCAAAACAGGAGTCAAAATCTCACAGAGACTTGTGACATTGGCTAGTTGATCATGGGGTACCGAGAAGTACAACAGATGGGCTGTCTACTAAATTCCTGTTTGAGCCGTTTAAGCAAAAGACTTCTAGGTCAAGTGAACAGAAGTCTAACTTGAATTACAAATACAGAGAGTCATGGCCCCTTAATCAATTTCTAGAATTGAGACAGTTTACAGACCTACAGCCCCTTGAATGAGGGTAGGCCAGTTTCCTTTGGGGGAGGACCCTGTTACATTGCTACAAATTTATACTGTTAGTCTTCCTCCACGCCTTCCCCACGCAGACCTACGGTCTTTTACCAGGGTAACTGTGTATTGGGGAAAAGGAACTGATGAAATATTTCAGGGGATTATTAGACACTGGTTCAGAAGTAACATTAATTTCAGGGAACCCAAAACATCATCCTAGCCCACCAATCAGAGTGGGGGTTTATGGAAGTCAGGTGATCGATGGAGTTTTACCTCAGGTCCATCTCACAATTGGTGCAGTGGGTCCCCAGACCCATTCTGCAGTTATTTCCCCAGTTCCAGAACACATAATTGGACTAGACATACTGAGCAAGTGGCAGAATTCCCATACTTATTCTCTAACTCATGGAGTGAAGTCAATTATAGTAGGAAAGGTCACTGGGACTATTCCTACCCAGCAAAATAGTGATGAGAAGCAATATGAGATTCCTGGAGGGATTGCAGAGATTATCACCACTCTTAAGGGCTTGAGGGATGCCAGGGTGGTAATTCCCACCACATCTCCATTCAGCTCTGTAGGACCTGTGCAGAAAACAGATGGGTCTTGGAGGATCATGGTGGATTACTGTAAGCTCAAATCAGGTACTAACTCGAACTGCCACTCTGTTATGGATGTGGGATCACTGCTTGTGCAAACTAATACATCCCCTGATAACTGGTATGCAGCTATTGATCCGCAAATGATTTTTTTCTCAACTGCTGTTATAAGGACCACCAGAAAACAATTTGCTTTCCACTGGCAAGGTCAGCAATACACTTTCACTATCCTACCTCGGGGTATATCAACTATCCAGCCCTATGTCATAATCTTGTCCACAGAGACTCTGATCATTTCTCCCTCCCACAAAACATCACACTGGTCTATTATATTGATGATATCATGTTGATTGGACCAGATGAGCAAGAAGTAGCAACTACTCTACATTTATTGGTAAGGCATTTGCATGTCCGAGGATGGGAGGTGAAGCCAACAAAAATACAGGGGCCTTCCACCTCAGTGAAATTTCTACATGTCCAGTGGTGTGGGGCAAGTCAAGACATCCCTTCTGAGGTGAAGGATGAGTTGCTGCAATTGGCACCTCCTATGACCAAAGAAAAGGTCATACCTAGTTGGTCTATTTGGATTTTGGCAATAACATATTTCTCATCTGGGTATTCTGCTCCAGCCCATTTATCACATGATGAGAAAAGCAGCTAATTTTGAGTGGGGACCTGAACAAGAGGAGGCTCTGAAACAGGTCAAGCCTGCTGTACAAGCTGCTTTGCCACTTGAACCACATCATCTAGCAGATCCAACGGTGTTAGAAGTGCCAGTAACAAGTACAGATGCTACCTGGAGACTTTAGCAGGCCCCTATAAGAGAATCACAATGCAAACCCTTAGGAATTTGGAGCAAAGCCTTACCATTTGCTGTAGATAACTATTATCCTTTTGGGAAACAGCTTTTGGCCTGCTACTCGAGCATACTAGAGACTCAACACTTAACCATGTGCCACTAAGTTACCATGAAACCTGAGTTGCTTTATCATGAGCTGGGTGTTTTCTGACCCACCAAGCCATAAAGTTGGGTGTGCGCAGCCGCACTCCATCATAAAATGAAATGGTATATACAAGATAGGGCCACAGCAGGTCCTGAAGGCACAAGTAAGTTACATGAGGAAGTGGCCGAAATGCCCATTGTCTGCCCACCTGCCACATTACTTTCTCTTTCCCAAATCAGAGCTATGGCCTCTTGGGGAGTCCTTTACAGTGAACTGACTGAGGAAGAGAAACGTTGGGCCTGTTTTACAGATAGTCCTGCACGATATACAAGTACCACCCAAAAGTGGATAGCCGTTGCACTATACCCCCTTTCTGGAATGTCCCTGAAGGACAGTGGTGAGGGGAAATCCTCCCAGTAAGAACTTCAAGGAGTACACTTTGTCCATTTTGCGTGGAAGGAGAACTGGCCAGAGGTGCATTTGAATACTAACTCAAGGGCTGTTGCTAATGGTTTAGCTGGATGGTAAGGGACTTGGAAAAAGCATTATTGCAAAATTGGTGACAAAGAGATCTCAGGAAGAGGTATGTGTATAAATTTTTATGAGTGGGGTAAAAGCATGAAGATATTTGTGTCCCATGTGAATGCTCCAGAGGATGAATTCAGCAGAGGAAGGTTTTAAAACATGTGGATAAGATGACCCATTCTGTGGATAACAGTCAGCCTCTTCCCTAGCAACTCCTGTCATTGCCCAATGGGCTCATGAACAAAGTGGTCAGGGTGGTAGGCACAGAGGTTATGCATGGGCTAAGCAACATGGATTTACTTTACTACAGCTGACATGGCTACTCCTCAAATAATATTACAACATCCCAAGACGATGCTATCCTCTCCTTTCCCATTTTGAGAGCTGAAGTAACTATGGAAGTAAAAAATCACATACCAATAAAATTTAAATACTTTATGATACTACTTTGAAAGAATAATATATGGAAATGGTGAATATTGGTAAAACTGAAATGGGTAAAGACAATTTATATCTCACTGATTCCAAAATTAAGAGGGAACATTGATGATAATTTAATTCTAAGACAAGTTCCACAAAATAGTGAAACTGCTCTCCTCCTGAAGTTCTGAAGTATTCAGCTTCTTTTGCTATGGGATAATTTAATCTCTATGTGTCTTCCCTTCATTTAGGGAAAAAGATTTAATAAATATAGGAGTGATGCATTCCAGGGGACAAACGCTGACTGCATAGATACCGGACCTATGGTGTACAACATAAATTAAAATTGAATCCTCATACAATGTTGGAAAACAAAGGATAATTTTAAGGGCTAATTAATTACTAAATTCTTTGCAGCTAATTCTTTATTACAGGAAATATACAAAGACCTGGAAATACAACAGAGAACTAGATATGTTGGGTCTGTATGGACAAAGAGGTAGAATTCCTTGAAAGAAGGCTGGGATGAAAAATAAAGGGAAGATGAAGAAATATAAAAATTTGTGATGGATAAAAATGAAATAGGATACTCAGTTGGAAGATGGGGGAGGGAAGAGTTGGGGCAGAGGCCATATATTACTAAGTCTTGTTAAAGATGTTTACTAACTCTCCCAAAATAAGGTGGGAAGTCCTTTTCATAAGTAAGTTTTTGTAGAGCTAGAAATCCCAATTTTAGTAGATTTTTCAATCTGAATATGATTGCAAATATCACTAGGAAAAACAGACATATAAGCCTATGCTTCTATATACCAGAAAACAGGCAATTGTTTTCTTATGAGTGCATATTTATGTAGAAGTTTAGCATATTGGATCGCATAGAAAATGGAACTCAAAAGCCACCTCAACACTCCATGGAAAACACAAAGAAATCACATGAAAAAATGCTCAGAAAGAAGTGAGAAGGACACAAAATGGCTCAATGGAAAAAACTCAGGCATATGGAAATGGGCATTAACAGAAAAACTGAGGGTAAAAATGCATGACATATAAAGCCAAAAGAGCTAAACAGTAAAAGAATATACCTCATTATCAGTAGTTACTTTCAATGTAAATGGATTCATTATTCAGACAAAAAGCTGATTAGGAGGATAGATAAAAAATCATATCCTAACTATATTCTATAAGAAGGGACTCAATCTCAAACAACCCTAAAGAGAGGTATGGAAAGATCAAAGGTGACGGTGGAATTATACATAGAAGATAGGACTTAACAAATGAATATGAAGGCTGAATCATTAAATTGATATCTCTTTTAGTCTGCAGTATTTTAGAGCAGCTAGAAGTAAAAACCTAAAATTGTGAAATTGTAACCCATGCCAAAGTCTGAACTGTGGTGCTGGGCTTTGAAATTTATAGCTTTTTTGTATATATTTTATTTTTCACACACAAAAAAAGGGAAAAAAAAGTCTATGGTGATGATAAAAAAAGTATTTAAGCCCTCCCTCCTATATTCCGGAGCAGCTAGAAGGAAAAATATGAGAGGATCGTATGGTAGCCGATGACAAACTCAGGGAGCTGTCCTGTAACCACTTGTTGGAGAGTGCTTTGAAAACTATTGCTTTTTTATTTCTTTGCTTTGTATATATATTATACTATATAGTAAAAAAAAAGTTTAAAAAAAAAAGGGACTCGTCTTAAAATCAAAGATCTAATGGTTGAAAATGAAAAGATGGAAAAAAATGTATACCATGCAAGTAACAACCAAAAGAGAGTTGGGTTAGCTATATGAATATCAGATGAGACAGAATTTAAATGTAGTATCATTAAAAGGGACAAATAAGGCCATTATGTACTGATAAAGGGGCCAATTTAATAAGGATATCTAACAATTTAACAAGGAGACTGTTGTAGTTTACAAGCTGCCAGAATGTAATATAACAGAAATGGAATGGCTTTTAAAAAGGGGAATTTATTAAGCTGCCTATTTACATGTTATAAGTCTGCAAAAATGTCTAAATTAAAGCAAGGTTACAGAAATGTCCAATCTAAGGCATCCAGGGAAAGATACCTTGGTTCAAGAAGGACAATGATGTTCAGGGTTTTTCTCTCTTAACTGGAAAGGTACATGGCAAACATGGCAATATCTGCTAGCTTTCTCTCCAGGCTTCTTGTTTCATGAAGCTCCCCCCGGGGTATTTTCCTTCTAGATCTCCAATGGTCCCTGGCAGTATGGGATATAAAGCTTTTTCCAAAATGGTTCCCTTTTAAGCAGCTCCTGTAAGCAACCTCACCTTGAATGGATGGAGACACATCTCTAAGGAACCCATCTAATAACAGTTACCACTAACAATTGGGTGGGTCACATACCCATGGATAATCAAAAAGCACCTACAAAGCAATATTGAATGAGGATTAAATGGTGTGAGTTTTCTGGGGTACACCACAGATTTAAACCAGCACATTCCAACCTTAGGACCCAAAGGACATGTTCTTGCCAAATGCAAAATACAGTCATTCCATCACAATATCAGAAAGCCTTAAATCATTTCAGTAACAATAGAAATACAATACAAAGTCAAACAGTACAAAATCACATCAAAGTCAGCTACAGGCATGGTCTGTCCTAGGGCAAAAATTTCCTTTGCCTCTGGACCTGTAAAACTCAGAACAACTTATTTGCTGCCAATCCACAAAGGAGGGGCAATCACAGGATACATATTCCCATTTCCATAGGGAGAAATTGGAAGAAACACAAGGATCACTGGACCCAAGCAGTCTCAAAAACCTGCAGGGAAAACACCGCTAGATTTCAAAGTCTGAGAGCTATTTATCTTTGGAATTTTAGAAAGCGGCAGTTCCATCCATTCCAAGGGCCTAAGCAACAGTCCATCTCTCTCTGAATGCAACATTGGGGGACACTGGTGAGACTACCTTTTCTCAGCTCCACCCAATCCAAGCATCAGGGCCACACCATGCTCTTTACCATCTCCGAAGCATACACACATCCCTCCAGAACAATGGGTAGCCAGACTCTTCCCCCATCCCCAAGGAATGTGCTTTAGCCTCTCCAAGGCCTGAAGTGGCACAACTCCCATTCACTGCAATAAGGTAGATGGCCCACTCCCTACCTTCTGGGCAAACTCACCCTCTCCAAGTGCATGGGTGGGTCCAGTCTCCCAGCCTGTGGCTTCTTGACTTCAGACTTTAGCTTCCATTGTTCTGCCTCTGAAGTTATTTTCCCTCCAGTGTGTCATTTTTCTGTCCCTCTCACTCCAGACTGGCAGTGGTTGTGTTTATACAGATTCCACAACACTCTTGTTGACTTTCTATGCAGTAGGCTCAATCATCTCCATCAGACATAAGGAATTTCCACAGATTCTTCCTGAATAACACCATCTCTAATCCGGGCTTTTTCTGAAACGGCTGACTGGTTCAACTTTGGTTAAATCTCACATGGGGCACTATTCTCTATGGTTTTCCTGGAAGCCCAGAATTTTCCAAAACATCAATTTCCAGTTTCTCTGAATTCAAGAGTTCAGTTCTCAGTTTATCCCCTTCCAGTCACATTTCACTACAAGCTGCAAGGAGAAACCATGCTGCACTTTCCACATTTAATTCGGAAATCTCTTCTGCTAGGCATCCAAGTTCACGGCTCTTAAAACCTGCCTTCCATCCAAATCCACTAGTCAATTTTTCCAGATTATCTGTCATTTAAAAACAAGAATTGCCTTCCTTCCACTTTACAATAACACACACCTCGTTTCCGCTTAAGGCCTTATCAGAACTATTTTTAGAGTCCACATTCCTATAAACAGACATTTTAGGCTTTCTCTATCAAGCTCCTCACAATTCTTCCATCATCTTCACCTTATCCACTTAAAAAGCCATTCCAACATATTTGGTATTTGCAAACTGCAGCAGCACCCCCACTTCTCTGGTAGCAAAATCTGTTTTAGTTTGCAAAATCTGCCACAATACAATATGCCAGAAATGGAATGGCTTTTTTTTTTTTTAACTGTTTTTATTGTATAGTATAACATATATACAAAGCAAAGAAATAAAAAAGCAATAGTTTTCAAAGCACTCTTCAACAAGTAGTTATAGGACAGATCCCAGAGTTTGTCATGGGCTATCATACAATCCTCTCATATTTTTCCTTCTAGCTACTCCAGAATATAGGAGGCTAAAGGGGTTTAAATATATATTTTTTATCATCCCAATAGACTTCTTTTCCTTCTTTCTTTGTGAAAAATAACATATATACAAAAAAGCTATAAATTTCAAAGTACAGCACCACAATTAGTTGTGGAATATATTTCAGAGTTTCACATTGGTTACAATTCCACAATTTTAGGTTTTTACTTCTAGCTGCTCTAAAATACTGCAGACTAAAAGAGATATCAATTTAATGTCAGCATTCATATTCATTTGTTAAATCCTATCCTCTCCATATAACTCCACCATCACCTTTGATCTTTCTAAATCCGTTTTAGTTTGAAAAAGCTGCCAGAATGCAATATGCCAGAAAAGGAATGGCTTTTAAAAAGGGGAATTTATTAACTAAACTATTAACTAACTATAAACTTGCAAGTTTATAGTTCTAAGGCTGTGAAAATGTTCAATTAAGGCAAAGCTATGAAAATGTCCAAATTAAGGCATCCAGGGAAAGATACCTTGGTTCAAGGAGGCTGATGATGTTGGGGCTTTCTCTCTCAGCTGGAAAACCATATAGCAATGCATGCAAGCTTTCTCTCTGGGCATCCTCAATGGCTTCCCTGGGGGGCATTTTCTTTATTCATCTCCAAAGATCTCAGGCTGTGTGGGCTCTGTTCATTCTGAGCTTTTTAAAAAAATGGTTCCCTCTTAAAGGACTCCATTAAGCAACCCCACTTTGAATCAATGGAGACATGTCTCCATGGAAATCATGTAATCAAAACTTACCATCCACAAGTGGGTGGTTCACATCTCCATGGAAAATATCAGAAAGATCCCACCCAGCAATATTGAATGAGGATTAAAGGACATGGCTTCTCTGGCATACACAACAGATTCAAACCAGCACAGGCAGCATTAACAAACCATAAAATACCCAAAGTAGACTAACATCAGTTAATGATTTTTGAAAAGTTTAAAACCGAATCACTGTACCTAAATTACTAAGATTAATTTTACATATCTTATTTACCTAAGATCCAAAAGTTATTTTCAAAATAATTATCCAAAAGATAATTTCAGAGCTTTACACAGGCATAATGTAGGCAAAGATTTATCTTAGGGTAATAATTATTATTCCTCAAAAGAGAGATTTTAATAGTGCAACAAAATGTTTCTCTGCCCAATTTTAAGTCTCTCCAGGTGCAGGGACTCCAAAATATCTGAACTACAGGCATCCAAGGATACTTCAAACTTGTCAAAAATATGTTAAATGATCCAAAAATAAACACTTGATCCCAAATTAAATATTTTTAGATGTTTCTGAACATATGAAAGCACAACATGTGATAGGATTCAGGTTTCAAAGCTTAAACTATAAATACATATGTTCAAATGTCTTTATACTTAAATATGCATAAAATGTTATATTCTGTAACTATGACATTGTTTATTTTTAAATACCAAAATGAATGAAAGACGTGTCTACAAAATGAATCAAAATTTTACTCGACTCTCAAATCAAGCTAAAAAGAATTATGAATATGGTACAAGACATGAAAACAGAATGTAAATAGTAATTAGAAAGTCTTAGAAATAAGGTGACAAGAAAAAATAGAAATAAATTGTTAAAATCACTTCAGAAATTAAACTGTTAATAATCATTTCAGAAATGATGAGTACATTGACAAAACTAGATGGGGGCATAAGAGTGAATAAGGACAAAAGATAACGGAAGTTGAAAGAAAAACATTTCAAGTTAAAAAAATATGAGGACTATAATGATGATAAATTTTAGGAAACAGTGGCAGAAATAGGAAATTAAATTTAAAAAAAAAAGAAGAGCCAACATGACTGTGTTAGTTTCCTATTACTGTGTATCAAATATCCCCCAAGTCTAGAGGCTTTAAATAATAAAAATTACTTATTATTTCTTATGGTTTTCAAGGGTCAGAAACTCAGACAGAACATAAATGGGATGGATCATGTCTGCTCTGTGATGTCCGGAGCCTCAGCTAGAAGGCTTGAAAGTTGGCATCTGAAGATTTGTCCACTCATATGCCTGGAGGTTGATACTGGGCATTGGCTGAGGGTCTTCCTGCATCTGCTGGCTGGAACACCCTCTAGTGGTCTCTCCAAGAAACCTGGGCTGCCTCACAAGGTGGTAGCAGGGTTCCCAAGGCAAGTGCCCTAAGAGAGAGAGGGCCATAGGAAGCTGGATGATTTGGAATACAATCTCGGAAGTCATGCAGCATTATTTCTTCTGCAACCCAATAGGAGGGGTACTCACAAGGCCTGACCCAGATACAAGGAGAGAAAACCTCCATGTAAACCTACCTCATGGTGAGATATGTCGACCACATGGTGAGAAAATCATGTAGGTTGGAATAAATATACAGGTGCAACCATCTTTGGAAAAACTAGTCTGACACAAAACCTCTCCTTCTGAAGAAGAAAACTAAGGCGATGAAACACAGTAACAAAAACTTTAAAACTTTACTGAAATTCTGAAAAAAAAAAGTGACATGATATTTTGTAAAGGTTCACAGTCCTCCTAGGAAAATCAGTTCAGAAGAACCAAAAGCTAGTGGACTTTAAAGAAAAAGAAAACTCCTTTGCACATCCAAGCAAATTAACCAATTCCCCTATATGTAAAAGAAAATCAGTGTCATCAGGCTTTTTAAACCAATAGGCCAGACAATAATGGTATACTATATTTAAGTAACTAAAGGAAAGGAAATATGGAGCATTATTTTGCACAGAGCCAAACTGATTTTTAGGTATAAAACCAACAGATAAACTGATATAAGCATGCAAGAAGCTGAGAGAATGGGTTATTTTAGGCCTTTCCTAAGGAATCTACTAGGCAATGTGATCATCCAAATGACTGAAGAGACATTGACATACAGAGTACTGGGCTGGTGAACTTCCAGAAGTCATAGTCTATAGAGAAAATGAGCACAGAAAGGTTTAGCAACTGGTCTATGGTCACAGCAAGCAAGCAATAGAGCTGGATTCAAACTAGGAGTATGGCCCCACAGTTATCTTTATCAGTAGGCAATGGCGCCTTCTTTGGACTATACTGGCAAACTCTACAGTGCTGTCACAATGAAGTAAGATTTTGGATCCAGACACATTGGTCTAATTGAAGAGCTGTGGCCTGGTAGGCGGAGGCTCTAGTTTTAGTCCTGGATTGAACATTAACACTGTCTTTGAGCAACTCAGTGATCCCAGGTCTGCTTCCCTTTCCCTTCTCTAAATCCTCGTCCTTATTTATCACACATTTAGGCCTTACTCACACACTAGCTGCACCAGCTCATTGCTTTGGATTAGCGTCCTTCGTTGGATTATTATATAACGCTTAATCTGGGGAGAGTTTTTCACCTCAAGTTAGTTGGAAACAACCTGAAAGCAGGATCCATACATTATCTTCTTTGTTATTTCTCAGTGTCTAACAGAGCACCATACACAAAGAAGAAATTTGCCAAATAGTCCTGAGATTCATTAATAAATATGCTCTGAGATTCATTAATAAATCTGAATATGCTCTGAGATTCATTAATAAATTCATTAATAAAGCTCTACATTCAACAGACTCTTTAGTATCTATCATGTGCCCAGTTTACAATGAGCTAGGTACTTAAAGCATAGTCCTTGCCATCTAGGAGCTCATAATCTAGTGCGGGAAGAAAGAACGCAAACAAGTACCTACAATGAAAGAAAGTGCTATAAAAGAGTATAAAGAACTAAGGGCATGTAGCAGAAACATGAATAAAATTAATGAACTGCCCAGGTTAAAAAAAATCTAGCTTCTTCAGTTACTGGTCATGTGACTCTGGACAAACAACTTAATCTTCGTGATCTTGAGTTTTATCATCTGTAAAATTATGATAATAATAGTATGTACCTCATAGTGTTCTAATGAAGATTAAATGTGTTCATATATATAAAATGCTAGGGCGATGCCTTATCTCATTAAATACCTCATAGATGTTGTATACCTATTATTAATTATTGTTAATATTCCTTGTAAAGTACAAATGATAATATGGTAGTTGATATGCCTATACTATGAAATATTTTAAATGAATATTTAAAAAAGTTTTAAAAATGAGATAGATCTGCAAGCATTTTAAAAAGCACCATGTAACTTCAAGTGATATTATTTACAGAATTATATTCTCTTCTTTATCCTCTCAAATACAATCAATTAGTTAATGTAATTCCCCCTGTAACAGACTGAAGGAAGAACATATACAAGATCATCTATACAAAGGTAGAAAAGCATTTGAGAAAAGTTTGCATTTATTAATTTCTTTTTAAATGCTCAAAGCATACTGAGGACATGTTAAAAACACATAGAATCCAGCTTGAAATAGCTGGCCAAATTTGGAACAACTCAAGCACCAAAATAAACAATGAGAATAATGAATTATACCAAAACAAAATGAAATACAAGACATGAGTCCATATAGATTAGATATATAGATAGGTAGATAGAGGGACAGATACAATAATTGATGGAGAATGAGACATTTATATAGTTTCACTGAATCTCCCCATAAAATAATTTTCAATTACAAAAAAAATAGAGTAATTCCACCATGAAGAATCTTAGCAGACACCACATCAAACGAAATGACCAGTTATAATCAGTAAAGGAAAAAACAGAAGTCACATTACACCTGATAGGAGGTAATGGAAAGATTTTGAATCCCTTTCATGATATTTCTGCCAAAGATGTGTAACTTGAATTTGATAATGCACAAGTATCACAAACACAAGCCAAGGATAGTTTATAAAACAAATGGTCTATTTTATCAATGTCAATTTCCTGATTTTGATGGGTAAATTGCAGTTATATAGGAGATTATCCTTGTCTATAGGAAATATAAACTATTTAGAAGTGAAGATACAACTGATAAGTAACTTACTCTAAAATGCTTAAGGGAAAAGAAAATCTGTGTAGTATACCTTTAAATTTGCTATAGTTTTTCAAAGTAAAAAATAAAAGTTAAAAAAAAACCTCTTCACAAACTAGGAATAAAAGGCAATCTTCTTTAACAAAGACTTGAAAAAAACATCTATAGCAACACCTGGAAGAATCTCTTTAAAAGCACAATGCTCAGTATCACTATTTATAAACAATCCTTTGTATAGGTACTAGCCAAGACATTAAGTTGACTAGAGATTAGTATTAATTAATGTAGAGATTAAATTAATATATAAAAACTCCAAAGAATCTATACATAAATTTTTAGAAGAAGAGAGCTTAAATTAGACAAATACGCAAAGAGGAGTTTCATAAAGTTTAGTATATTAATATTAGAAACTTCTCATCAAAAGGTACTGTAAAAAAAGTGAAAAACAAGTCATAAAATGGGATAAGATATTATGATATGGCAATCATCAGCATCTAGACAATATGAAGAATTACAAGACATTTTAAAAACGACAATACGGGAGAAAAACAGGTAAAAGGCCCTTCATGGTTCCCAGAAAAGGAACCATGAAGGGCCCATAGACATACCAAAACGTGGTCAGATTTACTGAGAACCAGAGAAATGCAAATTAAGGTCAGCAGACACCATTTTACACTTACCAGATTGAAAACTTAAAAAGGATATAGAATAGCAAGAAATATTAAACATTGCTATTTGAAGGTTGTATCGTTTCGGAAAAATAAACATTGCTATTTGAAGGTTGTATCGTTTTGGAAAAATAATTTGGTATTAAACAATGATGCTGAACAATGCACTATTCATCACCTAGTAATTTTATTACAAGGGAATTACTGCAGAAAAACCCTTATTATATAAGCCCAGAAGATATGTGTAAGAATCATCCCTGGTACTTCAGAGTCCCTTTTCTTTTATTATTTTACTCTCTACTCAAGGGTCTACAGACCCTCGTCCCTAGGTGGGACTGCTGAGCTCTAAGGCCCTGATCTGGCTGGGCCATTCTTCTGAGGGACCCTAACTATCAGTTTTTCTTTTGACCTGGTAGCTGCTACAGAGAGGAGATTCCTCACCAAGGAACCTTAGAACAGGGAACTGTGCCGGGTAAGCTTCTGAACTTCTACCCTGGAGCTCACTTCCCAGTAACTGGTGGGTAGGGGGCCATGCCTGCCAGCCGCACGAGTAGGGAGAGAGGTCTACCTCTCAAGTCCAACAGCGGCTCGGGTAGGTAGAGACTTGCGTTTCCAGCTGCATGTTCATGCACAATGCCTCAGCCTCTAACCTCCATGCCCCTGTCTTCCACGGCAGGGGCCACTGCCCACCTACCTCCAGCTCCACAAGATTCCCAACTTATTACCCTCATTGGTTTTCTTTTCCTTTTTTTTTTTTTTTAACCCTCATGGGTTTTTGCCTTTATAAAAATACTTTCCTATCATATTAGAAGGGTCTCAGGAGGAAGAGGAGGTAAATCTACCACATTTATCAAAAGGCTTTCTATATTAAATTCTAAACTTTGTTCAGGATTACTGGCCCAACAATCTAGGGTGCCTGAGCTTACGGAGTTGGTTTCTCCCGGGTCAGAAAACTGAATTCCAAGCTTGGGACTGGGTCCACCACATAGCAACTGCCCAGAGAAACTTTTCCAAAGCCACGAATGACCACGATGAACCTTTTAAAAACAGCTGAGGGACTAAGAGGACTGTGCCTGCAGACCCTTCACAACAGATTGGTTCCACACGCCCCACCAATTGGGTTGATGTTCTTACTGCGTTGCATCGAATCTACACGCTATCAGTTTTAAGATACACTACTGTATCCTGAGTCACTAGCTGAGACAGAATGCTGACAATTCAGCAGGAACACACCGTTTATTGTGAGACATTCGTTTAGAGATGCTAAAATGCAAAGAATACGCACCTTAAAATCGAAGAAATATGGCGTTCCGTTTGTCACTTTTCTAATCGTGATGGTTTTGGGAGATGGGCTTCTGCGTCTGAGTAAGCTCCTACAGCCCTAGAAAGGTTCTGCAGTTCTTCTCCGCGCCTCACTGCCGAGAGTGAGACGACACCGGAAGTGCGTTTCTTCCTTTCACCTCGCGGGATTAAAAGTCTATTATCGCGAGCGTTCTGTGCTCCGGGGAGTTTCCGCCAGATCCCAGATCCCTCGAGGCTGCTAGGGGATATGCAACCTGAGGACTCCAGCGGGCTATCGATGCATGTAAGATTCAGACGGGGGTTATACCACGCAAGTGAGTCCACTGTTCTCGCGGGCCGCCCCTTAGCTGGCGAGCTTGTCACTGTTCTGGCTTGGGGCGCGGAGGGCCTCTCAGAGATGCGGGTGCCTCCACCCGGGGTCCAATGAACCCAAGCCGTCTTGGAGTGGGGGAATGAAGAGGCGGGGTGCGCTGCCAGTTAATGCCCGGGCGGGTACCAGGTGAAAGCTTTAAATTATTGAAAGGCAAACTCTCCAGGAACGAGACGAGTCGAGGAGTTCAGCTAAGTCTTTATTTTAGTGAGAAACGGAGCTGCCCGGCCAGCGTTTCAAGAGAAACGGCCGCGCCGAATTTGCCGGAGGTAGGGGTTTTTATGGCTTAGGGCGGGAGGTTGGGGCAAGGGTAGGTAAATCTCTATTTTCTAACTTTCAGAATTAGGTTGGGGGGGGTTGGGGGCAAGAGTTAGGTAAGGTTCTGTTATCTAGGTTTCAGAATTAGGGGGGTGATTTAGGAGTTTGCAGTGCTTCACTGGTAAAGTTAAAATTTAAGCGCTGCGTGAAGCATGCACGGATGTGATTGTCTTCTGCTGGAGGGTGGAAGTTGAATATGGGGGATTATTATAAGAGAGCAGTTGCTAGAGGGTGAAAAGGTGCAGGCTAGAGTGGAAGAACTGTTTGAAATATTTCCCAGGTCTTGTCATGCGGAGG
This sequence comes from Tamandua tetradactyla, assembly GCF_023851605.1. NCBI lineage: Eukaryota > Metazoa > Chordata > Mammalia > Pilosa > Myrmecophagidae > Tamandua > Tamandua tetradactyla. Next base: position 46,366,108 of record NC_135335.1, on the reverse strand, counting down.
AAGGGGTCCTGTTCTCCAGGCCTAACAATTAGGTTACTTAGCTTTCATTCCGTGGAAGCCAACGTATAGAGATATTGTTCTAATAAAAATGCATTAAGACTTCAAAAAGATAGTAGATGTTAAGGAAATTGTGAGCAATCGCTCATATATTCTAGGGGATTGAAATTACTTCATAGGTCTATTAGATTGCTAGCTCAATTCTTGCTCATGGTTCTTATCAATTTGCATACATTTTTCTAATTTGATAAAACTTTGTGAAGGTGAGTAACCTTTCTTTTGAAAGTGTGGGAGGGTTATCAGGCCATAATAAATCTAACAATGTACATCAGGCAAAATTGTTTGTACTTAGAATGTACTAACTCGTTATTTCTCACAAAACACTACGTAAGAGATAGTCATAATTATATTCACCTACATAGGTGAGAAATCTTAGGTCATAGTAATCCTCAGGGGTCTCCGGTTTGACAATTATAAACTTAAGCAATACCTAGGGTCTCCTATTGTTCCCATATCACAGAGTGGAAAATGAGAGCATAGAAACATCATGTCATCCCAAAACTCTCTCCTGTATATTCATATTTTCTCCTATAGCTTTCCTTCTGGTGACATATACCACCCTAGTCTTCCTCTTTCAATCCTACTCACAGTCAGCTTGGCTTATTACACATATGGTATTGAACTACCAACATACAGTATTGTGCTGTCCATTTCCAGACCTTTACACTCAACCCTGTTAAATATCCTGAACTCCTTAACCATCAGTTGCCCAGTTGCCACACTCTTTCTATCTCCTGATAATCTATGCTCTTGAATTAACTTCTAGAGTTTTCTCATTATAGTTAGTTCTCATTAGGGAGACCATACAATATTTGTCCTCTTCTTTGTGTCTTATTTTGTTCAACGTAATGTTATCCACAATCATCCACGTGGTTACAAGCATCATGACTTCATTCCTTCTTACTGCTGCATAATATTCCATTGCTGAATATGCCAGAGTTTGTTTTTCCACTAATCAGTTGATGGATATTTGGGCTGTTTCCATCTGTTGGCAATCATGAATAATACTGCTTGTAACTTCAATATGCAGATATGTATTCATGTCCCTACTTTCAGTTCTTCCATGTATAGTAACAGGATTGCCAGAGCATATGGCAATTTATATTTAGCTTCCTGAGGAATGACCAAACTGCCTACCAGTATGGCTGCACCATTTTTCATTCCCACCAAGAGTGAATAAGTATACCTATTTCTCCACATGCCTTTCAGCACTTGTGGATCAGAATGTTTCAAATAGTAACAGCAGGACTCCGGACCTTCAGCTGCTCCTGCCTGAACCTGTAAAAATGTAAAAAAGTAGAAAATTTTCCCAACTCTTGCTGTTATGAGGGCAGGCTGTTCACAGCTGGAAAGGCAACTGGACTGGAAAAAACTGCCCTCTAAAGGCACTTGTGCTTCTGCCTTCGTATTGGGAGTCTTCTCTTATGCAATTTTATGTGGGTAGAACACCAGTCAATTCTGAATACACGTGACCTTGGTGAGAACCCACTTATTTTTTTTTTTGCCAAAAGTTGAAGTATTTGTCCCCAGTAAGTTATATTCTATACAAGATTAAAAAGACTATGAAACATTTAGCTCATTAGAAAGAACAGTGAAAAGAAGATCAGGATATAGATACAACAAAAACCTGCATATAAAACTTTGAAAAAAGTTATGAAGTATTTACATATACTTCAGGATATGATGTGAAATTAATTCACTGTAATATCTCTTTATTCTGACACAAGAAATTTTACATAGCGTTGAAATGAAGTTTAAATTTTCTCATGGTCTTAAGTTTCGACAGTGTCGACTGTTCATCCTGGACAAGAGCCTGGGTTGCCAAATGGCTTTACTCATAAATAAAGCTGGACTCAGTACAGAAGGAGTGAAACAACTGCATTTCCGTGTGGCACTCTCACAGCTCAGGGCATCCACGTGGTTGTATGGCATTGCTGTGCGTGGGCTGTGCATGCTCTGGCCCAGGAGTCTAAGTGCTATGATTCAGCGCCTGGAATTTCAATTGATCTTCCTACAAGAAAACATCTGACATGCAATATTAAAACAAGCCCAATATTAATCATTTATTATGAAATGGACTGGCTCTTGTACAACAACAAAGTCCCATTAAAAATACCTTTGTTTAAATGGTGAAAATGATTTTTTATGACAAATTTGGGAAAAGCTTTCATGGGTACTGCATGAATGGAATATACCCTCTGAGAAAAACTACAGAGCATGTTGATTTGAAGGTGAAATAGTGATAAATGTGGACTGAATGATGTCTGCAACAAGTGCTAATGGACAAAGATAAGCAAAATGAACAGAGAACTGGTGACAGGGCAGTGCAAACATTGCTTCCTGCATTTTGTAAGTTTTGGTGTGTTCTGTTTTCATTTTCATTTGTCCTAAAGTATACTGATTTCTCTTGTAATTTCTTCCTTGACCCACTGGTTGCTTAAGAGCGTGTTAATTAGCCTCCATATATTTGTGAATTTTCTGGCCCTCTGCTTTATTAATTTCCAACTTCAATCCGTTGTGATCCAGAAAGTGTTTTGTATGATTTTAATCTTTTAAAATTTATTGAAACTTGCTTTGTGACCCAGCATATGGTCTATCCTTGTGAATGATCCATGACAACTTGAGAAAAATGTGTATTTTGCTGTTGTGTGGTGTAATGTTCTGTAAATGTTAAGTCTAGTTCATTTATCATATTATTCAAAATCTCTGTTCCCTTATTGACCCTCTGTACAGATGGTCTAGCTATTGATGAGAGCAGGGAATTCGTCTCAACTATTGTAGAGTTGTCTACTTCTCCTTTCAGTGTTCTCAGTGTTTCCCTCATGTACTTTGGAGCACTCTGGCTTGGCACCTAAATATTTATGATTGTTATGTCTTCTTGTTGAATTGTTCCTCTTATCAATATATAGTGTCCTTTTTCTCTTTTAATAGTTTTACATTTGAAGTCTAATTTTTTGGGTATTAGTATAAGTGCCCCTGCTCTTTTCTGATTGTCATTTGCATGAAATAGCTTTTCCCAACCTTTCACTTTCCATCTGTTTTAGTCCATGGGTCTTAAATAAGTCTCCTGTAGACATAATATAGATGGGTCCTGTTTTTTAATCAACTCTGCCAATCTATGTCTTTTGATTGGGGGAGTTTAATACATTGATATCTAATGTTATTACTGTGAAGGTAGTACTTTCTTCTACCTTTTGACTTTTGGATTTTATGTCATATCTTATTTTTTTTACTCTTTTTTACTTTGACTGATAGTCCTCATTTCTACACTGTTCCCCTGACCTCTCTCCTGTCTTTTCCTATCTACCTGCAGTGCTCCCTTTAGTATTTCTTGTAGCATGAGTCTCTTAGTCACACATTCTGTCAGTAACTATCTGAAAATATTTTGATCTCTCCCTTGTTTTGAAGAACATTATTGCTGGGTATAGATTCTTGGCTGGCAGTTTTTCTCTTGAGAATCTTAACTATATCATACCTCTGCCTTCTTGCCTCCATGGTTTCTAATGAAATATCTAGACATAATTTTATCAAGCTTCCCTTGTGCTGATTTGAAAGAATTTATGAACTCTAGAGAAGGCATGTTTTATTCCTAGTCAATCTTGCAGGAACAACTGTTTCTCTTAATCTCTATCCAGTAATGTAAGTTGGAAATGTGATTAGGTTATCTCCATGGAGATGTGACTCACCCAGTTGTATGAACTTTTTAGTAGCAAGAGATGTGACTGCATCCATTCCAAGTGGATCTTGATTACTTTACTGGAATCCTTTAAAAGAGGAAGCATTGTGGAAAAAGCTTGAGAACAATGGGAGAGCAACAGAGCAGAGTAATGAGAATGACAAGAATAATATACCCAAGAGAAGCAGAGAGCCCCCAGCCAACAACCTTTGGAGATGAAGAAGGAGAATGTCTCTGGGGGAGCTTCATGAAGCAAGAGGCCTGGAAAGGAAACTCGTAGAAACTTTGCCGTGTTCACCGTGTGCCATTTTGGTTGCGAGAGAAACCGTGAACTTCATTGGCCTCTCTTGAGTGAAAGTAATCTCTTGTTGCCTTAATTTGGACGTTTTTATGAACTTACCTTAATTGGGACATTTTCTTGGCCTTAGAACTGTAAACTAGCAACTTATAAAATTCCCCTTTTTAAAAGCCATGCTAGTTCTGATATATCACATTCTGGCAGCTAGCAAACTAGAACAACTAGTATGTGATGGATTGCATTTTTCTTGATGCTTTGAAAATTCTCTCTTTGGCATTTGATAATTTGATTAGTATGTGTCTTGGAGTAGGTCTGTTTGTATCTATTCTGTGGGGTATGCTGTATTTCTTGGATCTGTAATTATATGCCTTTCAGAAGAGATGGGAAATTTTCAGTTATTTCCTTCATTAGTCTTTCTGTTCCCTTCCCCTTCTCTTCTCTTTCCGGGATCCCCGTGACATGTATATTTGTGTGCTTCATGTTGTCATTCAGTTCTCTGAGAACTTGCTCATATTTTTCCATTCCTTTCCCTATGTTTTCTTTTGTGTGTAGGATTTCAGATGTCCTGTCCTCTAATTCACTGTTCCTTACCTCTGCCTATACAAATCTATTGTTGTAGGTATCCACTTGTTTTTCCATTTCTTTCAGTGTAACTTTCATTCCCATAAGTTGTGCAATTTGTTGTTTCAGATTTTTCAAGTTCTTCTGTATGTTTGCCCAATGTCCTCTTTATATCCTTCAGCTGTTTTGCTGTATCTTCCCTCAACTCATTGATTTTATTTTTGATGAGATTTTGCATGTGTGTTTAAACATCCTGAATTTCTTGGTTCTACTCCTGTATCTCACTTGAAATGTTGGTTTGTTCCTTTGACTGGGCCTTATCTTTGATTTTCCAAGTATTATTTTTTACTGCTGTCTAGACCTTTGATTTCCTTAATTAGTTTATTCTGGAGGTCATTTTCATTCTCTTACCACAGGTTTGCTTGTTAGGTGGCTTTGTTATCTTTCTGTTTTTTTTGGCATTCAGTTCAATTTATTGTAGACCTCTAGCCTAGATTCTGTTTGACTGATAGAATTTTATAGGTCTTGTTTTTCTGTTTCTTGTCCTGCCTATGTGGAACCTCTTTTTTGTTATTGTTGTTGAGGAGGTTCTCCTCAGATATGACCGACCCCAGGCATATTTTCTCAGACTGGAAAGGTCCATGTCTCAGGAGGAGAGAATAGCCATTATGAAATTTTCCTTAGTGTGAGTCCCAGCAAGTTCTCAGCCTTTCCTGTGAAGCCTCTACACTGTGTGTTTTCCCTACCCTATCCAACATGTGGTATTTGCCTTCCACAGCTCCCCACAGTGTAAAGGGATGTGGTGCCTTTAATTACTGCAGCCTCTCTCTCCCAGTGGTTTGTTCAAGCCAGAGGCTAAGGTAGAGAGTGGGCTTAGGAAACTTCTGATTTTCCAGCCTTTGGGACCTGAATTCCCTGAAGGAAGACTGCCACTTGAGCTGGGCCCCACCCTCCTTTTCTTGAATATACCTTACCCCAATCATATATTTACTTTATCTCTTAGACATTCCTTAATTCCACCCTTGTGTGGGGCAGTGTTGAAGCTTGAGTGAACTTGCATTTCTATCTAATGAGCTGTTAAGAACTAAAAGAAAAAAAGAACAAGGGAAAGAAAGCCTTTTCAAAACCTGGCCCCAGTAACCTGGGTTTCTCAATTTGGAGCTAAAGTTGGTACCTGGCTCTATGTGTCCCCAGGCCCTATGTGCACCCTTTTCTTGGAGTCCAGCCCTTTTCCATTATTTTGTGCTTCCAATCCAAAAAACCTCTTTTTTCCCCTATTACCCCTATTACTCTGCTTGGCTGAATGCTCCTGGCTCCTTATTGCTTTCTTCAGGTTTATCTGTGCTCTGGGCATATTTTTCAGCAGTAGGAATTTGTTAATTTCATAATTGGACTTTGGTTGAGCAAATTTCCATGTTACTGGTTAAGTCTGTTTTCTTTCTTCTTGGGTAACCAGCTTGTCATGCTCAGGGGGAAGAGGTGGCAACCTCATCTGATTTGGAGACTTAGAGTTCTGTGTAGGATTTCAGTCCTTCCACCTGTTCCAGACTGGTATATGATGTGGGCCCAGTCACTGATATCTGCCCCAACAGTTGTTCCATACTTTTCCTGGCTATTTACTAGCTGTTTTGGAGGATGAACTAAATTCCATCCTCAATATGCTGATGTCTTGTGCCAACCATCATTACCAATACTTTTTAATATATCCTGGGATATATCCAGGAATTACATTAAGCTATACAGAATTACAAGCCCTTATTCCCAATTTTGGGTTCCATGTGCTTGAATTGTTTAAATGAGCTATCTAGACATATAAGTTCAGTTGTGTGCGACAGAAAATTTAGGGTTTAGACAAAATAGACATCTCTTATATTGTTTTTATATAGTAGGTGAATTTGTTGCTATTCTACATTAACGCTCTTTTAGTTCAGTACACTTCTTTTATACCTTGGTTTTAAGAGTCTGTTTTGACTGAAACACCCCCTATCTTTGAGCTTTTAAATGCCACAGTGCCATAGGGTAGAGAATAAGAATTTTAAGAATCCAAATAACTTTACCCTTTCTCCTTCACAGGCAGAGAATCTAGCAGTAACGAAAATGAACCTGTAGACTGCACCAACATTCAAGGGGCTCAAGATTTTTTTTTTTTTTTTTTTTTTTTTTTTTTTATTAACGGAAAGAAAAAAAAGAAATTAACACAACATTTAGAAATCATACCATTCTACATATGTACTCAGTAATTCTTAACATCATCACATAGATGCATGATCATTGTTTCTTAGTACATTTGCATCAGTTTAGAGGAACTAGCAACACAACAGAAAAAGATATAAAATGTTAATATAAAGAAAAGAGATAAAAGTAGTAGTAATAGTAAAAAACAACAACAACAAACAAACCAACAAGCAAACAAAAACAAAAAAAAACCCTATAGCTCAGATGCAGCTTCATTCAGTATTTTAACATGATTACTTTACAATTAGGTATTATTGTGCTGTCCATTTTTGAGTTTTTGTATCTAGTCCTGTTGCACAATCTGTATCCCTTCAGCTTCAATTACCCATTGTCTTACCCTGTTTCTAACTCCTGCTGAACTCTGTTACCAATGACATATTTCAAGTTTATTCTCGAATGTCCGTTCACAACAGTGGGACCATACAGTATTTGTCCTTTAGTTTTTGGCTGGATTCACTCAGCATAATATTCTCTAGGTCCATCCATGTTATTACATGGTTCACAAGTTTATCTTGTCTTAAAGCTGCATAATATTCCATCGTATGTATATACCACAGTTTGTTTAGCCACTCTTCTGTTGATGGAGATTTTGGCTGTTTCCATCTCTTTGCAATTGTAAATAACGCTGCTATAAACATTGGTGTGCAAATGTCCGTTTGTGTCTTTGCCCTTAAGTCCTTTGAGTAGATACCTAGCAATGGTATTGCTGGGTCGTATGGCAATTCTATATTCAGCTTTTTGAGGAACCGCCAAACTGCCTTCCACAGTGGTTGCACCCTTTGACATTCCCACCAACAGTGAATAAGTGTGCCTCTTTCTCCGCATCCTCTCCAGCACTTGTCGTTTTCTGTTTTGTTGATAATGGCCATTCTGGTGGGTGTGAGATGATATCTCATTGTGGTTTTGATTTGCATTTCTCTAATGGCCAGGGACATTGAGCATCTCTTCATGTGCCTCTTGGCCATCCGTATTTCTTCTTCTGGTAGGTGTCTGTTTAAGTCTTTTTGCCATTTTGTAATTGGGTTGGCTGTCTTTTTGTTGTTGAGTTGAATAATCTCTTTATAAATTCTGGATACTAGACCCTTATCTGATATGTCATTTCCAAATATTGTCTCCCATTGTGTAGGCTGTCTTTCTACTTTCTTGATGAAGTTCTCTGATGCACAAAAGTGTTTAATTTTTCAAGATTTTTTTTGATATCACACTTTTATTAATGAATAAACCCACAAATTGTGCAGTATTCAAATCATGAAATTGATGGGGAACTCTGTAGCAGGAGAGCAAGAGCAAGGATTATATAGCCAAAACAATGTAATTATTTTTTAAAAATAATTTTTATTGAGAGATCTTCACACACACACACTCCATCCAAAGTATACAATCAGTGGCTCACAGTAACATCACATAGTTGTGTATTTATTTGCATGATCATTTTTAGAAAGTTTGCATCACTCCAGAAAAAAAACAATCAATAAAACAGAAAAAAACACAGTTCATACCCCTTAACCCTCCCTTTCATTGACCACTAGTATTTCAATCTACTCAATAATGATTAATAATTATCAACACTCAAAACTACATCATTATCAGAGGAAAACTGTTTCTTTAATGACTAATTACACTAGAAATATCCAGGACTTTATGGGATTTTTAATATGTACTAGGTTTGATGCATACCTAAGAGACAGGACACAGCATTGCTGGATCATTAGGGCATGACTTATAATGAGAAACAGTGATTTGTAAAACATTCTCTGTAATTTCACCCTGAAATTAAAACAGAAAATAAAATTTACCTTTATACCTAATTTTAGCTATAAATCATAGCGATCTCACTTGAAATTTTATGGTTTTAATGTTACTCTTTAAAAGGAGCTCAAGAGAAATTCAAAGCTCATTTTTAGATCAAGAATTTGAGTATTTGTGTTTGCAATAAAGTTGTGATCTCTCAGCCTCAAAATTTATTACACAACAATCCAGCAACAGAGACTGTTTCTAAAACAGCATTGGTTTTGCTTCCTTGTTTCTTTTCAGCACTGATCATTCTAAGGCGTTGTGAGTACATCCAGCAGTAGAGCAGGGGCTGCTGATTTGGTCACAGAAATCCCTCTTGGAGGAGCTACACTTTTCGTTTGGAAGAAATTGCAACTTTATTTTCTTCTGTTCCTTTTCTATTATGAGAACAGAGCTAAACAGAATCTTTGTTTATATATTTTTTTATTGTAAACAATGAACAAACATACAAACATTCTTGGCATACAAACATCCTTGACATTCAAATGTTCTTGACATGGTTACAATCAGTGGCTCACAATATCATCACATGCTTGTATATTCATCATCATCATCAGTTTTTGAACATTTGCATCTCCCCAACAAAAGAAAAAAAAAAAAGGAAAAATTCATTCATGCTATACCCCTTACCACTCCCTTTCATTGACCACTAGTATTTCAGTCTACTCAGTTTAACATTTGTTCCCCTATTATTTTAAACAGGGTCTTAAAATCTCATTTTCTGCTGAGTGTTTTAAAGTATCTTCGTCTCTTAAAATCCATTTGACATGGAGGAAAAACATTTTCACTGAAATATGGTTTTCCCCATTTTCTCCTCCATTCTCTCAACATGAAGTCAAAGCAAAAGTAGAGCCCCATAGAAATTTCGACATTGAATATTATTATCTCTTACAGGTAAGTAGGAGTCAAAAAGCTTTGTATAAATCAGTAGTGTCTGCATATTTGTTAGCTTAGTAGAAACCACAATCTGACAGACTACTTGTATTCAAAAACCCATCTTTCAAAAAGGTCCTAGTTTTCTAGATAGTCTGTTTAGACAGAATTTACTTCCTTATTCATGTAGGGAAGCAGTAAACAGATGACTCCCATTTGAGCTCATGAAAGTTACTTTACTGTGGTATATGAAGGATGAACATCAGAATCTGCAGTTTTTTTCAGTCCATAAGCATGCACGCAAATACATAGTTAACCAATTCTCTAATCAACATTTTTGACAACTCAAAAGCCTGCTTTTCTAATGGAATTCTAAAAGAAAAGTACCTTGAATTTAAATTTTTAAAAATTTCAGTCTTCAATATTGAAACTGCTAAGTTACTCCATTTTTCCATTAAAAAAATAGAAAAAATTTGGAACATAAAAATTTTTTTAAAAATTAGAAAACATCTGTTACTAAATATTTAAGGAAAGCACATAGAGAATATTCTGATTGAAGGAAAAGCCTGTGTACACAGAGTTGCCCACCAAAGCATTTCTGGCAATAAATAATAACTGAGATCAAATGAAATATCCAGTAATAGAGCTCTAAAGTAGATTAGGAAGTGTCCAATTGATAAAATATGTGACAATTAAAACTCATTAGAACAATGATTAAATAACGGGAAAATGCATGACAACGTTAAACTAAATTAAAAAATTATCCCTACTACATTTACATAATCCCTATTTTCAAAAACTACACAGGAACATGATTTGACATGCTGTCTCACTATTATGAGTATATCTTTTCCTTTGTTGAAGAAACAATGTGAAGTTTTTATTGTTCCTGTACATTAAAGAAAATAATCTCTGTTCCTGAGGGTGGCACACCACTGGCCTTGTCCCAAGATCAATTTGCCTCTACTTGGGAAGGCAGTTCTGTGACCAGCGATCCAGTTCTCTTGAGAGGGGTGCTCATGAATAGGACCAAAAGAAGGCGGGTGGAAGGCAGCTGGCAACCCAGATGAACTGGTTTAATCCCTGTCATCGATTTCATAAACTAAGCATTAATTTGTCCATTTTGAAACTTCTGTATTATGTATGTATATACATTTGAAGACAAAATGTCACATTTAAGTCTTTATATTTCTGCCTTCAAACAAATTTACATACATAACTGTGTCTTTGCCATAAAGCAGTTGTCGATTAGCTATCAAATTTTTTTTTCAATTGGTAAAAATTGGTGTTAACCATGACAATCATTAAAGACCTTCAATAATTATCATCTGGTGAGATCTATCAGAAATGATATGAAACAGAGGATTACTTACAAACACATTTTTCAATTGAAAGTTGAATATTTTCATTGGGTTTTACAGCTAAGTAACTGGGCAAAAGACTGGACTTCCTGTAAATGCAGTATAGCAAAATTATAAAAGCTTTCCTACAGGCTCCCAGAGTTTAAGGATGTGATACTTTCTATGGGTTTTATGATAACAACTGTAGGTTCCTAGGCTATTTTAGCTCTCTAAAAAAATGTCCATCAAAAGACTAAAAGCACTCAATATTTTCAAACAGTTGCTGAAACTTTTAAAATGTGAAATTATATCATTGAGTCTGTTTGTGAAATGTCTCAATAAGCAGTATTTAGATATGCTACGATAGAGAGGCTTATTACTGTGCTGCAGATTGTACACTGATAAAAAAATGCTCATAAAGAGTTTTACATACCCAGTGTAATGGTTAACGTTTCATTTCTTGCAAGTCGTGTGTCTTTCAGTTACAGTTTCCCAATTGAATACATTCCAAATAGCTTATAGATGATCAGATCTGACATTTTTATACTGAAGGTAATAAGCATGCGTCTGTACATCGGTTTCCAGCAGTGGAATAAAACCTGTGTCTTGCAATGGATCCTGATTAGAGCATGTAGCAATCTGTAAGTGTCCCTGTTCCTTATTGAATCCAAGCGAACCCCAACCTGAACCTTGAACATCAATAGATACAGCTGGCAACTTTTCCTTAAATTAATCAGAGGAACCGAAGTCACACTTGCTGGCTTCCAGCAACTCCCCTTTGGGTTCTCCGCCACCATTAGGGCTCATGTTTGTCAAAAAAAATGGTATGATTGCTATGGCCTCTACATTGAACTTCAGTGTAAGCTGCAGAGCTACCTGTATTGTAATATCACCCTTTACCAATGCCTCTTTATACTTCTCGGTGACATTTGTTATTCATGTATGCAGCCTGGTGTTTGCTGTGGTGCAGCTGCATGATTGCATTAATGTTGGGGCTCCAGGGTACCATAATCATAAGGCAAATCAGGGAGGCTGTGCTTTTGCCTGGAACTCCAAATTCCTAAAGCTATAATCAGCTCCCTGCTCTCGCTGCACACAACTTGGGACAGCATGGTGCAAGTGCCTGGACTGCTCTTGCAGCCTTTATGCAGCACAGGTACTGGAGCTGAGTTTGAGCACAGACCCAGTCAACTTTATTTTAGCCCTTATCCCCCATTATTAACTTTGTTTTTGTCATTTTTTATTCGTCTGTCCATAAAGGGAGCATCAGACTCAAAGATTTTACAATTACACGGTCACATAAAAGCTGTAGAGTTAGACAGTCATCTTCAAGAATCAAGACTACTGGAGAACAGTTCAACTGTTTCAGGTACTTCACTCTAGCCACTCCAAAACACCATAAACTAAAAAGGGATATCTGTATAAAGCATAAGAATAACCTGCAGGATAATCTCTGAACTCTGAAATCTCTCAGCCATTGAAACTTTATTTTCTCTTATTTCTCTCTTCTCCCTTTTGGTCAAGAACAATGTATTCTTTTAAAAATTCTTATTTGTTGATGCAGGATAGAATTCCTCATTTGGCTTACCCTTTACTTAGAGGTACCTAAACTACAGAAGGAAAAGTGAGCTGGCAAGTTATAATTGGCTCCCAGGTTTTAAGTTTTGGAAGCAGGAACACTTACAGTACACTGAACCTTAGTTAAGCAAAACTTAGCATGCAGGACTCCATCTCAGGCCTCCTTAACTTATTTATCATCTGTTATGCTTGCGTCTCTTAAAATAAAAATCCTTACTGCTTTCTAAAAAGTAAAATAAACTATAATTATTCAACAAATATATACATATGAAAATACCACATCCAAAATAGAACATCTGTCTTTTTTAAAGAGATCGTGAATTGGCAGATAAACGGTTCATAAATTAAGTTGGCAGAAAACCTAAACAATTTGGAAAGTTTAGCCAATATTCACTATTCAAAAGAAAATAAAATTATAAAATAGTGGCCAGCAAAAAAATATAATCTAGGATGTGAAAATTAACAGGGGAAAGACCTCTAAATAAAGCGCAAATTTTTAAAATACATGTTATGGGGGAAAAAATAGTTGAATACTACATAAATCTGCAAAAATCACAATTCTAAACCAGAATTCCCAGGGCAATTATTGGCCTTGTATTATGAAAAATTAATTAAGATAAGTCTAGACTCTTGAAGGAGGCAATTAAAAATAAATAGATTCAAGAGAAAAATGGGAATGGACACATATAGTCAAATTAGGAAATTAGTGTTGTGAGGCAAAAGTTGACATGATAAAATGTAAGATTGGTTTGATATTAAAAAGTATGAATATACTCAGAACTCATCCAAGTTTAAGTGAATGAAGCCTACTCAGGTATTTTTTGAAAAATTCATTAGAACTCAAAAATTGAAAGATTGGGAAAGGTCAATCAGGTTGTGAGACAGGTTCAAAATAAAAGCAGCATTATGTTCTCCCCAAGTTCTGCCCTGGTTCAGCTTCTCAAGGTGAATATGATCTATATTTTGTATTTCTTTAAAACATTCAATAAACCCAATAGGGGCTATTTTCCATGGGTCACACATTGATTACACAGATAATGTATCCAATGCCTCATTCTGTGGAACACACATTTGTTCATCTGAATTGGAAATACCAGAAAAATGCAAAATTGTAACCCTCATATGATGTTGGGTATGTATGACCACTGTAAAGGGAAGTTTTGAAAATAACTCATTTCTTCATTCATAAGTCCTTTTGACTGTATTCTGTGTACAAGGAAATAGTCCAGGTCCTGGAGATTCAGCAGGGAACCTAAAACACTGGCTCTCTATGGAGAAATGGCTGGAATTCTTTTAAATAAATCTGGAAATAAAAACTAATTGAAGATGAAGAGATGTGAATTTTCCCACATGCCTAATGATATGACAAAAATAATACAGGTTATTTAAGGTGGGAGGAGTAGGGTAGAGGACACTAACACTCTAGAACAGGTTTAAAATGTTAGTGATCATCCTTAGCAAAATTGGACACCAATTTTATACATTTTTTATAAGAAGTTGCAAAAAATATATATAGTGTATAACAGGGCAGGACAATTTTGTTGGCCTTTCATTCACAAATGAATTGGACATTTGAGAGGAATTCAAGTGTTTCTTTTTAGTTTTGTCATTTAAAACTTTTCTCTGAATATTGTGCTGTTTTTGCATGAAAAAGAAACATTAGAAAGTATTAAAATTTAAGTGTTTCTATTATATATATAGAGAAAAATGTTTTATATTCCATAGAAAATTAGATTTCTGTGAATAAAATCTCATGCAGTTATTCTGCTTGGCCTTATCTGACATTTTTTTATGGAGATGAAAGTCAAGTGACATAAATTTAACCATTTTAAACAGTATAATTCAGCAATGTTTAGTACATACACGATATGATACATCAGCTATATCTAGTTCCAGAGCATTTTCATCACCTCCAAAACAAGCCTCATACCCATCTAAAGAACCAATCCCCATTCTCCATGCCCTCAATCTCTGTCACCCATTAATCTTCTTTCTCTCTCTCTATTGATTTACCTATCTGGATATCGCAGGCAAATGGAAACTTTTTTAAAAAGTGACTTTTTTATCTGTCTTCTTTCACTTAACATGTTTCTGAGACTTGTCCCTGTTTTAGCTTGTACCATTACTTTATTCCTTTTTAAGGCTAAACTGTATTCCAAAGTACAGATTTAGAATATTTTTGTTACTCATTCAATAAATAATAGATATTTGATTTGTTTCCACCTATTGGACATTGTGAATAGTGCTGCCATGAATATTTGTATGCAATCATTTGAAAATGTTCTTTAACTTTGGGGTTTATGTTAAGGAGCAGAATTGCCAGATCATCTCCTAATTCTGAATGAATGTTATTGAGGGAGGCTGGGAAGATGGCAGAATAGGATAGGGCAAGTGCACCCCTGTTCCCAAGAACAGCTAGAGAAGGGATAGGAAGGCTACTGGGACAGTGATTCCAGGGTGTAAGTGGTCCCCTGTACGTGTCCCTATGCAAAAGAACACACCTGCAACTTGCCCTCCATGTGCCCCAAGCCCTGTGCCACCTACCATATACTCTGATATCCATGCACCCACCCACATCCTGCCTGCACACCAATTCCTGTGCATCTGTAGAGCACCCCTGTTCAGCTCCTGCAATGCCCTACCTTTGTATCCCCCACACTGCACCCTGCTTCTGTGCTCAAAAGGCCTGCCTAAGCTGCACCCCACCCAAATGGCCCCCACACTGCCCTTCCACAACCCTGCACCCAGCACCCCATGCTCACAGACACCAGTGTAGTGTCCCCAACCTGTGCCTATACCTGCAATGGAACCCATCACCACACTGTTGTGCCCTGCCTTACCCTCCACATCCTGATCCACATCCTGATCCACATCCAACCCACAAATACAAAGCTTGAAACTACTGAAAGAAGTCAACTTACAAAGTAAACCTATCAAGATATTTACATGCCTCAAAGGCAACAGAAGATCACTAAGCATATCAATATGCAGGCAGACATAGCCCAACCTAATGACCAAATTAAAACACCAGAGGAGACAGACATTGGAACAACTAATCAAAGATGTTCATATAACTCTACTAAATAAAATAAATGGGATGGCTAATGACATAAAGGAAATCAGAAAGACACTAGAAGAGCATAGAGATGAATTTGAATGAATAAATAGAAAATTATCAGATATCACAGAGATTTAAGATGATGTAGACCCAATAAAAACATACTACAGGCACACAACAGCAGATATTTAAAAGGCAAAAGTAAAAATAAGCAAACTAGAGGATAAGAACTGATTTTGAAACTTCAGAACAGGAAATGGCAAAAAAAGATGGAAAACTTTGAATTGGATCTCAGGGAAATGATAGACAAAACAAAGTGCACAAATATAAGAATCATTGGTGTCCCAGGGGAAAAGAGAAGAGTAAAGGACTAGGAAGATTCATTGAGGATAAAATGGGGGAAAACTTCCCAACTCTTATAAAGGACATAAATATGCAAGTCAGAGAAGTCCAAAGAACTACAAGTAGAATAAATCTAACTAGGCCTTCCCCAGATACATACTAATCAGTCTGTCAAATGTTGAAAAGAAGCAGAAAATCCTGAAAGCACCAAGAGAAAATCTGCATACAAGGGTAACCATGTAAGACTGAGTTCAGACTACTCAACTGGCACTACGGAAGTGAGAAGGCAGTGGTATCATGTATTTAAGATCCTAAAAGAGAAAGAATTCCAGCCAAGAATTCTGTACCCAGCCAAATTGTCCTTCAAAACTGAGGTAGAGTTAAAATTTTCACAGACAAATCCTAAAAGAATTTGTCAAAATGAGAGACCACCCATACAAGAAATACTAAAGAGAGTTATGCCAATTGAAAAAAAGACAGGAGAGGGAGGTCTGGAGGAGGGCACAGAATGAAGAGTACCAGTAAGGTTAACCTAAAGGATAAAAAGAGAAAGAGGGAAAAGAATATATAGATCTGACAAATAGAATACAAAAGATAAGATGGTGGATTCAAGAAATGCCTTTTCTGTAATAACTTTGAATGTTAATTGAATAAATTTACCAATTAAATGATACAGATTGGCAGAATAGATTAAGAAATATAATCCAGCTATATGCTGTTTACAAGAGACTTATCCTAGACATAAGTGTACAAATAGATTGAAAGGGAAAGATTGGAAAAAGATGTTCCATGCAAGTTGTAACCAAAAGAGAACAGGATTAGCTATACTAATATCAGACAAAATAGACTTTCAATGTAAAGACATCACAAGAGATGAAGAAGGACACTATATATTAATAAAAGGGACAATTCACCAAAAAGAAATAACAATCTTAAGTGTTTATGCTCTAATCAGGGAGCTCCAAAGTACATGAGACCAACTTTGGCAAAATGGGAGGCAACAATAGATGTTTCAACAATAATAGTAGGAGACTTCAATACACCACTATCCTCTTTAGAGAGAACAACTATGCAGAAGACCACAAGGAAATAGAGAAGTTAAACAACTTGATAAATGAATTAGGTCTAACAGACATATATAAGTTGCACACCCAAAACACCATGATGTACATTCTTCTCATGCTCATGAAACATTCTCCAGGATAGTTCACATGCTGAGGTACAAAACAAGTCTTTGTAAATTAAAAAAAAAAAACATTTAAATTATTCAGAGCACTTTTTCTGAACACAATGGCATGAAGCTGGATACCAACAACCACCAAAGAATGAGAACTTTCACAAAAAGATTGAATGACTCACCCTTAAAGAATCAGTGGATCAAAGAAGAAATTGCTAGAGAAATCAGTAGCTATCTGGAGACAAATGAAAATGAAACTACAACTTATGAGATATGGCAAAGCTGTGCTTAGAGGGAAATTTAATGCCCTAAATGCCTAAATTAGCAAACAAGAAAGAGCAAAAAATGAGGCCTACCTGCTCACCTGGAGGAACTTAAAAAAACAAACAGCAAATTACCTCCAAAGTAAATAGAAGAAGAGAAATAACAAAGATTTAAACAGAGTTAAATGAATGGGAGAACAAAAGAACAATAGAAGCAATAAAACAAAAGTTGGTTCTTTGAGAAAATCAATAAAGTTGATGGGCTACTAGCAAAACTGATAAAGTAAAAAAAGAGAGAGGATGCAAATAAATAAAATCAGAAATGGAAAGGCGTGTGTTACCAAAGACCCTGAAGAAATAAAGGAAACTATATGAGGATACTATGAACAACTATCTACCAGCAAATTATACAACTTAGATAAAATGGACAAATTCCTGGAAACAAACAACAACAACAAAAAAAAAAACAGCCACTGACTCAGGAAGAAATAGAAGATCTCAACAAACCAATCACAAGTAAAGAGATTCAATCAGTTAATCAAAATCTTCCTATAAAGAAAAGCCCAGGGCCAGATGGCTTCATGAGGGGATTTTGTCAAACATTCCAAAAGAAACTAACACCAATCCCATTCAAATTTTTCCCAAAAAAAAATGGAAGAAAAAGGAACACTACCTAACTCATTTTATGAAGCTAACATCATTTTAATTCCAAAACTGGGTAAAGATGCTATAAGAAAGGAAAACAACAGGCCAATCTTCCGAATGAACGTTGGTACAAAAATTCTGAATGAAATATGAGCACAACAAATCCAACAACGCATACACCACGACCAAGTGGGGTGTATACCCAGAATACAAGGATAGTTCAAAACAAGAACACCAATAATGTAATACAGCACATTAACAAATTGATAGGGAAATTTGTATGATTATCTTGATTGATACTGAAAAAGCGTTCAATAAAATTCAACATTCTTCTCTAATAAAAGCACTTCAAAAGATAGGAATAAAAGGTAATTTCCTCAATATGATGAAGGGCATATATGAAAAACCAATAGCCAGCATCATTCTCAATGGAGAGAGACTATAAGCTTTCCCTGTAATATCAGGAATGAGACAACAATGCCCTCTGTCACCACATTTATTCAACATTGTACTAGAAGTTCTAGCTAGAGCAATCAGGCAGGACAAAGAAATAAATGGCACACAAATTGGAAAGGAAGAAAGAAAGCTTTCATTATTTTCAGATGACATGATACTATATTCAGAAAATCCTGAGAAATCTACAACAAAGTTACTTGAGCTAATAAACAAATTAAACAAGGAATGGGATACAGAATTAATACACAAACATCAGTAATGTTTTTATTTTATTTTATTATTTATTTATTTGTATGGGAACCTGGGTCTCTGGCATGACAGGTGAGAATTCTGCCACTGAGCCACCATCGCATCACCCTCAGTAATGTTTTTATCCACAAGCAATGACCTAACTGAGGAGTCAGTTAAGGAAAAAATTCCATTCAAAATAGCTACTAAAATAATTGAGTCTTTAGGAATGAACTTAACTAGGGATGTAAAGGACTTATACACAGACAACTGCATAACTGTGCAAAAGAACTCAAAGATCTAAATGCATGGAAAGACATTACCTGCTCATGGATAGGAAGGTTAAGTATAGTTAAAATGTCAGTTGTACCCAAATTGATCCACAGATTCAATGCAATACTGATCAAAATTCCAACAACCTACTTTGGAGACTTGGAAAAGCTAGTTATAAAATTCATCTGGAAGGGAAAGAGACCCCCAATAGCTAAATGCATCCTAAATAAGAATTTAAAAGTGGGAGTATTAGTACTTCCTGACTTCAAAACTTATTATAATGCCCCAGGGGTCAAAACAGCATGGTACTGGCACAAAGATAGACAAATTGACCAGTGGAATCAAATTGAGGCTGCAGAAATAGACCACCAAATCTATGTCAAAACTGATTTTTTACAAGGCCCCCAAACCACTAAACTGGGATGAAATCATCTTATCAATAAATGGGCATGGAAGAACTGGCTATTATAGTCAAAAGAATGAAAGAGGACCCTTACTTTACACCCTATACAAAAATTAACTCAAAATGGATCAAACACCTAAATATAGGAACTAGCAATATAAAACTGGTGGAAGATAATGTAGGGGAACATCTTCAGGACCTAGTAATAGGAAGTAACTTCCTAAACTTTACACCCAAAGCACAAGCAATAAAAGAAAAAAATAGAAAAATGGGAACTCCTCAAAATCAAATGCTTCTGCATCTCAAAAGACAGTCAAAAAGGTGTTCTGGTTTGCTAGCTGCCAGAATGCATCACACCAGAAATGGATTGGCTTTTAATAAAAGGGGATTTATTTTGTCAGTTCTTCAGAGGAAAGGCAGCTAACTTTCCACTGAGGTTCTTTCTTACATGGAAGGCACAGGATGGTCTCTGCTGGTCTTCTCTCCAGGCCCCTGGGTTCCAACAACCTTCCCCGGGGTGACTTCTTTCTGCATCTCCAAAGGTCTGGGCTGAGCTGCGAGTGCTGAGATGAGGAATGCCAAGCTGCTTAGCTGTGCTATGTTGCGATCTCTCATTTAAGCCCCAGCCAATTAAGTCAAACGTCACTCATTGCAGCAGACATGCCTCCTAGCTGACTGCAGATGTAATTGGCAACAGATGAGGTTCATGTACCATTCACTCATGTCCGCAGCAACAAGACTAGGTATGCTCACCTGGCCAAGTTGACAACTGAATCTAACTAACACAAGGTGGTCTCTCCAACTAAGTGGGAGAACATATCTGGAAATCACATATCAGACAAGGGTTTGATATTCTGTGTATATAAAGAAATCACAACTGAAAAACAAAAGAACAAACAACCCATTTTACAAAATGTGCTAAAAATATGAATTGGCATTTTTCTGAAGAGCAAATGTGGATTCCTAAAAAGGACATGAAGAGATGCTCATTTTCATTAGCTATAAGGGAAATGCAGATCAAGACTACAATGAAATACCACCTCACACCTATAAGAATGTCTGCTATTAAACAAAGAGGAAACTACAAATGTTGGAGAGGATATGGAGAAATTGGGACACGTATGCACTGCTTGTGGGAATGTATAATGGTACAAGCACTATGGAAGACAGTTTAGTGGTTCCTTAGGAAACTAAATATTGAGTTGCTCTATGACACTGCAATAGCACTACTTGGTATATACCCAGAAAAACTGAGAGCAGTGACAAACAGACATTTGCACACCGATGGTCACAGAAGCATTATTCACAATCACTAAAAGCTGGAAACAATCCAAGTGCCCATCAACAGACAAGCAGGTTAACAAAATGTAGTATATACAGAATAATAAGATATTATGCAGCAGTAAGATGAATTGACATCCTGAAACACATAACAAGATGGGTGAGCCTTGAGGACATAATGCTGAGTGAAATAAATAATGACACAAAAGGATGGATACTGTTTGATTCCACTTTTATGACCATGGTAAAGGTAAAATCACAGGCTTATAAAACAGAATATAGGGGACTTAGAGATATATAGAAGTTAGAGTTGGGTTTATGCTTAGCTAATGAGGTTCACCTCAAATGTAACGGAATAGAGAGGAGTAAAGCTGGCTCTCTAGATGGTCTATAATTAATTTTACCATATTGAAAGTGAACATGATTGAAAAGGGTTGTATAGATTTATGTGTCCCACTGAGTAACACTAGAAATACAAATAAGTTCTTGCAAGAAATACTTCAAAAGTATGATTCATGTAGCAAGAGTGTTTATGTCCAGGATACAGGGAGAAAATTGCTATTGCATGCTATGGGCTATGATTATCAGAAAAACATGAGCAATACCACAGCAACTGCAGGGGTAAATAATGGGGGTAGGGCCAAGATTTAAGGGGATGTTTAGATCTATTTGGTGTGGGTGTGATTGTTGGTTATCTTTCTCTTGCGAACAATGAAATTATCAAAATTTGAGAGTGTTGATGATTGTGGACTTTGGGCATTATACATGATGCCTAATGAATACAGGTGGCTGAAGGATACACCATCTGAGAAGATTGGCCAATGATGGTGTATACATATTATCCAGTATTGTTCTGCTACAAAAAGGAATGAGATCATGAGGCATTCAATCATGTGAATGAGCTTGTGGGACATTTCGTGAGGCAAAATAAGCCAGAAACAAAAGAGCAATTATTGTATGGTCTCCTTTAGAAAATGCTTATAAGAAAACAGGGGCCTAGATTGTAAGCCCTTATAACAGACACATTTAGTCCAGAGTGGTAATTATTATCTCTGAATTTTGAGGGGATGTTTTATATACCTATAACCTGTTATTTAGAGATAAGGATGAAGCCTAGCAGGTCAGGATTAAAATAATTCAGAACACAGGGTTAAGGTAGACACTGGTCTATATTTAGAACCACACCTACTCTTTGAGACCAAAGGAAGAAAGGTTTACTTTGTCCAGTACCTAAAGTTTCTGTAGCAGATAATTGAACTCAACCTGTCTGGATATTTCATTTGAGTAATTGAAGAGGAGACCAGAAGAAGAATGAGAGCTTTAATCCTGTATAGCATAATGTAATACCTGGATACATCCTAAAATATATTAAGCAGATAACCAACAAGTGGAAATGTCCTTTGAGGGATGGGAGAAAAAATATGGAACTCTTAAACTTTACCATCAGGGAATACAAATCAATACAAATCAATTTGTATAGGGATATACAAATCAATAAGCCAAACCCTTGATCTTGGGCTTACTCTTGTGAAGCTTATGTAGGCAGTGGATAAACTTAACCCACCTATTCATATGCTTATGGGTTACTTCTGGAGGACCTCTTTTGTTTATCAGATGGGGACTCACTCTCTCTAAGCCCAATACTAAGTGAAATCATTGCCCTACCCCTATGATATCCATGAATAAAAGTCTCCCTGGCAGGATAGGAGATGACTCCCAGGGAAGAATCTCATTCTGACACCATGAAATCAACAATGCCTTACAGACCAAAAGGGGGGAAAGAAGTGTAACACTAATGAAGTATCAGTGGCTGAGAGAGTTCAGAGTTGAGAGACTTCTCTAGAGGTCACTCTTACACAAGCTTCAGTTAGACATTGCTACCTATCATAACTTGTCAAACTCCAACCAAAACCATTCCGGCCAATCCTAAAGAACACCTAGGGTAATATATGAGATTCTACAAAGTTTCCATGCACGAGGGTAACTTTCCAAAAGATACAACCTCTTATCCAGATGGTTCGCTGGACCAGATATGTCCTGAAACCTAGAGGACATCAGCTAGTTCCATCTCACTACCCCATATTATTGACAACCCCTTCCAACGTGAAAAATTACAATGGCCATAGCCCAAATACCTCTAGAGAGTGGAATAGAAAGATCAAAGATGATGATGGAGTTATACAGAGAATGTAGAGTTTAACAAATAAATATGATTCCTGAATGCTTTAATTGATATTTCTTTTAGTCTCCGGTATCTTAGAGCAGCTAGAAGTAGAAACCTAAAATTGTGGAATTGTAACCCATACCAAACTCTGAAATCTGTTCTGCAACTAATTGTTGTGCCGTGCTTTGAAATTTATTGTTTTCTGTATATGTGTTATTTTTCATAAAAAGGTGATTGTGATGATTAAAAATATTTATTCCTTCCAGCCTCCTATAGAGCAGCCAGAGGAAAGCAGCTAGAAGGAAAACTCTAAGATGACAACATAGTAGTCCATGACAAACTCTAAGATCTGTCCTATAACTACTTGTGGAAGGTGCTTTGAAAACTATTTCTTTTTTTCTTTCTTTGCTTTGTAAATGTGTCATATGATACAATAAAAAAGTTAAAGAAAAAAGGATTTGTGTTACACAGATTCATGAATGGTCAAAATACAGACTTAAGATTAGTGTATTTTCTTGTATATAAATTTTGCATTAAAAATCTTATAAATACTGAACTCTTGTCAATGAAATGCAAACTGAAATATCTAGCAGAAGCATACTGATGTCTACAATTTACTTTGCAATGCAATAAAAATGATGAAATAGATTAAGAGATAAATAAGTGTACAGATACATAATAAACAAATAGAATTAAATATAAGTACTAGGCTCTAAGAGGTGGTTAAGTGGATGTACACTGTAAAATTCTTTTAATTTTGCTGTATTGTTGAATTTTTCATAATAAAATCTAGAACATTTTCCAAAAAAAAAAAAAGAATCTCAGGGTTCCTTCTTTCCCCCTCTCAATCATTTTATGTAGGCAGCACCCAGTAATAGAGCCTCGTGGGACCATACTGTCAGCTTTTAGAGTCTGGGAGTTTCTTCTGAGGCATCTGAAATCCCAGTGCACCAAAAAAAAAAAAAAAAAAAAAAAAAATAGAAGTACCTTTGCCTCTTAAGACTGATTGGTACTGTTCCCATTTAGGCTAGTTTGACTTTGCAAATCTTATCCAAAAGATTATTCACTTGAGCTCTATCTAAACACCCATACTATACATGCCAATTTGAGTCTGTTATTTAACCAGAAAAGCCAAGTTCTTTAATCCTCATTCAGTGTAGCTGGGTGGGAACTTTTCTATTGTTTCCATGGAGATGTGACCCACCCAATTGTGGGCGGCAATTTTGTATTAGATGATTTCCATGGAGCTGTGTCTCTGCCCATTCAAGGTGGGGTTGCTTACTGGAGCGCTTTAAGAGGGCACCATTTTGGAAAAAGTTTGAGAGTCAACAGTGCTGAAAGAGCCACACAGTCAGAGATCTTTGGGGATTCGGAAGGAGAGCACCCCTAGGGAATCCTTATGAAACAAGAAGCCAGGGGAGAAATCTAGCAGATATTGCCATGTGCCCTTCTAGTTGACAGAGGTGTTCTAGTCCTCTCTGCCTTTCTTGAATTTTCCCTGATGCCTTAGTTTGGACATTTTCATGGCCTTAGAATTGTAACCTTGCAACTGACTAATTTCCCTGTATAAAAGTCATTCTGTTATATTGCATTACAGCAGCTTTTACAAACTAAAACACTGAATATAAAGTATATTTCCAGGAGGATATCTAAATGCATTTCCCCTCAATTTTACACAATTGGTATACAAAATGAGGAAAAGAGGTTGGAGTGAAGGGAATCACTAAGTAGGAAGGGTGGTTTCTTCATCCTATTTCCTTTCAAATTTTATTAAGACTCTTAAAACTATCATAATGTCCAGCCATCCTGAAGCTAATACACCATATTTATTCATTCATGAAGCTTTGGTTTTGTACCTACCATTTATAAAGCACTGTGCTTGGCACTGTGGTGCCAGATTTGGAAGTTTGCAGTTTGGTGAGTTTGCATTTCGCACATAGAAAATAGTTTGGAAATATTAGTGGTGGTATAAAGTCTATAACAGGGAACCAAGACAGCATCACTAAAGAGGTAGCATGTTTAGGAGAAAACATGTATATATAATATCCTTTCCACATTCTTTGGCAATGGTTGAACTATTTCAATCATTGAAAGTAGAAAATTTTCCCACAACTTAAAAACAGGAAAGTAAAGGAAATGTGAGATCTTCTCTTTCCGCTTCTGGTAGCACATGTTCCTGAAAGTGAAATGTTGCCTTTGAAATCCCAAATGTCTCAGGCACAGTTAAGAGGAGAGTTGAGTAGAAAGAACACCTGTCATCTCTGTCTCCTTCCTCACTAAGGATAAGTCAAATAATGGCTCTCTTGTGTCAGCTGCATTGTTTCACACCCTCTTGTTTCTGCTTTAGGGTGTTCCTTTATCTTGATCTGCACTGGAGTATGCAGTAGTTACATGATTCTTTTGTTCAGGGATATTTACAAATATGTTTATGATATAACTCCAGAATCCTAGACTTAAGCATCACTAACAAAAAAAGAGAGGTAGAAATGATTAAGAGAACTGAATTTTGAATCAGGCCTCTATGTGTAAACTGGATATATTTTCTACCTTAGTTGGTATATTTTTTTAGAGAGAAAGGCAAAGGCAAAGGGTTGCTAACCTGGCATTAGTTTCTGAACTTCATCCATCCTTTGGCAGACAAAAAGAAGCCAGTTGAAAAGGTCTAGTTCTTCTCTAGTGAAGGCCTATTCAGATTTGCATTGAGTGCTGCCAAACTCAGAGTCTGTAATTTCAGAGGACTGACAGCCACACAGGACTTGAGGGCTACATAGGCTGCTGTCATCAGCCCAGGTTTCTCATGGTCTTTTTTATGTTTTTCATCACAGGCAGATATATTGTTGGCTCGTTCTTTTTTGCCTGCTGACAGCATGCTGGCACTTTACTATAATAGTAACCAAAGCAATACACACCAGGATCTCCCAGGGAAATCTAAAGATATCTGAGATGTTTCAGGCTTTCGGACATCACTAACAGAACACTCCAAAGGTGCTTCAGAATCACCTGGAGACACACTCTGTGGGCCATCAGCAGGCTATCTATAGCACCAGACCTCACTACAGCTTTGCCTCTAAGTGCCAGTATCCTGTTAGCCACATGGACTCTCTGTAATCCTGTGGAGGGTTCAGTCACCATAAAAAAAAAGTGTCTGGTGACCAGGACATGCTGTCAGTTGGCCAGGGGAAGGTCAGCAAGGTTCCATAAAACAGGGCTCTCCAGCTTTGCTCTATTCTCTATAAAAACGGGTTTTCATTGTACTGTGAAATAATTAAAGAAGAAAAGGCTGATGGCAGCAGGATAGACCAGCCCATGAGTTGTGGATTCTCTGTGCCCCACCTGGGCCTACAGCAAACTAGAGAATTAGACAGTGCCATGCCATTACCCCTTCCCTGCACAGGAGCATGTCAAGGACTGATGGTGGGATACACAGCAGTAGACTACTCCTGTGCCCTTGTCATTGAGTAGGTTTATTTTCCTGTCTTTAGTTTTCCCTGCCTTTGGGAGGTATGATACAGCCTGAAAATGTTTTAGGGATCTCCTTTCCCTGAAGTTTCCCTTTTTGTTTAGTGATTGGATATGACAAGCAGGAGCAGAGGACTGCAATATCTCATCAAAAGTTTCAACTTACAAACTTGGATCTCAAGTGAAATATGTTAGAAACAGAAAGTCCTCAAAATTTGATAGATTTTCTGTGGAGCCAGTTTGTCCCCCTCCAATCCAAGTATTAATGGGTCAGGAAGTCTCTCCTGTGGTGATTGGGTGACCAGTCCCCTCTCTCCTGTGACCCTGCTATTTACAGCACATATTTCCCAAGGTTGCTTCAGAAAGGAGACTGCAGAGTTGAAGTTATTGTTTTCAGCTGGATTTGCCACCTTTTACTTCATTAAAGTACATCTCAGTCTCCTAGGATTTCACTGGAAGATTCACACTTAGTGCCTTTTTGTCCAACACCTGGGACCGTTCAATAGTGACTCATCCAAGTACCTTTACTTGTGATGGAATCAAGAGAATCTGAGGTAAGGCCAATGAGCGTTGATAGGAACCAGGGTTCAGGAGGCACAAGTCCCTCTTGGTTACAGAGATATAATCTCTGAGCAGTCTTGGTGGTGAGTTGTGGAGGTGGCAAATGCTTGAAGAGATCATTTTTTCTTTCTTTAAAGGTCATTTATTAATTAAAATTGAATTACCATTTTAAAGTTTTTTCTTTCTTTCTTTCTTTTTTTAGCTTTTTCTGAAAGTAAAGTATTTGGGAGTGGTCAAAATATGAAGAAAAGCATGCTGTAAGGGATTTTAGTCAGGACTGTTTAGTTGAGGATGGCAGAAAAACATCCAGAATTGCCTTACACAAAATAGTGGGTACAGTTTGAGATATTGGGGTCCACAGAACAGGACTACCTTGGAAACTTGGATCTAAATCAGGGAACCACCATGCACAGAGAGGATTCTGTGTTCCATCTGTGAGTTAGAAAAGGTTTCCAGGTAGCTTTGAACAGTTTTCTCCTTCTCATGTTGGGATTGATAGACTAGATTTTTAAAATAAGGTTTAAAAGAGAAGCTTTGAGTTCTATTTGGCTGTCCTCAAAGAATAGTATTTTGGAACCTCCCTATGATCTCCCATCAACAAGAATGCTACTGCTAATTCAATAAAATGATGACTTGTTTCTTAGGAAAGTATTGCAAATATTTTTAAAAGCTGATAAATTTCAATCGATATATTTTTTCTTTATTTAAACAGTTTTTTCCCACACCATACAATCCATCCTCCATGTACAATCTATGGCTCTTGGTATAATCACATAGTTATGCATTCACTACTACAATCAATATGAGAACATTATCACTTTCTTTAAAAAACAAACAAAAGTCCCTTTCCTTATATCTCCCTATTATTGACATTTAGCTTTGGTATAGTACCATTGTTAATGAAATAATATTACAATCTTACTGTTATCTATACCCTGTTTGCATTAATTAGACTTTTTCCTATATAATACCCTATTATTAACACCTTGAATTAGTGATATACATTTGTTCTAGTTTTTGTAAGAACTTTCTTATATTTGGACAATTAACTACCAATATTATTCACTCTCAGTTTGACTGAGTCCCAGTTTTTATCCTCTAGCTTTGTCTAGTGGCACATACAACCCTACCCTTCCTTTTTCAAATATACTCACATCCTGTTTTCTTAATTATGTGTTACTTACCTTATTAGTTTCATGTACAATATTGTGCTACCATCATACAGTATTTTGAAATGCATATCCAAACCTTTACAATCAACCATATAAAACATAAAGTACCTTAAGCACCAATTGCCCACTCTCTACCCTCTTTCTATCTCTTGATTACCTGTACTCTCAAATTTAACTCCCAGAGTTTTCTCATTATAGTTAGAACATTATATAGTGAGATTATACAATATTTTCACTTTTTTCTGCCTCATTTCTCTCAATGTACTGTCCTCCTGTTTCATCCACATCGTTTCACACATCAAGGTTTCATTCCACACAGGGAGTCATTGTTATAGAACTCCAAGCTCCTATAGAAGTCCCTGTATCTTAGGTTCTTGGTCTTCTAACCCAGAAAGCTATTTTTGGTGACCTTTATGATTGGACTAAACTCAACTTATTTATATCTTGTTCTTATGAATTTTTTATTTTGTTTTTATTCCTCACTAATTTTTCTCATTTTCTTTTTACTTTTCTTTTTGTTATGTTTTTCTTTCCCTCAAATTTCCTTTTCTTTATTTTGTATTTTTTAATTCATTTTACTTTTTTCGTTTCTGTGGAATATGGAGGTGTACAGACTACCAAGGCAGGGTTATCATAGGGTGTGAGTCAAAAGGATATCTGGGACTTCCAGACCCATCAAAACTAATCTAGAAAAGGAGCTTTAGCTTTATATGGCTCCCAGAAGCTGAATGGAGACAAGAGAGGGGACTGTAGGCCTTCGGTGTCAGGCAGATATTCCACATACCCCCTGGGCAAAACACCAGAGATTTGACTGGTATGTTGACCCTAGGTCCCTGCTCTTTTCTCCTGTCCTTCTTCCAATCAGTTGTCAAGGGACAGTGACCCTCATCTTCACTCTCACCTGTCTCCTTAAGGTCTGCTAACACAGAAACTCCTTTAAGATTTTCATGGTAGTGTTTTTTAATTCTATGGAGGTGGTGGGATACTCCTCAATGGAACCACACTGAGATCATGCCACAACATCTGCACAACTCAACTCTGCACAACACAACATTCCTTGGACCAGTGTGAAAACAAATCACAGCAGCATATTATTAGTTGTTCAGGTCCCATTCATGGCTGCTTTTTGTGTTCAGCAACAGTCAATCTCCCATATCATCTCTTTGAGCACCTTGGACCTTGTGATCTTCATCCTCCCTGGAATGTCTAGTGACTGAACCTTGGCTTCCTGAAGATTGAGTATATCCACTAGGTATTTATTTTAATGTTCCTTTTGGCAAATGTGACATGCATATTCCTACCTCTAACCTTGCAGAAGCACTGATGGCCACAGCTATTGGTAGAAGAGTATGGGGTCCCACCGCAGAGGAAGTTTTCCTGGCCACATACTGTGGGAAATGCCTAATGTGAACAGAAATCTCTTTAACTCAGCCCATGGAAGAATGGTCCTATTTGGGTTCCATCCTGCTGCTATTATTTAGGATAGAAGGTAAGCAATGGAGCCATGCTGCAAATTTTGCTGGGCCAAGGTCCCTCTCAGTAAGTCTCTATATGTCTGTCAAGAGACTCTGATGTGCTATTGTGAGTTGTGGTACCAGCTACCTTGGATTCTTAGTGCCAGTGAGTGGATCTGGGAAATAGCAGTCGAATCAGAAATAAGTTTTGTTTCTGTAAACCTGCAATGAACAGTCCAAAATGCAAGTTAAGAAAGCATTTCCATATATAATATCATCTGCTAGAACAAAATCGTGGGGAATAAATTTTCCCAAAGAGATTAAAGATGTGAATAGTACAAAACATTGCCGTGTAATATTAAAGATGAAAAATATATTGAAGGACAAACTTTGTTCATGGGAAGAAAAAGTTCATTTTGTATAATGTCTACACTACCCAAAACAATCTATTTATTCATACAATCTCTGTCAAAATTCCAAAGCCTTTATTCTATTAGAATTGGAAAAGCAGATCTTCAAATACATATGAAATTCCAAGGGGCTCTGCATAGCCAAGAAAATTTTCAAAGAAGAATGAACTAGGAGGACTCATACTTCTGCAGTCCTCCTAGAACTACAAACTTACTATGAGACTATAATAATCAAAAGCTACTATGAAGCTACAATAATAAAACAGTGCCATACTGGATTAATGACAGGCATATAGAGTAAAGGAATAGAATTGATATTTTAGAAATAAACCCTTACATCTTTGAGTATTGATGTTGAAAAAGCTTTCAGGTCCATATACTGGAAAATGAACAATGTATTTAAGAAATTGTTACGGGACAACTGTATTTCTACATGTAAGAGAGTGAAAATTGGTTCCTTCTTTGTGCCAGGAAAAAAAACAAACTCAAAATGGATCATTGACTAAATATAAGACATCCATCCATAAAACTCTTAGAAGAAAAGATAGGAAGAATCTCAATAGCCTTGTGTGCCAGTTTGAAACTGTCCTATACCCCAGAAAAGCCATGTTCTTTAATTCTTATTCAATGCAGCTGGGTAGGATCCTTTTTATTGTTTCCATGGAGATGTGACATGCTCAATTGTGTGTGGTAACTTTTGCTTAGATGGTATCCATGGAGATGTGTTGCCACCCATTCAAAGTGGAGTTGCTTGCTGGAGTACTGTAAGAGCGAACCATTTTGGAGAAAGCTTTAGTGCTAACAGAGCCACACTAGAGACCCCTAGCTCTATCTCTTCTCTTCCATGGGGAAGGCATTTGAAGAAGCAGATAGAGAAAGCTAGCAGACATGGGTATGTGCCTTTCCAGCTGAGAAAGAAATCCTGAACTTCATCAGTCTTTCTTTGGAGTTAAATTATCTTTCTCTGGACCCCTTAGTTTGGACATTCCTGTAGCCTTGGAACTACAAGCTTCCATCTTAATAAATTCCCTCTTTAATAAGCATTCCATTTGTCATATATTGCACTCAGCAACTTAACAAACTAAAACAGATTTTGGTGCCAGAGAAGTGGGATGCTGTTAGGTTTGCAAATACCTAACATGCTGGAACAGCTTTTAAATGAATAAGGGGAAGATCTTGGAAGTATTGTGAGGTGCTTAATAGAGAAGGCCTAGCATACTCTGAAGAGACAATGGGTAGAAATGTGGACTTTAAAGATACCTCTGATAAGGCCTTAGACAGAAATGATACATGTGTTTTTGCAAACTGGAAGGAAAGTGATCCTTGTTTTAAAATGGCAGAAAATTTAGCAGAACTGACTACTAGCTTTGTCTGGAAGGCAGATTTTAAAAGCCATGAATGTGGATATTAGCAGAAGAGATTTCCAAATTAAATATGGGAAATGCATCCTGGTTTCTCCTTGCAGCTTATAGTGAAATGCAACAGGAAAGAGGTAAGCTGAGAACTGAATTATTATGTACAAAGAAACCAGAAATTAATGGCCTGGAAAAATCTGGGTTTCCAGAAAAGGAGACCCCAGAGAATAATAACCCACATGAGGATATAATGAAATGTGGAGCCAGTCAGCCATTTCAGAAAATCCAGGATTGGAGATGGTGTTATCCAGGAAGTATTTGTGGAAAGTCCTCTTGTTTGATGGGTATGATCCCAGTATGCTTCATAGAAAAAACAACAAGAATGTTATAGGATCTTTATAAACAGAACCGCTGCTGTCTGTGAAAAAAGAGTCAGGAAAGGTTCAAATGAACTTCAAAGGGAAAATAACTTCACAGGGAAAACCATGGAAGCTAAGGTCTGAAGCCAAGAAACCTTGGGCCAGGAGACTGGACCCAACAATGCACATGGAGAGGGTGAGTTTGTCCCAGAGGCAGAGGGCAGGAGTTTCAGTGCCCCAGGCCTTGGAGCAGGTGGAGTGCAATCCTTGGAGATTGGCAGGGGCATGGCTGCCACCAAATTGTTCTGAGGATGTTGAGCATATGCTCTGGAGATGACCAAGTGCCCAGGTGTTGCTATGATGTTTGGAGAGGTTGGAGCCAAGAAAAAGTTGGTCTCCCAATGTTGTTCAGGGTTGCAATTCTCACCCCAGCACTTGGAGAGAGCCAGAACACTGCATAGGCCCTTGGAAAGTGTGGGACTGTAGATTAATGAGTCTCATTCTTTGAAATATAATGGAGTTTGCCCAGCAGGTTTTCAGAAATATTTGTGTCTGGTGACCCCTCAGTTCCTTCCAAATCCCCACTATGGAAATGGGAGAATTTTGCCTTAGGACAGACCATACCTGTGGCTGACCTTATTGGCATTTTGTACTTTTCTGACTTTGCATTGTATATGTATTTTCCTTTTTTTTTTTTTTAACATGGGCAGGCCCTGGGAATTGAACCTGGGTCTCTGACATGGAAGGCAAGAACTCTGCCACTGAGCCACTGTGGCCCATCTTGCATTGTATATGCATTTTTACTGAAATGTTTTACAGCTTTGTGATAGTGATGTAATGGATGTATTTTGCATTTGGAAAAAACATGTCTTTTGGGTGTCCAAAGTGTGGAATGTATTAATTTGAAATTGTCATGTACTCCAGAAAAGACACGTTGTTTAATCCTCATTTTATATTACTGGGGGGATCTTTTTATTGTTTCCATGGAGATGTGGGTGGTATCTTTTGATTAGATGGTTTCCATGGAGATGTGTCTCTCTCCACCCATTCAAGATGGGGTAGATTACTTGAGTCCTCTAAGAAGGAGCCATTTTGGAAAAAACTTCAGTGCTAACAGAGACCACACAGCCAGAGACCCCCAGGGCAGCCATTTAAAGAAGCCAGTAGAGAAAGCTAGGAGCCTTTGCCATATGCCTTACCAGCTGAGAGAGAAAACCAGAACTTCATAGGCCCTTTCTTGGCAGTTAAGTTATCTTTCTCTGCATGCCTTAGTTTGGATATTTTTATGACCTTAGAACTGTAAACTTGCAACTTAATAAATCCCCCCTTTAAAAGTGATTTTGTTTCTGGTATATTGCACACTGGCAGCTAAACAAAATAAAACACCTTGAATTTTGCAATGGATATGATATCAAAACCCTAAGCCAAAAGAAAATGTAGACAAATGAGACTTGATCAAAACTAAAGCCTTTGTACTTCAAAAGGCACTTGAGAAGATGTTTGAAATCATTAGTCATTAGGGAAATGCAAATTAAAACTGCAAAAACATATTACCAAATGTAATATGTAATATGTAATATGTTATTACATTTGGTAATATGTTACAATTCCTAAAATTGCTGCCCTGGAAACATAAACAGGAAAACAACAAGTGCTGGTGAGGATATGGAGAAAATGAAACCCTCACACATTGCTAGTGAGAAAGACTGGTACCTTGTCCTGGAGCACTTAAGTGCTTGGGAGGTATTTAATTATCTCATGGTTCAGTGCAGTCAGAAAGATAAGGCCTGAAACAAATTCCCCCCAATAGTGTCTGCTGTTGCAGTACAGTTACTAGAAATATAGTGTTCATAAAGTCTTAAAGGCCAAAATCTGCAGTTGCAGGTTGATGTGAACATTGAGAATGTGTACTTATGTAAAGCCATGAATTCATGTTTGGTAACAAGGTGGATACCTTGTGTGGCAGTCTCCCTTGTGCTTCCCTGCAACACTTATAGAACTAAGGCTGTGCTGGATCTGTAGGGGATGTGTGGGACCTAGGAGTCATCATCTATATGATGGTCAGTGAGTTCCTTTCTTTTGAAGTACAGAATGTCAGGAGATGTGGGAGAAGGTACTAAGCAGTGAAGACATGTTCTTTTTTCCATGCCCATAGAGTGTGTGAGAACATGTTCAAGGAATATCTTATCATTCCTTGAAGAGAAGAATGTTGGAGCAAATTGGGAAAAATTGATGGGTGAAGGCAGGTTGTGAAGATGACAAACCAGGGCATTATGTGGACATACTCTCCTAAGGACAAAAGTCCCAGGACACTGGATGGGATACCAAACTCCATTATGGGATATTACAGGAAGAGGTGATAGGCACCTGTCTATTCCTGGGGCACAAGATTCCACATGGGAGAATTCAAAACCTTCAATTACACAGAATTCAAAACCTTCAATTATCTGAAAAATTTCACCAGCCCTTCTTCATGAAAGAAGTTAAAGCATACAATCTCTGCCAACCCTAAGCCACCTCAATTGGTATCTATTACCAATGTTCTAATAATACTCATAAGCACACAGATACTAAGTGTCTTAATAGAGGGTTAGATGTGAGGTCAGTAAGCACAAGCTATGTACTTGCAAATTTTCTGCTTGACTTGGAATGGAGGAATACCACCCAAATTTCTTCAGGGAACAGTGACCTCAACACTAACAAATCCAAAGCAGGATTCCCCATTTTGGGGAAGGTTTAGCCTTAGGCCTCCATCCGAAAAGTCAGTATCCATGACTCCAGAGTTCCTCATTTTGAACCTGAAAGAAAAGAGTGAGTGAAGATCCTCCCACCACACATGGTGAGCAACTGAGCAGCTACCAGAAAAAGAAAACATGTCAAGAAGACAGACACTTTTCACTAGACTTTCAATGGAGGACAAAGTTCAAAACTTCCATGGATCCAAAAACCCTAGTGCAGGAAATGGGCAGGTACTGGATTCAATCAGCTGTAAGTTGGATCAGAACAACAAATTCAGTCTGCTGGGCATGGATGTCATGCAATTCTGGCTGGAGGACTTTGGTTAATGGAGGTCAGAGGAGTGCAGATGCTGCAGCAGGTTCTCAGTGGGATTCACCTGCAGGGGATATCTGCACCTCCATGGCTTTCAAAAACATTGAATGCAATATATCAAAGAGGCTTCAGCTTTCAAAATGTGTGAAGAACATCCTGGAAGACCACAGAATGGGATCACTGAACCTAGCTGCCAAATAGCCATTTACCCCCACCTGAGCAGCTACAGGGACTGGACTGGTGAGTTTTTCCTGACAATCTACTCCCCTCTCCTGCCTTTCTCCATCTTTTCCTGTTTGTTTGTTTTTTGTTTTGTTTTGGATGTTGGATTTGGTTCTTCAGAAATACATTGACTCAAAATGAAAACAGAATTTGTTTATTTAAGGATGGCTATAACAAGTGGGTCAGCAACCATCTCTTGCAGGACCTAAGGTAGGCAGGACCTCAGGAAAACTTCATAATTATTAGCAAGAAGGCTCAGGTGTGCTCCCATAGAAAGCTGTTGGTACTGAAGCTGCAGGAAGGCTAACTAAAAGCCTATATGATTGAGGGCTTTATTGTGCTTCCCCTGGTAAGTTCTAATTTGGAAGATGTGTTGAGTTGGACATCAAAATAATGAGGCTGCTTGTTGTAGTCCAAATTTCTCCCCTCTTGGGTCTTATGCTTGGAAAGGTTTTGGGTCTCTCAGCTCTTTTCCTGCCCAGAAATTTCCCTTCCCATCCTATGCCCTAGACAATTCTTAGGAAGTGGAAGAGGGGAACAGGTGACAGGCCTCTTTCACAAAAGAGGATGTACAGAGAATTTCCTCCAAACCACAAAAGAAATGTTAATAATAAAATAATTCTAGGATTTACTTTTTCTCTTGCTCCTGGGAGAGTCAAGATGGGACCCCTGGGGTTTACAGTTAGGCTGACTGAGGGTAGAACACTCTCAGATCCATTGGTGGAGTTCCCCATCATTCCTTCCCGTGGTCACTTAGGCTTCTATCCTCACCTCCCTCCCTTCCTTCTAAGCAAATGCTCAAGGTGACCTGCTGTGACCTCAGGACCCTGGTCTCTGTGGCTAGACATCTGTGGACTTGGTCTGATGCAGTCCTGAGCAGGTCCGGCTAGCTGCTGCTCTGGGCTGTAGAGATGAGGGTGCTCTGCTTCCTTTCACACACCTGGGCATGTTCTTCCTGAAGCTGCTAGGGATGTTTCCTTGTCCTCTGAACAGCCTGTGCCATCATATCCCACAGTCCTCCAGGATAGAAGGAGGAGCTAGCACAGGCTGGAAGTAGGCTGGTAACTTCAGAGATGATGGGCTACTCCAAGTCACCAAGAGGGTGCTTGAGTTGCTACTCTTGGTGTTGATTGTGACACTGAGCATTCTCCCTTCCAGAGAGGCTCTGTATGAAAGCACCCTACCCTACCCTCCTTTTCCCAAGGATTGCCCTTGGCTGTGATTCATCCAGCTCATTCCACACAGTGACTTCCTCCTACCCTCACCCCACTGTCCCCTCTCTCTGCTTCATGTCAGAATCTTCCTTCCATGAGTTTGTACAGCCAAAATGAAGTAGCTCCAGCCTGCTTCCTTCAAGAGCTTTGCGGGAGTGGGTGGTTATAGGCACTTAGCTGGCAGCAGCCACTGTATACTTATTTATTTTTCTTCTATCTTGCTTTTGAGATATTAGGGAAGGGAGCCATATACAGAGGTTTTCCCACCCTCACCTGGGCCGTCCAACTTATTTATGAGGGGATATTTTTTACTTTTAATTGTTTGATTCATGACAAATCCACAACTACTCAACATCATCCCCCTCCCCTGGTCACAAACCAGTATCTGAGAAGGACAAGGCTTTCAGAATGTGAAGGGGTCCTAGCCAATATCTGCCCTCCAGTTATAATACTGACCCTGGGCACACACTCCCTGCCTCTTTTCCTCCCCCGTGGAACAGCTCAGATGAGCTGTCTGCTTCCAAGGCTGTATCCAATTAGCGGAATTTACCTCATTTGACCATGCTCCAGCTGTAAGGAAGTCTAGGAAGGCAAGTGTCTGCAGTTCCATAGGTGCCTCCCTCTATAATAATAAACTTCTAATAAAGTTGGGAAATCCCAAACATACATGGGATTTCAGATGCTAAAATCACAAGTGCCCCCAAGAAAAAGTATATCAGATTAGGACCAGTGAATGTCTTATGGATGCATAATGAACACAGCATTTTCCTTGTCTAAGTTAGTGGTTCTGATCTACACTACCAAAAGGAAATTCTAAAATAAAACTTTAACAATGTTCCATCTTTTCATTCTATGAATTAGCTACTAGAGGGAACCATGTTAAATGATAAACTCATTGGATATTTGTTTTGAAAATTATTGTGATAAGAATGATAAAATTCATATGAAAAGTGCATTATGATTGTGATAAGAATGATAAAATTCATATAAAAAGTGCATTGTGTTGAGGGTGCAAGGATAGTTCAGTGGTAAAATTCTCACCTGCCATGTAGGAGACCCAGGTTTAACTCCTAGATCATGCATTTCCCTCCCCCCAAAAATCAAAAAATTGTGCTGCAATTATGGGATAGTTACATGAAAAAAGAATGGAATGTGATCTCCACTATATAACTACATATTGTATATATAATATGATAAAAGTGTATTATATATACCTATATACATGCACATACATACTAGGAGACATAAGTGTGTGTGTGCATATATATATATATACTAGATCCCTAAAGATATCATTTGATATTCTGCCTTTATCCAGGTGTACCTAGAACCAATTCAACATTGAAAGCTGAAATTTTTTAAAAAATAAAATTCAAGATATTTTTCTCTTAGAATTCAGTTTTAAAAGTGTTCAGGCTTTCTGAATTGTCAACAATGTTGATGAGAGTATTGTTAATTCTGTGTGCTTCCTTCTCTGTGTGTGTTTCTGTGTTAACAAGTTTGCAGTTGTGGGTTGAATAAATTTTGGAGACTTGATTGCCATCCTCCATAAACCACAGGAAAGTGACTCTCATAGAGCTCAGATGGGAACCATCTGCTTGCCTGTGTGAAAATGGCAGTGAACTTTGTGTAACAGATAATCGAGTAAACTAGGGCCTTTTGGAAAGAGAGGCATTTGATGACATGTAGTCTGTGAAATTATTATTTGTATTGAATTAACAAAGATATTCAGAGACTGGTGACATATATAAAATTTTTGACACCTACTGAGCTTTAAGACTTCAAAAGAAAGTCAAAGTTGAAATTTTTATGGGGCTTTACTTTTCCTTCGAATTTATATTGAGAGAACAGAGGAAGGAATAAGGGAAAGCATAGTCCTTCACTAGATTTTCATTTTTCCTCTCATACATTAAGAGACTAAAAGAAAAGATTTTATCATCCAGCAGAAAATTGGACTTTAAGGTTTTGTTTCTTGTGTTCCAAATAGAAAAGAAATAGAAGAGAATAAAATTGCAGTTTCTTCCATAAAGGAAAACTCCTTCTCATCCATGAGGGAATTTTGTGATCATACCAGCAGTTCCTGCTCTACTTCTGCACTTGTTTCTGAAGTCTTAGAAGAGTCTGTGCTGGAAATAAACAAGAAGACCAAACAAACACTATCTTTAACACAGTATCCTTTATTTGAGTGTTGTTTAATAATTAAACTTTTATGCTGAGAAATTTCAACATTAGTGCACACTTAAGTCCATGATATTAAAATGAAAGTTGAACCTCTATTGAGTACCTTTTACAAAGTAACAATAAGACCATAAAATTTCAAGCAAGATTAAGGTGTGTTGCAATTTATGTTCAAAGCTATGTTTATTCATTTCATATTTTAATTTCAGGGGGATTACGGTTTGGAACAGGTATACAGTGAATGTTTGATGAATTATTGTTTCTCATTATCAGTCATGCCCTAGTGATCCCAGTGTGCTTAGAAGACAAGTTCTGTTTCTAAAATACATACCAAACCTAGAAAAATAACTTATTTTCCTATTGTGTGTAGTTTTATGACCGTGTATAAAAAAACCTATCAGCCACCAAAGGAGTCTGCATTATGCACATGCCAAGACATAAATAATTGCATAATACCTTATCGTTTTTACTGCTAATGAGTAGTGTGACAGTCAGGATTCTCTAGAAAAACAGAACCAACAGGAGAGATGTGTAAGTATTGGATTTATAAAGGAGTCTCAAGCATCCATGGGAATGGAAGAGTCCTAAGTCCATAGGACAGGCTATGAAGCTGCTGACTCCAATGAACGGTCTGAATGAACTCCACAGGAGAGGCTCGCTGTCTGAAGAAGCAGGGAAAGAGTTTCTCTTCTTCCTTAAAAGCCTAAATTGGTTGGATCATCACATTGTAGGAAACACATCTTAACTGATTGCAGATGTACTCAGCCACAGATGCAATCAACTAACTGTTGATTTAATTCGCCAGGCTTCTAGTTTATCAACCAGACATGAACTATCCTTGCAACAATTGTCAGGCCAGTTTTGCCTTACACAAAAACTGGGCATAATCACTTGGCCAAGTTGACACCAGAACCAAACCATCACAGTTCACCCCTTGTCAACTTGGCAACTATACACATTATCTTGAAACATGCTTAATTTCCAAACAGAACAGAGTAACAGACATATATTTCATCAAACAATAGCCAACTGTCTGGCATACAACCAGAAATGAACTACAATGCTTCATAATAGGGTACAACTCCTTAGGCAACATCCACTCTTAAACTTCATATCCTATGACTTAAATGCTATAACATGTACAATGCAACTTATGCCATATGATAAAATAAATACAAGATATTTGCTTACATACAAATGCAAACATACTCATAACTAAAAAGGAAAGAAACATTCATACACTTATATTCTTTGTTTATTCTTTGTTTCTGTAACTGGTCACATGGTCATACTTCCTATTTAGGACTACCTTCTTCTACTACCCATTCCATGTTCCCTGTATCCTCAGAAAGAACTACAGCTGGCCATGGTACTTTTCCAGGTGTTGTGACCCAGATCTTCATTGCTGAAGTTTCTGGGCCACTGGTAGTCGTGCCTGGATTGAGTTGTTGCAGTTTTCTATTAGCATTAATCACAGGGCATGGTAGTATTAAGTGACACTCTAGGGGATCTCCTGTATTCCAGGAAAACTATACTTTACCTCCGCTATGTAGCTGCAATCCTATTTCCCCTTAATAATCCAGGTCAATCACCCCAGAAAGAACAGTAATCCCCTTTTGTGCCTTTGGATTCAGAGGTGTAAGAAGTCCAAAGTGCCCAAGTGGTAGTTTTAACTTCAGTTCAATGGAATCATTGTTGTGTCCTCTGGTAGGAGCACTTACTTTTGGAACTAAGACCAGTAGACCACCAGAGCATAATGTTTCAGGGACAGGAAGAAAAAAATTTCCTACTGGACCACTAGGGGTGGTAGTGATCTTCCATTTCCACCTCTTAATTCCTGAACCTATGAATCCTGACTATGGGAGACACAGCACCATAGAATGGATGCTGAATCAGAGCATACACAACCTCATGGAGAACACTGCCCCAGCCCTGCAAGATATTGCCACCTAGTTGATACTGTAATTGGGTCTTCAAAAGGCAATTTCACCATTTTATCAAAGCAGCTGCCTCTGGATGATGGGAAACATGGTAAGATCAGAGAATTCCATGAGCATGTGCCCACTCCCACAGTTCATTTGCTGTGGAGTGGGCTCTTTAATCAGAAGCAATGCTGTGTGGAATACCATGATGGTGGATAAGTACATTCCATAAGTACACATATGGTAGTTTTTGTGAAAGCAGTACATGCAGGGAAGGCAAACCCATATGTGGAGTATGTGTCTATTCCAGTTAGAACAAATTGCTACACTTTCCATAATGGAAGTGGTCCAATGTAATCAACCTGTCATAAGATAGCAGGCTAATCACCTCAGAAAATGGTGCCATATGAAGGACTGAGTGTGGGTCTCTGCTGCTGCAGATTGGGCAGTCAGCAGTGGCCATAGCCAGGTCATGCTTGGTGAGCGGAAGTTCATGTTGCTGAGCTCATGCATAATCTCCATTCCTATCACCATGCTCATTTTCTTCATAAGCCTATTGGGCAATGGCAGGAGTGACTGAGGAAAGAGGATGACTTGTATCCCCAGGATGGCTCATCTTATCCACTTGATTGTTAAAAACTTCTGCTGAAGTCACCCTCTGGTAAGCATTCACAAAGGACACAAATATCTTTATGTCCTTTGCCCACTCAGAAAGGTCTATCTGTATATCTCTTCTCCAGAACCCATTGTCACCAGTGTTTAAATCATGCCCTTTCCAAGTCCCTGACCATCCTGCCAACCTATTAGCAACAGCCCATTAGTCAAAATGCAAATGCACCTCTGGCCAGTTCTCCTTCCAAGCAAAATGAATGACCAGGTATACTGCTCAAACCTCCACCCACTAGGAGGATTTCCCCTCACCACTGTCTTTTAAGGATATCAGAGAATGGTGTTGTAGTGTTGCAGCTGTCTATTTCCAGGTGGTCACTGCATACTGTGCAATACCATCTGTAAACCAGGCATAAGTTTTCTCTTCCTCAGTCAACTGACTGTAAATGATTCCCCAACAGGCCCTAGCTGTTGTCTTGGAGAAAGAAAGTAAGGTGGCAGGTGTGGGAGTCATGGGCATTTGGGCCACTTCCTCATATAACTTAATCGTGCATTCAGGACCTATTCAAGCTCTATCTCTAATATACCATTTCCATTTTATGATGAAGTGCTGCTGCACATGTTAAAATTTGTGGTTTGGTGGATCAGACAACACCCAGCTCATGATGGACAACTCAGGTCTAATGGTAACTTTGTGGCCCATGGTTTAGCATTCAGACTCTACTAAGGCCCTGTAGCAGGCTAAAATCTTTTTCTCAAAAGGAGAATAGTTATCTGCAGTAGATTGTAGGGATTTGCTACAAAATCCTAATGGTCTGTATTGTGATTCTCCTATAGGGGCCTGCCAAAATCTCCAGACAGCATCCCTATTAGTCACTGAAACTTCCAGCACCATTGGATCTGCTGGATCATATAGCCCAAGTGGCATAAGAACCTGTGCAGCAGCCTGGACATGTCACAGAGCCTCCTCTTGTTCTGGGCCCCAATCAAAACCAGAAGGTTTTCTGGTCACTCAGTAAGTGGGCCAGAGTAGAACACCTGAATGAGAAATATGTTGTCTCCAAAATCCCAAGTGGCCAACTAGGACTTGTGCTTCTGTTTTGGTTGTAAAAGGAACCAAATGCAAGAGCTTACACTTCACCTTAGAAGGAATATCTCAACATTCCCCACACCCCTGGATATCTAGAAATTTCACTGAGGTGGCAGGCCCCTGTGTTTTTGTTGGAATTATCTCCCATTCCCTGACATTCAAATGCCTTACCATTAAGTCTGGAGTAGTTGCTAATTCTTGCTCACTAGGTCCAATCAGCATGACATCATCAATATAAGGGACCAGTGTGATGTCTTATGGGGGGGGAGAATTGATCAAGGTCCCTGAGGACAAGATTATGACATAGGTCTGGAGAGTTGATATAACCCTGTGGCAGGATAGTAAGGTATGCTGCTGGCCTGGCAAATTGAATACAAACTATTTCTGGTGGTCCTTACTGACAGCTATTGAGAAAAAAACATTTGCCAGATAAATAGCTGCTTACCAGGTATCAGGCAATGTTTTGATTTGCTCAAGCAATGATAACACATCTGGGACAGCAGCTGCAATTGGAATCCCCACCTGGTTAAATTGATTATAATCCACTGTCATCCTCCAAGACCCATTTGTTTTCTGCACAGGCCATACAGGAGAGTTGAATGGGGATATGGGTGAATCACCATCCTTGCATCCTTCAAGTCCTTAAGAGTGGCACTAATCTGCAATCCCTCCAGGAATCCGGTATTGCTTCTGATCCACTATTTTTGCTAGGTAGGGGCAGTTCTAGTGGATTTCACTTGGTATTTTCTACCATAGTAGCTCTCACTCCATAAGCCAGAGAACCAGTGTGGGGATTCTGCCAGTTGCTGAGAATGTTGATTGCAATTATGTATTCTGGAACTGGGGAAATGAGCAGCTAATGGGTCCAGGGACTCACTGGACATTTGTTTGTTATTTTTAGTTTTCTGAGTATTTTGTATTATCGATTTGTTGTGTTCATTCATCTCTAAGTATTTTATAATTTCCCTCATGATTTTTAAGGAGAGTTTTGTTTAATTTCTACTTATTTCTGAATTGTCCCTATTTTCTTCTGTTGTTGATTTCCAACTTCATTCTCTTGTAGTCAGAAAAGATGCTTTGTATGATTTCAATGTTAATAAATTTATGGAGACACATTTTGAGGCTTAATATATTATCTATGCATATGAACTTAAGAAGTGGCAGTATGCTGTTGTTGGATGTACTATTCTATATGTGTCTGTTAAATACAGTGTTTTTATGTCCTCTATTTCTATTTTTCTAGTTTGCTATCTACTGGAATGCAATATACCAGAAATGGAAGGCTTTTAAAAAGGAGAATTTCATAAGTTGCAATTTACCATTCTAAGGCTGATAAAATGTCCCAATTAAAGCATGTCTGTAGAAATGTCCTATCTAAGGCATCCAGGGAAAGATACCTTGATCCAGGAAGGCTGATGAAGTTCCAGTGTTCCTCTTTCAAGTGGAAAGGCACACAGGGAATACAGTCAGGATTTCTCTCTCAGCTGGAAGGGTACATGGCAAATATGGTGTTGTAGTAGTTAGATTCAGTTGTCAACTTGGCCAGGTGAAGATGCCTAGTTATATTGCTGCGGACATGAGCCGATGGCATGTGAACCTCAACTATTGCTGATTACATCTGCAGTTGGCTAGGAGGCAAGCCTGCTGCAGTGAATGATGTCAGGGCTTCTCTCTCATATGGGAGGACACATGGGGAACACGGCAACATCTACTGGCTTTCTCTCCAGGACTCATGCTTCATGAAGCTCTCTGGAAGATTTTTTCCTTCTTCACCCCCAAAGGTCACTGGCTGGTGGACTCTGCTTTTCATGGCTATGTTGTTCGCAGCTTTCTCCAAAATGCTTCCTCTTTTAATGGATTACAGTAAAGTAATCAAGACCTACCTGGAATGGGTGGAGACACATCTCCACCTAATCAAATTTAATACCCACACTTTAGTCAGATATTGATGGAGATAATTTAACTAAAGTTTCCAACATACAGTACTGAAAAGGGATTAGAAGAAACAGCTGTATTTACAAGATGGGATTAGGAATAAAACATGCTTTTCTAAGGTACATAAATCCTTTCAAACTAGCACAACTTGGTTCCTACATATGGGCTGCAATCCCACCACCATTTGGGAACTGCAGATACCATAGCCCCATCACAAAAAGCCTCACCAGTCCACCCTGCCACCCACCGGGTGCCTCCCTGATGTTGTTCAATGACCCATGGTGCTTTGTCTTTTAAATCTATATGTTCATCCATAAGCAATCCCCAACCATTTTGGAT
This sequence comes from Tamandua tetradactyla, assembly GCF_023851605.1. Lineage (NCBI taxonomy): Eukaryota > Metazoa > Chordata > Mammalia > Pilosa > Myrmecophagidae > Tamandua > Tamandua tetradactyla. The sequence goes on along the minus strand of NC_135335.1, from coordinate 46,322,076 downwards.
GGTGTGGTAGTTAGGTTTATGTGTCAACTGGGCTAGGTGAAGGTGCCTAGTTCTATTGCTGTGGACATGAGCCAATGGTATGTGAACCTCATCTGTTGCTGATTACATCTGCAGTCAGCTAGGAGGCATGCCTGCTACAATGAATGATGCTTGATTTAATTGGCTGGTGCTTAAATGAGAGAGCTCAACGTAGCAGAGGAAAAGCAGCTCAGTATACCTCATCTCAGCACTTGCAGCTCAGCCCAGGTCTTTGGAGATGCAGAAAAGAATCACCTCAGGGAAAGTTGTTGGAACCCAGAGGCCTGGAGAGAAGGCCAGCAAAGATCACCCTGTGCCTTCCCATGTAAGAAAGAACCTCAGTTGATAGTTAGCTGCCTTTCCTCTGAAGAACTATACATTAACTAAATAAATCCCCTTTTATTGAAAGCCATTCTGTCTCTGGTGTGTTGCATTCCAGTAGCTAGCAAACTAGAACAGATGGCACACCCAAAAATGTGGGGGTGGGGGAAATGTCCATGTTCCATATTAGCAAAGCATCAACTGCTTGCCATACTTCTCTCCCAAGCTGGAGAAATACTATTACCTCATTCCAGCCATGTCTAGTTTTGTTCAGTGGCTGGTGATATCTTCCATGGGAGTCCTTCAGCTGCATCTGCTGGAAACTCAGTACATACCTAGCAACAGGAGGCATTGTGGACCTTTTAATAGGTGTGTGCCCATTCCACAAGGTTGTTATCTGCAATCAGCCTGGTCAGAAAGATAATAAAGCTTTAGAAACCACTGGAGGTAGATTTCATTCCTCAGGCCTAAAACAGGCCACCTGCTCCTTCTGTGAAAGAATAGTGGCAGCCAGGGAATTCTGCCCCAGGAAGGAGTACTAAACCAGGTCCCCTTGGGCCATATTGGCATGATCAGGATGAAGTTCCACAGGTGTAAGAAGTATGGGCCAAAAATGTAGGACATGCATTCCTTGCAGCAGAGAGCCTTTCCCATCATTGGGCAAGGACACACATACAGGAACTGGCCACCACATATCCAAGTTTGTACCTGCAAACTTTGGATGACACTGTCTCCACAGGGCAAAAGACATACCCAGGAAGAGGTTGCAGTCATTATTTTCTATGGCCATGTCTATTCATCTGAGGTTCCTGGTTATAAAACATGGGGGGCAAAAAAGAAACATGGGGGGCAGATAATCTTATTTTCAGCACATCATTTTCTTTGACTTATATGTACAAGGACAAGGCTCATCCCCTTATTTATCAAGCCTAAAGGCTCTCTGCTGCAAGGAATGTATGTAGCCTAAGTGAACAGCTGCAGCCAATGGGGGTAGCCCAACACTTCATTGTTGGCTTCTCCAGGGCTAAAACCTGAAGCTTCTCTGTCAAGAGGCCATTGTATCTTTTAATCATTCCCAGAGCTTGTGGTTTAATGGGACATGCTGTACCACTGCATATCTAGACTTTGGCCCAATCCTTACTACACATTTGGCCCAATCGTGTCCACACCTCTGACTCAATCCTAGCCACACATTGGGCCCAACCTTGGAGCACAAACCCACTGCCATTCAGTGGGAGACTGCCTCTATTATTTGTAAATTCTACTGATCTTCCATTACAGACTGGTACTGAACTCGCTTGCAGGGCAGCATAGACAGTAGTTACTTGCTGCTCAATGGGGCAGCATCTCACTTCTGCTCTCTTCCCTAACTGGGACCAAAATCCTATGGGGACATTGTGTCTGCCCTGGAACTACCAGAGTCCCCACTCAAAGCCTGCTTCATAGACTGTCATATCCAGGTGGGAAATAATCACCTTATCCAACATCTGTAGCACCTGGGCTTGTGCTATTGATTTTTATTTTGCTACAAAAAAGCATTTTCCTGGTCATCTCCCTGTTGCCTTTCTTGACCAGGATCACATCCAGGTGGAAAGGAAATGCCTAATCCACTACCTTTAGTGCTTGGGTCTGCACTACTGCCCTTTTTCCTGTGGCAAATGCCTGCTCTTAATCTTCTTCCCAATCCCACGGGGCATCTTTTTTCATTAAGGCTTATAAAGGATGAAAGACCTGAGTGAAATGGGGGATAAACACTTTCCAGTACCCAAAAAGTCTACAAAAGCTTGTAGCTGCTTTATTGTGGTTGGTTTTGAATATGTTTGTACCTTATCTATCACACCCTCTGTAATTATTTTGGTTTTACATGACCAGAGAACTCTCAAGAACATTATCGTGGCCTTATTTAACCAGACACTTCCCAAGAGCATGAAAGACCATCCAGGCCCTTGGGCTTTGGCCTTGTTGATTGCCTTTTCCCAGGTATCTAGTGCATGGTGCAGGCCATCCATGGCTTCTAGATCTGTAAGAGAATCAGAGGCTAGCATAATATTATTTATACAATGATGTAAAGACACTGTATCCTTATATTGCCAGGTGGTCAAGTCTTGTGTCATCAACCCATGGCACACAGTAAGGCTATGTATCTAGCCTTGTGGCAACACCACAAATGTGAGAGCACAAATGTGAGAGCACAAATGTAAGAGCACAAATGTCCATTGCCTCTCTTTCCATGTGAATGCAAACTGATCCTGGCTCTCTGGGGCCAGGTCAATGGAGAAAAATGCATCTGCCATGTCCACCACATAGTGGAAATGTCTTAAGGAAAGAGTCAGATGATCCATCATATCAATGATGATATTGCAGCATGCATGGGAGGAGTGACTTTAATGAGCTTGAAGTAATTAGCAGTCATTCTCCATGTGCTGTCTGGCTCTTGGACAGGGAAAACTGGGGAGGTGTAAGGGCTATGGGCCATCCTCAAGATCTCAGCCTTTTCCAATTGTAGGATCATTTGCCCAATTTTTTCATATCCTCCAGGCAACTGCTATTGCATGACCTTGACAATTCTTCAGGGCTCAGGCAGGCATACCAGGGAATGGTGAGGATGATTTCTAAGCACAGGTTTTACTACCCATACCCATAACCAAAATTCTACTTGGGATGTTCTTAAAGTCAGTCTTTGCAAAATATTCATGCCTAATATATATTTAGGAATAGCAGAGATATATACTATGTAGGCTCGGGGCAGCAAGTGACCAATGCCAGGTACTACCATAGCTTGTCTTGCATGGACCATGCACTCTCCATATCCATCAAGGTGAGTTAGAGGGCCACCAAATGGTCTGGGTTGCCAAACAACCTGTGCACTCGGTCCCTCTATTCATTAGGGCCATGACAGGCTGTACATTGTGGGGAAACTAGTATTTTAAAAGTTCCCTTGGTCTCCCATTTCCCCTGCCCACTGGGCCCTGTGGCCAGTGCTTCAATCAAGTCATGTCATCCCAGCCTCACAGTTGTAAAATGTCAGATAAGTGCAAGCAGTGGGACTCAGCCTGCTTTTTTTTCTTTAGCTTAGTGAATTGCTGTTCAGGGGCAACTGTTTTTACAAAGCCAGTAAAACATCATTGGGCTGTTGATCAATTGCCTCTGGATTCACCCCTGTGGCTATTAAGTTACCCACATTTGTAACTGAGATACATTAGTGGGGCCACCAACTTTGCCAGCCCCTTTCTGCTCACAGGGTGGCTTTTATTTGGATGGCAGTTCAACCTCTTGCTTTACTGGGTGCATTCCCTTCTCCCATTCATGCACCTCTACATTGCTTAACTGTGGTGTTTTGCTTTCTGAGAGTTCCAGGCTGTTAGCCCTATCATCTTGCAGGTGTAACAGCCACACCAGAAGTTTTTTCCTGAGGCGTCTGCCATACTTATTTGATAAGAACTTAGAGTCCTTCAGAGTATATACCCTGTATGTTGTCTGTTGGCAGACTGGTGGAGAGCCGATAGGTCCACCCTCTGGAGCCAAGGGCTGGTTGCGCTCAACCTGTTGTTTTATTATGGGGCAGACATGAAATAACTGGTGTGTGCCTTTGACTGGGATGTCACTCACTCACTCCCAACTCCCTCCATTTCAGGTGGTCTCCACCCTGCTGCTTCCTTTTACAGGGCTCAGATCAGGCTTTTAGTTCATTTTGCTTCTGCTGCAGTCTCCAGACCTGTGCTTTCACTGCTAAACCTTCCTTATGCCACTCACATAACATAGTTAAGGAAACCAAGACATTTTACCTGCCATACTTTGTTGGGGAAACTGGATGCCAGCTTTGAAGTCATTTAAAGTCTTGGCACTTCCCTGTGGGTGGGATTCACATAATTCTGATCCTGCAAAGTAGACCACTTCCGGAAAACTGCCACTAAGGGATACCACAAGCTTGTGGAGTGCCACATCCCATCTGGTCCAGTGTCCTCTGGGGCAGAGGGGCCACTCACTGCAATCCTTCATGGAAATCCTGCCAACTACACCAATTATCAGGTTTTCAGATTAAGGTTTGGTCATTCTGGTCTGGTAGTGAATTTGAAAAAGCACAAGATGCTGCTGGTAGAGTGGTCATCTTTAATCATTTCCTCTACTCTGCTCTGATGCTTAGAGAACAGTAGTCCTTATGTATTAAATTACACAAAAGTTGTACTTTACCAACATATGGCATCATTTATGGATATATGATTGGACACATGTATATTACATCTTTGGTTATAAGTTATGCTGTATCATGCTTCCCCAGAAATTCAGACCCAGATGCAATTATGGCAGCCATATTAACCACTTATAATAACCACTTCCTTGGGTCCCATAATTAGTAACTTAAAGCACACAGGATAAAAAAGAGAGAAAAATAAATTTGACAAATAAAACCCAAATGATACAATGGCTGAACTAAGAACTACCCTTACAGTAATAACTTTGAATGTTAAGGGTTTAAGCTTCCTTTGCCCTCTGCTTTCATCACCTGATAACCTCTAATCTATTTTCTATCTCAGTAACTTTGCTATGTCTAGTCAATCCTGCCTTCAGAATATGTCCACAAATGACCACTTCTCCACTTTCCCCTTTTCCACATTGGTCAGAGCCACCATCATCTCTTGACAGGATAACTAAAACTGCCTCATAATCATGCTTTTCCCAACTCTTATACTTGCAGTTTGCTTTATACCAAACACCAGATTTAATGTGTCAGGTCACTCCTTGACCATAACATTTCCAGATCATCAAAGTAGAAGCAGAAATGCACACATTACCTAAGAGTTCCTACCTGATCTTACTCTCCTTTCACTTTCTGATCTCATTTCACTCCTGTCCCTCACTCATTGTTCCAGGCTCACAGGACCATTTGCTGTTCTTTCAATGTGTCAACTATGCTCCTACCTCATTTGTTATTCCCTTTGTATTTTCTGCTCCCTTTGTCTTGAATTCATGCTCCATTGCAACCATATATGTTCTTATTCTCCTCAGTTCTCCCTTTGCAAGTTGTTTAAATCTAAAACTTAAAACTATTTTTTGGCATAAATTGCTACTGACAAACGTGTATTACAATTTTTTGAAAATGCTGAATATATACACTCTGTTTAAAAGTCAAGACATCTTAAAAAATGAGAGACAGTACACCTTAAAATAAAATGAATAAACTTAGAAATAGTGTTCTATGGCAGAGTGTGTGGGTTTGAAACTGTTGTGTACCCCAGAAAAGCCATATTGTTTAATCCTGCTTCAATATTGTTGGGTGAAATCTTTTGATTAAGTTTCCATGGAGATGTGACCCACCCATCTGTGTGTGGGACCTTTTGATTAGGTGGTTTCTGTGGTACCCAAGGCACGGTCACTTACTGGAGTCTTTGAAGTGAGAACCAATTTGGACAAAGCTTCAGAGCTGACACAGACAAGAGACATTTGGAGATCGAGACAGAAAATGACCCCAGGGAAGTCTTTTGAAATGAGAAGCCAGGAGAGAAAGCTAGCAGACATTTCCATATGTCTTTCCAGCAAAGAAAGCCCAAACATTGACCCTTTCCTGAGTCAAGATATCTTTCTCTTACTGACTTAGTTTGAACTTTCTTATGGCCTTAGAACTCTAAGCATGTAACTTAATAAATTCCCTTTATAAAAGCTAATCCATTTCAGGTATATTGCATACCACCTTCTCCTCTGATCTTTCTTTCAGTCTTTAGGGGTATTTGGATTGTGCCCATTCGAACATTTGGAAAGGGCTGTTGATAATATGGGATGGAATTATTTGATGTCATGGAGAGGCTGGCTCCTCTGGATTTCAGGACTTATCTGGGCTAGGTACCTATCTGGAGTTCGTATGTTTCTGGAAAGTAATCATAGTGCATGGAACCTTTGATGAATCTCAGATAAAGCCACAGGTGTTCTTTAGGGTTGGCAGGAAGGAATGGTTTTGATTGGCGTTTGTCAAGCCTTGATAAATAGTAATATCTAGTTGAAGCTGGCATAGGAGAGGCCTCCAAAGTGGCCTCTTGATTGTGTTTGAAACTTCTCTGCCACTAATACCTTGTTTGTTACAGTTCTTTCCTCCCCTTTGGTCAGGAAGGCATTGTCAATGCCATAGTGCCAAGGCCAGGCTCATCCCTGGGATTCATATCCTACATTGCCAGGGAGACTTTCACACCTGGATGTCGTGTCCCATATAAGGAGAGGATAATTATATTACTTGCAGAGTTGCAAACACCACCTTTTTAAACAAGAACATCCTACTTTTCAAATCTTATTTTGTCAATACATTAAAATATATATAATATACATATGTATATACAATATTAGAATACTATATATTTTTGCATCTATATAAACCCTTATCTATAAACACACATAAATATGCAAATCTCTGAAAAGTATTCAAATGTTCTAAGATTTAATGGCCATTACATGGTTTGAAATTAAATTCAATACCATAAGATCTTCCTTCTTTTTATAAGGAACTCTTGACACACTTACACTAAATATTATGAGAATCATAAATTCATCAATTACAAAGTAATTCCTAACCCAAAGTAAGTTAAATAGTCAATCTTATACATCTCTGTTAATTTTATTTGTACTGCATGGAAGAAAAAATGAAGGAAATTTTAGAGGATTTCTCAAATAAATTTTCCCCCTCCTTCTTCAGTGTTTGGTAAAAATATATCTTGTAAATGGAAATTTTAAAAACCCACATAAATGAGTATACCATATCTTTTCATCCAATAATAAATTGAATTATTTTAAAGGCCTCAGTTTAGTGTCCACTTCCGATTTTTCCAACAAATTATTGTTAAGCTTTGGGTGAATTTTGATTTTAAAAACCTGTATCATTTTCAGTCTACAAATTTCTATAACCTTTACTTTGTAAGAACATACTTGTGTTCAAATTAAAGGCCGGAATATAGCAAAAAGACTGAGATATTGTTTTAAAGGTTTAGATGAACCACTCTGTAAATATGAAAGGGGATGGACAAAAATGATCCTTCTGGCAACCTCTGCTGTTAAAAATCTAATCAAGCACTGAAGAAATAATTTTTTAGAAGATTCTTTTTAAAAAGAAACAAATTTACATTATACAATTACTGAAGCAACTTTGAAATATATTCTTGCATTAACCCCCAAATATGTGGGCATTGAATAATGAAGTTATAGTAACAAACGGAAGCCAATTTCTCACTTGCATATGGAGAAAAAAAGAAGAAATCCTAAAACAAATTCTGATAGGTGATAAAGATTAGAAAATATCCGGAATCTGACATTGCATTTTACAACCTCAAATTGGTATGCTATAACCAGGAATAACTTCACAATATGAAAAGGTCTACAAGTGTGCACTGTGCTAGGCCCCAAACCATTCATATCTCTGCATCAAAGCCTGCCAAATTTGAATAAAACTATTATTTCTTGAAAACCATGAAAAATCTTTAAAATCCTTACCAAAAGGGGAAAGAAAAACAAAATGCTAACCAGGTCTAGAATACATCTTTCAAGATACTTAGATAAAACTCCAACCTACTGTATCATAAGCACAAAATAAGAAACATTTTAGGGCATTAATATACAGTAATTCTGAATAAGCATCAAAGACTATGGTGGTACAGAAAATCCTTGAAATTAATGTTTTTTTTCTAAAAACAAATATTACTAAAAATCTTTTTAAAAATCTACCAAAGTATGATAGACCTGAATATTTTCCTGAAAATTGTACTTTTTCCCCCAAAACAACTAAAAAGCTGTTTTTCTTTTTAAATGGTCTAAGAACATAAGTTATTACTAAACAACACAAACATTTTGAAATTTCTATAGATTTTTTTCTAATAAAATTATTAATTATTTTGATCTCAATAAATCCAGTTGGCGTCCACTTAATTTCCTTGGTGACAACTGTCATCTCTCCAAATAGTCTAAAAACTAAAGACATGCATTATTCAAAGGAGTATCTTCTGGGGGGGGGAATCAATAAAATAAAACCTGCACGTTTATATAAATTTGCATCCAATACAATTCAATGTTCTGGATAAGTTTTTCAAAATTGATGTCAATGATTGGATTTCCACATTTGGGCATTGAGAAGAGCATAGCCCATGGGCCTTATAGATTTTGAAATCTCTTACCCCTTTGATTATTAAGACAATTATTTCAGTGGGATCAGACTGATACTCTGTAAGCAGCCATTAGTGAGGGAAAATGGGAACTATTTGGACCTCTGTATGACCCAGAGAACTACAATGTAGAGGACCCTCTCATCTTCTTATAAATATTGTTATTGCTTAGATGAAGTACCTTTCACTCTGAGATCATAAACAAAGCAAACACATCTGTTCATACCCTTCAGATATTTAATCATCGAGCCAAAAAATGTCCATCAGTGATCCATTAGAGGCAAACACAGAAGCACATTCATTTAGCTTAGAAAACTCCCACATCAAAGACTTCACATTCTCCTAACCCCAAAACAGATAGCATTTTCCCCAACTGATTTATAACCCAGTCACCAAATATCCAATTATTTTCCCAATGCCCTCAGTTTTCCTCACAGAAAACTCATGACCACATTCTCCCCTATTTTGCATAAATGATTTACCATGCTTGCACATTGAATACAGTCTTCATCATGAAATTCCTGGATCTCCCCAAAGGGGGTTCATCCTTGTAATAAATACATTTCCCTCTTATTTCATGTCTTTCTAGCATTCACTTCCACTTTATGTCATTGTGGTTATCCTAAATTGAGTATTTTTAGCACACCAAGGGTTGTGGTTCACTGAATGACACTGTACAACAATTAAAAACCTAGTGGTTCATCACTATCAAGCCCACTCATTGCATATAAAGGGCAAATTATGAATTAAGGCACATCCATATTGAGTACAGATATAGACCCCACACATGTAATTTCTCTGGCTTGCTTATATGAATAGTGGATGAAGACCTTTCACTTACATTAGATATATATGGTGAGTTCTTTCCTGTGGTATATCATCAGACCAACTACTAGGGACATCGCTACAAAGATGACATTCATATGGATTGTTTCCTAAATAAACTTTCTTGTAGTAACTGAATTAGTTACTGATGACAAAAGATGATACCACATTGATTACAAATATAGTGAATTTAGTGTTTCTTCAGTGTGCACATTCTCTGGTGTGTTTAAAGGTTAAACTATGGCTGAAAAGTCTTCCATACTGAGTTCTAGCATTCCATCTAAGGTGAGAATACTGTCTGAGGGTGTCCCCAGACTGATTACAGCCATAGGCTTCTCTCAAGTTTGAACAATTTCATGTTATTTAAGCTTAGAAAAGTTTAGGTGTTCCCATGTAGATATTTTTTTGTCCACTGTATATCTCATGTTGCCTGAGTGCAGAACTATAATCAAAAGTTTCCCACACAGATGAAATTCAAGGTGTTTATCTTGATTCTTGGTTCTGTCATGTTTTCTGAGATGAGAATGACTGAAGGCCTTCCCACATGTGTGGCACTCATAGGTTTTCTCTCCAGGTGTGTACTCTTTCATGTTGCCTAAGATTATATTGAGTGAAGGAATTCCCACATGAGGTGGCATTCATACAAATTCTCTCCAGTGTGACTTCTCTCATGTTGTTGAAGATGAGCATATTGGCTGTATGTTTCCCACATTAATGACATTTATAGGCATTTGCAATCAGCTAAGGGGAGAGCCTTCTGCAAGGGTCAGATGCTTAATCTAATCACCAGAAGGCATTTAATCACTCTTCCTGTTTCAACCATCCAGACTTAATACTCACAACTGGGTGAGTCACATCTCCATGGAGACAATGAAGTTTCCAACTTACATTACTGAACAGGGATTAAAAGAAAGGGTTGCTGCTGCAAGATTGATTAGGATTTAAACATGGCTTTTCTAGGGTACATTAATCCTTTCAAACTACTCAGAGCTTTATAAGCAAAAGAGTTCTAGGTCAAGTGAACAGAAGTCTAACATGAATTAAAAAACAGACAGCCACAGTCTCTTAATCAATTTCCAGACTTGAGGCAGTTTACAGACACAGAACCCCTTGAATGAGGGGGAGGCTGAGTCCTTTTGGAGGAGGACCCTGTTAAACTGCTACAAATTTATAGTTACTATTCCTCCAAGCCTTCCCCAAAGAGACCTATGGCCTTTTACAGAGTAACTGTGCACTGGTGAAAAGGAAATGATCAGATGTTTAGGGGAATACTTGACATTGATTCAGAAGTGACATTAATTTCAGGAGACCCAAAACATGACTCTGTTCCACCAGTCAAAGTGGGGGCTTCTGAAGGTCAGGTGATTGATGGAGTTTTAGCTCAGATCCACCTCACAGTGGGTCCAGTGGATCCCTGGACCCATTCTGTAGGTATTTCCCCAGATCCAGAATGTATAATTGGAATAGACTTTCTGAGCAACTGGCAGAATCCCCACACTGGGTGTCTGACTCATGGAGTGAAGGTTATTATGGTAGGGAAGGGCAAGCAGAAGCCACGAGAACTGCTCTTTCTAGCAAAATAGTAAATCAGAAGCAATACCAGATTCCTGGAGGGATTGCAGAGATGAGTGCCACTCCTAAGGACTTGAAGCATACAGGGGTGATGATTCCCACCACATTCCCATTCAACTCTCCTATTTGGCCTGTGCAGAAAACAGATGGTTCTTGGGGGATCACAGTGGATTATCATAAGCTCAACCAGGTGGTAACTCCAACTTCAGCTTCTGTTTTGGATGTATTATCAAGCAATAGATGCTTGAGCAAATCAGTACATCAATTGGTACCTGGTATGCAGCTATTGATCTGGCAAATGCTTTTTTCTCAATAGCTGTTAGTAAGGACCAACAGGATCAGTTTGCTTTCAGCTGGTAAGACCTGCAATACCTTTTCATTGTCCTACCTAGGGGGTATAACAACTCTCCAAATCTATATCAAAATTTTGTCTTCAGGGGTCTTGATCATTTCTCCTTCCCATAAGACATCACACAGGTCCATTATATTGCTGATATCATGCTGATTGGACCTGGTGGGCAAAGAAGTCTGGGGAAGAGGTATGTGGATAGTCCTGAGTGGGCTAAAACCATTTAGACTTATTGGTAAGGCATTTGCATGTCATAGCATGGGAGATAAATCCAACAAAAACATAGGTGCCTTTCACCTCAGTGAAATATCTAGATCTCCAGTGGTGTGGGGACCTGTTGAGATATCCCTTCTAAGTTGACCTATAAGTTGCTGCAACTGGTCCCTCCTATGACCAAAAAAGAGGCACAATGCCTAGTTGGTCTCTTTGGATTTTGGTGACAACATATTCCTCATTTGGGTGTGCTACTCCAACTCATTTATTGAGTGACCAGAAAAGCAGTTAATTTTGAGTAGAGACCTAAAAAGAGGAGGTCCTGCAACAGGTCCAGGCTCTTCAACAAGCTGTTCTGCCACTTGTAACATATGATCCAGCAGATTTAATGATGCTGGAAGTGTCGGTGGCAAATAGAGATGCTGTCAGGAGCCTTTGGCAGGTCCATGTAGAAGAATCACAATGCAGACCCTTAGGAATTTGGAGCAAGGCCTTAGTATCTGCTGCAGATAACTACTCTCCTCTTTGGAAATAGCTTTTGGCCTGTTTCTCAGCCATAGTAGAGACTCAATGCTTAACCATGGGCCACCAAGTTACCATGAGACCTGAGTTGTTTATCTTGAGGTGGGTGTTGTCTGACCCACCAACCCATAAAGCTGAGCATGCACTACAGCACTCCATCATAAAATAGAAATAGTATATATAAGATAGGGCCAGAGCAGGTCCTGAAGGCACACATAAGTTACGTGAGGAAGTGGCCCAAATGCCCATGGTCGGCATACCTGCCACATTACCTTCTCTTTCCCAGACCAGAGCTATGGACTCTTGGGTAGTTCCTACCAGGGAATTGGCTGAGGAAGAGAAAACTTGGGCTTGGTTTACCAAGCCCAAAACATTACACGTCAGGTAAAAATGAACAGCTGCAGCACTACAATCCCTTTCTGGTGATCCCTGAAGGACGTGGTGAGGGAAAACCATCCTGGTGAGCAGAACTTTGAGCAGTGTACCTGGTTGTTCATTTTGCTTGGAAGGAGAACTGGCCAGATGTGTTTTTGTAAGCTGATTCATGGGTTGTTGCTAATGGTTTGGATGACCAGAGAATTGGAAAGAATATGATTAGAAAATTGGTAATAAAGAAGTCTGGGGAAGAGGTATGTGAATAGTACTTTCTGAGTGTGCTAAAACCATGAAGATATTTGTGTACCATGTGAATGCACACCATAGGGTAACTTCAGCAGAGGAAGGTTTTAATGATCAATTGGATAAGATGGCCCATTCTGTTGATACCACTCAGCATCTTTCCTCAGCAACTCCTGTCTTTGCCAAACGGTCTCATAAACAAAGTGGTCATGGTGTTAGGGATGGAGGCTATGCAAGGCTCAGTGACATAGACTTCCACTAATCAAGGCTGACCTGGCTACAGGCACTGCTGAGAGCCCAATCTGCCCACAGCATAGACCCACATTCAGCTCTCAATATGGCACCATTCCCTAAGGTGATCAGCTGGCTACACAGTGGCAGGTTGATTACATTGGACCACATCTATCATGGAAAGGGTAGTGATTTGTTCTAAATGGAATAAACACATACCCTGGATATGGGTATGCTTTCCCTGCATGCAATGTTTCTGACAAAACTACTTTCCATGGACTTACAGAATACCTTATTCTTCATCATGGTATTCCACACTGCATTGCTTCTGATCAAGTAACCCAATTTACAGCAAATGAAGTGTGGGAATGGGCACATGCTTATGGAATTCTCTGGTTTTACTATGTTCCCCATCATCCAGAAGTATCTGGATTGATACAATGGTGGAATCGTCTTTTGAAAACTGAATTACCATGCCAACTATGTTGCAATGCATTGCAGGGTTGGGGTGATGTTCCCTGGTAGGCTGTGTATGCTCTGAATTAGCATCCATGGTATGGTGCTGTTTCTCCTACAGCCAGGATCCAAGGCTCTAGGAAACAAGGGATGGAAATAGGAGTGACACCACTCACTATTACTCCTGTGATTCACTAGGAATATTTTTGCTTCCTGTCCGTGAGAACTTGAGCTTCCTGTGCCCAGCTCTGCAGGTTTTATTTCTAGAAGGGGGAGTGCTTCAACCAGGAGGAAAAAAACTGGAATCTGAGACTGCCACCTGTGTCATGCTGGGCTACTCATGTCCCTGGATCAACAAGCCAAGAAGGGGATTACCTTATTGGCTTGGGTGTTTGACCCCCACTATCAGGGAAATAGGACTGCAACTACACAATGGGGGTAAAGAAGAGTTTTCCTGGAATATAGGAGATTCCCTAGGGTAACTCTTAGTACTACCATGCCCTGTGATTAAAACCAATAGAAAACTGCAACAACCCAATCCAGGCAGGATAACCAATGGCTTTAAAACTTCAAGAATGAGGGTTTGGGTCACCCCACCAGGCAAAAAACCAAGACCAGCTGAATTGCTTTCTGAGGGTGAGGGGAACAAGGAATGGGTAATGGAAGAAGGTAGTGATAAATATGAACTATGATCATGAGATCAGTTATGAAAATGAGGACTGTAATGCTATCAATATTTCTCCCATGCTTTGTAATTAGTATCTATGTATTTATACATCAATCAAATATGTTTGTTTTGCTCTTTATTTTATCCCCTTTATCTTATGACATAAGCTGGTGTGTTCGTATTATGGTATCTAAGTAGTAAGATATCAAATTATAAGAGTGAATATAGTCTAAGAACTTGTACCCTATTCTGGAGAGATTTATGTATTTTGGGTTGTATGCAGGATAGTTGAGTATTGTTAGGTGAGGAAAAAGGGCATCTGTAATAGTTTTCTATTTAGAGATTAAGTATGTTTAAAATAATGTGTATAGCTGCCACGTTGACAAGGGGTAGACTGTCATGGTCAAGTTCATGTGTCAATTTGGCCAGGTAGTGGTGCCCTGTTGTGTGGTCAGGCAAGTGATGGCCTGACTGTTGTTATGGCATTTCCTGGACTTAAATTATGACATCATTAGTGGTATCCACATCTGATTGCCTTTGCAGTGAGCTAAGGGGAGTGTGTTCTGCAATGAATGATGCTTAATGTAATCACTAGAAGGCCCTTAAGGAGGATTTAGAAGAGACAATCACTCTTCCTGCTTCAGCCAGCCAGACTCTTCTGAAAGAGTTCACTGAGGACCTTCATTGGAGCTACCAACTCATGGCATGCCCTATAGATCTTGAATTCTTACATCCCCATGTTTGCCCAGTCAGCCTCTCCTGAGAGTTCACTGAGGACATTCAATGGAGCTGCCAACTCATGACCTGCCCTGAAGACCCTGGACTCTACACCCCCATAGTTATGTAAGAGACTTTTATAAATTTTACATTTACAGGTATCTTCTGCTGATTCTGTTTCTCTAGAGAACCCTAGCTAATACAACTAGGTACCGGGAGTGCCTCTCAAGAAACAGAACCTTAAAAATGGGTTTTTATGATTGGTTTTCTACTCTAACTAGATTCAAAGGCACTAATGATCCTATTTCCTGTAATAAGAACAACACTGCTAATCCATAGAGTGAGCTGTAAAAAAAGATAGTAAAAATAATTACCATTTTATTCTGCTAAATATTTGCTTATATGAAGCCAGGCTCTGGGTGATAATGATTTTGACACCTTTTACAGAGTTTGTGGAATTAAGAGGTACAGAGATGTTGGCCGGTTGTTGTTAGATATGCTGTATACACTGATGAGGGAAAGGGATGAGCGAGGGAAAGGGATGAGCTGAAGGCTTCAAATGAGAAACTTGTGCACCAAATGACAGATGTAAAAGTCCCTGTGAGTGCCCTGAAGGAAAATCTTATTTCCTGTAGCTACATACTTGAGGTCTCTAAAAATCAAACTCAGAGTCTCACTGTTAGTGTAACAACTTTACAACATAAACTGAAACTCAGCCTTGCATGGTATCTGCTGTTAAACTGAGGGCATTGATTGGAAAGGAGTGGGACCCTGAAAAATGGGATGGTGATATATATATTCATAATGATGGCTGTGGAGAAGTTAAAATCCTAGATCATGCTGAGTATTTTTAGATAACCCTGTAATAGACAGCCCTGAGGAGTTGGCCACCCAACCTCCATCTGAAGGGATTAATCCTGGATTGACTAATCTAGTTCCACCAGATGAAACTGCACATGAATGCTCTGAAGCAATTGACTTGGAAAAGATATTTCTAATTCTTTTCATGACCCACAACTGTCACCCCTCATTTCTTCCAGATGCATAACAAGACTAAAGTCACAACAGGCCCCAAAAGGTGAGGTACAAAGTGCCACCCATGAGGAGGTTCACTATACTTCAAAAGAACTGCAGGAATTTTACAATTTATATAGACAGAAATCAGGGGAATATGTGTGGTGATGGATTTTAAGGGTATGGGATAAGGGTGGGAGGAATATAAAAGCTGGATATGGCTAAGTTTATGGACATGGGCCCATTAAGCAGAGATTCTGCATTGAATGTTATAGCTCAAGAGGTTAGAAAAGGCATTAACAGTTTGTTTGGTTGGCTGAAACATGGATCAAAAAGTGGCTGACATTACCTGAGGTTGAAATGCCAGAACTTCCCTTATAATATTGATGAGGGGATCCCATGGCTTAGAGAGATTGGAATGTTAGAGTGGATTTATCAGAGAAAGTCTGCTCATACACCCCAGGAATATGCAGAGAATGCACCTTTTACCAGACTGTGGAAATAAATTTGTGAGACTAGCTCCAACATCCCTGAAGAGCTCTGTAGTTGCCCTTCTCTGTAGGTCAGATATTACTGTGGGAACTGCTGTCACTGAGCTGGAATCCTTAAACCCAATGCAGATGATCAGATCCTGAGTTGGCAGAAGCCAGGTGGCAGAACTTAATTATCAAAGACAAGGTGGATGTGGCTATCATAATGGATAGGAGACTCAAAGCAGTGGCAAAATAATCTGACTCATAGAGACTTGTGGTATTGGCTAGGGGTACCTAGAAGTACAGTAAATGGGCAGTCTACTAAATTTTAGTTTGAGCTTGTTCTAACTGCTAGCTGGCGGAATGCAATGTAACAGAAACAAATGGCTTTTTTAAAGGGGAATTTAATAAGTTGCAAGTTTACAGTTCCAAGGATGCAAAAATGGCCCAATTAAAGCAAGGACATAGAAATGTTAGATCTAAGACATCCAGGGAAAGATAGCTTGGTTCAAGAAGTCTGATAAAAGTTCAGGGTTTCTCTCTCATCTGGAAAGGCACATGGTGAACCTGGCAATGTCTATAGTGTGCTCTCCAGGCTTCTTGTTTCATTAAGCTCCCCTTCATGGGTGTTTTCCTTTTTCATGTTCAGAGGTCACTGGCTGGTGAACTCTGCGGTTCCCATCATTCTGTCATCATTCTCTGCTCTTTCAGAATCTCAAACCTTTTCCAAAATGCTTCCTCTTTTAAAGGATTCCAGTAATAGAATCAAGACCCACCTGGAAATAGGTAGACATATCTCCCTCTAATGAAAGGTTAATACTCACAATTGGGTGAGTCACATCTCTGTGAAGACAACCTAACAAGTTTCCAACATACATTATTAAATAAGGATTAAAAGAAATGGTTGTTCCCACAAGACTGATTAGGATTTAAACATGGCTTTTCTAGGGTACATAAATCCTTTCAAACTGGCATAGAGCTTTATAAGAAGAGTCCTTTGCTAAGGGAACAGAAGTCTAACTTGAATTAAAAAAACAGACAGTCACAGTCCCTTAACTTCCAGACTTGAAACAGTTTACAGACAAAGAGCCCCTTGGATAAGGGGGAGGCTGGGTCCCTTGGGGGAGGTTGTTGTTACACTGCTGCAAATTTATAGTGTTACTATTCCTCCAAACCTTCCCCCAAGGAGACCTGCAGCCTTTTACCAGGATAATTGTGCATTGGGAAAAAGGAAATAATTAGATATTTAGGGGATTATTAGACACTGCTTGAGAAGTGACATTAATTCCAGGGGACCCAAAACATCATTCCAGGCCACCATTCAGAGTGGGGGCTTCTGAAGGTCAGGTGATTGATGGCGTTTTAGCTCAGGTCCATCTCACAGGGGGTTCAGTGGGTCCCTGGACCCATTCTGCAGGTATTTCCCCAGATTCAGAATGCATAATTGGAATAGACTTACTGAGCAACTGGCAGAATCCCCACATTGGGTGTCTGACTCATGGAGTGACTCATGGTAGGGAAGGGCAAATGGAAGCCTCTAGAACTGCTCCTTTTAGCAAAATAGTAAATCAGAAGCAATACTAGATTCCTGGAGGGACTACAGAGATGAATGCCACTCTTACAGACTTGAAGGATGCAGGAGTGGTGATTTCTACCACATTCCCATTCAACTCTCCTATTTGGCCTATGCAGAAAACAGATGGGTCTTGGAGGACCACAGTGGATTATCATAAACTCCAGCAGGTGGTGACTCCAATTGCAGCTTCTGTTCTGGATATGGTATCATTGCTTGAGCAAATCAGTACATCAATTGGTACCTGGTATGCAGCTATTGATTAGGTAAATGCTTTTCTCTCACAGTTGTTAGTAAGAACCAACAGAAATAGTTTGCTTTCAGTTGGTAAGGTCAGCAATACATTTTCACTTTCCTACCTCAGGAATATATCAACTCTCCACCAAATTATCATAATTCATTACAGCTCCCATCCTGAGGTCTGCTGTACAGATCATGGACTCTTACATCCCCATGGTTGCCTAGCCAGCGTCTCCTGAGAGTTCTTTGAGGACCTTCATTGGGCCTGCCAGCTCATGGTCTGCCCAACAGACTTTGGATGTTATATCCCCATGGTTACATGAGACATTTTTATACATTTTATATTTACAGATATCTCCTGCTGATTTTGTTTCTCTAGAGAAACCAAGAGAATACAATAGGGTTTCTCTCTAGTGTGAGTTCTCCCACGTTGTCTGAGGGTAGAGCAAAGACTGAACGCTCTCCCACATGTATGGCATTCATTGGGTTCCTCTGCACAGTGTTCTCTCATGTTCTCTAAGATGAGAACATCAACTGAGGGCTTTCCCACATATATGACATTCATAGGGCTTCTCTCCAGTGTGAATTCTCATAAGTTCTCTGAGAACAGCAGAATAAAAGAAGGCTTTCCTATGTGTGGCATTCATTTGGCTTCACTCTAGTGCATGTTTTCTCATGGGGTATAAAATTAGATCATTAAATGAAGGTTTTCCCACTTGCATGGCATTTATAGGGTTTCTCTCCTGTGTGTGTTCTCCCATGTTGTCTAAGATTAGAAGATTGACTGAAGGCTTTCCCACATGTATGGCATTCATAAGGTTTCTCTCCAGAGTGAGTTTTCTCATGAAGCCCAAGAATAGACCATCCACTGAAGGCTTTCCCACATGTATCTCATTCATGGCATTTCTCTCCCATGTGAGTTCTCTTATGTTTTCTGAGGGTAGAACGAAAACTGAAGGCCTTCCCACATGTATGGCATTCATAGGGTTTCTCTCCAGTGTGTCTTCTCTCATGGTGTCTAAGATAAGAACGTTCACTGAAGGCTTTTCCACAGGTATGGCATTCATAGGGTTTCTCTTCAGTGTGAGTTCTCTCATGATGTCTAAGATTAGAACATCCTCTGAAGGCTTTCCCACATGTGTGGCATTCATAGGGTTTCTCTCCTGTGTGAGTTCTCTCATGTTTTCTGAGGGAAGAACAAAGACTGAAGGCTTTCCCACATGTATGGCATTCATAGGGTTTCTCTCCACTGTGTATTCTTTCATGGTGTCTAAGATGAGAACGTTGACTGAAGGCTTTCCCGCATGTATGGCATTCATAGGGTTTCTCTCCAGTGTGACTTCTCTCATGTTTTCTGAGGGTAGAATAAAGTCTGAAGGCTTTGCCACATTCATGGCATTCATAGGGTTTCTCTCCAGTGTGACTTCTTTCATGTTGTTTAAGTTGACAATTTTGAATAAAGGCTTTCCCACATGCATGGCATTCATAGGGTTTCTCTCCAGTGTGAGTTCTCTCATGTTTCTGAACTGTTGAATATTGAGTGAAGGCTTTCCCACATTGATAACATTCATAGGGTTTTTCTCCTGTGTGAGTTCTCTCATGTTGTCTGAGGGTAGACCAAAGACTGAAGGCTTTCTCACATGTATGGCACTCATAGGGTTTCTCTCCAGTGTGACTTCTCTCATGTTGTTTAAGTTGAGAATTTTGTCTGAAGGCTTTTCCACATGTATAGCATTTATAGGGTTTCTCTCCAGTCTGACTTCTCTCATGTTCTTTAAGTTGAATATTTTGACTGAAGTCTTTCTCACATGTATGGCATTCATAGTTTTTCTCTCTAACGTGAGTTCTCTCATGTTTTCTGAGAGTAGGACAAAGACTGAAGCCTTTCCCACATGAATTGCATTCATAGGGTTTCTCTCCAGTGTGAGTCCTCTCATGTTTTCTAAGGGTAGAACAAAGACTGTAGGCTTTCCCACATGTATGGCATTCATAGGGTTTCTTTCCTGTATGTCTTCTCTCCTGGTATCTAAGTTGAGAACTTTGACTGAAGTATTTCCCACATGCATGGCATTTAAAGGGTTTCTCTACAGTGTGAGTTTTCTCATGTTGTCTGAGGGGAGAACAAAGACTGAAGGCTTTTCCACATGTATGGCATTTAGAGGGTTTCTCTCCAGGGTGAATTCTCTCATGTAGTCTAAAATGGGAAACTCTATTGAATGCTTTCCTACATAAAAGGCATTCGTATTGTTTATCTATACTTTGCATTCCATTATAATGTCTCTGTTCAGAGCTTGTAATAAAGACTTTTGTACTTTGATGGCATTCATAGGATTTCCTTCTAGTATGAATCTGATTATGTGGCATAAAAGATGACTGGTTCCTGAGGACTTTTCCAAGTGTGCTTAAATATGGTTTCTTTCTCATAGGAATTAAAGGATGTTGAGTTGATGTGGATTTCAGTGTGGCATCTTCTTGCAAATAATTACACTGAAAGGAATTCTTTCGAGTGTGAGATATCTGCTTTGGGGAGATGGATGAGACTGTCAGACATTTGTCCATATACATACAGTTACTCCCTTACCTACAAAGAAATATTCAACTAGTTTTTCAGTTAAAGGCTCTAATTGAAATTTTTTCCATTTTAGTTTCATATACATATCATTCCTTTTCATGCATGTAGAGTTTCTCTAAAATACCACCCCTACTGCAGAGCTAGTTGATCAATTTTGAACTTCAAAATGTTTCAAACTTTATGTATGTGAACCACATTTATGTAATCATCTTTTTTAAGCTTTTTTTTGCAAGGGCAGGCACTGGAAATTGAACCTGAGTCTCTGGCATGGCAGGTGAAAACTCTGCCACTGAGCCACCATTGCCCACCTTGTAATCATCTTTTATAAGAACTCACATTTTGTGTTCAGTTTTATTTTTCCCTTAAGTCAAATGATTATAGGTTTTGTTGGATTAGCTTGTAACTCCAATATTAATTATAGCTAGGTGATTGTACTGAATTCCTTATTTATCCAATCCTGAGATATTTATTTGGAAAACTAGGGTCCACACCAATGAAGCTTACCAATGACATGATGTCAGAACTGTCTTTCTTGTAGGTAAGTTGCATGAACATCATTTCTTGGCTTTTATAGGGAATCTTCCTACCTATAATTATTTGGGGGGAAAAACATAATAAATTGTTAGAGTATTATTATGGTAATACAAAGTTTGAAAGTCCAAAATATTTGTCCATGTTTCAAACATTGACATTTGGCTGAGAAAGAATATCAAATTAAGGAATACTCTAGGCAGAAGGAAACATGATAGGACATTAAAAATCAGAAATTTTCAGGATTGAAATATGACAAAACTAAAAAGAAGTTGGGATAAGTGAGAGGTAAAAAGAGGAAAAATATTCCAGGAGTAAGACCAGGACAAGACTCCCATGAAAGTTTAATTCTAAAGTACATGAATATCCTTTTTCCAAAGCCAAAGACACCTGAATAGAACTTGATAAGTTTATATAATAATGACCACATATGAAGAAAATTTCACAAATATCCTAACCTACATTTCAGAAGCCATAACTCACATCAGGAAATCTGAAATAGATATTTCAAAGGACATACTCACTTATTGATGAGGTCCCTCCGCTACTGATGCATGGGTTCCTAGAACTCACCTAGACTCTGCTTTTGGAGAAATTCCATTCCTTCTCTCCACATTGTTTCTCCTTGTGCCAATTGAGAAAATACATCTGATTTGTATACCAGACATCCTGTTTGTAGGGAAAAAGGTACCAGGAATTTGAGTTAAGTGTTAACGATGCATTATCATGTCCGTGACACACTACCAAAGAAAAAGGTAAGCATAGAAGGACAGGACAGCAAAAATATTTTGAATACAGAGTACTGACAGTATTTTACCAACAAGTGGTAAATCTTGACCATGTTTTGCATCGCAGTGGGGACTTCTGTTTGTTAATGCGCATGTACAACTTTAAATAAAGACTACAGAAACCTCCATATTCTCCAATGTGGAGAAATTCTATGTTCCCACAATTGATTATTTAAAAATAATCCAATAAGAATAAACTGCACTAAAACAAGCTAAATTTCACATAGGAAATGATAAATGTAGTATTTTTATCATTGTATAATTACTTTAAAATGTATAGTGCCTTATTTAGCTTTAAAAATTATACAGTAACTTCCCAGCATTGCTCTGAGTGTTGAAGACTGAGATTCAAGAAAGACATTAAGTTGTGGTCAGGAAGTTTAAATTCTATGGGGTGAACTAGATGTAAGTTAAATTGAAACATTGCATTGAGGTGGCTGAATGTAAATATAATATAAAGAATATAAAAAGGTTATATACAACAATTTGGAGAAGCTGACCTAGGTACTTGAAATAAAGAAATAGAAGATGATATATGATAGATGTGATAAACAAGTAGATAGCAGACAGATTAGGTAGATGACTGAAACAGACTGGCGATAAATTTTTCAGAGACTCACCAACTGAAACCAGATGATTGATAGTCTCTAGCATCACTTCCTTGAACATCTTTCTTTGGGATGGTTCTAGCAATGCCCACTCTTCATGAGTAAAGTCCACAGCTACATCTTTGAAGGTCATTAACGCCTAATATATCACAGAAATTTTTATTCACACAAAGCCATCTTTAACACAATCCCGAATGTGATACTCAAAAAAGACATCTCTGAGGAAGCAGAGATTGTGTGTATATAAAGCAGAAATGTATTTGGAGTTCCAGTTAGATTATTCTCAATGCTCAGGCTCTCTCACAGACTCTCACACTCACAGACACATAGACATTCTGAATACATATAACTACACTGTCAAGGAATGCCACATCATGTGGTGTATATATATCTGAAAATTTTCCCAGTACACTTGTAATCATTGCTTCCTCATGCTGAGTGTAATATTTGCTCTAGAGTATCCATAACCTAAATGATCTTTTCCACCAATTTCAGGTAAATCTACAGACTCATCATAAGGCAAGAAATATCCACCATCAAATGACTTTTTAAAAATGACTAGTGCTGAATTATTCCCATAAATGAATGAACTCACTTTCCTCTCATTTATAAAATTGTTTAATGTATATTATGCATTTGTACAGATCCAATGCACTGATATGTGAAATGCTTTCTATCTAAATTCAATTAATTGGTCTCTTATTTATTAATGTGACAGGGAATGTTGAAGTAATATGTAGAATTATGCAGAACTGAACAGGGTTTCATGGAGAATTCTGGATCGGTAAGTACCGCCTCCCTCAATTCCACATAACCCAGTTGTTCAGGACTATGTTAAATACAATAGATGCAGGATCACAAGTCAGGGACCATCGAGACAGCTGTACTGAACAACGGCCCTAGTATGACCATTCCTGTGGTAGAATACCTCCATTCTCAACATTTTATCAGTCCCATAATGCTAGATTTCATTTTCCCTCTTATATCATCACCTTATCTGTCTGTTCAAGATAAAAAGACACCTCTTTGCTGCTTCTTCAAATCTTGAAAAAATGTCACAAATTTTCAATTCTACAAAAGGGACAATACTTATTATACATTATATCCATTTATATAAACTGAATAAAGTTAATTTACAAAAACTGAAGTTAGGAAATTGGGAACAATATTTGTCAGGAAAATTTTTATTTTTATTTAAGTATTTAAAATGTGCAAATATGTTCTATCAAGACTTTATTCCTTTTATTTCCTAAACTTCTTTGACGCTCTGGTTAACAATACAGACTTACACCCAAGCATGTGTAAAGCTGGATTGGCTGAATGCACCTGGTGAAACATCAGTTTCCCCACTGACTGCTAACGTCAGCTTTTATTAATCTCTATCACCTATGTTCACTGATTGCCTAAGCCAACTCTAGGCACTGTTGTGATCCATGAGGGCATTATTTCTCCAAAGAGGCCATGGGTTAGTGAGAATACAAAAATATCTCTCATCTCGTAAAAGAGTACATAAACTGATTGAAGGCTGGAACAAACCACTGTAATACTGGCAAGGAATTTACTTATTGATGAGCCCCAAAGGTACCATAACTATTCTAGAGTCTAGATAAACTAAAATGAAGCTTAGATCCTTGAACAGCTCATGAATGACTCAGAATGTTGATGCCACTAGTAGAAACCACCCCATTTTCTAGCACCAGTGGTATAACTTCACTTGAAGAATTCTCTACTTACTTGTGATTGCATTGTCAATAGGTCAGATGACAACTTTCTTCCTTTGGATTTTCACTCACAATGGAACAAGTAGTAGGTGAGCAAACCTGAGATAAGAGATAAAAGCATTTAGACTCAAGTTTTGACCACAATTCTGGGACTCATCTGTCATGAATTCCAATCCCTTCACCTGGGAGTTTACCCAGTCCAATCAACACGAATATGAAGTGTATTTATTTCAAGGGAAATACGGGGAGGTTTTTCTTCTGTCTCCATCAACACATAGGAGGCCCTAGCTTCTCTAGAAAAATACGAAGATATGAATACCTTCATTTTACAGATAATGACATAAAAATCACTGAATTATATGTATTAATTAACCCATGGTATTCAGAAACTTTTAATTCCCTCCGATTCTAAAACATAGGAGTTCCTGACCCATGTCTTATCGGGAATTATTAAGTCTCCACTATCAGAAAAAGCAGTACTAGGATTCCTCACATATAATTATGCTTGGTTGATGCACTAGCAATGGTTCTATAACATCCATCCCTGTCCGCTGGACTCTCCTTCCCTCCCTGCTCTAACCTGCTCTTGCCATTCTGGGTACACTTGCTCTAAGACATTTTGGTTTTTTCACGTGACTTATCACAACATAACACCCTCAACACTAAGTTCTAGATCTCACCCCAGTGGGTTTTGATAGCAGCCAAGAAACTTTTATTTAATTAAGGGGTAGATATTTTCAAGGTCATGATCAATTTGGAGCATCAATATCCCCTGTCATGCAAACCTAGCCATAAAAATCTCCTGTATCACAGAATGGCAGAAGTATATGGGTCACAATGTCATAATCATGTCCCACAATCATTATGGTATTTGAAGCCTCAGAAAATACAGAATGAAGAGATTTGGTAAAAAATCTTTTTGCTTATTGTAATATTTCTGTGAAGGGTTTCATGTATTAATCAGCATCAGCTGTGACATCCCATTTTTCATTATTTGCATATATGAACTGATACATATAATGTAAATTATCCTCTAAAACATCATTAATAATTATACGCATTTCTTGTACAAATAATGATAATGTGTCATAAACCAGAGTTAGGATTAATGCACTCATTTGCTCATGAAGTGCAGGGGGAAAAAAGGCTGTATTAAATATATTTGCAGAATTACCTGTTTTTCAAAAATTTGATACTCATATTAACCCTGATGTAAAAGCCAATATACTCCATGTATTTTCTAAGAAGAATATTTATGATGTACCTTTCAGTATTTACCCCATCAGATAATAAACACCAGAGCATAGTTAAATGCTATGGAGTCCACTTATTTTATTTAAATGATAAATTACAAATCAAGGCACTTCAATATTTGGTACATAGAATTCCTCACATATAATTTCTCTGGCTTGACTATCAGAATGTCAGATGAAGACTTTCTACTTCCATTAGATTTATGGCTAATTACTGCATCTGACACAGAACATGACTAAGCTATTGTTTTAGGGTGAAATGCAGAATCATGATTCCTAGCACTGTTAGATATATCCTGATAACAGAATCATTCTTTCACATTCTATAAAAATTTCAAGTCCCATACTTTTGAATCTCACATACTTTCACAGTTTTCAGTAGACAGGATTAAACGCATAAAGATCAGATGAATGATGTAATTTGACAAATAAATCACCTCAGTTTAGCACCAAAATCTCTATAATTATTTCTGCATTCACATCCATTAGTTATTCTTTCTTTCTCACTGAAGGGGCAAATTTCCCCTGATTGAGTTCCTGTCTTTCTTATCTCTTTAGAAACCATATTAGTAATTGTCATGGTCAGGTTCATGTGTCAACTGGGCCAGGTGTGGTGCCCAGTTGTCTGATTGGGCAAGTGCTGGCTGTCTGTGGCTATAAGAACATTACATTCCCACGGTTGCCCAGCCAATTTCTCCTGAGAGTTCATTAAGGACCCTCATCAGACCACCTGTGGCCTACCCTACAGATCTTGGAATCTACAACCCCACAGTTACATGGGAACTTTTTATAAATTTTATGTTCATGGATACCTCCCGCTGAGTCCATTTCTCTAGTGAACCTTAACTAATACAGCTAGATGCCAGGAATGGTTCTTAAGAAACAGAATCTTAAAAATAGGTTTTTACGATTGGTTTGCTACTCTGACTGGATTCAAGGCACTAAGGACTCTGTTTCCCATAATCAGAATGAAACTTCCAATCCATGCGGTGAGCTGGCAAAAGAGTCAAAATATCACCATTGGATTGTTCTAATGCTTCACTTATACGAAGTCAGCTTCTGTGGGATATGTTTTTGACAATTTTACGGAGTTTTGTGGAAATAGGAGGTATAGAGATGTTGGCTACTTGTTTGATAAACCATATACATTGATGAAGGAAAGAGATGAGGTGAAGGCTTCAAATGAGAAACTTGTGTACCATATGACAGATGAAAAAGTTCCTATGAGTGCCCTGAAGGAAAATCTTACTTCCTGTAACTGCAGACTTAAGGTCTCTGAAAATCAGACTCAGAGACTCATTGTTAGGGTAACAAGTTTAAAACATAAACTGAAATCTCAATCTTGGATGGTGTCTGTAAACTGAGGGCACTGATTGGAAAGAGGTGGGGCCCTGCAAAATGGGATGGCGATATATGGATTGATAATGATGGTGGTGGGGAGGATGAAATCCTAGATGGTGCTGAGTCTTTTCTAGATAACCCTGTAATAGTCTTCCCTGAGGACACAGCCACCCCACCTCTAGTCTTCCCTGAGTAGTTGGCCACCCTACCTCCACCTGAAAGGATTAACCCTAGAGGAATTAATCCTCTTTCACCAAATGAAACAGAAAATAGACACCCTGAAGCAATTGGTCTGGAAGTTATTCTAATTCTTTTCATGACCCATCCCCACCAGCTCTCATTTCTTCCAGACCTAGAACTAAAGTCCCAACAGGCCCTAAAAGGTGAGGTACAAAGTGTCACCCATGAGGAGGTATGCTATACTCCAAAAGAACTACAGGATTTTTCGATTTATATGGACAGAAATCACGAGAATATGTGTGGCAATGGATTTTAAGGGTGTTTGATAGGATGGGAGGAATATAAAACTGGACCTGGCTGAATTTATTGATAAAAGCACACTAAGCAGAGATTCTGCATTCAATATTATAGCTCAAAGGGATAAAAAAGGCATTAATAGTTTGCTTGGATTGTTGGCTGAAACATGGATCAAAAGGTGGAGGACATTACTTAAGGTTGAAATGCCAGAACTGCCCTGGCATAATATAGATGAGGGATCCAGTGGCTTAAGGGAGATAGGAATGTTAGAGTGGACTTATCATGGAAAGCCTGCACATACACCCTGGGAATGTCTGGAGGATACACGTTTTACCAGAACTGTGAGAACTAAACTTGTGAGACTAAATCCACCATCCCTGAAGATCTGCGTGGTTGTCAATTTCTGAAGGTTAGATATTACTGTGGGAACTGCTGTCACTGAGTTGGAATCCTTAAACACAATGGGGATGATCAGATCCTGAGTTGGCAGAAGCCAGGTGGCAGCATGTAATCACCAAAGATAAGGTGGACATGGCTATCAAACTGGATGGCAGGGTCAAAGCAGTAGTCAAAATCTAACTCTCAGAGACCTATGGCATTGGCTAGTAGATCATGGAGTACCTACAGGTACAATAGATGGGCAGTCTACTAAATTCTTATTTGAGCTGTATAAGCAAAAAAAGTTCTAAGTCAAGTGAACAGAAGTCTAACTTGAATTATAAATACAGAGAGTCATGCCCCCTTAATCAATTTCCAGACTTGAGACAGTTTACAGACTGAGAGCCCTTGAATGAGGGTGTGGTAGTTTGATTCAGTTGTCAACTTGGCCAGGTGAAAGCACCTAGTTCTGTTGCTGTGGACATGAGCCAATGGTAGGTGAATCTCATCTGTTGCTAATTACATCCGCAGTCGGCTAGGAGGCGTGTCTGCTGCAATGAGTGACGTTTAACTTAATTGGCTTGTGCTTAAATGAGAGAACGCAATGTAGCACAGTCTAGCAGCTCAGCATTCCTCATCACAGCACTTGCAGCTCAGCCCAGGCCTTTGGAGAAGTCACCCCGGGGAAAGTTGCTGGAACCCAGGGGCCTGGAGAGAAGACCAGCAGAGACCATCCTGTGCCTTCCACGTAAGAAAAGAGCCTCAGTGGAAAGTTAGCTGCCTTTCCTCTGAAGAACCAACAAAATAAATCCCCTTTTATTAAAAGCCAATCCGTCTCTGGTGTGTTGCATTCCGGCAGCTAGCAAACTAGAACAGAGGGGGAGGCAAGTCCCCTGGGGAAGGACCCTGTTACACTGCTACAAATATATACTGTAATGGTCCTGCAAGCCTTCCACAAGGAGACCAATAGTTGTTTTGTTGTTTTTTTTTTTTAATAGGCAGACACCGGGAATCGAACCTGGGGGTCTGCAATGGCAGGCGAGAATTCTGCCACTGCACCACCATCACTATGCACTGGGGAAAAGGAAATGATGAGATATTTCAGGGATTACTAGACACCGGGTCAGAAGTAATATTAATTTCAGGGAACCCAAAACGTCATGCTGGTCCACCAGTCAGAGTAGGGGTTTATGGATGTCAGGTGATCAATGGAGTTTTACCTCAGATCTATCTCCCAGTGGGTCCCTGGACCCTTTCTGTAGTTACGTCCCCAGTTCCAGAATGCATAATTGGAATAGACTTACTGAGCAACTGGCAGAATCCCCACACTTGATCTCTAACTCATGGAGTGAGATCTAATATGGTAGGAAAGGCCAAGTGGATGCCTAACAAAAATAGTGGATCAGTAGCAATACTGGAATCCTGGAGGGATTGCAGAGATGAGTGCCACTCTTAAGGACCTAAAGGATGCAGGGGTGGTGACTCCCACCACATCCCCATTCAACTCTCCTGTTTGGCCTGTGCAAAAAACAGATGGGTCTTGGAGGTTCACAGTGGATTATTATAAGTGCAACCAGGCGGTAACTCCAATTGAAGCTGTTGTTCTGGATGTGGTATCATTGCTTGAGCAAATCGATACATCAGCTGATACCTGGTATGCATCTATTGACCTGGCAACTGCTTTTTTTTCCTCAATAGCTATTAATAAGGACCACCAGAAAGTTTGCTTTCAGCTGGTAAGGTCAGCAACTTTCACTGTCCTACCTCAGGGATATATCAACTCTCAAGGCCTATGTCATAATCTTGTCTGTAGAGACCTTAATTGTTTCTCCCTTCCAAAAGACATCACACTATTCCATTATATTGATGATATCATGTTCATTGGACCTAGTGAGCAAGAAGTAGCAACTACTGTAGACTTATTGGTAAGGAATTTGTGTGTCAGAATAGGGATATAAATCCAACAAAAATACCGGGGCTTCCACCTCAGTGAAATTTCTAGGTGTTCAGTGGTGTGGGGCATGTCAAGATATCCCTTCTAAGGTGAAGGATAAGTTGCTGCATCTGGTCCCTCCTATGACCAAAAAAGAGGCAAATCCTTTTGGATTTGGTGACAACATATTCCTCATTTGGGTGCTGTTCCAACCCACTTGAGTGACCAGAAAAGCTGCTAATTTTGAGTGGGGACCTGAACAAGAAGAGGCTCTGCGACAGGTCCAGGCAGCTATATAAGCTGCTTTGCCACTTGTACCATATGATCCAGCAGATCCAATGGTACTGGAAGTGCCAGGGGTGAATAGAGGTGATGTCTGGAGCCTTTGGCAGACCCCTATAGGAGAATCACAATGCAGACCCTTAGGATTTTGGAGCAAAGCCTTACCATCTAAAGCAGATGACTCTCATTTTGAGAAACAGTTTTTGGCCTGCTACTGGGCCTTAGTAGAGACTCAATGCTTAACCATGGGCCAACAAGTTACCATGACACCTGAATTGTCTATCATGAGTTTGGTGTTGTCTGACCTACAAAGCCATAAAGTTGGGCATGTGCAGCAGAACTCCATCATAAAATGGAAATGGCATATAGGAGATAGGGCCAAAGTAGTTCCTGAAGGCACAGGTAAGTTACATGAGGAAGTGGCCCAAATGCCCAAGGTCTGCACACCTGCTACATTACCTTCTCTTTTCCAGACCAGAGCTATGGCCTTTTGGGGAGTTCCTTACAGTGAACTGACTGAAGAAGAGAAAACTCTGGCCTGGTTTACAGATCTGCATGATATGCAGGTACCACCCAAAAGTGGATAGCTGCAGCATTACAACCCCTTTCCATGATGTCCCTTGAAGGACAGTGGTGAGAGAAAATCCTCCCAGTGGGCAGAACTTTGAGCAGTGCACCTGGGTGTTCATTTTGCTTGGAAAGAAAACTGGCCAGATGTGTTTCTGTATTCTGACTCATGGGGTGTTGCTAATGGTTTGGCTGGATGGTCATGGACTTGAAAGGTGCATGATTGGAGAACTGGTGACAAAGAGATCTGGGGAAGAGGTATGTGGATAGAACTTTCTGAGTGGGCTAAAAATGAAGATATTTGTGTACCAGGTGAATGTGCACCAGGGGATGACTACAGCAGAGGAAGATTTTAATAATCAAGTGGACAAGATGACCCATTCTGTGGATACCAGTTAGCCTCTTTCCCAGCAACTCCTGTCATTGCCCAATGGGCTCATGAACAAAGTGGTCATGGTGGTAGATATGGATGTTATGCATGGGCTCAGCATCATGGACTTCCACTCACCAAGACTGACCTGGCTACAGCCACTGCTGAGTGTCCAATCTGCCCATAGTAGAGATGCACACTCAGCCCCTGACATGGCACCATTTCCTGAGGTGATCAGCCAGCTACATGATGGTAGGTTGATTACACTGGATCACTCCCATCAGAGAAGGGTCAGCAATTTGTTCTAACTGAAACAGACATACTCTGGATATGGGTTTGCTTTCCCTGCATGCAATTCTTCTGCAAAACATCTGTGGACTTACAGAATGCCTTATCCATCATCATAGTATTCCACACAGCATTGTTTCTGATCAAGCAACCCATTTTACAGCAAAAGAAGTGTGGGAATGAGCACATGCTCATGGAATTCTCTGGCCTTACCATGCTCCCCATCATCCGGATTCAGCTGGATTGATAGAATGGTGGAATGGCCTTTTGAAAACTCAATTACAGTGCCAACTAGGTGCCAATACCTTGCAGGTCTGTATGAGGTTCTCTAGGAGGCTGTTTATGCTCTGAATCAGTGTCCACTATATAATGCTGTTTCTCCCATAGCCAGGATATATGGGTCCAGGAAATAACGGGTGGAAATTGAAGTGGCACCACTCACTATTATCCCCAAGTGATCCACCAGGAAAAATTTTCCTTCCTGTCCCTGAGACCTTGAGCTCTGCTGTTCGGTTGGTTTTATGTCCAGAAGGTGGAATGCTTCAACCAAGAGAAATGATTCCACTGAACTGGAATCTAAGACTTTCACTTTTGTCACTTTGGGCTACTCATGTCCCTGGATCAACAAGCTGAGAAGGGGATTACTTCACTGGCTGGGGTGATTAACCCTGACTATCAGGGGGAACTAGGACTGCAACTACACAAAATGGAGGTAAAGAAGAGTTTTCCTTGAATATAGGAGATCCACTAGGGCATCTTACTACTAACATGCCCTGTGATTAAAATCAATGAAAAACTGCAATGACCCAATCCAGGCAGGACTACCCATGGCTCTAAAACTTCACGAATGAATGTTTGGGTCACTCCACAAAGCAAAGAACCAAGGCCATGTGAAGTTCGTGCTGAGGGTTAAGGGAACATGGAATTGGTAGTGGAAGAAGGTAGTGATAATATGAACTATGACCATGTGATCAGTTATAGAAATGAGTACTGTAATGCTGTTTAGTTCATGTTATAGCATTTAAGTTGTAAGACATCAAGTTTAAGGGTGAATATTATCCAAGAACTTGCACCTTATTCTGGAGAGATCTAATGCATTTCTGGTTGTATGCAGGGCAGCTGAGTATTGTTAGGCAAGGAAAATCTCCATCTGTTATTGTTTTCTATTTAGAGATTAAGTATGGTTTAAGGTGATATGTATAGCTGCCAAGTTGACAAGGAATAGACTGTCACAGTCAGGTTCATGTGTCAACTTGGACAGGTGGTGGTGCCCAGTTGTGTGATTGGGCAGGTGCTGGCCTGTTGCTATGAGGACATTTCATGGACTTAAATCAGGGTCACATTGGCTGCATTCACAGCTGATTGCATTTGAAACCAGCTAAGGAGAGTGTCTTCAGCAATGAGTGATGCTTAATATAATCACAAGGCTTTTAAGGAATATTCAGAAGAGATATTGATTCTTCCTGCTTCAGCCAGCCAGCCTCTCCTAAGAGTTCATTGGGAGCCTTCATCAGAGCCAGTGTGTGGCCTATCCTACAGATCTTGGACCCTACATCCCCACAGTTGATCAGCCAGCCCCTTCTGAGAGTTCATTGAGGACCTTCATCAGAGCTGCCAGCTTGTGACCTACCCTACAGAGCTTGGACTCTACATTCCCATGGTTACATGAGGCACTCATATAAATTATATATTTACAGATATCTCCTGCTGTTTCTGTTTCTGTAGAGAACCCCAGCTAATACAATTAAAATGGAAATCTTTATCAGCAACTTTTTCTCTTACTAGAATCAACCTCCTCATCACTTAAACTCATCTGCTCTTCTATTTTGAACAAAATACCCTGTACCAATTTCCTCTCATGGGATGTTCTTTTCATAAGTTTTTGCACAGGAAAAAATTCCAATTTAGTAGATTTTAAATCTGAACACTACTTCAAATATCACTAGAAAAAGAAGATATATAGGCCTATGTTTATATATAACAGAAAAAGAGGCAAATGTTTCCTTACGACTGCGTATTTAATGTAGAAGTTTAGCACATTGGATCACATAGAAAATGGACTTCAAAAGCCACCTCAACACTCCATGGGAAACACAAAGAAATCATATGAAAAAACTTTCAGAAAGAACTGAGAAGGACTCAAAACAGTTCAATAGAAAAAAAAATCAGGCATATGAAATAGGCATTTACAGAAGAAATGAGGGTAAAAATGTATGAGATATAAAGATAAAAAAGCTAAACAGCAAAAGAACGTACTTTATTAACAGTAGTTACTTTCAATATAAATGGATTCACTATCCAGACCAAAGGTTGATTAGGAAGGTAAGATAAAAAAGCATATCTAACTACATGCTATAAGAAGGGACTCATCTTAAATTTAAAGATCGAACAGTTGAAAATGAAAAGAAGGAAAAAGTATATACCATGCAAGTAACAACCAAAAGAGAGAGCAGGGGTAGCTATATGAATATCAGATGAAATAGAATTTAAGTGAAATACCATAAAAAGGGACAAAGAAGGCCATTATGTACTGATAAAGGGGCCAATTTAATAAGGAGATATAACAGTTTAACAAGGAGATTGTTCTAGTTTGCAAGCTACCAGAATAAATATACCAGAAATGGAATGGCTTTTTAAAAGGGGAATTTATTAAGTTGCATGTTTACATGTTCTAAGTCTGTGAAAATGTCCAAATTAAAGCAACATTATAGAAATGACCAATCTAAGGCATTTGAGGAAAGATACCTTGGTTCAAATAGGTTGATGATGTTCGGGCTTTCTCTCTCAGCTGGACAGGTACAGAGTGATGCATGCAAGCTTTCTCTCTGGACTTCTACAATGGCTTCCTCGGGGGCATTTTCTTTATGAATCTTCAAAGGTCTCTGGCTGTGTGGGCTCTGTTGGTTCTGAGCTTTTTCAAAAAATGGTTCCCTCTTAATGAGCTCCAATTAGTAGCCCACCTTGAATGGGTAGAGACACATCTCCATGGTAAAAATCAGAAAGATCCCACCCAGCATTATTGAATAAGGGTTAAAGGACATGGCATCTCTAGTGTATACAACAGATTCAAACTGGCACAGGCAGCATAATTAAACCAATAAAATACTCAAAGTATACTAGATCCATTAGTCATTTTTGGAAAGTTGAAAGCAGAATTACTGTACCTAAATTACTAAGATTAATTTTACATATTACAAATTATAGGATAATTTCAGAGCTTTAGACAGCCATCATTTAGGTACAATTTATCTTAGGGTAATAATTACTAATCCTTAGAGACTTTAATAGTGCAACAAAATGTTTCTCTGCCCAACTTTAGGCCTCTCAAGGTATAGACTGCAAAAATATATAACTACAGGGATCCAAAGACACTTCAAACTTGTCAAAAATGTGTTAAGTGATCAAAAGATAAATACTTGAGCCCAAATTAAATATTTTCAGATGTTTCTGACATCTGAGATCACAAGAAGTGATAAGATTCAGGTTTCAAAGCTGTAACTATAAATACTTATATTCAAATGTCTTTATACTTAAATATGTATAAATTGCTATATTCTGTAAGTACTGACATTTTCATACACCAAAATAAATGACATATACATACACATTCTCAATTCATACTTCAGAGACATCTAGGTGGTAAGAATCTCGCAGTAGCAGTGTAACTGACACACTATACATGCTCAATTGAACTGAAGACAAATTTCCTACAAATATACTTAGAATAGGTTTTATTCACATGGAACATTCTATTCAATGGCTTTCCTGCACACAGCTTCTAAAAGCCACATACTTTCTCTCAGGTAAGAATAGTGCTTCTCTAAGCAGGCATATAAAATACAGTTCAAGTACACTGTCACATTTCCCAGTTCAGAACAGAGTTTACTGATCTCAAAAACTATACTAATTAACTCCAAAGCATAAAAATCAAGTAATGATTTTTTTGATTGGCAACATGGTATCAACACATGCTGTTAATTTCCGTGAGGAAATGTACTCGAGTCACAATGAAAAAAAGGGTGGTGGCCATGGGAAGAGGAGAGATGATCCTTATGAATTACAGTCCTAGGACACAGTAGATATTTGTGTACTGTAGCCAGAAGAGAGAATCTATAAAGAGAATAAAATAACCTTTTTCTGTGAAACACTTTCAATAGAGTCTCTCTCAAAAAAAAAACTTTCAAAATGATGCTTATTTTCTAAATGCTTGTTAAAATCTTTTGATCTGGTCAGATTTTAGAAAATAACACTCACTCAGTTTTGGATTTATCATTTATACAAAGCACATGCACATTTGATATTCTAAACTTCAGGGAATAGTCCTAATCTTACACAAAATCTACCACAGAACAGAAAAAGCAGGAACATACTCTAGTTAAATCTGTGCAGCAAGAATAAATCTGATATGATAATGAGCCAAGTGGAAGAAAGGAACAGTCCCATTCATGAACAGAGATGTAAAATTCTTAAGAAAATAACATCAAATTTTATTTAGCAATGTGTAAAACTTGCATTAGCCCAGTAAAACAAGTTTTCTTACCGTTATAAAAATCAGACCTAGCCCCACACTGAGGAGGAACTTCCAAGCAGAGGGTCCCACTGAGCAAGGCAGGGAAGGTAGGAGCACAGGAAACAGAAGACGCTGAAAAAAGGGGGAGAGGGACGCTACCCAGGAGCTAAAAAAAAAAGGAAGGAACTCTAGAAATACGAAACTAGAGAGGTTATAGAGAAGAAATCTATAGGTCTTCCTCCACAGGTTTAGAAAAACAGCCTGAGCCTTCAGTTGTGGGATCAAAGTAAAATGCCATATAAAGTACTTATAAGCAAGAGGGAATGGGAGCAGAATAACATCCCTAATGAAAACTCACCAAAAAGATGTGTCCTCAAAACGAATCAAAATTATATTTGACACTCAAATCAAGCTAAAAAGCGTTAAGAATATGGTACAAAACGTGAAAGCAGAATATAAATAGTAATTAAAAAGTCTCAGAAACAAGCTGACAAGAAAAAATATAGTTAAGACAAATAAATAAATTGCTAAAATCACTTTAGAAATTAAACTTAATCATTTCAGAAATGCAAATTACATTGACAAAACTAGGTAGAGGCAAATCAAAAATGAAATGATTAAAAAAATAAAACAAAAAACAAATTAAAAAATTTGATGGGGGCATAAGAGTGAATAAGGACAAAAGATAAAGGAAGTTGAATGAAAACATTTTAAATTAAAAAAATGTGAGGAATAAAATGAGAATAAACTTTAGGAAATACTGACAGAAATAGGAAATTAAAATAGAAACAAAAGAAGAGCCAACATGACTGTGTCAGTTTCCTATTACTGTGTCTCAAATATTTCCCAAATCTAGAGGCTTTAAATAAGAAAGATAACTAATTATTTCTTATGGTTTCTGAGGGTCAGTAACTCAGAAAGAACATAAATGGGATGGATCATGTCTGCTTGGTAATGTCCAGAGCCTCAGCTAGAAGGCTTGAGAGCTGGGGGCTGGAGTCATCTGAAGACTTGTTCACTCATATGCCTGGAGGTCGATGCTGGGTGTTGGCTGAGGGTCTCCCTGCATCTGTTGGCTGGAGCATCCTCCACTGGTCTCTCCAGGAAGGCTTTGCTGCCTCACAAGGTGGTAGCAGAGTTCCCAAGGCACATGTCCTAAGAGAGAGAGGGCCACAGGAAGCTGGATGATTTTGATGACCACTGTTTGAAGTCATGTAGCATTACTTCTTCTGTAGCCCAATAGTAGGGCTACTCACAAGGCCTGACCCAGATACAAAGAGAGAAAACCTCCATGAAAACCTACCTCATGGTGAGGTATGTTGGTCATGTGGTGAGGAAAGCATGTAGTCTGGAATAAATATACAGGTGTGACCATCTTTGGAAAAACTACACAAAACCTAACACAAAACCTCTCCTTCAGTTCCTGAAGAAGAAAACTAATGCAATGAAACAGAGTAGCAAAAACTTTAAAACTTTACTGAAAAGCTCACTGAAATTAGGAAAAAAAAAAAAGAGTGACATATTTTGTAAAGGTTCACAGCCCTCCTAGGAAAATCAGACCAGAAGAATCAAAACTGAGACATCCTAGTAAAGCTAGTGGACTTTAAAGAAAACAAAAACATCCTTTGGACATCCAAGCAAACCAAACAATTCCCCTTTAAGTACAAGAAAATCAGTGTCATCAGACTTTTTAAACCAATAGGCCAGACAATAATGGTATACTATATATCAGTAACTAAAGGAAAGAAAATGTGGAGCATTATTTTACACAGAGCCAAACTGATTTTTAAGTATAAGACCAACACAGCAAGCAAGCAGGAGAGCTGGATTCAAACTAGGAGTATGGCACCAGAGTTATCTTTATCAGTAGGCAATGATGACTTCTTTGAACTATACTGGCAAACTCTACAGTGCCTGTCACAATGAAGTAAGAGTTTGGATACAGACACATTGGTCTAATTGAAGAGCTGTAGCCTGGTAGGTGGAGGCTTTAGTTTTAGCCCTGGATTGAACATTTAACTGTCTTTGAGCAACTCAGAGGATCCCAGGTCTGCTTTCCTCTCCCTTCTCTGAATGCTCGTCCTCATTTGTCACACATTTGGGCCTTATTCATATACTAGCTGCACCAACTCATTGCTTTCATTAGTGTCATCTGTTGGATTGTTATGTAACTTTTAATCTGGGGAGAGTTTTTCACCTCAACTTGGTTGGAAACAACCTGAAAACAGGATCCAGGATTATCTTCTTTGTTATTTCTCAGAGTCTAACAGATCACCACACAAAAAGAAGAAATTTGCCAAATAGTCTTGAGGTTCATTAACAAATCCACTCTACGTTCAATAGATTCTTTAGTATTTGCCATGTGCCTAGTGTGACACTGAGCTAGGTACTTAAGGCATAGTCCTCACCATCCAGGAGCTCGTAATTTAGTGGGGGAAGACAGAATGCAAACAATTACCTACAATGAAATATAATAAGTGCGCTTATAAAAGAGTATAAAGAACCAAGGGCATGAAGAAGAAACATGAATAAAATTAAAGAACTGCCCAGGTTAAAAAATCTAACTTTACCACTTATTCGCTGTGTTAACTTTATTATTATTATTGACAGAACATAACAACATACATGCATGAACATTCTTATCATATGAACATTACATTCTTGGTATATAATCAACGACTCACAATATCATCATCATGATCATTTCTTAGAATATTTGCCTCGCTCCAGAAAAAGAAATAAAAAGAAAAAATTCATACATACCATACCCCTTACCCCTCCCTCTCATTGACTGCTAATATTTCCATCTATCCAATATATTTTAACCTTTGTTCCCCCTATTTTTTTCCTATGCCCCATACCACTCCCTTTCATTGATCACTAGTATTTCAATCTACTCAATTTATTTTAACATTTGTTCCCCCTATTACTTATTTATTTTTAATCCATTTGTTTTATCATCTGTCCATACCATAGATAAAGGAAGCATCAGATACAAGGTTTTCACAATCACACAGTCACACTGCTAAAGCTAAATCATTATACAATCATCTTCAAGAAACACGGCTACTTGAACAGAGCTCTACATTTTCAGGCACTTCCCTCTAGTCTCTCCAATACACCTTAAACTAATAAGGGGATATCTATACAATGCATAAGAATAACCTACAGGACAACCTCTCGACTCTGTTTGAAATATCTCAGTCACTGACACTTTGTCATTTCCCTCTTTCCCTTTTTGGTCGACAAGGTTTTCTCAATCCCTTGATGCTGAGCCCCACCTCATTTTAGGATTTCTGTCCCACGTTGCCAGGGAGGTCCACACCCCTGGGAGTCATGTTCCATGTAGACAGGGGGAGGGTAGTGACTTTGCTTGCCGTGTTGGCTGAGACATAGGCCACATGTGAGCAACAAAAGAGGTTCTCTGGGGGTGACTTTTAGGCCTAATTTTAAGTAGGCTTAGCCTATCCTTTGCATGGATAAGTTTCATATGAACAAACCCCAAGATTGAGGGCTCGGCCTATTGATTTCGTTGTCTCCACTGCTTGCAAGAATATCAGGAATTCTCCAAATGGGGAAGTTGAATTTTCCCCCTCTCTCACCTTATGGTTCTTCTTGCTGTGGAATGTTCAGGAGGTGGGAGAAGAAGTGGAGGCTAGGTTGCGGGCTGAGGGCCAAAGGTGTGCTTTGGCATGGACCTCTGAGGAATTCACAAATTCTAAGTCCTTATGAAGTTATATTTGTCAAGAAAGTAAGGTAGAACATAGTTTATTCACTAGTTTATTATCTCAGTTTATAATTTTTAACAATCCAGACACAGGGTTTGTGTGATCCCAGACCCACTACTCAACCTCTCTCACCCTCAGTTTTATCATCTGTAAAATTATGACAATAACAATACCCACCTCATGGCGTTCTAACGAAGATTAAATGTGTTCATATATATAAAATGCTAGGACTGTGCCTTATCTCAGTAAATACCTAATAGATGTTTTATACCTATTATTAATTATTGTTAATATTCCTTGTAAAGTACAAATGATAATATGGTAGTTGATATACCTATACCATGAAATATTTTAAATGAATATTTAAAAATACTTTTAAAAATGAGAAGGATCTGCATGCATTTTAAAAAGTACCATGTAACGCCAAGCTACATAATAACTCCAAGTGTTATTATTTACAGAATTTTATTCTGTTGATTACCCTCATTAAAAAAAATCAATTCGTTAATGTAATTTGCCACAGTAACAGATTGAAGGAAGAAAAACCACGAGATCATCTATACAAAGGCAGAAAAGCATTTGAGAAAAGTTTGCTTTTATTAATTTCTTTTTAAATGCCCAAAGCATACTGAAGACATGTCAAAAAGACATAAGATCCAGTTTGAAGTATTGGCCAAATCTGGAACAACTCAAGCACCAAAATAAAGAATGAAAATAATCCATTATACTGAAATAAGATGAAATACAAGACATGCGTCCATATAGATTAGATATGTAGATAGGTAGATAGAGGGACAGATACAATAGTTGACAAAGAAGGAGATATTTACATAGTGTCAATGAATCTCTCCATAAAATAATTACCAATTACAAACAAAAAAGTAACTCCACCATGAAGAATCTTAGCAGACACCACTTCAAATGAAGTGACCAGTTATAATTAGTAAAGGAAGAAAGAGAAATCATGTTTAACCTGATAGGAGGTAATGGACAGATTCCGAATCACTTTCATGATATTTCTGCCAAAGATGTGTAACTTGAATTTGATCATGTGCAAGTTTTACAAACATAAACTGAGGATCATTCTCAGCTTATACAAAATGGCCTATTGCATTGATGCCAATTTCCTGATTTTGATGGTTAAATTGCAGTTATGTAGGAGAATATCCGTGTTTACAGAAAATATAAACTATTGAGAAGTGAGGATATGTCCGATAAACAACTTACTCCAAAATGCTTAAGGGAAAAGAAACTTCTTGTAGTATACCTTCAAATTTTCTATATATTTAAGAAATTTTTTCAAAATAAAAAACAAAAGTAAAAAAAAAACCTCTTCACAAACTAGAAATAAAAGGGAATCTTCTTTAACAACGACTTGCAAAAAACATCTATAGCAATACTTGAAAGAGTATCTTTAAAAGCACAATGCTCAGTATCATTACTTATAAACAATACTTTCTAAAGATCCTAGCCAAGACATTATGTAGAGATTAAATTAATATTTAAAAACCCCAAGAATCATAGATAAATTTTTAAAAGAAGAGAGCTTAACAGATTGCTGGAAATTAGACAAGTATACAACAGGAGGAGTTTCATTAAGTTTAGTATCTCAAAATTAGAAACTTCTTTTCATCAAAAGGTGGTGAAAAACAAGTCATAAAATGGGATAAGATATTATGACACTGGCAATTATCAGTATCTAGAGTATATGACAAAATACCAGTCATTTTAAAAAAAGACAACACAGGTTGTCTTTTTTCTGGTTCCCAGTAAAGGAAACACGAAGGGACCATAAACAGACCAAAATGTGTTCAGATTTACTGAGAACCAGAGAAATGCAAATTAAGGTCAGCAGACACCATTTCACATTTACCAGATTGAAAACTTAAAAAGGATATAGAATAACAATAGGCATTGTTAAACATCACTATTTGAAGGTTGCATCTTTTTGGAAAAACAATTTGATATTAAATTATGATGCCAAACAATACAGTATTCATTACCCAGAAATTCTATTACAATCAAAATACTGCAGAAAATCCCTTATTATATAAATAAGCCCTGCAGATACGTGTAAGAATCATCCCTGGTCTTTCTGAGTTATTATTTTGTTATTTTACTCTCTATTCAAATGTCTGCAGACCCTAGGATTTTCCATTACATGATAAATGAGATGCTCTCAGCAGGTAGGATTGCTGAGCAGTGAGGCTCTGATCTGGCTGGGCCATTCTTCGGAGGGACCCTAACTACCAGTCTTTTCTTTTGACTAGGTAGCTGCTAGAGCGGGGAGGTTCCTCACCAAAGAAACTCAGAACAGGACATTGCCTCGGGTCAGTTTCTGAGCTCCTCTCTTTGAGCTCACTTCTCAGTTACTGCTGGGCAGGGGGTGATGACTGCCAGAGTCTCGAGTAGGGAGAGACCCCAGTCTCTTGCATTTCCAGCTGCATGTTCATGCACGATGCCTCAGCCACTGACCTCCGTGCCCCTGTCTTCAAAGGCAGGGGCCACTGTCCATCTACCTCCAGCTCCACAAGATTCCCACCTTTTTACTCTCATGGGTTTTTGCCTTTATAATAACACGTTCCTATCATATTAGAAGGTCTCAGGAGGAAGGGGAGGTAAATCTACCACATTTAACAAGAGGTTTTCTATATTAAATTCTAAACTTTGTGCAGGTTTACTGGGTCAACAACCTCGGGTGCCTGAGCTTTACGGAGGTGGTTTCTCCCAGGTCAGAAAACTGAATTCCAGCTTGGGTCTGGGTCCACCACACGGCAATTGGCTAGAGCAGCTTTTCCAAAGCCACAGATGACCACGGTGAGCCTTTTAAAAACAGCTGAGGGACTAAGAGGACTCTGCCTACAGACCCTTCACGACGGATTGGTTACACACGCCCCATCAATTGGACTGAAGTTCTAACTACTGTTTTATTGAATCTACATGCCATCAGTTTTAAGATGCATCGTATCCTGAGTCACTAGCAGACAGAATGCTGACAATTCAGCAGGAACACACCATTTATTGTGAGACATCCGTTTAGAGATGTAAAAAATGCAAAGAATACGCACCTTAAAATTGAAGAAATATGGCGTTTCGTTTGTCGCTTTTCAAATCGTGACGGTTTTGGAAAATGGACATCTGCGCCTGAGTAAGCTCCTACAGTCGGAAAAGGACTACGGTTCTCCCAGGCGTCTCCAGATGCGCGTTCCTTCCTTTCACCTCGCGGGATTAAAGACCTATTATCGCGAGCGTTCTGTGCTCCCGGGAGGTTCCGCCAGACCCTGGAGCGCTTGAGGCTCCTAGGGGAATGGCAGTCTCCGGCGTGAAGGTGGTTATCGTTTCACGAAAGATTGGAATGGTGGTTAGAGCTCGCAAGTGAGTCCACTGTTCCCGCGGGCTTCCTCTTAGCTGGTGAGCAGGTCGCTGGCCCGGCCTGGAGCGCGGAGGGCCTCCCAGAGAAGTGGCTGCCTCCACCCGGGGCCCAGTGAACCCAACCGTCTTGCAGGGGTGGGAGATGGGAGGGAGAGGCGGAGTGCGCTGCCATTAGGTGCCCGCAGATACCAGATAAAAGTTTTAAATTATTGAGAGGCATGCTCTCCAGGAACGAGACGGAACGAGGAGTTCAGGCAAAGGCTTTATTTCAGGGAGAAACAGCTGCCGGAGCAGCGTTTCAAGAGAGAAACGGCCGCGCCGAGGTGGCAGGGACAGGGTTTTTATGGCTTAAGGTTGGAGGTTGGGGACAAGGGTTAGAGGTAAGTCTCTATTTTCTAACTTTCAGGATTAGGTTGGGGGATTGGGGGCAAGAGTTAGGTAAGGTCCGGTTGTCTAGTTTTCTGAATTAGGGGATTAGTTTAGGAGTTTGCAGTGCTTCGCTGATACAGTTAAAATTTACGCGCTGCGTGAAGCATGCAGGGATGTGATTGTCTCCTGTCGGAGGGTGGAGGTTGAGTAAGGGGGGTTATTATAAGAGAGCAGTTACTAGAGGGTGAAAAAGTGCAGGCTAGGGTGGGAGAGCTCTTTGAAATATTTCCCAAGTCATGTCAAGGAGGGAAGGGGTCCTGTTCTTCAGGCTTAACAATTATGTTACTCTGTTTTCAAGCGGTGAAAATCAACTTACAGAGATATTCTAATAAAAATCTATTAAGATTTCAAAAAATAGTAGATTTTAAGGAAATTGTGAGCAATCGCTCATGTATTCTAGGTGATTAAAATTATTTTATAGGTCTATTAGATTGCTAGTTCAATTCTTGCTCATGGTTCTTATCAATTTGCATACATTTTTCTAATTTGATAAAACTTTGTGAAGGTGAGTAACCTTTCTTTTGAAAGTGTGGGAAGGTTATCAGGTCATAATAAATTTAACGATGTACATCAGGCAAAATTCTCTGTACTTAAAATGTACTAACTCATTTTTCTCACAAAGTACTGCATAAAAGATAGTCATAATTATATTCACCTTTAGGTCATAGTAATCCTTGGGGGGGCGGGGCGCGGCGGAAATTTCAGGATCAGCAATTTTAAGCTTAAGCAATAGGTAGGTTCTCCTGTTGTTTCCACATCACAGAATGGAAAATGAGAGCATAGAAACATCATGTCATCCGAAACCTCTCTCCTGTGTATTCATGTTTTCTCCTATAGCTTTCCTTCTTATGACATATACCACCCTAGTCTTCCTCTTTCGACCCTACTCACACTCAGCTTGGCTAATTACATATACGGTATTGTACTACCAATATAAAATGTTGTGCTGCCCATTTCCAAACCTTTACACTTAACCCTGTTAAATATTCTGAACTCCTTAACCATTAGTTGCCCAGTTGCCACATTCTATCTCCTGATAATCTATGCTCTTGAATTAACTCCCATAGTTTGCTCGTTATAGTTAGTTCTCATTATTGAGTCCATACAATATTTGTTGTTTTCATTGTGTCTTATTTTGTTCAACATAATGTTATCCACAATCATCCACATGGTTACAAGCATTATGACTTCATTCCTTCTTACTGCTGCATAATATTCCATTGCTGAATATACCACAGTTTGTTTTTCCACTGATCAGTTGATGGGTATTTGGGCTGTTTCCATCTGTTGGCAATCATGAATAATCCTGCTTGTAAGGTCAGTATGCAAATATCTATTCATGTCCCTGTTTTCAGTTCTTCCAAGTATATACCTAGTAAAGAGATTGCTAGAGCATATGACAATTTATATTTAGCTTCCTCAGAAATGACCAAACTGCCTACCAGTGTGGCTGGACCATTTTATGTTCCTACCAAGAGTGAATAAGTATACCTG
This sequence comes from Tamandua tetradactyla, assembly GCF_023851605.1. Lineage (NCBI taxonomy): Eukaryota > Metazoa > Chordata > Mammalia > Pilosa > Myrmecophagidae > Tamandua > Tamandua tetradactyla. The sequence continues at coordinate 46,277,490 of NC_135335.1, read as the reverse complement.
TTTCTCCACATGCTTTCCAGCACTTGTAGTTTTCTGTTTTTTGTTTTTTAGTAATGGCCATTCCATTACATATGGAATTGTATCTCACTGTGGTTTTGAGATGCATTTCTTTGACAGCTAGTGAAGTTGACCATCTTTTTGTATGCTCTTTGGCCATTTGTATTTCCTCTTTGGAAAAGTGTCTCCTTATACCTTTAGCCCATTTTATCCCTACAAATTTTTTTTTCAAAGTGAGAAAGTGTTCATTATTAGATGTGTAATGGAAGAGCAGGTAGCCTAGCAGTCCAGAATCTGTCTCCCTGAGTGATTCAGATAGTTTTATTAGATAAAAGATGGGCAGGGTTTAGGAGCACAGTGGCCCCAGGTGATGTAATTAGAGGTGATCTGATTATTGAGCATGTACAGATAGATTACATGCTTAGTCACAGAATGTATGAGAGAAAATGGTGGAATGAGGCATAGATGACTTGTAGGTTAAAGTCTAAGCTACTGTGCATGGCCAGCAGGCCCACTTTGGTTAGGTCTAGTCTCAGTCATTAAGATAACTTTGGTCTTAGGGTCTATTAGTTCTGGGCATCCAGAACTACAAACAGTAGGGGCTATCTTTAGTGATTACAGGACTTTAAAGTTGAGAAATTGGATAACTAGATATAAATGAAGGTTAATCACAAGGCTTTTACAATCACAGAGGCAGAAGATAAGGACTATTCAATTATTATCAGAGATCAAGGCAGCTGGATTACAATTTAGAGATTTCAGGTATTTCCTTCCCTCTGTCTGCTCCAGTATACCAGAAAGCAAAAAGGAATCTATCTATATCATGATTCAATAATCAGAATCACTGTTTAAATCCTGATTTCTGAGTTAAACTTCCTCTTTCTCATTTGATAATTCTCTCTCAATCTTGAGGGGTATCTAGATGGTGATTCTGTTTCAAGGCCGAAAAGGGGTGTTGTTATTAAGGGACAAAGGGAGGAAACAATGAAACTTATTATTCTTGGAGAGTCCAGTATCTCTGGGTTTCAGAGCTTCTCTGGCTTTGGAGAAATTTGGAGGCTTCAAGTCTCTAGTCAGATGTCCGGATGTGGAACTGGAATAGGTTTCTCTCTTTGAAACTTTCCTAAGGTGGTAGAAGTCTCTGGAGTGCTCGCAGAACAGAGAAACCTTGGTTGCCAAGCCTCTAGACTTAATTCAGTCCAATGGCGGCAAGAGGCATATTACCTGACTTTATTTGCTCTGTTGGGGCTCCAAAGATTTGGGCCTTCATCCGGTCACCAAATTGTGGTCATGGATTCTTTTGCCCAGTGTACTTAATAACCGATTCCTGAGACACCAGGGTTTTGAAAAGAGAGAGTTTATTGCTACGTGTTTAGCAGGAAAGCAGATGGCCAAGGAGCCCAAAATCTGTCTCCTGCAAATTGTATTGAGCTTTACTCGTATGCCATATAATCCATCCAGAGTATGCAGTCAGTATCTCACAGTATCTTCACGCGGTTGTGCATTCATCATCACATTCAATTTTCAACCATTTTCATTGCTCTAAAATAAAAAATAATAGGATATAAAAAGAAAATCCATTTGTATTTCCTGTTGGAAAAATGTCTGTCCATTTTCTTTTGCCCATGTTTTAATTGGATTGTTTGTCTTTATGTAGTTGAGTTGTAGGATTTTTTAATATATATTCTGGATATTAAACTTTATCAGATGGGTAGTTTCTGAATATTTTCTTCCATTGAGTAAGCTGCCCTTTTACTTTCTTGAGGAAGTCCTTTGATGTACAAATACTTATTTTTGAGGAGATCTCATTTATCTGTTTCTTCTTTCATTGCTTTTAGTTTGGGCATAAGGTCCAGGGAAACACCTCCTACCACAAGATCTTTTCCCTACATTTTCTTCTGAGAGATTTATGATCATAACTAATGTTTTAGGTCTTTGATCCATGTTGATCCAATTTAGGTCTTTGATCCAATTTCCTTATAATATATGAGGTAGGGATTCTCATTCATTTTTTTAGGTATGTATATACAATTCTCTCAGCAGCATTTGTTGAAGAGGTTATTCTGTCCCATTTGGGTGGACTCAGCCACCTAATCAGAATCATTTGGCCAGAGATTAGAGGGTCTTTTGTTAAACTTTCAGTTTGATTGCTCTGGTCAATATAACTAATTCCAGTAACGTGCTGTTTTCAGCATTGTCGCCTTCTAATATACTTTGAAGTCAGGAAGTGACTTCAACTCCAACTTCATTTTTCTTTCTAAAGATGTTTTTATGTATTTGGGGAAGATTTTGTACTTCAAATAAATTTGATTATCGGCCAAGCAAGCTATTGGAATTTTGAGTGATAGTGTGTTGAAACTGTAGCTCAATTTGGGTAGAATTGACATCTTAATGACATTTAGCGTTTCACTCCATGGAATGTCTTTCTGTTTATTTAGGTCGGCCTTGACTTTTTTTAGGAATGTTTTGTAGTTGTCTGTGTACAAGTCCTTTACATCCCTGGTCAGTTTATTCCTAGATAACTGATTATTTTAATTGCTTTTGTGAATTGAATTTTTTTCTTGATTATCTCCTCGGATAGCTCATTACTACTGTATAGGAACACCTTTGATTTTTGCATGTTGATCTTCTTTCCTGCCACTTTGCTGAACTTGTTTATTAGCTCAAGTAGCTTTGTCATGTTTTTTTCAGAATTTTTAAAATACACATGCTGAGTCCAGCTCAGCAAAGGGTGAGGCTGAATGGGAGGCAATGCAGAACTTAAGAAAAAACAACACAAGAGAAGATTAAAAGATGGGACTAGAGGATTAACAGTCTTAATGACTGAGAGCCTTGACCCTGAGTTCCTCATCATATTTGTTGAGAAGCTTCAAAACAGAAAGTATCTTTCAAGGTTGTTAGTAAGTTGTTTTTCTGCCCAAACTGTCACATCAACATTATTCTCAGGCATGCTGTACAAAGCTCGAATGTTTCCTTCTGCACACAATCATGTGTTGGCCAGGACATTATTCTGCCCTGGCAGGACCAGGTGTTCCAAAGTTGCATTATGGAAACATTCTGACTCTGGGGCATTTTCCCACGTATGGGATCATATCATCTGCAAACAGGAAAGTTTTACTTCTTCCTTTCCAATTTGAATGCCTTTTTTTCTTGCCTAAATGCTCTAGCTATAACTTTCAACACATTATTGAATAACAGTGGTGACAGTAGGTATCCTTGTCTTGTTACATATCTTAGAGTGAAGGCTTTCAGTCTTTCCCCATTGAGTATGATGTTAGCTGTATGTTTTTCACATATTTCCTTTATCATGCTCTATTCCTGTCTTTCAAGGTGTTTTTATCAAGAAAGGATGTTTGATTTTGTGAGATACCTTTTCCACATCAATCAAGATGATCCTTGGTTTTTTCCACTTTGATTTGTTGTGGTGATGTATTATATTAATTGATTTTCTTGTGTTGAACCTCTCCATTGCATACCTGGGGTAAAAGCCACCAATCAAATGGGTGTCGAATTCTTTTAATGTGCTGCTTGATGCAATTTCCAAGTATTTTGTGGAGGATTTTTGTATCTACATTTATTATAGAGATTCATCTGAAGTTTTCTTTCTTGTAGTATTTTTCTCTGACTTTGGTATTAGGGTGATGTTGGCATCATAGAATGAATTATGTAGCAATGAGCTACAGGCGTATGTGCTTCATCTTCAACAAAAAGGGTTATCTCAGAGACCTAGGCAAAGGGCCATGCCAAATTCTCTGAGGCACAGATTCTAATGACATTGCTAAAATAACTTTGGGAGCTTACCATTGAACTGAGCCAAGATTTCCAGAATTCTGGTGAAGAAGCTGATCATTTCATGAGATTGTCAACACTAGATGAAGTGGAGCTAGGATTAATTACCTAGGACTAAATGAACTAATAAAGAAATAATATAGTTTTGTTTGGATTCATGCTATTGTTTTAATATTCTACTTTCTAGATACAAGGGATCCTTTCTACTTTTACCTTAAACTACTTACAATTCAATAAGATTCATGATGCTAACTAAACCTCTCCCCCTTCAGTATAGAAATAAGTCATGCTGGCACCAACAAACTTTCTTATCCTCATTAAATAGCACCTCTGCTGCAAAGACTTTCTGCCTTTCCAAGTTTTTAAATTAATGAAACATGACCCAAGGATATCCTGCCCCAAATAACTGCTGTAGCTCACTCTGCCTTGCTCCCCCTGTCCATATGGACTGCCTAAAGTTTGCCTTTTGAACAGTAACTTTTTTTTTAACATTTTTAAATTGTGACATACAACATATATACAAAAAAAGTAATACATTTAAAAGAGTATTTTAACACATAGTTATAGGAGAGATTTCAAAGAATGGTATGGGTTATAGTTCCAGAATTTCAAGTTTTTCCTTCTAGCTGCTCCAAGATACTGGAGACTAAAAAGAAATAGCAATATAATGATTCAGTAGTCATACTCATTTCTTAAATCCTGTCTTCTCTGTTAAACTTCTTCTTTGATCCTTCTCCTAATCCTTAAGGAAATTTGTTCTATGCACGTTTTAACTTTTCATATTGAAAAGGGTCTTAGCAATATGAGATGGTGGATGGAAGGGGATGGTGTTCTTGGAAAGACTGGCATATCTGGTCTGGAATGTACTGAAAGTGTTAGTGAACTTTAGCATGTGAAACTTTCCTATAATTTCAAATAGAGCCCTTGGTGTTCCTTATGGTTAATAGGAATGATGTTGGTTGGGGTTTGACAATGGTAATTAGCAATATCTAGCTGAAGCTTGTATAAGAGTAATCTCCATACTACTCTCTTGATTCTATTTGAGGTCTCTCAGCCACTGATACCTTATTTTGTTGCATTTCTTTTATGAATTAATTATGAAATTGTATAGTTTTGTTTGGATTCACGTTAATGTTTTAATATTCTACTTTCTAGATATATGGGATCCTTTCTACTTTTACCTTAAACTACTTATAATTCAATAATCATTAATGATGCTAACCAGATCTCTACCCCTTCAGAATAGAAATAAGTTACACTAGAACCCACAAACTTTCTTATCCTCATTAGATAGCAGCTCTGCTGCAAAAACATGTAGGGAGAGGGTAATGATTTTACATGCAGAATTGGGCTAAGAGGGGGGGGTGTGCACATCTGAGCAAGAGAAGAGGTTTTCTGGGCATAATTATAGGTAGGCTTAGATTCTTTATTACGGAAATAAATTTCGTAAGAGCAAGCCTCAAGCTCCAGGTCTTTGCCTCTTAACTTACAAGTCCATAATGTTTGACAGAGCACCGGCATTGGAAAGCTTAATAGTTCCATATTTTTTTTCCAGACCTTCAAGGTATTTTGCCAATACATTTTAAAAATATATATTTTTATTATGATATTTTTACATGCATATATTCCATCCAAAGCATAAAATCAGTGGCTCACGATATCAACACATAGTTGTGTATTCATCACTGTCCATCATTTTTAGAACATTTGGATCACTCCAGAAAAATAAATAAAAAGGAAAAACCCATACATCCCATACCCCTTAACCTTCCTTTCATTGACCACTAGTATTTCTATCTATCCAGTTATTTTTCCCTTTATCTCACCAGAATTAACCTTTTTTGTGCTTATTTTTTAGTCATCTGTCCATAAAGGGAATATCAGCCACAGGTTTTCACAGTCACACGGTGATATTGTAAAAGCTTTATAGTTACACAATCATCTTCAACAATCAATGCTACAGGAATGCAGTTCAAAGTATACTTCCCGCTTTCGGGTACTTCCTGCTAGCAGTTCCAGTATAACATAAAATAAAAAGGTGTATTTATATAATGCATAAGAATAACCTCCAAGATAACCTCTCAACTCTGTTTGAAATCTCTTAGCCAGTGAAACTTTGTCTCATTTCTCTCTTCTCTCCTTTTGTCAAAAACAGTATGATTGCAAAGTCCTTTGCAAATATTTTTTATTCTCTGCCAAATTACTCTGGGATGTATCAGGACATCACACTAACATGTGCAAACCAACAAGCCCTCACAATCTATTCAAGATTCCATGTAATTATGGTCTTTGAATAAACTGACCATACAAGTTAAAAAAAAATAATGTGCAACCCAGAATAAAACTTTTGTACCAAATAAACATTTCTTCCATTGGGCGTACATAGAGTTAAAGTTTTAAGGTATGGATCATATCATCCTTTACCCTGTATTCTGATTTACCTTTGTCCCATCCCATTCTTCATTCATGTCTCTAATGGAAGTCTAATTACTTTTTCAATTTTTAAAACAGTTTCTATATAGGGTAGTGCTGGCTTTCATAGCTTCAGAGTTCTAATTCTGAGTTTCAGGTATCACATATATACCTGAAGTTTCTGGGAGTGACCAGGTTATACACATATAGCTCATTATCTTGGAATTTAGAAATAACATTTACAACTCCCAAATAGACGTGACTATTATAAGACCTTACAATCTGGGAACTGTTACAATAGGCCCAAAACTGATAACCTATGATCTCAACATCAGTTCTCTATGTTTGTATATTAAAGTTAGTCCATATGAGTAAGGCATGATAATATTTGTCTTTTTGTTTTTGAGATTTCATTCAACATATAGTCCTCAAGGTCCATTCACCACCTAGTTTTATCATTCACAACTTCATTCCTTCTTGAAACTGCTCAGTAGTCCATTGTGTGTATACACCATAGTTCCCCTTCCATTCCTCAGTTGTTGTACTCATAGGCCACCTCCATCCATTGCAAATTGCAAACACTTCCACCATAAACACCAGTGTGCAAATGTCCATTTGTGTCCCCACTCTCAGTTCCTCTACTTATATACCTAGCAGTGGGATTACAGGATCATCTGGCAGCCCCACCCCTAGTCTCTTATGGAACCACCACACTCCCCTCCAGAGGGCCTGTGCCTCTCATCTTCCCTACCAACAGTGAATAGGTGCATCTCCTTTGCCATATTTTCTCCAGCACTTGTTTCTCCCTGTTCATTTTTAAGCAGTTTGTTCACACATCATACAATCCAACCCAAGGAAATAATGAATGGTTCTTGGTATAATCACATAACCATGTCTTCGCCACCACAATCTATATGAAGACATTTCCTTTTCTTCCACAAAGAATCCCATACCACTCCCCCATATCCCCCACTTGTTAACATTTAATTTTGGTATAATGTCTGTGTTACAGTCGGTGGGAGCATGTTACAGTGTTAATGTTGACTGGAGTCTTCAGGTTGCATTGACTTATTTTTTCTTGTGTACTAATGTCCCATTTTCAACACCTTACAGTGTTGGCATTGATTTGTTCTCCTTCATGAAAAACATTCTTATGTTTATACATTAATCACCATCATTGTCCACTCTAGGCATTCCTAAGTTATACCATCTCAATCTTTATCTGCTGTGTTTCCTTCTGGTGTCATATGTGCAGCCAGCTCTTCTCCCTCAACCTTACTTAACTTCAGCTTTATTCCATGTATTTATATTATTGTGCTTTCATCAGACAGTACTGTGCTATCAATTTCTGAAGTTTTGCAGTCAGTCCTATTGCACATTCTGTACTCCTTCAACACTAAATACCCAAACTCTACCCTCTTTCTATATCCTGATAACCTGTGTCCTTAACATTTACTCTCAAAGTTCACTCATTAATATTAGTTCAAATTAGTGAGACCATAAAGTATTTGTCTTTTTATTTCTGGCTAATTTTACTCAGCATGATGTCCTCATGGTTTATCCACATTGTTAGATGTATCATGACTTTATTCTGTCTTACTGGTGCATAATATTCAATTGTATGTATATATCACACCTCATTTAGCCATTCATCCATTACTAGACATTTGGGCTGTTTCCATCTCTTGGCATTCATAAATAATGCTGCTGTAAACAACAGTGTGCAAATGTACATTTGTGTCCTTTTCTTTAGTTCTTCTGAATACGTAATTAGTAATGGGATTCCTGGATCATAGGGCAAGTCTATAATTAGCTTCCTGAAGAACTGCCAAACTGCCTTCCAGAATGCTTGCACCATTTTACATTCCCACCAACAGTGGGTGTGTGCTTTTTTCTGGACGTCCTCTCCAGCACTTTTCATTTTCTGCTTTTTTGATAACGTCCATTCTAGTGGGTTTGAGATGATATCTTATTGTGGTTTTGATTTGCATTCCCCTAATAGCCAGTGAAGTTGAGCATCTTTTCGTGTGCCATTTAGCCTCCTGTATTTCCTCTTCTGAAAAGTGTATGCTGATGTCTTGCCCATTTTTACATTGGGTTGTTTGTCTTTTTGTTGTTCAGATGTGTTATCTCTTTATATATTCTACATATTAAATCCTTGTCTAATATGTGGTTTTCAAATATTGTCTCCCATTACATAGGCTGCCGTTTAACTTTCCTGTCAGAGTTCTTTGATGGGCAAAAGTGTTTAATTTTGAGGAGATCACGCTTGTCTGTTTCTTATTTCATTGCTCATACTTTGGTTGTAAGGTCAAGGAATCCACTGTATCCCAAAATTTATGTATTTCTGTACATTTTCTTCTACCAGTTTCATTGTCTTAGCTTCACTGTTTAGGTCTTTGTTCCATTTCGAGTTAATTTTTGTGCAGTGTATGAGATACGGATTCTTTTTCATTCTTTTACATATGGATAGCTAGTTCTTCAAACACTATTTATTGAAGAGTCTACTCTGTCCCAGTTGGATTGGTTTGACCACCTTATGAAACTTCAATTGTGCATAGATAAGAAGGTCTCTTTCTGACCACTTAATTCTATTCCATTGGTCAGTATATCTATCTTTATGCCAGTTCAATGCTGTTTTGAACACTTTGGTTTGTAATATGCTTTAGACTCAGGTAGGGTGAGACCTTTTTTCTCATGATGTTTTTATATATTTGGGGCATTCTGCCCTTCCAAATAAATTTGGTTACAGGTGTTTCTGTTTCTGCAAAGTAAGTTGCTGGAAATTTAATTGGAATTGCGTTGAATCAGCAAATCAATTGGGGTAAAATTGACATCTTAACTATATTTGGTCTTCCAATCCATGAACATGGTGTGCCCTTCCATTTATTTAGGTTTTCCATGTTTTCTTGTAGTAATGTTTTGTAGTTTTCTGTGCATATCTTTTGTGTCCTTAGTTAAATATATTTGTAAATATTTGATTCCTTTGGTTTCGTTTTAGTTTGTAAGCTGCCATAATGCAATACCAGAAATGGAAACACTTTTAAAAGAAGAATTTATTAATTGCAAGTATCCAGTTCTAAGGCCATGAAAATATCCAAACTAAGGCATCCAGGGAAGATACCTTGATTCAAGAAATCCCGATAGATCCTGAACATCTGTCAGCTGGAAAATCACATGGTGACATCTACAACTTTGTCTACTTGCTCTTTGTTTCGTAAGGATTCCCTGGCATTCTCCTTCTGCATCTACAAAGATCTCTGGCTGTATGGGCTCTCTCAGCTCTGTTGTTTCTTTTCCAAAATGATTCCTTCTGAAAGGGCTCTAGTAAGCCACCCCACCTTGAATGGGTGGAAACACATCTCTATGGAAACGATTTGCTCCAATATTACCACCCACAATTGGGTGAGTCACATTTCCATGGAAACAATCAAAAGGATCCCACCCACCAACATTGAATGAGGATTAAAGGACATGGCTTTTCTATGGTACATAATCGCTCCAAACTGGTATACTTTTGTAAATGAATTTGTTTTTCTTACTTTCCTCCTCAGATTGCTCCTTACTAGTGTATAGAAACATTATGGATTTTTGGGTATTGATCTTTTACTCTGATACTTTACTGTACTCACTTATTAGCTCTAGTAGCTTTACTGTGGATTTTGTGGAAGTTTCAACATATGGTCATCTGCAAACAGAGTTTTACTTCTCCCTTTCCAGTTTGGATGCCCTTTATTTCTTTTTCTTGTCTCATTAATTTGGTTAGAACTTCCAGCATAATGTTAGGTAACAGTGGTGACTGTGGGCATCCTTGTTGTTCCTTATCTTAAAGGGAAAGGTTTCAGTCTTTCCCTTTTGAGTATGATGTTAGCTGTGTTTTTTTTCATATATCCCTTTCTCATGTTGTGGAAGTACCCTTCTACTTCTAACCGTTGAAGTATTTTCATCAAGAAAGGATGTTGAGTTTTTCAACTGTTGAACAGATGCGTGAAAAAGGGCTTGAAAAGAAAATAAGCTGCGGTGCTCACTGCAAAAGAGTAAATAATCATTTCAGCTCATTGGTAATATGGTCACGATGACTTCAAACTGGAGGAGGCATTGACCTTTCCACTTTTCAAAGAAAGCTAACTAGCATTGGGGAAACCTTGTCTCTGCAGTTGTATGGATCAGAATGTTTCAAATAGTAACATCAGGACTCAGGACCTTTAGCTGCTCCCACGTGAACCACTGAAAATGTAAAAAAGTAGAAATTTTCCCCAACTTCTGCTGTTACGAGAGCTGACTGCTCACGGCTGGAAAGGCAACTGCACTGGAAAAAACTGCCCTCTAAAGCCACTTGTGTATCTGGCTTCATATAAAAGGCTTGTCTTATGCAATTTTATGTGAGTAGAACACCAGTCAATTCTGACTATGCATGATCATGGTGTGAATCCACTTTTTTTTTTTTTTTTTTTTGCTAGATGTTGAAGTGTTTGATGCCAGAGACCTGGGTTCGAAGCCCAGTGCCTGCCCATGCAAAAAAAAAAAAAAAAAGTTGAAGTGTTTGTCCCCAATAAATTATATTCTGTACAAGGTTCAAATGACTATGAAACCTTTAGATCATTAGAAAGAACAGTGGAAAGAAGATGAGGATATAGATACAACAAAAACCTGCATATAAAACTTTGAAAAAACAAATAACGTACTTCCAGGATATGATATGAAATTAATTCACTATGATATCTCTTTATTCTGATACCAGAAATTTTACGTAGCATTGAAATGAAGTTTAAATTTTCTAATAATCTTAAGTTTCGACAGTGTCACCCATTCAACCTAAGCAAGAGCCTGGGTTGCCCCTTGGCTTTGCTCATAAATAAAACTGGACACAGTCCAGAAGGAGTTAAACAGCTTCATTTTCCTGTGGCGCTCTCACAGCTCAGGGCATCCATGTTGGTGTGTGGCATTTCTGTGCATGGGCTTGGCATGCTCTGGACCAGGAGTCAAAGTGCTATGATTCAGTAAATAGAATTTCAGTTGCTCTTCCTACAAGAAAACATCTGAGATGCAATATTAAAAACAAGCCCAATATTAATCATTTATTTAGAAATGGTTGGCTCTTGAATTGTGCAACAGCAAAGTCCCATTAAACATACCTGTCTTTAAATGGTGAAAACAGTTTTTTTTTATGAGAAGCTCTGAAATGAAAGCAAGATGGACAAAGAACTGGTGATAGGCCAGTGCAGACTTTGCTTCCTGCATCCCATAAGTTTGGATATGCTCTATTTTCATTTTCTTTTGCCTTGTGGTATTTACTGGTTTCTCTTGTAATTTCTTTCTGACCCACTGGTTGTTTCAGAGTGTGTTATTTAGCCTCCATATATTTGTGAATTTTCTGGCCTTCTGCCTATTATTGATTTCCAGCTTCATTCCTTTATGATCCCGAAAGTGTTTTGTATGATTTCAATCTTTTAAAATTTATTGAGACTTGCTTTGTGAACCAGCATATGGTTTATCCTTGAGAATTATGCATGAACACTTGAGAAAAAATTGTATCCTGCTGTTTTGGGGTGTAATGTTTTGTAAAGGTTTGTTAAATCTAGTTCATTTATCATATTATTCAAAATCTCTGTTCCCTTATTTATCCTCTGCCTAGATGGTCTATTCCATTGATGAGAGCAGGGATTTCAAGTCTCAACTATTATCATAGAGTTGTCTACTTCTACTTTCAGTGTTCTCAGTGTTTCCCTCATGTATTTTGGAGCACTCTGGCTTGGTGCCTAAATATTTATGATTGTTTTGTCTTCTTATAGAATAGTTCCTCTTATTAATACATAGTGTCCATTTTCTCTTTTAATGGTTTTATATATGAAGTCTAATTTGTTGGGTATTGTAGCTACCCCTGCTCTTTTCTGATTGTCATTTGCATGAAATATCTTTTCCCAACCTTTCACTTTCAACCTATATTAGTCTGTGGGTCTTAAGTGAGTCTCCTGTAGACCGCATGTAGATGGGTCCTGTTTTTTAATCCACTCTGCCAGTCTATGTCTTTTGATTGGGGGAGTTTAATCCATTAACATCTGATGCTATTACTGTGAAAGCAGTCATTCTACCATTTTGGTTTTTTTGGATTTTATGTATCATCTTATTTTTTTCACTTTTTAAAATTTTTTTCTTTTTGCATGGGCAGTCTCCAGGAAACAAACCCCAGTCTCTGGCACGGCAGGCGAGAACTCTGCCTGCTGAGCCACCGTGGCCCACCCTTTTTTCTCTTTACTGATAGTCTTCATTTCTACAATTTTCCCCTGACTTCTCTCTCCTGTCTTTTCCTATCTACCTGTAGTGCTCCCTTTAGTATTTCTTGTAGCATGAATCTCTTATTCACACATTGTCTCAGTGACTGTCTGAAAATATTTTAATCTTCCCCTTGTTTCTGAAGAATTTTGCTGGGTATAGGGTTCTTGGTTGGCAGTTTTTTTTTTTATCGGAATCGTAACTATATCATACCTCTGCCTTCTTGCCTCAACGGGTTCTGCTGAGAAATCCAGACATAGTCTTATCAAGCTTTCTCATGTATTGGCTTGAAAGAATTCATGTACCCTTTCCAGGGTACTGGTTTATTCCTAATTGGTCTTGTGGGAGCAATTGTTTCTCTTAATCCCTATTCAATAATGTAGGTTGGAAATGTGTTTGGGTTGGAGACCCTGACTCACCCAGTTGTGAGTATGAACTTTTGAGTAGAGGGAGATGTGACTCCATGCATTCCAGGTGGGTTTTGATTACTTTACTAGAATCCTTTAACAGAGGAAGCATTTGAGAAAGAGAACTACAGGAGAGCAACAGCAGAGTCACAAGAACATTATAGCCATGAGAAGCAGAGAGTCCACCAGCCAGCGACCTTTGGAGATGAAGAAGGAGAATGTCCCTGGGGGAGCTTCATGAAGAAAGAGGCCTGGAGAGGAAGCTAGAATATGTTGCTGTATTCGCAATGTGCCTTTCTGGTTGAGAGAGAAACCCTGAACTTCATCGGCCTTTCTTGAGTGAAGGTAACTTCTTATTGGTGCCTTATGTCCAAAATGTTGGACATTTTTATAGATTTGCTATAATTGGGGACATTTTCTTGGCCTTAGAACTGTAAACTAGCAACGTATTAAATTCCGCTTTCTAAAAGCCATTGTAGTTCTAGTATATATATATTGCATTCCAACAGCTAGCAAACTAAAACAGCTTGTATGTGATGAATTGCTTTTCTTTTGATGCTTTCAAAATTCTCTCTTTGATATATGACAATTTGATTAGTAAGTATCTTGGGGTAGGTCTATTTGTATCTATTCTGTAGGGTATGCTATATTCCTTGGATCTGTTGTTGTATGCCTTTCATAAGAGATGGGAAATTTTCAGTGATTATTTCCTCTATTGTTCTTTCTGCTCCCTTTCCCTTCTCGTTTGCTTCTGGGAAACCCATGACATGTTTATTTGTGTGCTTCATGTTGTCATTCAATTCCCTGAGACCCTGCTTATATTTTTCCCTTTCTTTCCCTATGTTTTCTTTTGTGCATAGGATTTCAAATGTCCTGTCCTCTAATTTACTGTTCCTTTCTTCTGACTCATTAAGTCTACAGTTGTAGGTATCCATTGGCTTTTTCATCTCTTTTATTATGCCTTTCATTCCTGTAGGTGGTACAATTTGTTTTTTCAAACTTTCAAGTTCTTTTTTATGTTTGACCAGTGTCTTCTTTATATCCTTCATCTCTTTTGCCATATCTTCCCTCCACTCATTTATGTGATTTTTGATGGGATTTTGCACACATGTTTGAACATCCTGAATTTGTTGTTTCTACTACTGTATCTCATTTGAAATGTTGGTTTGTCCTTTGGCTGAGCCTTATCTTTGATTTTTTCCAAGTATTATTTTTTTGCGGCTGTCTAGACATTTGATTTCCTTAATTAGTTTATTCTAGATGTTTTCATTCTCTTACCAAGAGTTTTTCTTGTTAAATGGCTTTGTTATCTATCTGTACTTTGGCATTCAGTTCAATTTATTGTAGACCTCTAGCCTAGATTCTATCTGACTAATCAGAATTTTACAGGTCTTGTTTTTCTGTTTTTTTGTCCTGCCTACATGGAACCTTTCTTTTTTTTTTTGAGGAGGGTCTCCTAAAATATGACCAACCCCAGACATATTTTCTCAGACCAGACAGGTCCATGTCTCCGGAGGAGAGAGTAGCCAGTATGAAATCTCCCTGAGTGTGAATACCAGCAGGGTTTCAGACTTTCCTATGAAGTCTCAAGACTGTTTGCTTTTCCTGCCCTGCCCAGCATGTGGTCTTTGTCTGCCCACAGCATCCCACACTCTAAAGGGATGTGGTGCCTTTAATTTCTGCAGCCTCCCTCTTCCAGTGGTGAGTTTGAGACAGAGGTTGAGGGAGTGGGTGAATTTCTGTTTTTCCACCCTGTGGGACTTGAATTCCCAGAAGGAAGGTGGTCAGTTGAGCTGGGGTCTGCCCTCCTTTTCTTGGGCAAAGTATACCTTTAGAAAATTGTCCCCAATCATCTCTTAGACATGCCTTAATTCCACCCCTGGGTGGGGCAGTGCTGAAGTTTAAAGAACTTGCATTTCTATCTATTGAGCTGTTCAGAACTAAAAAGAAAAGAACAAGGGGGGAAATGCCTTTTCAGAACCTGACCCCAGCAACCTGGGTTTGCTAATCAAGAGCTGGAGTTGGTACCTGGCTCTGTATGTCCCCAGGCTCTATGTACCCTCTTTTCTTGGAGTCCGGCCCTTTTCCAGTGTTTTGTGCTTTCCAAATCAAAAAGCCTCTCTTTCTCCCATTACCCCACCCACCTCTCTCTTCGGTTAAAAACTCCTGACTCCTTTAGTTTTTACTTCAGGTCTATCTATGCTCTGCATATATTTTTCAGCACATGGTCCACAATTGGACCATGGTTGAGAGAATTCCCTTGTTACTTGTAAACTCTGTTTTCTTTCTTCTTAAGGAACCAGCCTGTCATGTCTTCCCTCTTCCAGGGGAAAGAGATGGCAACCTCTGCTGCTCTGGAGACTTACGGTTCTGTGTGGGATCTCAGTCAGAGAAACTAGCAGTAACAAAAATGAACCTGTTGACTGTACCAAAAGTCCAGGGGCTCAGATTTTTTTTGGATATCACACTTTTATTAATAAATAAATCCACAAATTGTGCAATATTCAAATCATGAAATTGAGGGAGAGCTCTGTAGAGGGAGAGCAAGAGCACAGATTATAAAGGTAGAACAATGTAATCATTTTAAAAAATAATTTTATTGAGATATCTTTAGACACGTACAGTCCATCCAAAGTACACAATCACTGGCTCACAGTATCATCACATAGTTGTGTATTTATTGCCATAATCATTTTTAGAAAGTCTGCATCACTCCAGAAAAAGAAATAAAAAGAAAACAAAAAAAAATACATCCATACCTGTCATTGATTACTAGTATTTCAATCTACTTGACTTTATTTAGTGATTAATAGATTATTAACACTCAAAATTGTATCATTATTGGGGAAAATAACTGTTTCTCTAATGACACAAGAACTATCCAGGACTTAATAGGATTTTCAGTGTGTAGTAGGTTTGATGCATATCTTAGACACAGGATATACCCTTGCTGGACCATTAGGGCATGACTGAGAATGACAAACAGTAATTTATAAAACATTCTCTGAAGAGCTTTCTCAAACAGAAAGCTTTTTCACCCTGAAATTAAAACAGAAAATAAAACTTATGTTAATACCTAATTTTAGCTATAAATTGTAAAACACAATGATCTCACTTGAAATTTTTTGGTTTTGATGTTACTTTTTAAAAGGAACTCAAGAGAAATTCAAAGCTCATTTTTAGATCACAAATTTGAGTATTTGTATTCACAATAAAGTTGTAATCTCTCAGCCTCAAAGTTTATTACACAACAATCAAGCAGCAGAGACTGTTTCAAAAACAGTATTAGTTTTGCTTCCTTGTTTCTTTCCAGCACTGATCATTCTAAGGTGTTGTGAATGCATCCAGTAGATGTATCCAGTAGTAGAATAGAGGCTGCTGAATTGGTCACAAAATTCCCTCTTGGAGGAGCTACACTTTTCCTTTGGAAGAAACTGCAACTTTATTTTCTTCTGTTCCTTTTCTATTATGAAAACAGGGCTAAACAGAATCTTTTTATATATATTTTTTACTGTAAACAATGAACAAACGTACAAACATTCTTGGCATACATACAAACATTCTTGACATGGTTACAGTCATTCTTGACATACAAATATTCTTGATATGGTTACAATCAGTGGCTCACAATATTATCACATAGTTGTATGTTCATCACCATGATCACTTTTTGAACATTTGCATCTCTCCAGCAAAAGAAAGAAAACAGGAAAAGCTCATTCATGCCATACCCCTTAGTACTCCCTTTCATTGACCACTAATATTTCAGTCTACTCAATTTATTTTAACCTTTGTTCCCATATTATTTTAAACAGAATCTTAATGTCCCATTTTCTGCTAAGTGTTTTAAAGTATCTTAGTCTCTTAAAATCTATTTGACACAGAGGAAAAAACATTTTCACTGAAATATATTTTTCCCTGATTCCCTCCTCCATTCTCTCAACATGAAGTCAAAGCAAAAATAGAGCCCCGAAGAAATTTCAATGTTAAATATTATTATCTCTTACAGGTAAGTAGGAGTCAGAAAGCTTTGTATAAATCAGTAGTGTCTGCATATATGTTAGCTTAGTAGAAACCACAATCTAACAGACAATTTGTATTCAAAAGCGCATCTTTCAAAAAGTTCCTGGTTTTCTAGATAGTTCGTTTAGACAGAATTCACTTCCTTATTCATGTAGGGAAGCAGTAAATAGATGACTCCCATTTGAGCTTCATGAAAGTTACTTTACAGTGGTATATAAAGGGTGAACATCAGAATCTCCAGAGTATTTTCAATCCATAAGCATGTACACAAATATGTAGTTACCAATTCTCTCATCAACATTTTTGACAATTCTAAAAGCCTGCTTTTCTAATTGAATTCTAGGAGAAAAGTACCTTGAATTTAAATTTTTAAAAATTTCAGTCTTCAATATTGAAATTGCTAAGTTACTCCATTTTTCCATGAAAAAAAATAGGAAACTAAAATTTGAGGCATAAATGAAAACTTTTTTTAAAAATTAGAAAACATCCTGTTACTAAATATTTAAGAAAATTCCTACATAGAAAATATTCCAATTGAAGGAAAAGCCTGTGTGCACAGAGATGCTCGCTAAAGCATTTCTGGCAATAAATAATAATTGAAATCAAATGGAATATCCAGTAATGGAGCTCTAAAGTAGATTAGGAAATGTCCAATTGATAAAATATATGGCAATTAAAAGTCATTAGAAAAATGATTAAGCAACATGGGAAAATGCATGACAAGGTTAAACCAAATACAAAAATTATCCCTACTACATTTAAGTAATCTCTAAGTCTGTTTTCAAAAACTACACAGGAACATGATTCGACATGCTGTCTCACTGTATTATGAGTATAGTTTTTCCTTTGTTGAAGAAACAAAACAATGTGAAGTTTTTATTGTGGCTGTACATTAAAGAAAATAACTGCTAGTTCTGAGGGTGGCCTTGTCCCAATATCTGTTTGCCTGTACTTGGGAAGTAGTTCTGTGACCAGCAGCACAGTTCCTGTGAGAGGGGCGCTCATGAATAGGACCAAAAGAAGGGTGGTGAGAGGCAGCTGGGAACCCAGATAAACCGGTTTAATCCCTGCCATTGATTTCATAAACTAGGCCTTAATTTGTCCATTTTGATACTTCTGTACTATGTATATATTTATCTGTGTTTGAAGACAAAATGTCACATTTAAGTCTTTATATTTCTGTCTTCAAACAAATTTAAATACATAACTACCTCTTTGTAGTAAAGCAGTTATGATAAGCAATCAAATTTTTTTCATTGATAAAAATTGGTATTAACCATGACTACCAATAATTACAGACCACTAGGTGAGATCTATAAGAAATGATACAGAACAGAGGATTACTTACAAACAAAAACATTTTTCATCTGAAAGTTGAATATTTTCATTGGGTTTTACAGCTAAGTAACTGTTCAAAAGACTGGACTTCCTATAAATTAAGTGAAGCAAAATTATAAATGCTTTCCTACCGGCTCCCAGAGTATAAGGATTGGATTCTTTTTGTGACTTTTATGATGACAATTATAGCCTCCTAGTCTATTTTAGCTCTCTAAAAAAAAGTCCATCAAAAGACAAAAGCACTGAATATATTCAGACAGTTGCTCAGACTTTTAAAATGTGAAATTTTATCATTGAGTTCTATTTGTGAAATATCTCAATAAGCAATATTTAGAAATGCTACAATAGAGAGGCTTATTACTGTGCTGCAGATTCTACACTGATACAAAAATACTCATAAAGAGTTTTATATACTCAGTGTAATGGTTAATATTTTATTTCTTACAAATTCTATAATCTTTCACTTATATTCTCCCAATTGGTTACATTCCAAATAGCTTTTAGATGATCAGGTCTGACATTTTTATACTGAAGGCAATAAGCATGCATCCATACATCAGTTTCCAGCAGTGGAATCAGACATGTTCCTTGCAGTGGCTCCTGATTAGACCAATCAATAATCTGTAAGTGTCCCTGTTCCTTATTGAATCCAAGTGAACCCCGACATGAACCTTGAACACCAACAGATACAGCTGGCAACTTTTCCTTAAATTAATAAGAGGAACCAAAGTCACACTGGATGGCTTCCAGCAATTCCCCTTTGGGTTCTCTGCCAGCGTTAGGGCTCAGGTTTGTCCAGAAAATGGTATGATTGATATGGTCTCCACCACTGAACTTCAATGCAGGCTGCAGAGCTACCTGAGTTGTGACATCAGCCTTTGCCAGCACCTCTTTATATTTCTCCTCAGTGATGTTCATTATTCACATACGCAGCCTGGTGTTTGCTATGGTGCAGCTGCATTATCATGTTAATATTCAGTCTCCAGGACACTATAATCATAAGGCAAATTGGGGAGCCTGTGCTTTTGCCTGAAACTCCAAATTCCCAAAGCTGGTACCAGCTTCCTGCTCCTGCTTTATGGCACTTGGGACAACATGGTGCCTGGGCTGCTTTTGCAGGAGCCAAGTGTGAGCACAGACCTAGTAAAGTTTTTTTTACCCCTTATCCCCCCATTATTTATTTTTTTTGTCATTTTTTTATTCATCTGCCATAAAGGGAGCATCAGCCACAAAGATTTTACAATTACACAGTCACATTGTAGAAGCTGTATAGTTATACAGTCATCTTCAAGAATCAAGGTTACTGGAATACAGTTCAGCAGTTTCAGGTACTTCACTCTAGCTACTCCAATACACCATGAACTAAAAAGGGATATCTATATAAAGCGTAAGAACCTCCGGAATAATCTCTCGACTCTGTTTCAAATCTCTCAGCCATTGAAACTTTATTTTGTCTCATTTCTATCTTCCCCATTTTGGTCAAGAAGAAAAATGTATTCTTTAAGGAATTCTTATTGTTTGGTGCAGGATAGAATTCCTTATTTGGTTTAGGCTTGACTTAGAGGAACCTAAACTACAGAAGGAAAAGTGAGCTGGCAAGTTATGATTGATTCTTGGGTTTCAGGTTCTGGGAGCATGAGCACTTACAGCACACTGAACCTTAGTTAAGCTTTGGTTCGCTGGCATGGGGTTAGCATGCAGGACTCCATCTCAGCCCATCTTACTTATATTGACAATATAAATCCTTACTGCTTTCTAAAAAATAAAATAATCTACAATTATTCAATAAATGTATATATGAAAGTACCACTTCCAAAACAGAACATCTATCCTTTCTAAAGAGATCATGAACTTGGCAAGCAAATGGTTCATAAAATAAGATGGCAGAAAACCTAAACAATTTAGAAAGTATAACCAATATTCTCTGTTCAAAAGAAAATAAAATCATAAAATAGTGGCAGGCAGAAAATGTAATCTAGGATCTGAGAATTAACAGTTGGAAAAGCCTCTAAATAAAGCACAAGTTTTTAAAATATATGTAATGGAGAAAAATAATATTTGAATATGTTACATAAATCTCTCAAAGTCACAAAGCCAAACCAGTTTTCTCAGGAAAATTATTGGCCTTATACTGTGAAAAATATATTCATTAAGATAAGACTAGACTCTTGAAAGAGGCGATTAAAAATGACATAGATTCAAGAGAAAAATGGGAATGGACAGTCAAATTAGGAAATTAGTTTTGTGAGGCAAAAGTTGACACAAAAAATGTAAAATTGGTTTGATATTAAAAAGTATGAATATGCTCAGAACTCATCTAAGTGTAGGTAAGTGAAGCCTATTCATAGGTGGTTTTTCAAAAATTCATCAGAACTCAAAAGCTGAAAGACTGGGAAGGTCAACCAAGTTGTGAGACAGGTTCAAAATGAAAACAGCACTTTGTTCTCCCAAAGTTCTGCCCTGGTTCAGCTTCTTCTCAAGATGAATATAATCTGTATTTTGTATTCCTTTAAAACAAAATAAACCTAATAGGACCTAAATTCCAGGGGTCACACCCTGATTACACACATAATGTAGTCAATGCCTCATTCTGTGGAACACTCATTAGTTCATCTGGATTGGAAATACCAGAAAAATACAAAATTATAACCCTCATATGATGTTGGGTATGTAGGAACACTGTGAAGGGAAGTTTTGAAAATTACTCATTTCTTCATTCTTAAGTCCTTTAGACTGTATTCTGTGTACAAGGAAATAGCCAGGTCCTGGAGATTCAGCAGGGAACCTAAAACACTGGATCTCCATGGAGAAATGGCTGGAATTCTTTGACATAAATCTGGAAATAAAAACAAATTCTTCAAATGTTAAAATAAATTGAGTAGATTGAATTACTAGTAATCAATGAAAAGGAGTGGTAAGGGGTATAGAGAAAAAATAAGGGGAACAGGTTAAAATATATTGGGTAGATGGAAATACTAGTGATCAATGAGAGGGAGGAGTAAGGGGTATTGTATGTGTGCTGGTTTGAAAGGATGTATGGACCCTAGAAAAGCCATGTTTTAATAAAAATCCCATTTCATAAAGGCAGAATAATCCCTATCCAATACTGTATGTTTGAAACTGTAATCAGATCATCTCCCTGCAGATGTGATTTAATCAAGAGTGGTTGTTAAGATGGATTAGGTGGTGACATGTCTCCACCCATTTGGGTGGGTCTTGATAAGTTTCTGAAGTCTTATAAAAGAGGAAACATTTGGAGAATGAAGGAGATTCAGAGAGAGCAGAGAATGCTGCAACACCACGAAGCAGAGAGATCATGAGCCAGCAACCTTTGGAGATGAAGAAGGAAAATTCCTCCTGGGGTGCTTCATGAAACCAGCAGCCAGGAGAAGAAGCTAGCAGATGATGCCGTGTCTGCCATGTTCCCTTCCAGATGAGAGAGGAACCCTGATCGCATTGACCATGTGCCTTTCCAGATGAGAGAAAAACTGTGACTGTGTTTGCCATGTGTCATCTCACTTGAGAAAGAAACCCTGAACTTCATAAGCCCTGTTGAACCAAGGTACCTTTCCCTGGATGCCTTTGATTGGACATTTCTATAGACTTGTAATTGGGACATTTTCTTGGCCTTAGAACTGTAAACTAGCAACTTATTAAATTCCTCTTTTTAAAAGCCATTCTGTTTCTGATATATTGCGTTTCGGCAGCTAGCAAACTACAACAGTATGTATGAGCTTTTTCTTTTTTCTTTATATTGTTATGGAGTGAAACGAATGTTCTAAGAGATGATCAGGGTGATGAATATACAACAATGTGATGATGGTGTGAGCTGTTGTTTGTACACCAAGTATGGAATGTTCATATGTTAAGAATGTATGTTGTTTTGTGAATAGAAACATTAAAAAAAATTGAATTCCCGTAGCCTGCCCATGCGAAATAAAAATAGACAATGAAATTAAGTTTCCCACATGCCTAGTGGTATGACAAAAATACTCATGTTGGGTGGGCCATGGTGGCTCAGCAGACAGAGTTCTCACCTGCCATGCTGGACACCTGGGTTCAATTCCTGGTGCCTGCTCATGCAACAACAACAAAAAAGTACCCATGTTCCCATGGTTCATCCACTCTCCTGTATCTTACCTCCATCTCAGTTCCTGTGCATCTGTGAAGTACCCCCACTGACGTCCTTCCATGCCCTACCTCTGTATCCCCCACACCACATCCTGCTTCTGTGCTCCAAGGCTGCTTCAGCTGCACCTCACCCCAGTGGCCCCCACACCACATCTCTGCAACTCTGCGCCCTGCTCCCCATGCTCACAGACAACAGCATAGTATCCCAACCTATGCCTATCTGCACTGCAGCCCATCACCACACTGTTGCACCCTACCCACATCCTAGTCCACATCCAGCCCACAAATACAAAGCTTTAGACTACTGAAAGAAATCAACTTCCAAAATAACCTATCAGTATATTTGCATGCCTCAAAGGCAACAGAAGTTCACTAAGCACATCAAGATGCAGACAGACATAGCCCAGCCTCGTAACCAAATTAAAACACTGGAGGAGACACAGACTTCGGAACAACTAATAAAAGATATTCATATAACTCTACTAAATAAAATCAATGGTATGCCTAATGACATAAAATAGATCAAGAAGACACTAGAAGAGTATAAAGAGGAATTTGAAAGAATAAATAGAAAAATAGCATATATCACAAAGATTAAAGATGCTGTAGCTCAAATAAAAATATGTACTAGAGACACACAACAGCAGATTTGAAGAGGCAGAGGAACGAATAAGTGAACTAGAGGACAGGGAAACTGATTTCAAACACACAAAGGAAAAAATGGTAAAACATTGAAAATTTTGAATTGGACTTCGGGGAAATGACGAACAAAATAAAGCATACATATTTGTTCTTTCTAGCCTTCAATGTTCTGGAGCAGCTAGAAGGAAAAATCAGATGATGTATGGCAGCCCATGACAAACTTGTATCCGTCCTGTAACTAGTTGTTGAAGTGCTTTGAAAACTACTTTTTGCTTTGCTTTGCTTTCTATGTGTGTTATATTATACAATTTGAAAATGAAAAAATAAAGTGCACAAATATAAGAATCTTGTCCCAGATGGAAAAGAGAAGAATAAAGGGCTAGGAAAATTAGTTGAGGATATAATGGGGAGAAATTTCCGAACCCTTATAAAGGACATAAATGTACAACTCAGAGAAGCCCAGTGAACTCCAAGTAGAATAAATCAGAATAGGCCTGGCCAGGACTTATACTAATCAGTCTGTCAAATGTTGAAAAGAAGCAGAAAATCCTGAATGTGGCAAGAGTAAAACAATCTATGTCATACAAGGGAAACCACATAAGACTGAGTTCTCTGTGGATCTTCAGAGCACCTCCCCACTGCTTGTGAGAATATCAGAAATTCTCCAAAGGGGGAAGCTTAATATTCCCTCCTTTCTCTCTAGTCCCCCAAGGGGAACTTGTGAATACTTAACATTATTTACTGCCCAGATTACTGTGGGATATATTGGGGCATCGCACTAACCTGGACAAACCAACAAGATCTACTGCCCTATTCAAGATTCCATATATTTATGGTATTCAAATAACTTGACCATACAAGTTAAATTAGGAAATGCATTACCCAAAATATAAATTTTGCACCAAATAATTACATCTTTCTCTTTAGACTCACAGAGAACTTGAAGTTTTAAAATATGGATGGTATCTTTTGCCCAGTCTTCTGATATACCTTAGTCTTATTCAGATCAGCTTCATTCATATCTCTACTGTTATGTCTGATCATTTTTTTGACTTTTTAAACAGTTCCTGTATGGGGTACTGCTGACATTCATAGCTTCAAAGCTCTAACTCTGAGTCTCAGGTGTCACATAAATACCTGAAGTTTCTGGAAATGATTAGGTTATATACAAACAGCTCAGTATCTCAGAATTTAGATTTAACAGTTACACCTCCTGAATATATGGCTGTTGTAAGAGCTTACAATCTAGGATCCTTTGTGATATACCCAACCTGATATCCCATGCTCTCAGCTTTAGTTCAATAAATTTTTATATTATAGTCCATGTGATTGAAGCATGATAATATTTGTCTTTTTGTTCTTGACATTTCACTCAACATACAGCTCATAATATTTATTCATCTACTTGCATGCCTCACAACTTCATTTCTTCTCATGGCAATTCAGTAGGCCACTGTACATATACACCATAGTTCCCTCTTCCATACCTTAAGTCGTTGTACCCTTAGGCCACCTCCATCCGTTGTGGATTGGGAATACTGCTGCCAGAAACACCAGTGTGCAGATGTCCATTCAGGTCCCCACACTCTGTTCCTCCAAGTATATACTGAGTAATGGGGTTTCAGGATCATGTGGCAAACCCACCCTTAGTCTCCTTTGGAACCACCACACAAGGCGCTCCAAGGAGCTGCCCCTCTCATTTCCCTACCAACAATGAAAAGGTACGTCTCTTTCTCCACATTTTCCTTAGCACTTGTTTCTCTCTGTTCATTCTTAAATAATTTTATTCACACATCATAGAATCCAGCCTAAGTGTATATACTTGCCTTCCCCACCATACTCTATCGGAAGACATTTCCTTTTCTTCCACAAGTAGCCCATGTCCCTTTCCCAGTCCCCTCACCTGTTGACATTTAGTTTTGGCATAATGCTTTAGTTATATTCA
This sequence comes from Tamandua tetradactyla, assembly GCF_023851605.1. Classification (NCBI taxonomy): domain Eukaryota; kingdom Metazoa; phylum Chordata; class Mammalia; order Pilosa; family Myrmecophagidae; genus Tamandua; species Tamandua tetradactyla. Next base: position 46,252,533 of record NC_135335.1, on the reverse strand, counting down.
GTGGAAGCATCTACCAATGTTACTAATGGGTATAGAGTCTAGCTTACATTGATTGTACATTTTCCCATATACCATCTAATTTCAACACCCTGCAATACTGACATTCCTTTGTACTTCCTCATACAAAAACGTTGTACATTTGTACATTTAATCACTATCATTGTACACTCTAGGCATTCCTAAATTACACCATCTCAGTCTTTCTCCTTTATCTTTCCTTCTGGTTTCATATGTACCCCCAACCCTTCTCCCTCTATCATACTCACATTCAGCTTCATTCAGTGTACTTATATTATTGTGCTACGATCAAGTAATATTGTGCTTTCCATTTCAGAATTTTTACAGTCAGTTCTGTTGCACAATCTGTATTCCTTCAGCACCAATTATCCAATCTCTACCTTATTTCTATCTCCTGATAACCTGTGTTCTTAAATTCTCCAAGTTCACTCATTAATGTTAGTTCATATCAGTGAGACCATACAGTATTTCTCCCTTTTTTTCTGAATAATTTCACTCAGCATCATATCCTCAGAGTCCATCCATGTTGTTACATGGTTCATGACTTTATTCTATCTTACAGCTGAATAACATTACATCGTATGTATATACCACAGCTTGTTTAGCCATCATCCGTTGATGGACATTTGGGCTGTTTCTGTCTCTTGGCACTTGTAAATAATGCTGCTATAAACCTTGGTGTGCAAATGTCCATTTGTGTCCTTGCACTCATGCCCTCTGAATATAGATACCTAGCAATGGGAATGCTGGATCATTTGGCAGTTCTATGCCTAGCATCCTGAGGAACCACCAAAATGCCTTCCGGAACAGTTGTACCAGTTTACATTCCTATCATCTGTGGATAAGTATGCCTCTTTCTCCACATCCTCTCTAGCATTTGTCATTTCCTTTTGTTGTTGTTGTTGTTGTTAATAACCATTCTAGTGGGTGGGAAATTGTATCTCATTGTGGTTTTGATTTGCATTTCCCTAATAACCAGTGGTCTAGTTTGCTAGCTGCTGGAATGCAATATTCCAGAAATGGAATGGCTTTTAAAAAGGGGGAATTTAATAAATTGCTAATTTACAGTTCTAAGGCTGTGAAATTATCCAAATTAAAACAAGTCTATAGAAATGTCCAATCTAAGGCATCCAAGGAAAGACCTTGGTTCAAGAAGGCCAGTGACACTCAGCATTTTTCTCTCAGCTGGAAGGGCATGTGGCAAACATGGTGACATCTGCTAGCTTTCTCTCCAGGTGTCTTCATGAAGCATGTGGCAATGTAAGAGGGTCTTCCCTGAAGGGACCTGGCCTCCCCCTCATTGTAGGGACTCTAGGTTTGTAAACTGTCTCAAGTCTGGAAATTGATTAAGGGGCTGTGACTCTGTTTGTTGTTACTCAAATTAGACTTCTGTTCACTTGACCTAGAACTTTTATGCTTATGCATCTCAAAACAAGAATTTGGTAGGCTGTCCATCTACTGTACTTGTAGGTACCCCATGATCTACGAGCCAATGCCAACAGTCTTTATGAGTCAGATTATTTTGACTCCTGCTTTGAGACTGCTGTCCATTATGACAGCAATTAAGTGCCGCCACCTGGCTTCTGCCAATTCAGGATCCGATCATCCCCATGATGTTTAAGGATTCCAGCTTAGTGACAGCAGTTCTCACTGTGACATCTGACCTACAAAGAAGGCCAACTACAGAGCTCTTCAGAGATGATGGAGCTAGTCTCACAAATTTGTTTCTCACAGTTCTGATAAAAGGTGCATCCTCTGGACATTTCCTGGGGTGTATGAGCAGGCTTTCCATAATAAATCCACCCTAACATTCCAATCTCTCTAAGCCATTGGATCCCCTCATCTACATTATACCAGGGCAGTTCTCAAATTTCAGCCTTAGGTAATGTCTTCCACATTTTGATCCATGTTTCAGCCAACAATGCAAACAAACTCTTAATGCATCTCCTAACCTCTCAAGCTATAATGTTGAATGCAGAATCTTTGCTTAGTGGGCCAATATCAAGAAATTCAGCTTGATCCAGGTATATATTCCTTCCACAATTATTTCACCCCCTTAAAATCCATTCCCACGTATATTCTGCTGATTTCTGTCTGTATAAATTGGAAAACTCCTACAGTTCTTTTGGAGTATAGTGTACCTCCTCCTGAGTGACCTTTGTACATTATCTTTTGTGGCCTGTTGAGACTTCAGTCTAGTTATATGTCTGGAATAAAAGAGGATTGCAGATGTAGGTCATGAAAAGTATTAGAAGTATCTTCCAATCCTGTTACTTCAGAGCATTCATTTGTGGGTTCATCTGGTTAAACAGGATTAATCACTCCAGGCAGAGGAGCAAGGGTTGTTTTCCCATGGTGGGTAATTATGTGCTTCACAGGCACTAAAGGGTTAATCCCTACAGGTGGAGGTTGGGTGGCCAACTCCTCAAGGCTGGCTGAATGTCAAGAAGCATTTCCTCAGGGCAGGCTGGAGGTAGGATGGCTGTGTCATCAAGGTAGACTATTACGGAGTTATCTTGAAAAGACCCAGAACAATCTATGGTTTCAGTATTTACACAGCCATCATTATCAATCCATGTCACATCCCATTTTTCAAGATTCTACTTCTTTCCAATCAGTGTTCTCACTTCAACAGCAGGTTCAGATTTCAGTTTATGTTGTGCAGTTTCTGCTCTAACAATGAGTCTATGAGTCTAGTTTTCAGAGATCTCATATCTGCTGCTACAGGAAATATGATTTTCCTTCAGGGCACTCATAGAAACTTTTACAATGGCTGTGTGGTGTAAGCTCATTTGAAACCTTCAGATCATCTGTTTCCCTCATCAAGATATCCAGCATATCTAGCAACAACTAGCCAACATCTCTATACATGTTAATTCCACAAAACTCTGAAGTTGTCAGAGCCTGACCTCATACATGTATATAATTAGCAGAATCAAATGGTGATATTTTGACTATCTCTTTTGCCAGCTCTCCCCATGGACTGTCAGTGCCATCCTGATTACTGGAAACAGTCATTAGTGCCTTTCAGTCTAGTCAGATTAAAAAACCAATAGTAAAACCCATTTATAAGATCCTGTTTCTTAAGAACCACTCCTGGTACCAAGCTGTATTAGTTAGCATTCTGTAGAGAAACAGAATCAGCAGGAGATACCTGTAAATGTAAAATTTATAAAAGTGTCTCACACAACCATTGGGATGTAAGTGTCCAAGATCTGTAGGGCAAGCTGCAAGCTGGCAGCTCCAATGAAGGTCTTCAACAAACTCAAGAGAGGTTGGCTGGGCAACTATGGATGGAGATGTAAGAGTCCAAGTTCTATGGGACAGGCTGTGAACTGGCAGCTCCAATCAGGGTTGACAATGAACTCTCAGGATTGGCTGGCTGGCTGAATCAGGAAGATTTTCTTCCTGATTGTCTCTTCTGAATCCTCTTTGAAAGCCTTCTGGTGATTAGATTAAGCATCACACATTGCAAAAAACACACCCCTTAGCTGTGGATGCAGCCAACATGATAATGATTTAAGCTCATGAAATGTCCTCATAGCAATGGACAGGCCATTGCTTGCCCAGCCAGACAATCAGGCACCACCACCTGGCCAAGTTGACACGTGAACCTGACCATGACAGCCTTCCATTTATTTTGGTGTTCTATGATTTCTTTTAGCAATTTCTTGTTTTCTGCATATAGGTCTTTTGTATCTTTAGTTAAATTTATTCCTAAATATTTTATTGATTTGGTTGCAATTGTAAATGGAATTTTTTTCTTGATTTCCTCCTCAGATTGCTCATTACTAGAATATAGAAACACTCCTGATTTTTGGGTTTTGATCTTGTACCCTTCTACTTTGCTGTACTTGTTTATTAGCTCTAGTAGCTTTGCTGTGGACTTTTGGGGATTTTTGACATACAGTATCATATCATCTGCAAACTGAGAGTTTTACTTCTTCCTTCCAATGCATTTTAAACCTAAGGACAAATATAGGTTGAAAGTGAAATTTGGATGCATTTTATTTACGTTTCTTGTCTAATTGCTCTGGCCACAACTTCCAGCACAATGTTAAATAACAGTGATGACAGATATCATTGCCTTGTTCCTGACCTTAGGGGGTGATCTTTCAGTCTTCACCCACTGAGGATGATATTAGCTGTGGGTTTTTCCTATATTGTCTTTATCATGTTGAGGAAGTTCCCTTCTATTCCTATCCTTTGAAGTGTTTTTACAAGAAAGGATGTTGAATTTTGTCAGATGTCTTTTCTGCATCAATTAAGATGACCATGTGGCCTTTCTGCTTTGATTTGTTGATATGATATATTACATTAATTGATTTTCTTATGTTGAACCATCCTTGGATACCTGGAATAAATTCCACGTGGTCATTGTGTATAATTCTTTTAATGTGCTGCTGGATTCGATTTGTAAGCGTTTTGTTGAGGATTTTTGCATCTATATTCATTAGAGAGATTGGTCTGTAATTTTCTTTTCTTGAGGTATCTTTGTCTGGCTTCAGTATGAGGGTGATGTTGGCTTCATAGAATGAGTTAGGTAGCCTTCCCTCCTCTTCAAGTCTTTTGAACAGTTTGAGCAGGATTGGTACTAATTCTTTCTTGAATGTTTGGTAGAATTCACATGTGAAGCCATTCTTTTTTGGGTACTTCTTAATGACTGATTCAATTTCTTTACTTGTCATTGGCTTGTTGAGGTCATCCAATCTTATTAATGTTGGTTGTTCATGACTTTCTAGGAAATTGTCCATTTTATCTACGTTGTCTAGTTTATTAGCATAAAGTTGTTCATTGTATCCTCTCATTGCCTCCTTTATTTCTGTGGGGTCAGTGGTTATGTCTCCTCTTCCATTTCTGATTTTATTTATTTACATCTTCTCTCTTCTTTTTGTCAACCTTGCTAAGGATCCATCAATATTATTGATTTTCTCATAGAACCAGCTTCTGGTATTGTTGATTTTCTCGATTGTTTTCATGTTCTCAGTTTCATTTATTTCTGCTCTAATATTCATTATTTCTTTCCTTTTGCTTGTATTGGTTAGTTTGCTGTTCTTTCTCTAGTTCTTTCAAGTGAACAGTTAACTCCTCGATTTTTGCTCTACTTTTTTGATATGGGCATTTAAGGCAATACATTTCCTTCTTAGCGCTGCCTTTGCTGCAACCCATCAATTTTGATATGTTGTGTGTTCATTTTCATCTGCCTCGAGATATTTATTGATTTGTCTTGTAATTTCTTCCTTGACCCACAGCTGTTTAAGAATGTGTTGTTGAGCCTCCATATATCTGTGAATTTTCTGGCCCTCTGCCTGTTATTGATTTCCAACTTCATTTCTTTATGATCCAAGAAAGTGTTTTGTATAATTTCAATCTTTTTAAATTTATTAAGACTTGCTTTGTGACCCAGCATATGGTCTATCCTTGAGAATGATCCATGAGCACTTGAGAAAAAGATGTGTCCTGCTGTTGTGGGGTTTAATGTTCTATAAATGTCTGTTAAGTCTAATTCATTAATTGTATTCAAATTCTCCATTTCTTTATTGACCCTCTGTCTAGATGTTCTGTCCATTTACATTTTAAGTCTAATTTGTTGGATACTAGTATAGCTATTCCTGCTCTTTTCTGATGATTGTTTGCATGAAATATCTTTTCCCAACCTTTTGCTTTCAATCTATGTTTGTCCTCGGGTCTAAAATGCATCTCCTCTAGACAGCATGTAGATCGGTGCTGTTTTTTTTAATCCATTCTGCCAGTCTTTTGATTGGAGAGTTTAATCCATTAACACTTAGTGTTATTAGTGTAACAGCAGTACTTCTTCTACCATTTGCCTTTTGGATTTTATAGGTCATATCTAATTTTTCTTCTTTTTACCTTTACTGATAATCTTCGATTCTACATTTTTCTCCACACCTCTCTCTCCTGTCTTTTCCTGTGTCTCTAGTGCTCCCTTTAATATTTCTTGCAGAGCCAGTCTCTTGGTCACAGATTCTCTCAGTGATCTTTTGTCTGAAAATGTTTTAATGTCCCTCTCAGTTGTGAAGGACAATTTTGCTGGATATAGAATTCTTGGTTGGCAGTTTTTATCTTTTAGAATCTTGAATGTTTCCTATTAGTGTCTTCTCACCTCCATGATTTCTGCTGAGAAATTTACACATGGTCTTATTGGACCTCCCTTCTATGTGACAAATTACTTTTCTCTTACTGCTTCCAAAATTCTCTTTTTCTCTTTCACGTCTGACATTCTGATTAGTTAAGTTTCCTGGAGTATGTCTATTTGGATCTCTTCTGTTTGGGGCATGTCACACTTCTTAGATCTGTAATTTTAAGTCTTTTTAAGAGTTGGGAAATTTTTAGTGATAAATTCCTCTATTAGTCTTCTCTTCTCCTTCTGGTACATCGAAAACATGTATATCCGTGCGCTTCATGTTGTCATTCAGTTCCCTCAGTCCTTGCTCATATTTTTCCATTCTTATCCCTATATTTTCTTTTGCTTGTCAGATTTCAGATATCCAATCTTCCAGTTCACTTATCCTTTTCTTTCCTTGTGTTTTATCCTCCAGTTTCCTTTTCTTTATTTTGTATTTTTTTTAATTCTTTTTCTTTTGTGTGGACTATGGAGGTGTATAGACTGCCAAGGCAGAGTGTTTCTGGGGTGCAAATCAAAAGAATATCTGGGACCTCCAAGTCCTTCAAAACCAATCTAGAAAAGGAGATTTAGCTTTAAAAGGCTCCCAGGAACTGAATGGAGACAAGAGAAGGGCCTGCAACCCCTTGGTGTCAGGCAGACATTACACACACCACCTGGGCAAAACACCAGAGATTTGACTAGTATGTTTACCCTCAGGGCTTCTATCCTTTCCTGTCCTCCCAATCACTTGTCAAGAGCCAGTGACCCTCATCTTGACTCTTACCTTCTCCTCGAGGTGTGCTAACCCAGAAGCGCATTTGGGATTTTCAAGGTAGTATTTTTGACATCTGTGGAGGTGGTGGAATACTGCTTAATTGACCCACACTGGGACCATGCCACAACATCCGCACAACTCAATTCTGCACAACACAGCATTCCTTGGACCAGTGTGAAAACAGGTCATAGCAGCATGTATTGGTTGTTTAGGTCCCACTTATAGCTGTTTGTGTTCAGCAATGGTCAATCTCCCGTATCATCTCTTTGAGCTCCCTGGAGCTTGTGATCTTCATCCTCCCTGGAATGTCTAGTGACTGTACCTTGGCTTCCTGAAGATTGAGCATTTCCCCTAGGGATTTATTTTGATGTTTCTTTTGGCAAATGTGACATGCATATTCCTATCTCCAACCTTGAAGAAGCCCTGATGGCCCTAGCCATTGGTAGAAGAGTATGGGGTCCCACTGCAGGGGAAATTTTCTTGGTCACATACTGTGGGAAATGCCTAATATGAAGAGAAATCTCTTTAACTCAGCCCATGGAAGAACGGTCCTGTTTGAGCTTCCATCCCTGCTGCTGAAACTGAGGATATAGGGTACACCATGGAGCCATGCTGCAAATTTTGCTGGACCAAGGTCCCTCTCAGTAAGTCTCTGTATGTCTGTCAAGAGACACTGATGTGCTATTGTGAGCTGTGCTGCCATCTACCTTGGATTCTTAGTACCAGTGAGTGGATCTGGGGAATGACAGTGGAATCAGAAGTAAGTTGTGTTTCTATAAACCTGCAATGAACAGTCAAAAATGGAAATTAAGAAAGCATTTCCATGTATAATATCTGCCAGAACAAAATCCTGGTGAATAAATTTTCCCGAGGAAATTAAAGATGTGAATACTATAAAACATTGTGGTGTAATAGGAAAGATGACAAATAAGTTGAAGGACAAACTTTGCTCATGAGAAGAAAAGTTATTCATTTTGTATAATGTCCAGCATTACCCAAAGTGACCTATTTATTCAATACAATCTCTGTCAAATTTCCAAATGCCTTTACTTTATTAGAATTGGAAAAGCAGATCTTTAAATACATATGAAATTGCAAGGGGCTCTGCATAGCCAAGAAATTTTTTCAAAGTAGAATGAACTAAGAGGAGGACTCATACTTCTGTAGTCCTCCTGGAACTACAAACTTACCATGAAGCTACAATAATCAAAAGTTAGTTTGAAGCTACAATAATAAAACAATATCATACTGGCCTAATGACAGACATATAGAGTAAAGGAATAGAATTGATAATCTTGAAATAAATCCATACATGTTTGAGTATTGATATTAAAACAAGCTTCCAAGTCCATATAGTGAAAAATGAACAGTGTCTTTAAGAACCTGTTATGGGACAACTGTGTTTCTATATGCAAGAGAGTGAAAATTGGTGCCTTCTTTATTCCAGGAACAAAAACTGAGCTTGAATCATTGACTAAATATAAGACATCCATCCATAAAATTCTTAGAAGAAAAGGTAGGAATAATCTCAATGGCCTTGTGTGCCAGTTTGAAACTGTCCTATACCCAAGAAAAGCCATGTTCTTTAATTCTTATTCAATATGGCTGGGCGGGATCCTTTTTATTGTTTCCATGAAGATGTGACACACTCAATTGTAGGTGGTAACTTTTGCTTAGAGGTATCCATGGTGATGTTTCTTCACCCATTCTTCACCCATTCCAGTTTCTTACTAGAGTCCTAAAGAGGGAACCATTTTGGAAAAAACTTTAGTGCTGATAGAGCCACACAGCTAGAGACCCCTACCTCTATCTCTTCTCTTCCCTGGGGAAGCCATTTGAAGAAGCAGGTAGAGGAAGCTAGCAGACACTGGCATGTGACTTTCCAGCTGAAAGAGAAACCCTGAACTTCATCAATCTTTCTTTGGAGTTAAGGTATCTTTCTCTGGACACCTTAGTTTGGAAATTCCTGTGGCCTTAGAACTGTAAACTTCCATCTTAATAAATTCCCTCTTTAAAAATAAGTCCATTTGTAGTATATTTCATTCTAGCAGTTTAACAAACTAAACCAGATTTTGGTGCCAGAGAAGTGGGGTGCTGCTAGGTTTGCAAATACCTAACATACTGGAACAGCTTTTAAATGGATAAGGGGAAGATCTTGGAAGTATTGTGAGGAGCTTGATGGAGAAGGCCTAGCATGCTTTGAAAAGACTGTGGGTGGAAATGTGGACTTTAGAGATACCTCTGAAAAAGCCTTAGACAGAAATGATACATGTGTTATTACAAGCTGGAAGGAAGGTGATCTCTGTTTTAAAATGGCAGGACATTTAGCAGAATTGACTAGTGGCTTTGGCTAGAAGGCAAATTTTGAAAGCCATGAATGTGGATATTTAGCAGAAGAGATTTCCAGATTAAAATATGCATAATACAGCCTGGTTTCTCTTTGCAGTTTATAGTGAAATGCAATAGGAAAGAGATAAGCTGAGAAGTGAATAATTGCCGTATAAAGAAACCAGAAATTAATGATCTGGAAACTTCTGGATTTCTAGAAAGGAGACCCTAGAGAATAATACCCCACATAAGGATTTAACCAAATGTGGAACAGTCAGCCATTTCAGAAAAGCCAGGATTGGAGTTATCCAGGAAAGATTTGTGGAAATTCCTATTGTCTGATGGGTATGATCCCAGCATGCTTCATAGAAAACCAGCAAAAGTGTTATAGGATCTGTATAAATGGAACCACTGCTAGTCCAGAACTTCATTGGCCCTTTCTTGGGAGTTAAGCTGTCTTTCTCTGCATGCCTTAGTTTGGACATTTCTGTGAGCTTAGAAACCTAAACTTGCAACTTAATAAATCCCCCCTTTAAAAGCCATTTGTTTCTTATGTATTGCACTCTGGTAGCTTAACAAACTGAAACACCTTGAATGTAACAATGGATGTGATATCAAAACCATAAGTTCAGAGAGGAAACTGTCTCTTTTAGTACAAATTGAAGAAAAAATTGTAGGAACAATAACTTCAAATAGAAGGAAAAATAACATCAAAGGGAGAATGATGGAAACTAAGATTTGAAGCCAAGAAAACTTGGGCCAGGAGACTGGACTGACCTGGGCACTTGGAGACGGTGAGTTTGCCCCAGAGGACAGGAGTTTCAATGTCCCAGGCCTTGGAGGGGGTGGAGCCCAATCCTTGGGGATTTACAGGGACCTGCTTGCCACCAGATTGTTCTCAGGGGGTTGAGCATGTGCCCTGGAGATGGGCAAGTACCCAGATGTTGCCATAATATTTGGAGAGGTTGAAGTGAAGGAAAATATGGTCTCCCAATGTCCTTCAAGGTGGCACTTCTCACCCCAGTACTTGGAGAGAGCCATGACACTGCATTGGCCCTTGGAAAGGGTGGGACTGTCAGTTTCTAAAGCCCTGAGGATTAATGAGTCTCATATCTTGAAATCTAATGAAGTTGGCCCAGCATGTTTTCAGGAATATTTGGATCTGGTGACTTCTGTCTTCCTTCCAATTCCTCCCTATGGAAATGGGAGAATTTTCACTAAGGCAGACCATGCCTATCGCTGACTTTGTTGATATTTTGTACCATTCTGACTTTACATTGCATTTGTATTTTTACTGAAATGTTTTATGGCTTTGTGATCTTGTGATGGAATGAATGTATTTTGCATTTGGAAAGAACATGTGTTTTAAGGATCAAAAGGGTGGAATTTGCCAATTTGAAGTTGTCATGTACTCCAGAAAAGCCATGTTCTTTAATCCTCATTCAATATTGCTGGGGGGATCTCTTAATTGTTTCCATAGAGAGTGGGGTGGTAACTTTTGATTAGATGGTTTCCATGGAGATGTGTCTCTCTTCACCCATTCAGGGCGGGGGGGGGTTGAGTCCTCTAAGAGGGAAGCATTTGGGAAAAAGTTTCAGTCCTGGCAAGGCCCACACAGTCAGAGACCCCTGGGGAAGCCATTTGAAGAAGCCAGTAGAGAAAGCTAGCTGACTTTGCCATGTTGTCTTACCAGCTGAGAGAGAAAACCAGAACTACATTTGCCTTTTCTTGGCTGTTAAGGTATCTTTCTCTGCATGCCTTAGTTTGAACATTTCTATGACCTTAGAACTGTAAACTTGCAACTTAATAAATCCCCCATTTAAAAGCTATTTTGTTGGGCGGGCCACGGTGGCTCAGCAGGCAAGAATGCTTGCCTGCCGTGCCAGAGGACCTGGGTTTGATTCCTGGTGCCTGCCCATGTATTAAAAAAAAAAGAAAGAAAGCTATTTTGTTTCTGGTATATTGCACTCTGACAGCTTAACAAACTAAAACACCTTGAATTTAGCAATGGTTGTGATATCAGAACCATAAGCACCAAAAGAAAAAGTCTAGATGAATGAGACTTGATCAAAACTAAAACCTTTGTACTTCAAAAGGCACTTGAAAAGATGTTCAAAATCATTAGTCATTAGGGAAATGCAAGTCAAAACTCCAAAATATTACTATATATACCATGTTATTATATTTGTAATATGTTACAATGACTAAAATTGGTGTCCTGAAAAAAAAAAAACAGGTAAATAACAAGTGTTGGTGAGGATATGGAGAAAGTGGAGCCCTCACACATTGCTTGTGATAAAGACCACTACCTTGTTCTGGAGTACTCAAGTGCTCGGGAGGTATTTGATTATCTCATGGCTCAGGCAGTCAGAGGGAGGAGGCCTGAAACAAATTCCTCCCAATAGTGCAATAGTGTCTGCTGTGCAGTACAGTTACTTGAAATGTAATGTTCATATACTCTTAAAGACCAAAATTTACAATTGGAGATTGATATGAACACTGAGAATTCATACCCCCATAAAGCCATGAATTCATTTTTGGCAACAAGGTGGATGCCTTGTGTGGCAGTCTCCCTTGTGCTTCCGCACAACACTTCTAGGACTGAGGCTGTGCTGAATCTGTAGTGGATTTGTGGGACCTAGGATTCCTCATCTATATGATGTTCAGTGAGTTAGTTTCTTTTGATGTACAGAATGTCAGGAGCTGTAGGAGAAGGTACTAAGCAGAGAAGACCATGTTCTCTATTCCATGTCCATGGAGTGTGAAAACCTGCTCAAGGAATATCTCATTTATCATTCCTCAGGAGAGAAGAATTTTAGAGCAAATTGTGACAGATCAATGGATAAAGGTGGGTGTTCTAGTTTGCTAGCTGCCAGAATGCAATATACCAGAAACAGAATGGCATTTAAAAAAAGGAGAATTTAATAAGTTTCTAGTTTACAGTTTTAAGGCCGAGAAAATGTCGTCTATAGAACTGTCCCATCAGGCATCCAGGGAAAGATACCTTGGTTCGAGAAGGCCTATGAAGTTCAGGGTCTCTCTCTTTCTCTCATGTGCCATGAGAAGGCACATGGCAAACACAGTCAGGGTTTCTCTCTCATATGGAAAGGCACATGGTGAACATGGTCAGGGTTCCTCTCTCATCTGGAAGGGCACATGGCAAACGTGGTATCATCTGCTAGCTTCTTCTGGCATCCTGTTTCATGAAGCTCCCCGGGATGCATTTTCCTTCATCTCCAAAGGTCACTGGCTGGTGGAGTCTGCTTCTCATGGCTATGTCATTCTACTTTACTCTCTCCGAATCTCTCCTTTTCTAAAATGTTCCCTCTTTTATAGGACTCCAGTAGCTAATCAAGATCCACCCAATCCAGTTTAACAACCACTCTTGATTAAATCACATCTCCAGGAAGATGATCTAATTACAGTTTCAAATATTCAATGCTGAATAGGGATTAGAAGAAACAGCTGCCTTTACAAAATGGGATTAGGATTAAAACATGGCTTTTCTAGGGTGCATACATCCTTTCCAACCAGCACAGTGGATCATGAAAATGACAAACCAGGGCATTATGTGGACATACTCCCCTATGGACAAGGGTCCCCAGGACAGTGATTGGATGGTTTCCTTGGGTTACACACAAGAGAGATACCAAACTCCATAATGGGTCATTAGAGGAAGAGATGATGGGCACCTATCTATACCTGGGGTATAAGAGATTCCACGTGGAGACATCCCCCCAATTACCCAGAATTCACAGCCTTCAATTATCTCAAAAATTCCCCCAGTCCTTCCTCATGCAACAAGTTAAAGCATACAATCTCTGTCAAACCTAAGCCACCTCAATTGGCATCTATAATTGATGTTCTAATAATACTCATAAGTATACAGATGCTAAGTGGCTGACAGATGGTCACATGTAAGGTCAGTAGGCTTGGAGCACAAGCAATTTGCTTGCAAATTTTCTACTTGATCTGAAGTGTAGGAAAGCCACCCAAAGTTCCTCAAGGAACAGTGACCTCAACACTAACAAAATCAAAGTAGGACTGCCCATTTTTGGGAAGGTTTAGTCTTGGGCCTCCATCCAAAAAAGATATTCCCAACCCAGTCAGTATTCATGACTCCAGAGTTCCTGGTCTGGAACCTGAAAGGAAAGAGTGAGTGAAGATGCTCCCACCACACATGGTGGGCAGCTGAGGCAGCCACCAGAAAAGAACATGTCTAGAGGACAGACTTTTTTCACTAGACTTTCAGCGGAGGACAAAGTTCAAAAGTCCCATGGATCCCTTAAACAAAATGCAGAAGATGGGCAGGTACTGGATGCAATCAGCAGTTAGTTGGACCAGAACAATAAATTCAGTCTTTTGGGCATGGGTGGCATGTAATTCTAGCTAGAGGACTTTGGTTAGTGGAGGCCAGAGGAGTGCAGATGCTACAGTAGGTTCTCAGTGGGGTTCATCTGGAGAAGATATCTGCACCTCCATGGCTTTCAAAAGCATTGCATGCAATATATCAAAGAGGCTTCAGCTTTCAAAATGTGTGAAGAACAATGTGGAAGACCAGAGCAAGGGACCATAGAACCTAGCTGCTAGATAAACCACTCACCTGAGCAACTACACGCTCTGGACTGGTATGTTTTCCCTGACTCTACTCCTCTCTCCAACCTTTCTCCATCTCTTCCTGTTTTTTTGGATATTGGAGTTGGTTCTTGAGAAATAAATTGAAAATTTATTAATTTTTTAAATAAATTTGTTTATTTAAGGCTGGCTATAGCAAGTGAGTTAGCAACTGTTCTACTTTGCTAGCTGCTGGAATGCAATATACCAGAAACAGAATGGCTTTAATAAGTTGCTAGTTTACAGTTCTAAGCCCGAGAAAATGTCCCAATTAAAACAAATGTATAGCAGGCGAGAAGATGGCGGCGGTGGGGGAGGCAGCGTGAGGAGTCCGGAGGAGCACAGAGCCCCATTGAAACGGGCCGCCATGGCCCTCCACAACCCGCAGATGAATAAGTTTAGAACCAGAGAGTTTGTGATTTGTCTGAAGTCAACACAGCTGATAAGAGAATCATCAGGAAGTTAAAAAACAAAGAGTATATTTTTGGAGATTTTAACCCTGATGAGTTCAATCAGTTCTTTGTGACTCCTCGCTCTTCAGTTGAGCTTCCTCCATACAATGGGACAGTTTTGTGTGGTACACAGGCTACAGATGAACTACCTGATGGACAAGAATATCAGAGAATTGAGTTTGGTGTTAATGAAGTAATAGAGCCCAATGATGCTTTGTCGAGAACCCCCAACTACAGTATTTCAAGCACATTGAATCCTCAAGCCCCTGAATTTATTCTTGGTTGCACACCTTCCAAGAAGACCTCTGATGACATAGATAAAGAAGCAAACTATAGCTCCATAGAATGCCAGTACCCAGACTCTACCCTTGTCTTGGATAGCAGTTCACATGTGGAAGCTAAAGTTTCAGAAAATGATGGCGTCTCAGGTGGTCTTGGACAGAGGGAGCATAAGAAGAAAAAACGGCCACCTGGCTATTACAGTTACTTGAAGGATGGCGGTGACGTGGGTATCCCCACAGAAGCCCTGGTCAACGGGCATGCTGGGTCAGCAGTACTGAATAGTGTAAGCCCAGAGGATGACGAATTTATGGGTGAATTACCACCATCTGCCACACCTAGGATTTGTAACAGCCCTCAGAGCTCTATGGACCTCGTCAGTGACACTGTGCCTGATGGCTCTTTCCCCAGAGTACTCGACAGCAATGCCAGGACTGCAGGGCAGCCTGAGGCGTGCCACCTGACTGACTTCAAGCAGTCATGCCTCCCTGCAGAGGCTGGCAGAGACAGCCTGGTAAGGACAGCTGTGGCTCAGCCTTGTGTTGGTACTGATACTACTGAAACCCTTGGTGTTGCTAATGGACAAATACTTGAATCCTTGGATGAGGGCTCGGATGCCAATGGGGTGGAGTTGCACCTGCTGGAGAGCATGGACTCAGACCCAGCTAAACCTGAGAGTGCTTCACCGCCTGCTGACCCCATGGCCTCGGTAGCAGGCTCCCTTCCTCTCAGCCAGCCTGCTAAGTCATGGGATAGTCTTTTTCATGATTCTAAGCCCTCTTCTTCCTCACCTGTGGCTTATGTGGAAGCTAAATATTCCCCTCCTGCCACATCTCCCCTGGTCTCTGAAAAACAGGTCGAAGTCAAAGAAGGACTTGTTCCAGTTTCAGAGGATCCTGTAGCCATAAAGATCGCAGAATTACTGGAGAATGTGACCCTAATACATAAACCAGTGTCATTGCAACCCCGTGGACTGATCAATAAAGGCAACTGGTGCTACATCAATGCTACGCTGCAGGCATTGGTTGCTTGCCCTCCGATGTATCATCTGATGAAGTTCATTCCTCTGTATTCAAAAGTACAACAGCCTTGTACGTCAACCCCCATGATAGATAGCTTTGTTCGACTAATGAATGAGTTTACTAATATGCCGGTACCTCCAAAACCCAGACAAGTTCTTGGGGATAAAATCGTGAGGGACATCCGCCCTGGAACTGCCTTTGAACCCACATATATTTATAGACTCCTGACAGTTATCAAGTCGAGCCTGTCTGAAAAGGGCCGACAGGAAGATGCTGAGGAATACTTAGGTTTCATCCTAAATGAACTTCATGAGGAGATGCTGAACCTGAAGAAACTTCTCTCACCAAATAATGAAAAGCTTAATGTTTCCAACGGACCCAAAAGCCTCTTGGTCAATGAAGATGAGCAGGAAGAATCAGGTGAAGGAAGCGAGGACAGATGGGAGCAAGTGGGCCCCAGGAACAAAACCTCAGTCACTCGCCAGGCGGATTTTGTTCAGACCCCAATCACTGGCGTTTTTGGTGGACACATCAGGTCTGTGGTTTACCAGCAGAGTTCAAAAGAATCTGCCACTTTGCAGCCATTTTTCACGTTGCAGTTGGATATCCAGTCTGACAAAATACGTACGGTCCAGGATGCATTGGAAAGCTTAGTGGCAAGAGAATCTGTCCAAGGTTATACCACAAAAACCAAACAAGAGGTTGAGATAAGTCGAAGAGTGACTCTGGAAAAACTCCCTCCTGTTCTTGTGCTATACCTTAAACGATTCGTTTATGAGAAGACTGGTGGATGTCAGAAGCTTATAAAAAATATTGAATATCCTGTGGACTTGGAAATTAGTAAAGAATTGCTTTCTCCAGGGGTTAAAAATAAGAATTTTAAATGCCACCGAACCTACAGGCTCTTTGCAGTGGTCTATCACCACGGCAACAGTGCGACGGGTGGTCATTACACCACAGACGTCTTCCAGATTGGCCTGAATGGCTGGCTGCGCATTGATGACCAGACTGTCAAGGTGATCAGCCAGTACCAGGTGGTGAAGCCAGCCACCGAGCGCACAGCCTACCTCCTGTACTACCGCCGTGTGGACCTGCTGTAGCCCAGCCTGGGTGTGTGTGCCAGACGCCCGCTTGTACAACGCCAATGCTCACTAACTTTCTTCCTCTCTTTAATGGCTCTTTAGAGAGAATCTTTTTCTCCCTTTTGCAAAAATGAGCTAGAATGGAAAAGAGGCTCCTTGGGCTTTGTGTGCAACGTAGTTTATGTTGACTTTTAATGTCCAAATCAGAATCGTTTGGTTGAAACAGACTGTCGCTTGATTTAAGAAAATACACAAAAACATATTTCTGAAATAATGCCAATTCCTAAAAAGGGGGAATTTGCATTTGATTCCAAGTCTAATTGCTTAGTAGAATAAATCCTGCACCAGCAACAACACTTGTAAATTTGTGAAAATGAATTTTATCTTTCCTTAAAAAATAAAATTTTTTAATCCGTCACTTTCCTTCTCCCCCACCCTTTAGTTTTTGATAAATGATACAAATGAGCCAGTTATCAGAGGAGAAATAGTTCTTACTTCAAAATAAATAAGTAAATAAATTAATGCAAAAAATAAGTTGCTGGTTCTAGCAAGATAATACATTTTAATAATTGTGCGATGAAAAACTGCTTATGTACACATTGCAGATCAAATACTTGGATTTAAGATGTTAGTCTACCTAGATGGGTGGTTGTTAACTTTATTGCCATTCAGAGATTTCAAATTGCGCTCATGCTTCTTCTGTGTACACATAATGAAAAATGAAGATGGATATTTCCTTAAGTCTGCTCTGTTTGATTCTGCTCTCTGCTCTTCTCTAATGCTGCATCTCTAATTGTACACAGTTCAGTGATATCTAGGAGTATAAAGTTGTCACCCATCAATAAAAATCACAAAGTTGGTTTAAAAAAAAAAAAAAAAAAACAAATGTATAGAAGTATCCAATCTAAGGCATCCAGGGAAAGGTACTTTGGTTCAAGTAGGTCAATGAAGTTCAGGGCTTCTTTCTCAAGTGGAAGGGCACATGGCAAACACAGTCACAGCTTCTCACTCATCTGGAAAGGCACATGGCGAACATGGTCAGGGTTCCTCTCTCATCTGGAAGGGCACATGGTGAACACAGCATCATCTGCTAGCTTCTTCTCCTGGCTTCCTGTTTCATGAAGCTCCCCGGGAAGTGTTTTCCTTCTTTATCTCCAAAGGTCGCTGCCTGGTGGACTCTGCTTCATGGTGCTACAGCATTCTCTGCTCTTTCCAAATCTCTTTCTTTCTCCAAAATGTTTCCTCTTTTATAGGACTTTAGAAACTTATCAAGACCCACCCAAATGGGTGGAGACATTTTATCACCTAATCCAGTTTAACAACCACTCTTGATTAAATCACATCTCCAGGGAGATGATCTGATTGCAGTTTCAAGCATACAATGCCGAATAGGGATTAGAAGAAATGGTTGCCTTTACAAAATGGGATTAGGATTAAAACATGGTTTTTCTAGGGTACATACATCATTTCAAACCAGCACAGCAACCATCTCTTACATTTGGCAGAGACCCCATGTTAGGCAGGATCTCAGGAAAACTTCATAGTTATTAGCAAAGAGGCTCAGGTGTGCTCCCATAGAAAGTTGCTGGCACTGAAGCTAGAGGAGGGCTAACAAAAGGTATCTTATATGATTGTTTGGGGACTTTATTGTGCTTCCCCTGGTAAGTCCTTATTTGGAAGATGGGTTGAGTTGGACATCAAAATAATGAGGCTGCTTGTCCTAGTCCAAATTTATCCCCTCCTGGGTCTGATGTTTACAGAGGTTTTGGGTCTCAGTTCTTTTCCTGCCTAGAAATTTCCCATCCTACCCTAAGCCCTAGTCAATTCTTAGGAAGTACAAGAAGGGAAGGGGTGATAGGTCTTTCTCACAAAAGAGGATGTGCAGAGAATTTCCTCCCAACTACGAAAAAAATATTAACAATAAAACAATTCCAGGGTTCACTTTCTGATGCTCCAAGAAGATAGTCAAGACTGTATCTCTGGGGTTTACAGTTAGACTGACTGAGGGTGGAACACTCTTGAGTCCAATGGTGGAGTCCCCCATCATTCCTTCCCATGGTCACTTAGATTTCTGTCCTCACCTCCCTCCTTTCTTTCCAAGTAAATGCTCAAGATGGCCTGTCTGTGACCTCAGAATCCTGGGTTCTGTGCCTCGGCATCTGTGGACTTGTTCTGGTGTGGTCCTGAGCAGGTAGGGCTGGCTGCTGCTCTGGACTGTAGAGATGAGCGTACTCTGCCTCCTTTCACACAGCAAGGCATGTTCTTCCCCAGACTGCTAAGGATGGGTTCTTGTCCTCTGAACAGCCTGTGCCATCATATCCCACAGTCCTCCAGGGTAGAAAGGAGGGGGCTGGCCCAGGCTGGAAGTGGGCTGGTAGCTACAGAGCTGATGGGCTCCTCCAGGCCATCAGGAGTATGCTTGAGCTGCTTCACTTTGTGTTGAGGTGACACTGCCCATTCTCCCTTCCAGAGAGCCTCTGTCAGAAAGTACCTCACCCTACCCTCCTTTTCCCAAGGGTTGCCCTTGGCTGTGATTAATCCAGCTCATTCCACACAGTGACTTCCTTCTACACTCACCCCATTGTCCCCTCTTTCTGCTTCATGTCAGAATCTTCCTTCCACGAGTTGGTACAGCCAAAATGAAGTAACTCCAGCCTGCTTCCCTCAAGACCTTTGTGGGAGTGGGCAGTTGTAGGCACTTAGCTGGCAGCAGCCACTGTATACTTTTTTTAGTTTTCTTCTGTCTTGCTTTTGAGATATTAGGGAGGGGAACCATATACAGAGGTTTTCCCACCCTCACCTGGGCTGTGTAATTTATTTATGAGGGGATAGTTTTTACTTTTAATTGTTTCATTCATGACAAATCCACAACCATTCGACATCATCCCCCTCCCCTGGTACCAAACCAGGACCTGAGGAAGGACAAGTCTTTCAGAATGTGAAGGGGTCCTAGCCAACATCAGCCCTCCAGTTATAATACTGACTCTGGGCATACACTCCCTGCCCTCTCTTCTTCCCCTGTGGAACAGCTCAGATGATATGTCTGCTTGCAAAGCTGTATCCAGTTAGTGGAATTCACCTCACTTGACCATGCTGCAGCTGCAAGGGAGTCTAGGAAGGCAAGTGTCTACAGTTCCACAGGTGCCTCCCTCTATAATAATAAACTAATAAAGTTGGGAAATCCCAAACATATATGAGATTTCAGGTCCTAAGCAGACTAAAAATCACAAGTGCCCCTAAGAAAAATATATCAGATTAGGACCAGTGAATGGCCTATGAATACATAATGAACACAGCATTTTCCTTCTCAGAGTTAGTGTTTCTGATCTGTACTACCAGAAGGAAAGTCTAAAATAAAACCTTAACAGTGTTCCATTTTTTTCATTCTATGAATTAGTCACCAGAGGGAACCATGTTAATTGATATACTAATTGGGTGTTTGTTTTGAAAATGATTGTGATAAGAATGATAAAATTCATATGAAAAGTGTGTTATGTCAGGAGTGCAAGGGGAGGTCAGTGGTAGACTTCTCACTTGCCATGCAGGTGCCCCAGGTTTGACTCCTGGCTCATGCACTCAACCCCCCCCCCCCCAAATCAACAAATTGTGCTGCAATAATGGGATAGTTACATGAAAAAAGAATGAAATGTGATCCCCACTATATACCATGCAAAAAGTATTATATATACCTATATACATGCACGTATAACTAGCAGACACAAACATATACAAATGTATAACTAGCAGCACAAAATAGTATGCACAAACACATATGCGTAGTATATATATATATATATATATATATATATATATATATATATATATAGTATATATATATATAGTGTATATATATATATATATATATATATATATATATATATATATATATAGTATATATATATATATATATACTAGATCCCTAAAGATAACATTTGATACTCTGCCTTTATCTGGGTGTGTTTAGAACTGATTCAACATTGAAGGCTGAAATTTTTTGAGAAATAAAATTCAAGACATTTTTCTCTTAGAACTCAATTATATAAGTGTTCAGGCTTTCTGAATTGTCGAAAGTGTTGATGAGAGTATTGTTCTGTGTGCTTCCTTCTCTGTGTGTATTTCTATGTGAACAAGTTTGTAGATGTGGATTGAATAAATTTTGGAGACTGTAATTGCCATCCTTCATAAACCACAGGAAAGTGACTTTCATGGAGCTCAGATGGCAATCATCTGCTTGCCTATATGAAAATGGCAGTGAACTTTCTGTAAATGAGGGCCTTTTGGAAAGATAGGCATTTGGTTATGTGTAGTCTGTGAAATTATTATTTGTATTGAACAAACAAAGATACTCAGAGACTGGTGACATATAAAATTTTTTGACACTAACTGAGCTTCAAGATTTTAAAAGAAAGTCAAAGGTGAAATTTTTATGGAGCTTTATTATTATTCCTTTGAATTTATAGTGAGAAAACAGAGGAAAGAGTGAGGGGAAGCATAGTGCTTCACTAGGATTTTCATTTTTCCTCTGTTATACCTTAGGAGACTAAAAAAAAAAAAAGATTTTTGTCATCCAACAGAAAATGAGACTTTAAGATTTTGTTTCCTGTGTTCCAAACAGAAAAGAAATATAAGAAAATAAAATTGCAGTTTCTTCCATAAAGAAAAACTCATCATCATCCATGAGGGATTTTTGTGATCAAACCAGCAGTGCTGCTCTACTCCTGTACTTGTTTCTGAAGTCTTAGAAAAATCCGTGCTGGAAATAAACAAGGCCAAACAAAGATTGTCTTTAAAACAGTATTCTTTACTTGAGTGTTGTTTAATAATTAAACTTTTATGCTGAGGAATTTCAACATTAGTGCACACTTAAGTCCATGATATTAAAATGAGAGTTGAACCTCTATTGAGCACCTTTTACAAAATAACAATAAGACCATAAAATTTCAAGCAGGATTAAGGTGTGTTGCAATTTATGTTCAAAGCTATGTTTAAACATGCTTCATTTCATATTTTAATTTCAGGGAGATTATGGTTTGGAACATGGATACAGTGAATGTTTGATGAATTATTTTTTTCTCATTATCAGTCATGCCCTGATGAACCTAGCAAATTTAGAAGACAAGTTCTGTCTTCTAAGACAGATATCAAACCTAGAATACACTATAACACTTATAAGGACACAAATAGTTTTCATTTAGTCAGTCATTAGATAATTTTCCTAGTGTGTGTAGTTTTATGACTGTTTATTAAAAAACCTATCAGCCACCAAAAAGAGTCTGCATTATGTATATGCCAAGACATAAATAATTGCATAATACCTTATCATTTTTACTGCTAATGAGTGGTGTGCTAATCAGGGTTCTCTAGAAAAACAGAACAAATAGGAGAGATCTGTAAATACCAGATTAATAAAGGGGTCTCATACATCCATGGGAATGGAAGAATCCTAATTGTATAGGGCAGGCTGTGAAGCTGGTGACTCCAATGAAGGGTCTAGATGAATGCCTCAGGACTGTCTGAAGAAGCAGTGACTGAATCTCTTCTTCCTTAAAAACCTTCAACTGATTGGATCATCACATTGTGGGAAACGTGTGTTAGTTGATTGCAGATGAACTCAGTCACAGATGCAATCAACTCACTGATGATTCAATTCACCAGCCTCCAGTTCATTAATCAGCCATGAAATATCCTTGCAACAATGGTCAGGCCAGTGCTTGCCTGACACAAAAACTGGGTATAATCACTTGGCCAAGTTGACACCAGAATCAAACTGTCACAGTCCATTCTTTGTCAACTTGGCAGCTATACACTTCTTGAAACATGCTTAATTTCCAAATAGAACAGAATAACAGACATATATTTCACCAAACAATATCAGTTGTCCAGCATGCAACCAGAAATGTACTACATCTCTCCAGACTGTGGTGCAAGTCCTTAGGCAACATTCACTCTTAAACTTCATATCCTATGACTTAAATGCTATAACATGAACAACACAACTTATGTCATATGATAAAAGGGAAACAACATATTTGCTTACATACAAATGCAGACATACTCAAAAGAGGGAAGAAATATTCATACAATCACATTCTTTGTTTCTGTAACTGATCACGTGGTTATAACATATATTTATCACTACCTTCTACTACCCATCCCATGTTCCCTTTACCCTCAGCAAGCACTTCAGCTGGCCATGGTACTTTTCCAGGTGGGGTGACTCAGACCTTCATTCCTGAAGTTTCAGGCCATTGGTAGTCCTGCCTGGATTGAATTGTTGCATTGCAGTCTCCCACTGACAGTCACAGGGCATGGAAGTACTTAGTGACACCCTAGGGGATCTCCTGTATTCTAGGAAAACTCTATTTTGCCTCCATTGTGTAGTTGCAGTCCTATTTCCCCTTGATAGTTCAGGTCAATCACCCCAGACAGAACAGTAATCCTCTTTTGTGCCTGTGGATTCAGTGGCATGAGAAGTCCAAAGTGGACAAGTGGCAGTTTTAACTTCCAGTTCAATGGAATCATTGTGTCCCCTGGCAGGAGCACATTACGTTTGGAACTAAGACCTGTAGACAATCAGAGCATAAAGGTTCAGGGACAGGAAGAGAAAATTATCCTAGTGGATCACTAGGGGTGATAGTGAGTGGTGCCACTCCCATTTCCATGCCTTAATTCCTGGACCCGTGTATTCTGATTATGGGGGAAACAGCACCATGGAGTGGACTTTGAATCAGAGCATACACACTCTCCTGGAGAACATTGAGCCAGCCCTGGAAGGTATTGCTGACACCTAGTTGATACTGTAATTGGGTCTTCAAAAGGTCATTCCACCATTCTATTAACCCAGCTGCCTCTGGATGATAGGGAATATGATCAGATCCAAGAATTCCACGAGCATGTGTCCAGTCCCACAGTTCATTTGCTATGATGTGGGTTCCTTGATCAGAAGCAATGCTTTGAGGAATACCATGATAGTGGATAAGGCATTCCATAAGTCCATATATGGTAGTTTTTCTGGAAGCAGTACATGCAGGGAAGGCAGGGAATGGTCCCATATGAGGGGCTGAGTGTGAGTCTCTGCTGCTGCAGATTGGGCACTCAGCAGTGGCCATAGCCAGGTCACCTTTGTTGAGTGGAAGACCATGTTGCTGAGCCCATGCATATCCTCCATCCCTATCACCATACCCACTTTGTGAGCTCATTGAGCAATGGCAGGACTGGCTAAGAAAAGAGGATGACTTTTATCCACAGGATGGGTCATCTTATCCACTTGATTATTAAAACTTTCCTCTGCTGAAGTCACCTTCTGGTAAGCATTCACAAAGGGCACAAATATCTTCATGTCCTTTGCCCATTCAGAAAGGTTTATCCACATATCTCTTCCCCAGGTCACTTTGTCACCAATTTTCCTATGATGCCCTTTCCAAAGTCCCTGATCATCCACACAAAACAGCAACAGCCCATCAGTCAGTATACAAATACACCTCTGGCCAGATCTTCCAAGCAAAATGAACAACCATGTGTCCTGCTCAAACCTCCACCCACTGGGAGGATTTCCCCTCGCCACTGTCTTATAAGGATATCCCAAAATGGGACTGTAGTGCTACAGCTGTCCACTTCTGGTTGGTCACTACATACCATGCTGAACTATCTGTAAATCAGGCATGAGTTTTCTCTTCCTCAGTCAACTGACTGTAAGTAATTACCCAAGAGGTCATAGTTCTTATCTTGGAGAAATAAAGTAAGGTGGCAAGAGTGGGAGTCATGGACACTTGGGCAACTTCCTTGTATAACTCAATTGTGACTTCAGGACCTGCTTGAGCCCCGTCTCTAATATACCGTTGACATTTTATGGAGTGCTGCTGCACACGTCCAAGTGTATGGCTTGGTGGGTCAGACAACACCGAGCTCATGATAGACAACTCAAGTGTCATGATAACTTAGTTGCCCATGGTTAAGCATTCAGACTCTACTACTAAGGCCCAGTAGCAGGCTAACACCTGTTTCTCAAAAGGAGAATAGTTATCCAATGTGCTGTGCTACATAATCCTAATGGTCTGCATTGTGATTCTCCTTTAGGGGCCTGCCAAAGGCTCCAGACAGCATCCCTATCAGCCACTGAAACTTCCAGCTGGATCATATGGCCTATGTGGAAGAACAACCTGCCCAGCAGCCTGGACATGTCACAGAGACTCCTTGTTCAGGGCCCCATTCAAAACTAGCAGCTTTCTGATCACTCAGTACATGTGTAGGAGTAGAACACCTGAATGAGAAATACGTTGTCTCCAAAATTCAAAGAGGCCAATTAGGCATTGTACTTCTGTTTTGGCCATAGAAGGGACCAGATGCAAGAGATTATCCTTTACCTAAGAAGGTGTATTAATTAAGGTGCTCTAGAGAAACAGAATCAACAGGGAACACTCACAAATATAAAATTTATAAGTGTCTCAAGTGACTGTGGGAACGTAGAGTCCAAAATCCGCATGGCAGGCTGTGAAGCCGATGATTCCAATGGACTCCACAGGAGAGACTCGCCAGCTGAAGCAAGAAGAGAGCCTGTCTTTTCTGAATCCTCCTTAAGAGGCTTCCAGTGATTAGACTGAGCATCACTCATTGCAGAAAACAATCCCCTTGGCTGATTACAAATGGAATCAGCTATGGATGCAGCTGATGTGATCATGATCTAATTCTATGAAACGTCCTCATTGCAACAGACAGGCCAGCACTTACACAACCAGACAAATAGGTACCACAACTTGGTCAAGTTGACACGTGAAGCTGACCATGACAGAAGGGATATCTCAATGTGCCCCACACCACTGGATACCTAGAAAGTTCACTGAGATGGAAGGCCCCTGTATTTTTGCTGGATTTATCTTCCATTCCCTGACAAGCAAATGCCTTACAGTTAAGTCTAGTGTGGATGCTTCTTCTTCCTCATTAGGTCTAATCAGTATGATGTCATCAATATAAGGGATCTATGTGATGTCTTGTGGGAGGGAGAAATGATAAAGGTCCCTGGGGACAAGATTATGACATAGGTCTGGAGAGTTGATATACCCATGTGGCAGGATGGTGAAGACATATTACTGGCCTTGCTAGCTAAATGCAAACTGTTTCTGGTGATCCTTCTTGACAACTATTGAGGAAAAAAATCATTTGCCAGATCAATAGCTGCCTACCAGGTACCAGGCAGTGTTTTGATTTGCCCAAGCAATGATACCACATCTGGGACAGCAGCTGCAATTGGAGTCCCACCTGGTTAAATTTATGATATTCTACTGTCATCCTCCAAGACCCATCTGTTTTCTGCACAGGCCATATAGGAGAGTTGAATGAGGATATGGTGTGAATCACCACCCTTATATCCTTCAAGTCCTTAACACTGACACTAATCTTCAATCCCTCTGGGAATCTGGTATTGCTTCTTATACACTATTTTTGCTAGGTAGGGGAAGTTCTAGTGACCTCCACTTGGTCTACCCTACCATAGTAGCCCTGAGTCCATGAGTCAGAGAACCAATGTGGGAATTCTACCAATTGCTGAGAATGTTGATTGCAATTATGCCTTCTGGAACTGGGAAAATGACCAGAGAATGGGTCCAGGGACCCACTGGACTCACTGTGCAACATAGTGGCTAAAATTCCATTGATCATCTGACCTACATAAGCCCTACTCTGACTGGTGGGCCAGAGTGATGTTTTAGGCCTTCTGATATTAGTATCACTTTGAACCAGTGTCTAATAAACACTGAAATATCTGATCATTTCCTTTTCCCCAATGCACAGTCATTCTGGTAAAAGGCCATTGGTCTCCTTGATGAATGCCAGGAGGAAAGTTAACTGTAAATTTTAGGCAGTGTGAAAGGGTCCTTCCCCAAGTGTACCCACCCCTCCCCTCATTCAAGTTCTATAAATTGTCTCAAGTCTGGGAATTGATAAGGGGCTGAGACTCTCTGTTTTTGTAATTCAAGTTAGACTTTTGTTCACACAACCTGGAATTCTTCTGCTTATGGAGCTCAAACACGAATTTAGTAGACTGCCCATCTATTTTACTTCTGTTTGTCCCACAATTTAATATCCAATACCGGAAGTCTCTTCAAGTCAGATTATTCTGACTGTTGCTTTGAGTTTGCTGTCCATTATGGTGGCCATGCCTTGTCTATGGTGATTAACTGCTGCCACATGGCTTCTGTCAACTAGGGATCCAATAATACCCATTGTGTTTAAGGATTCCAGATCAGTGACAGCAGTTCCCACAGTATTATCTGACCTACAGAGAAGGGCAGCTGCAGAGCTGTTCAGGGATTATGGAGCTAGTCTCAGAATTTATTTCTCCAGGTTCTGGTGAAAGTCCTGTCCTCTGGACATTCCTGAGGTGTGTGAGCAGGTCTTCCATGATAAATCCACTCTAACATTCCAATCTCCCTGAGCCTCTGGATCCCCTCATCTACATCATACCAGGGTAATTGTGGCATCTCAACCTCTGTAATGTTGTCCACCTTTAGAACCATGTTTCAGCCAACCATCCAAACACACAGTGAATGCCTTTTCTAACCCCTTAGGCTACAACATTGAATGCAAGATCTCTGTTTAGAGGATCCATATCAATAAATTCAGCTTGATCCAACTTTATATTCCTTCCACTATTATCCCTCATCCTTAATATCCATTCCCACACATATTCTTCTGATTTCTGCCTGTGTAGATTGGAAAACTCATGCAATTCTTTTGGCATATAGTGTACCTCCTCCTGGGTCACAAACTTTGTACCTCACCTTTTTGGGCCTTTTGGAACCTTAGCCTACTTATAGGCCTTGAAGAAATGTGGGGTGGGGTGGGTCAGTCATGAAAAGAAGTAGAAGAGTCTTTCAAGCCTCTTCACCTCAGGGCATTCCACTGCAGTTTCATCTAGTGAAACAATTAGTTGCTCCAGACAGAGGAGGGAGGGCTGTTTCCACAGGAGAAGTGTTTACAGGGTTAGCAGCACTGAAGTGTTAATCTCATTAGGTGTAAATTGGACAGAAGACTCTTCTGGGGAAGGCTGAAGGTGAGGCAGGGTGGAGGTCAGGAAGATCTTTCCTCAGGGAAGTCCACTATAGGTCTGTCTAGCAGAGGCTCGGCTGATTCCAGGGATTCCATCTCCCCATCATCATCATTATCAATATCATCACCATCTCACATTTCAGGGTCCCATTCTTTTCCCATCAAAGACCTAAATTTAACAGGAGACACCTTGCAAGGCTGAGATTTTAGTTTACATTGTAAATCTGGTTCTTTGCACAATGAGGCTTTGTGTTTGGTTTTCAGAATTCTCAAGTCTGTGACTGCAGGAAATAAGATTTTCTTTCAGGACACACATGGGAACATTTACATCATCCATATAGTATTTAAGGAGCAAATTTGAAGGCTTCAGTTCATCTGTTTCCCTCATTACTGTATCCAGCATATCTAACAACAATCAGCCATTACACCTCTTAATCCCACAAAACTCCATAAAGGTGTCAAAAACATTCTCATCCAGAGCCTTGACTCAAATAAGTGTACAATTAGCAGAATCTGATGGTGATATTTTGAGTATATGTTTTGCCAACTTACCCATAGACTATCAGTGCCATCTTGATTACCAGAAATAGAGACATTGGTACCTCTGAATCTAGTCAGAATAGAAAACTAGCTATTAAAAATAATTTTTAAGATTCTGTTTCTCAAGAACTACTTCCAGTACTAAGCTGTGTTAGGGTTCTCTAGAGAAACAGACCCAATAGGAGAGATCTGTAAATATGAGATTTATAAAGGGGTCTCATGCAACCATGGGAATGGAAGAGTCCTAAATCCATAAGGCAGGCTGTGGAGCTCCAATAAAATGTCTGGACTAACTCCACAGGAGAGGCTTGCTGGCTGAAGAAGCATTAAAAGAGTCTTCTTCCTTAAAAACTCTCAACTATTTAGATCATTTCATTGTGGGATCCATGCCTTAGGTGATCGCAGATGTAATCAGTCACAGATGAAATCAACTGACTGATGATTTAATACACCAGCCTTCTGTTTTTTCAATCAGCCATGAAATATCCCTGCAGCAATCATCAGACCAGTGCTAGCCAGACCCACTTGGCCAAGTGACAAAAGAACCTAACCATCACAAGTGGGAACAGAAAATAATTGACAAGGAGTTGAAATTTTACTCTTAAATCTCAGAATGAAAATGACTATATATCCAGTCATATTTTTAGTAACATCATCAGGTCATACAATGTATTTTTTTTTTTTACAGAAAGAGTAAATGTTTTATTTAGATAAATTAAATAGTTATTATTGTGGCACTCATAATCAAAGCTCAAATCAATTCCTGGAAACCTTGAATTCACTTCCTAACCAGAATTTAAACTGCTTATACATTACCAAAATAGTTGTACAAAAAACAAGGTAGATATATGTTTAAACCAAACGAGTAGGCTAGGCTCATATGACAAACAGTACATGTCCTATCAAGTCTCAGAAATTCCCAAATGTATTCTGGTTTGGATATTAAAGATGGGATCACATCTAGCTAGTGTGGGTAAGTAAGCCAATGAGGTGTTGTTCAAACAAAATCTGTCACTAAAACAATAGCAGGCCAATATGAGTATGAGCCTATCATAGACAAAATCCACAACTGTGCCCAGCAGAGCCAGCCATGAGAGCTCAGGCGTTATGTCCAACAACTGTAAAGTAAGGAAACCCCAATGGAAAGGAAATAGCTGGAAGCAGGTGAATGGTATCCACTCTCCAGGTACACTCTTTTGGTTCTCTTTCCACACTTTCTTTATTTGCCTCCTGATTTATGGGGAGACTATTTAAGTAAACATTATATCAGATAGTACAAGGCAAAAGAATCAAAGGACCTAAAACCAGAGCTTTGGGCAACTTAAGAAAGAAGCAGTAGGAGTTGTCATAGTTAAAATGTAAAAGGGCTTAAAAACAAAACCAAATAAAAATGCCAAGGTTAGCATCACTATTAAATTCAATCTTCCTCCTGTTGCAGGTGAGGCTTGACTACAGTAAAACAGTTCACAGGTTGGGTATGAAAAAGTAACATAAAGATTAAAATCCCAATTTAAATATTGAATAAGAGGCTTATGGGGCTCTTTTCTTAAGCTAGTCAATCTGTTCAACTTGAACAAAGGAGTTCAAAGTGTCTGACTTCTGCCTGGGAGAGATGGTACTTTCTCAGACACTGACAAGTTAAGGTTATCCAACACCAAGATGAACATCAGTCTCAGGGGAAAAAAATAAAATGTTAAAGTGTGCTGGATTGAATCCCTGACTGACAGGGCAACTTGGATAGAAAGTTAAAATGGAAATGAGTGCTATTAAAGGTTATGCTATGAAAGTTTCTTTAGTATCTCCCTGACTTGACCTACAGCAAAGTTAAATTTTGCAGTTTTTTGTCCTTTTGCATTGTCCAAAGTCTGCTTCTAGGAACAACACAGCAAATCCAGACTAAACATACAGGTAAAATTAAGATATTATTTCTTCCAGCCCATGGAATGTCAATGCCAATCCACAAAAGTAGTTAAAGGGAGGAAAAGTATTGCACTGGCTTAGATTTAGGAAACTTGCCGCCATCAAATAAAGACCCCTACTCCAGACTGGTCTGCTGCCATTTGGCATCCTCTGCACACTTTTTCTGGCCTTAGATCAAAGAAAATCACATTGGGCTCTTGATTAATCCCAAGGTAAAAATCTCAATGGATGGAGTTTCTTAAGTCAAAATCAGATGCATAGCTCTCAAATCTCCTGTATTCCAGGCTAAGACAGGTACTGAGGGACTTTCAGTCCTGCCATTCAGAATGGAGATGACATCAGACATGGAAAGAGCTACAGTAGGTGGAGTCAGATAATCTAGCTCAAATAAGGGAATGGGTGGTGTGTGGAAATGCAAAGGGATGCTACTCCTTACCAGATAAGTTTTTATAATCATAAATCCTGAAATGAGAAAAATCCCTAATGAGACATCTTTGGCTCACTAGTTGTTATTGGCTGAGGGTTTAGGGAAAAGGAACCAGAATCTTACTCTACTGAGTCTGCAGTTGGCACTTCCACACACTTTCACCAGCAGAAGCTTTGGACAACCAAATATGAGCAGAAACATCTTTCTCAAAGCTCCAGAAAAGAGCTAAAGGATTGCAGTAATAGAGAGTGCTATATCAGGAAAGGGCATCTTAAAATTGGTAGAATCTTAGGGTATAAGGGTAGTTCAGTGGTAGAATTCTCGCCTGCCATATGGGAGATCTGGGTTCAATTCACAGCTCATGCACTCCCCCCCAAAATCTCCTTGAGCTACAGTAATGGGATACTCACAAGGAAACAGAATGAAATGTGACCCCCACCACACAGCATACAAAATAAATGGTAGGCTCTCATGGTACCCCGATTAGCCCCACCCAATCCCTTCATCTGTTTAGCATGTAATAGATCTATACTCCCAATGTGAGTCCTTGGCCCTGGTAACACATGGAGCAAATTAGCAGTCTTCAACCTACTGGGACCATGTGTGTCTATCCAGTTATCACTGGTGGTGGCCTGAGGAACTGAACCAGGATGCTTGGCATCAGAAAGCCTTCCAGGAACTTGTCCTCCATGTAGAAGCAGGTAACAAATCTCACCTATAAAATGCTACAGAAGAATGGAATGATTTCTAAATGTTGTGTTAGTTAATTTTTTTAATTAAAAAAAATGCTACAGAAAAGCATTCAAGTTGTGGCCTCCCAAGGGAGGGGACTGTCAATTGCAGGACAAACAATGCAATGCCCAGGACTATGAGGAAGCTGTTTCTTAGGAAAAAATGGTACATTTGTATCCACATAAACAGGAATTCCTAAGAGCACACACTCATATCCAAGACAAGATACATGTGTAGAAAGGATAAGGAGACCCCCTAAATTTGGCTTTGAGTTATTCTCTAAACTTAATATATTGTTAAGTTCTGAAAGACAATACTAACAAAGGTCATTCTCAAAACATTGGGAAGAATATTTTCTTTTTTTTTTTTACTTCCTGGCCTTTATGAAAAGTTCTGTCATAACAGTAGCTGGATCCAAAGCTTTAGGAATAAAGACCTCAGTCTCAAATTCTAGTAATAACAGATTAAAATATCAAAATATCCAAGATTCAACAGAAGACTGCAAAGCATACCATGAAAAAGGAAAAAAGGAAGAGGAAAGCATTAGTATACAAAGAATTTTCTTTAAATGGTTTTAAATATGCTCAGTTAGGTAAAGAAGAACATGGACAAGAAATGAAGGAAATCCAAAAAAATGATAGATGACAATAAAGAGAATACCAATGGAGGATGGAAATAATGAACAGGAATCACACAGATCTGAAGAACACAATAACTGATTAAAAATTCCATAGAGAGATTCTAAAACAGATTTGAGCTGGCAGAAAAAAAGAGTTGATGAACTTACTGGTAAAACAATTGAAATCATTCAATTTGAGGAGCATAAGGAAGGAAAAATGAGGAAAAGTGAACAAAGCACAAGGAACCTATGGGATAACATCTCGCACACCAATATATGCATTGGGGAAGTCCCACAAGGAGAAGAAAGAGAAAATTGGGCCAAGAAATAATGGCTGAAAACTACCAATTTTAATGAAAGACATAATATACACATCCAAGATACTCAGTGAACTCCAAAGAAGATGAAACCAAATAGACTTACATTGTGACATTTTATAAACAAACTGATAGATGTAAAGATAAACAGAGAATGCTACTGGAAAACAAATTTAAAATTAAAAACACCATAGAACTCTACAATGAACACCAATGTAAGCTATGGACCATAGTTAATAGTATGATTATGATAATATCATTTAATCCTTTGTAATAAAGGTACCATGCTAATGCAAAATATTACCAATAGCGAAATCTGAACATGTGTTTGAGAGAGGGCATGTGGGAATTCAGTACTTTCTGCAGGATTTTTCTGTCAATCTACAGCTTCCATATTTTAAAAATGTCAGCTAATACTCTATATCTGGCCAAACTGTCTTACATTCCCACATAAAAACAAGGTAAGGGAGTTCAGCACCACAAGATCAGTCCTACATGAGATGCTGGAAAAATTAAAGGATATTTGGGTTTCTTTCAGTTCTTGATGATTATGAATTAAGCCTATAACCACTTGTGCATAGGTTACTATTGTTGCTGTTGTTGTGTAAGTGTGTGTGTGTAGGTTTTTGCATGAACATTGGATTTAACGCCCTTGGGTGAATTCATAGGAACTGTTATTGCTGAACCATATGTTAAATGCATGTTTCATTAATGGGACACATACATTTATCTGACAATCTCACCATTAATGCGCATGAAGTTTCTTGTTGCTCCATATCTTCTCCATTCAAATAATTCACTATTTAATTTAACCATTTTAATAGGTATGTAGTGTTATCTTGTAGTTTTAATTTTTACTTACCTGAGGAGTAAAGACATTAAGTGTGTTCTCACTTGCTTATTTTCCATCTCATTCTCACTTGAAGAAGTGTTTGTTCAGACTTCTTGCCCATTTTTTTCAATCTGGTTGTTCATTAGTTTTTAGTTTTCTGAATATTTTATATTATTGAATTGATGTGTTCATTCATCTCTAAGTATTTTATAATTACTCTCATGATTTTTAAGGAGAGTTTTGTTTAATTTCCACTTATTTCTGAATTTTCCATTTCCTTCTGTTGTTGATTTCCAACTTCATTCCCTTGTACTCAGAAAAAATGCTCTGGATGATTTGAATGTTTAAAATTTATGGAGATGTATTTTGAGGCTTAATATATTACCCATCCATCTGAACTTAAGAAATGGCAGTGTACTGTTGTTGGATCAAGTATTTTATACATGTCTGTTAAATATAGTTGGTTTCTAGTGTTTTTCAAGCCCTCTATTTTTATTTAACCTATTCATCTTCAATTTAGATGATGTAGCCATTATGGTAAGTATTATGTTAAAATCTATAACTATTATTGTAGAAATATCTTTTTCTCCCTTTAATTCTGCCAGTGTTTGCTTCTTGTATTTTGGGGCATGTTATTTGGTGTTAAGTGCTTTTATTGTTCTATCTTCTTGATGAACTGCCCTTTAATCGATATATAATGTTCTTTGACACTAAGTTTTTTTTCATTTTTCTGATCTTTGTTCATATTTTTAAGGTAGTTTTATTGAGACATCCACACCATACAAACCATCTAAGATGTGCAAAACTGGCTCACAGTATCATCACATAGGTGTACATACAACACCATAATTGATTTTAGAACATTTTAATTACTCCATAAAATAAATAAAAATAAAAAAGGAAACTCAAATCCGCCCGTACCTCTTAACCACCCTATTACTGACCCATAGTATTGATGTATTACATTTGTTGGTTGATGAAAAAGTTTAAAATATTATTGTTAATTATATTCCATAGATTGCAATAGGTACACTTTTCCATATTATTATCTACTTATAATAGTAGCATACTTTTTAATATTTGTACAGTTAAGCACAGACATTTTCAGCCACAAATTCACTGTGACATATATTTCCATATTTTAGCTTCCAAGTTTCTTCTCATGACATACATGATTCTAAACTTCCTCTTTGTACCATATTCACACATGATTCAGACCTGTAATTATTCTTACATTAATGTACTGCTGTCACTGTCCATTTTCAAACTTTTAAGTTCAACCAAGTTAAACATTCTACATATATTAAGCAACTGTTCCCCATTCTTTAGCCTCATTTTGTGATGAAAAGAAATGACAGGAGGGTACAGAATTGAAGAGTATTAGTGTTAGGCTTCAGCTAAAGGTTTGGTCACTCTGGTCTGGTAGAAAATTGAAATAAAGCACAAAGAGCCACTGCTAGAGTGGTCATCTTTAATCATCCCCTGTGCTCTGCTCTGATGCTTACAGACCAGTAGTCCCTTATATACCAAATTACCAAAAAAAAAAAAAAGTACCACTTTACCAATAGGTGGCATCATTCATGAGGTAAATGATTGGATACAGGTATGTTACATCATTGGTTACATAACTTATGCTGTATCATGCTTTCCCAGAAATACAGACCCAGATGCACTGAGGGCACCTATCTTAGCTGACTGTTTATAATAAGCAATTTCTTGGGCCCCACACTCCACCTTTTAAATGGTCTGAATTCTAGGGGACACCTTATCCAACAGGGCTACTCCTCAGGCCCATAGGCCACAATAGCAATAAAGTGAACAAAATATTATTAGAAATGTGGACAGACATGCTACAGTTACTATTACCCAATGCCAAGTCCCTGTCATGGAGTTCCACCAGGATCATAAAGGATTCTGTGAGAGGGAGTGAATGGCTAGCATTTCCTCATCAATTTCATGAAAGGCACCTTTAACAGAATTATAATTGTCAAGAATATACATGCAACATTCTATGTGTAACATTGCACAAGTTCTCCCTTGAGTGGTTATCAAGAGATCTAAAGCCCTTCTGTTTTACAAAACCTTTCTTATTTGGATAGTTTTATCCATCAGATAAAAGAGAAATGAAGAGACATTTTGATACACAACTTTGCTTGGCTAGCAATCTTTATAATTACTAATATTAGGGCATTGTATCAGATTTTTTTTTTTGCATGGGCAGGCACCGGGAATCAAACCCAGGTCTATGGCGTGGCAGGTGAGAATTCTGCCACTGAGCCACCATCACACCACCCTGCATGAGATTTTAAAGATGTGGATCACAATGGTAATGGGAAAAAAGGCCAGAATATGATTTTTTAAATAATACTAAATTATAGCTATTTAAATGTTTATTACAACTATGGCATAGAACCAAGAACTGAATATAAACAAAAAATCAGTGCTGATTTAAGCTTGCCCTAAGCTTATGTAATGGGATGTGAAATAGAAAAAGTTAAAACCAAGGGAACTTGGATAAACAATGGACTGTAGTTAATAATAATATATGTATACTTGTTTATTAAATGTACCATGCTGATATATATGACAGGAAACTAGAGCTTGTTTACATGATAAATCTCTGCACTATCATCTTATTTTTTCTGTATATTGGAACATATTTTATGATAAAAATACATTATAACACATTGTTATATTTGTCCTAACACAAACCTTTTGTTAGGATCTAGAGTGTCTTTTTCCATTTTTTTTTTTCTTTCAGGGCTGTCTGGGTTGTTTTTTGCTACAGTCCCACATATGCAAGATTGACTGGTTTTAAGATAGTCAGGAATGAGAAGGGAGCAGGTAGTGGCAGTAAAGGAGTAAGGCTGGCAGCTTAGTCTAGAGAAAGAAAAACAGTCTTTGTCAGGATCATTACTGTTTTGCTAACTAATATATCCCCAATGCCAAGTACATTGCCTGCGCTGTGGCAGATTCCCAACAACTTGTGCTGAATGAGTGAATGAAAGAAGTAATGTAATAGATTATGGAACTTGTTGAGCAATCATATCTATGTATATAATGGGAATATTTAAAACTGTATTGAGAAGAAATAAGGAGATGAGTCACTGGGAACAATTGTGAACTTCCTCATGGAGGATATTCTGGAAAATAAGTGAAATCTTTTTAGTGTCTGAAACATATAAATAAAATCAAAAGTTCAATTGGGAACATTATGGATATTACAGAAATAAAGAGTATTATAAAACAATACTATGAATAACTATATATCAGCAAAATATATAATCTAAACAGAAAAATGTCTAGAAACATACAAGTGCCCCAAACTGCCTCAAGAAAAATAGAAAATCTCAAGACATCTATAGGAAGTGTCTAGTTTTCTAGCTGCCAGAAGGCAATATAGCAGAAATGGAATGGCCTTTAAAAAGGGGAATTTAACAAGTTCCTAGTTTGCAGTTCTAAGGCTGAGAAAATATCCCAATTAAAGCAAGTATATAAAAATGTCCAAATTAAGGCACCAGCAAGAGGTTATCTTCACTCAAGAAAGGCCAGTGAAGTTCAGGGTTTCTCTCTCAACTGGAAAGGCACATGGTGAACATGGCCTCTTGCTTTATGAAGCTCCCACAGAGGCATTCTCCTTAATCTCCAAAGGTTGCTGACTGGTGGACTCTGTAGTTCTCTTATCTCTGCTGCTGTCATCATTCTTGTGACTCTGCTCTGTTGCTCTCCCATAGTTCTCAAAAGGGACTCTCTCCAAAATCAAGACACATATGGAATGGGTGGAGTCACAACTGTCTCTAATCAAAAGTTAAGTCCCACAATCGAGTGAGTTATATCTCCATGGGAACAATCAAAAAGCTCCCAGCCAGCAATATTGAATGAGGATTAAAGGACATGACTTTTCTGGGGTTCACCACAGATTTAAACTGGCACAAATAAAGAGATTGAATCAGTAAACAAAACCAAATGTCCAAGATCAGATGACTTCAGTGGTGAGTTCTAAATATTCAAACAAGAATTACCAAAAGTCCTTCTCAAATTCTTCCAAAAATTGGAAGAGGAGAGGACATTCTTTAACTTAGTCCTTGAGGCTAGCTTTACTCTGATTCCAAAGTCAGATAAAGACAGCATAGGAAAGGAAATTTTGAGACCAAATTCACTTATGAATACAAATGCAAAAATCTTCAACAAAATACTGGCAAACCAAGGTCAGCAGCATATTAAAAGCATTATCTACCATGACAAAAGAGGGTTTATCTCACGAATGCACTGGTGGTACAACTGAGGAAAATCAATCAATGTAATATACTACATTAATGGAATGACAGGAAAAATCAAGATCATTGCAATTGACAAAAAAAAAGCATTTGAGAAAAAATTTAAGACCCTTTCATGATAAAGACAAATAAAAATAGAATTAGAAGGGAATATGTTCAATGTTTAAGGATAGCTCCATAAAACCAATAGATAACATCATAATGGTGTAAGAATGTTTTCCCACTTATGTTGTGTATTAGACAAGAAAGCCTGCTTTTTCCTCTGTTATTCAAATGTGTAGAAGAAATTTGAGCCAAAAAAAGAAATAAAAGGCATCCACATTTAAAAGAAATAACAGTAAAAAAAAAAAAAAGTCTCTTAATGGATGATACAATCCTACATACAGAAAATCCCAAAGAATTCAAAGGAAAACTATTAGTCCTAATTAAATTAATGAGAAAATTTGGGAGATACATTTAAATATACAAAAATCATTTTTTAAATAAAAATAGCATTTATTTTACAAGTGCTTTTCTAAGAAACTTCATTTAATTGAATTACCAATAGTATTTCTATAAATGGGAGATGATAGGTAGGTTACAAAGTACTATCCTTTGAGTTCAGCCATATAGAATTTGAAGTTTCTCTTTTGAAACTTATTTTAAAAACCCAGACTACAGATGTGAACGTGAGAAGGAGAAATATGTCCAGACTCCCAGAGGCCTTTTATGACTCATAGATGGGACACAGATGGATGGACATGGTGTTTCCTTGATTTAGACCCGAAGTCCCAGGGCAGCCATGGCACCTGCAGCACTTCATTTCTGTTTACCCCAAATATCCCAACCTCAACTCCTTATTTTAGGTAAGACAATTTTGACTGTCTTCCTTCCATCTTCAACTAAACAGCCTCACTAAAATCCTCTTCAGCACTTTTTTCTTTATCTTTTGACTATGGTGGAATTCTTTACTTTCAAAAAAAAGCTAATGAACTTTTAAATAACAACCCAATTATAATAAATGTCTTGTAAATACAGAAACAATGATCTCTTCAAGCATCTTCCAGCTCTACCCTTCACCACCAAGACTGATCAGTGTGTTCTCCACAACCAAATGGAATCTGTACACCCTGAGCACTGGTTCCTATCAACATTCACTCACTGGCCTCACCTCAGGATTCCCCTGTTTCCATCACAATTAAAGGTGGTGGGATGAGTCACTCTTGGCAGGTCTCTAGGTGCAGGGCACAAAAAGGCACTAAATATGAGACTTCCAGAGAAATCCTAGAAGTGTGAGATGTAGTTTAGTGAAATAAAATGTGGTAAATTCAGCTGAAAAGAAGGGTGAGTCCGACTCTAAAGGCTCACTTCTGAAGCAACCTTGGGAGACATGTGCTTGAAAATGGCAGGGCCACAGGAGAGATGGAGCCTGGGTCACCCAGTCTTCCCCAGAAGGAGAGACTCCTCCACCCAGTAAGACTTGGATTGAAACAGGACCAAGTGGTTCCACAGGAAATCCATTAAATTTTAAGAATTTGCCAGTCCTAACCTATTTTACTTAAGAGCTTATGATTGACATGTAGGTTTGTAAGTTGAAGCTTTTGGTGAGATGTTGCATTCCTCTGCCCCTGCTTGTTTTATCCAAACAACAAGGAAAAGGAACCTTCAGGGAAGGGAGATCCCTGTAACATTTGTAAGCAGTACCATGCATCCCAAGGGCTGAAGGAAATTCAAGACAGGAGAATAAACCCACCCAGGGATGAGAGCCCAGGAGTCCAGAATTGCCATGGTCCCACCATCAGGCCCCAACATGCTCCTGTGCAGGAAAGGGATAACGGCATGGCACTGACTAATCCTCTACACTTCCTGTAGGCCCAGATGGGGCAGAGAGAGGCCAAAGCTCAAGGACTGGTCTCCCTGGTTGCCATCAGGAATTACCCCTTTCCTTATTTCACAGTACACAAATATCACTTTGTACAGACAGCAGAACAAAATTTGATGACCCTGTTTTACAGAACCTTGCTGGCCTCTCCCCTACTCCTGCCCAAATGACAGTGTGTTCTGGTTGCCAGGCACTTGCTTGCAATGGAGATGGCACATTTCACAGGATTCCAGAGAGTCAATGTAGCTAATAGGATACTGGCACTCAGAGGCAGAGTTGGTGGTGAGCTAATGAATTATGGAGGACCTGCTGATTGCCACCAAACTGTCTCACCAGGTAGTGCTGGAGCACCTTTGTGGTGCTATGTTTATGATGTCTGAAAGCTGGAAACATCTCTGAGGTGTCTTTGGGTTTCCCTCAGAGATCATGATATGTATGGTTACTCTTATAGAAAAGTGTCAAAATTCAGTAAAGAGGGAAAAGGATAGCCTGTGTTGAAGAACACTGCCAAATCCCTGAGAAGATTTGCCATATGACACTAACCTAAGAGGTCCTTGAGTCCTCTGTGGCAGAGGCCAGTACTCTGACATTACAAAATCTGTGCTAGGTAGTAGTCAATACCAATCTGAACAGCTCTTCATTCGAGGATACAGCACATCTTCTGGAAAAAAGAACAGATATGGCTCACCTTCAAAAACAGACTCAAGAGGGACAAAGCAGGAGACTCCCTCCAATCCCACATGATTGATGCAAAAAAAAAAAAGGCATCTCACATGAATGGAGAATACTTTCAGAAGAAAATAAAGGATGGTGTGAAGGAAAACAGTCATCTTCAGGAAAATCTACACATAACTACCCAAAAAAACTGTGGGGTGGAAACAAAGGGTATGAGAATTGAAGGGACAGATAAAACTGCTTGAACAGTCCAATGCAAGAAAGAAGCAGGGGCTACCCCCAGGTGCCACCAAGGGAGATTCATTGGTTTCATGACTGCTGTGAACCCATGGGAGATGGTATTAGAGCCAAATGCTGCTGGGCTACTGCTGGGATGTTTCCTAGTTTTAGGTTTGATCACTCAGGAGATGCTAAATTTATCTAAGAAATCAGCTTCTTGCTTTGTGAACTTCTCAAGAATACATCAGATCACAAATATTCAAGCTGAAATCTACCAGAAAAACTTTGAATTTGAACTCTTAAATCTAGAAAAAGATACACAGGTATTGTTTATCCTTTCTTTTTAGGTATTGCCCCAAAGCTAACAAAGTCTTCTAAATTTGTGTTTAAGTTGAAGCTCTGTTGGCTTGACTAATCCAAATAGCATGAAAAGTGACTAAGTTGAGAGCACCTGAAAATCAGTAGAATGAAAGGAATGGTGGAAACAGAGAATGGATGGTAGACAATAAGATTGAAACACTGAGACACAGAGGAATATAATGGGTGACTTCTTTGCTCATGTTAGAGACAGTCACATTTGTTCCTTCACTAAGCAATCTCACTCCTACAAACTGACCTGAAGGTAGACCTGGATAATACGAAAATATATATGCCCATGTTTGTTGATTGTAGCACTGATTTTTTGATTTGTAATTGCAAAATCCTGGAAGCAACCTAAATAACTCATGTATAGGAAATTGGTTGAACAATCTTCAGTAATCACACAATGGAGTACTCTGCAGGATGAAGACAGCTATGAATAGATAAATGAATACCAGGATATATTGTTACATAAAAAGAGCCAAGTACAAAAAGGTGTGCTACATTTTCTGTAAGAAAAGAAGAGAAATAAAAATGTGTATTGTGTGTGTGGGTGTATGCACCTGCTTGTTTCTGCAAAAAGAAACAAGTAAGAATAGGAAGAGTGGAAGAGATAAGAGAGGTAGTGATACTTTACTGAGTATAGCTATTTGTACAGTTTTGACTTTGGAACCTTGTTAATGGTTTAATAGTCAAAAATAAAATTAAATCAGAGGATCAGAAAAATCATGTAATGGATTAGAGACTAAAACACATAAACCCAATAGTTTCAAATGAATGAATAACAATATACAAGGAAAAAAGTAGTAGTCTAAATAACTTTTATTTAAGATGTTTTATTCACACACCATACAACCTATCCAACATGTACAATAATGAATGGTGTTCTGCTAAATAACTGTTCTTAATGTAATTTTGTTGAGATATATTCACACACAGTATAATCCATTCAAAGTATACAGTCGATTGCTCACAGTATCATCATATGGTTGTGCATTCATCAAAAAATTTTGAAATATTTTCATTACTCCAAAAAAATAAATAAAAATAGAGAAGACCCAGAGTAATACACACCTCTTACCTACCCATGTTATTATCATTGTTGTCTTTATTATTCATCTATGCATACACACACACTGGCAAAAGGGTGTATCACAGTCAAGGTTTTACCATCACACAATGAAAGTTTTGTGGTTGTATTGTCATTGTTGAGGGACAGGGATGCTGGACTGCAGCTCAGCAATTTCAGGTGATTCCTTCTGGGTACCCTAATATACTAGGAACTAGGGAGAGGTATCTGTATGTTGAGTCAGTGATCATAGTCATTTATTTCTCAGTTGCACCTTCTCCTTCTCAATTGATCTTTCTCTCACACTTCACAGATGTCAAAGCAATGACCATTTGGCATCTTCATGATGGATGGGGATATTGACCTTGTCAGGTAGGG
Organism: Tamandua tetradactyla; assembly: GCF_023851605.1. Lineage (NCBI taxonomy): Eukaryota > Metazoa > Chordata > Mammalia > Pilosa > Myrmecophagidae > Tamandua > Tamandua tetradactyla. Next base: position 46,210,567 of record NC_135335.1, on the reverse strand, counting down.
AAATGAAGCTGGTTGATGTTCTTGGAAAGGCTGGTGCCTCTGGGTTTTGGGCCTGTCTATTGTGGGAACAGTCTGGCAGCCTTGGGTTTCTGAAGAGATGAATTTGCTAGAAGGAAGTTTTGTAGAGTCTTGGATGGACCTCAAGGTATCCTTTGGGGTTTTAGGGAATACTGATGGTTGGAGCTTGGCATACTGTTACAATTTGCAATGTCTGGCTGAAGTCTGCATAAGGGTAACCTCCAGAATTCTCTCTCTACACTATTTGAAATCTCTTCACCAATGAAACTTTATTTTGTTTCATTTCTTTTCTCTTTGATTGGGAGGGCATTCTTAATTCCAAGATGCCAGGGCCAGATTCATGCCTAGGAGCCAGGTCCCATGTTGCCAGGGAGACTTACACCCTGTGGGTCATGTCCCACATAGGGAGGATAGTAGGGATGGTATTGAGTTTATTTGCAGGGTTGGCTTGAAGAAAGAGGCCACATCTGAGAAACAAAAGTGATTCTCTGGGGTGAATCTGGGGCATGGTTATAATTTGGCTTGGCTTCAACATTGCAAAAGTAGTTTTGTGGGGTGGATCTTGGGATTGAGGGCACGGCTTGTTGAACTCAGAGTCCCTGATGTTGAACTCAGAGAGTGTCAGGGGTTCCCCAGGTGGAGAAGTGTGGTGGTTCCACACTTTTCCCTAGTCATTCGGGGGGACTTGCAGATATTTTAAAATTTTCTGTCCATAATACATTGGAATAGGTTGGGGTGTTACTTTAAGCTATAAGTAATGTTACAGATCTCATTTTATACAATAGAATGTTAGGATCTCATTCTCTATTCTATGCTGTATTAACTATGTTGTTTAATGCTGACTTTCAGAGCTGCAGAACTCTGGCTCTGCATCTTGGGTTTTGTATGGATGCCCAGGGCTCCAGGAAGCTGCTGGTGTGTACATGGTCAATGGGGCATCTCAGAGTTTGGAAATGGCAGTTGGAACTCAGGAATGGATGTGACTGTTGTGGGCTCTTGTATTCTGTGATACTTTACAGTGAGCCTTGTGGAACGTTCTGTGCTCCTTGGTGGTTGATTGCCCATTCTCCCACCACATTCTACCCCCTGCTAAAAACTTTAGAAAGTGACTATATACTACTGACTATATACTATAAGTCTAAAGGCAAAAAGAACTACAAAAAAAAAATCCTGAACTCAGCTTAGTAGATTTGTTGTCTTTAGTGATATGGGTATAGCAATTCATACACTATTTTTCAGGTATTGTAAGATTAAGAAAATGAGTAAACATATTATTGAAACCTATTCTGTGGGAGAAGGGAGATATAAATATGGAAGTGGGAAGCAAGGAAGAACCCTATGTTTGGACTGGAATTAGAAGGATCAATATGAAGTCATGATTTTTCAATATATATGTGGGGTTTTTTTAGATGCATGTCCCTGGAATCAAACCCGGGTCTCCTGCATGAAAGGTAAGTATTGTACCACTGAACAACCCATGCACCCATATATATGGGTTTTTGTTTTTATTTTTCCTGTCTCCATCCACTGTAAGGGTCTAGAAGAATGACACCCTATTGGTCAGCATACTTAGTGCCTGTGCTTGTTTGAAATGGTTATGCACCCTAGAAAAGCCATGCTTTAATCCTGATCCAATCTAGTGGGAGCAACTGTTTCTTTTAATTGTCACTCAGTAATGTAGGTTGGAATCTTTTGATCAGATTATCTCCATGGAGATGTGACACACCCAATTGTGGATATTAATGTTTAATTAGAGGGAGATGTGACTCCACCCATTTGAGGTGGGTCTTTATTAGTTTACTGGAATCCTTTAAAAGAGGAAACATTTTGGAGAGAGTGACAGAGCCACAACAGAGCCATGAGAACCACAGAGCCTGTGTAGCCAGAGACCTTTGGAGATGAACAAAGAAAATGCCCCTGGGGGAGCTTAATGAAACAAGAAGCTTAGGGGGAAAGCTAGCATATGTTGCCATGTTTGCCATGTGCCTTTCCAGTTGAGAGAGAAACCCTGAACGTCATTGGTCTTTCTTGAGTGAAGGTAACCTCTTGTTGGTGCCTTAATTTGGACATTTTTATAGACTCGTATGACCTTAGAACTGTAAACTTGCAACTTAATGAATTCCCCTTTTTAAAAGCCATTCTGTTTTTTGTATATTGCATACCAGTAGCTAACAAACTAGAACAGTGTCCATATCTTGTTTCTAAGCATTATTCATCACTAAGGAAAAAGGCTCTTTTGAGAAAACATTGAGGAGAAGGCTAGTATAGGGAATGTGCAAGATGAGCTTGGAATATGTTACAGTAGAATGTAAGGAAGTGCTCAAAAAAATGATTGTTATGATGTCAAAAGCACACAGGAACTAGCTTGAATGGGCTCCCACTGACCTACATGGATTTAAGCAATTAACTAAATAAGCACAGTAATGGATTATAACCTACTGAATTAAAAAAGAATCCATGATCCAAGTAAAGAATGGAGTTTAATTAATATTAATGTATCAGTGCCAGTTTCTTAGTTTGACAAAGGTATCATGGTAATATCAGATGTTAGTAATATGGGAAACTGGGTGAGTGATAAATGGGAACTATCTTTACAGCCATTCTGTAAATATAAAATTATCCCTAAATGAAAAAATTTTAAAGAAAAAGAATTAAGGAGGTGTAGGATAAAGAGGGGCACATAAAATCTCTCACTGAACTGTGCTGAAGATCATACATTTGCCTGATCACTTTAGAGAAGCTTACATGGGTGAGGAAAACATGCAAGTAGGCAAAAAGAGGGAATCAGAAAATGGAGATCACCTAGTCTATCAGGTGGCAGTCAATTTGAACAAACTTATTAATATAGTCAAATGTTTCTTTCCAAAATTCTAGAAGGAGAAAAACAAGAAATATTCAGAAAAGAATGTGAAGAAAACGAAATGATTGAAGAGATTATAGGGAAAATAAAAAATCCTTAGAACAAGGAAGCATCTTGTCCTCACAGCTATTAAATAAGCATGAACTGTTTCAGAAGACATGTCAAATACTTCCTGATGTCCATCAAGAGCATGTGCTGCAGCTTGAGAGAAACTGAGAAGGAATCCATCTGCTCTGAAATGGAGACGAAATTTTGTGAAGTGTATACATACATGAACTCCAAAATCAGAAGTACAATCTCTACATGAATATGGCTGAAGATTGGGCAAAGAATTAGAAAGAACCAATTCCTTCTATTACAGCCAGGCCATATACTATGAGAAGAAAGCTCAACAAAAGGGGGCTGGAAGCTCTGTCCATGAGGAGAAGTCTCAATGAGCTAAGAAAGGAAAATGATTACAACAGGGAAATATTGGCAGAAGTAGAGTTTTTCTCAGGTGGGCTTTTGTCCCAGATGTTCCAACTACAAACATCAGGGGCTCCAAGTTGTGATTCAGTTTTCATAGCTGCTGAACACTAGTCATCCCTAACTACAACAAGACATATGCCAGGGTTTTCTTCTTTAAAACTAATCTTGTTTAACCTAATTTTAGTTTAACTTCTGTCATTTACTAACTGCTATAATTGATGTTCTTTTGAACTTCTTTATTACTATAATTTCCAGGATAGTATTTTACAAATATATATTTGCTTAACAGAGCTGTTCTGAAAAATTCCATTTCATTAGGCCCTTTAGAATTAGATAATGTAACTATTGTGATTTAATTGAAAAAAAAGTCTAGTATTAGTTTTGTTTATGATAGTCTTGGTGTTTAAATATTAATACATTTTTTTGGAAAACAAACAAAAATAAAAAACAAAAATCCCAAAGTACACACACAAAAATACACTAAAAAGCAAACTGAACAAACAACTAGTGACATTTCCCATACCTCAAAACATACAGAATCGTTCATAGATTACTTTGCAGTTGATGTCTGCTTCAAATATGAGGTTTCATTTTTTAAAAAATACATCTGAAAACTTATCAGAAATATGCAAAGGATCCCCAATATAAATTTGCCTTGACTTCTTTCTGAATATATCATGGGGTCCTGCTCCCACAGGAGAGTTGAGCTCTCTCAACACAACACTATTTTGTCCCTGATGCTTCCCTGAGCACCTACAGTGGGTCTTTTTTTGTTTTTAATGTTTTTATGTTTTAATGTTTTGTGAAAAATAACATATATATACAAAAAAAGCAATAAATTTCCAAGTACATTTCAGCATTTTAGCAAGTAGTTATACAACAGATTTTAAAGTTTGGTACGGGTTACAGTTCCAAGATTTTTCATTTTTTTTCTTCCAGCTGCTCCAAGACACTAGAGAAAATCAATATATTGATTTTCACAAAAGAAATATCAATATATTGATTTAGTAGCCATATCCATTTGTTAAATCCTACCTTCTCTTTTTTCTTTTTTGTGAAAAATAACATATATACAAAAAAAGCAATAAATTTCAAAGTACATTGCAACAATTGGTTGTAGAACAGATTTCAGGGTTTGGTAGAGGTTACAATTACACAATTTTAGGCTTTTATTTCTAGCTGCTCAAAGGCACTGGTGACTAAAAGAAATATCAGTATACTGATTCAGCACTCATACTTACTTGTTAAATCCTACCTTCTCTGTATAACTCCACCATCTTTGATCATTCTCTCACTCTAAGAGTATTTGAGCTATGGCTAGTCTAACTTTTTCATGTTGAAAGAGGCTATTGATAATATGATATAGGTGGATGGAACTAGTTGATATTCTAGAAAGGCTAGCCCCTCTGTAGTTCAGGACTTATCTGGCCCAGGAACCCATCTGGAAGTTGTAGGTTTCTGGAAAGTTACCCTCATGCATGGAATATTTGTAGAATCTTATATAATGCCCTAGGTATTCTTTAGGGTTGGCAGGAATGGTTTGTTAGGGTTTGGCAAGTTATGATAGTAGCAATGTCTAACTGTAGTTTGCATAAAAATGAGTAGCCTCTCAACACTATTTGAACTCTTTCAACCACTGACACCTCATTTGTTACACTTCTTTTTCCTATTTTGGTCAGGATGGCTTTGTTGATCCCATGATGACAGGGCCAGACTCATCCCTAGGGGTCTGGGGTCATCTCCTATGCCACCAGGGAGATTTCATCTCTGGATGTCATGTCCCACATAATGCAGAGAGCTATGTTTTCTCTTTTATAGGACTCCAGAAACTTACCAAGACCCACCCAAATGGGTGGAGACATGTCATCACCTAATCCAGCTTAACAACCACTCTTGATTAAATCACATCTCCAGGGAGATGATCTGATTGCAGTTTCAAACATACAGTATTGAATAGAGATTATTCTGCCTTTATGAAATGGGATTTAGATTAAAATATGGCTTTTCTAGGGGATATACATCCTTTCAAACCAGCACAGGAGGTAAAGAAGAGTTTTCCTGGAATATAGGAGATCCCCTAGGGCATCATTTGTCAACTTGGCCAGGTGGTAGTTCCCAGTTGTCAGGTCAGGCAAGCACTGGCCTGGCTGATGCTATGAGGATATTTCATGAACTTAAATCATGATCACGTTGGCTACATCCACAGCTGATTGCATGTGTAATCAGCTAAGGGTATGTCTTCTACAATGAGTGATGCTTAGTCTAATCAATGGAAGGCTTTTAAGGAGGATTGAGAAGAGACAATCCCTTTTCTCACTTTAGCCAGCCTCTCCTGAGAGTTCATTGAGGAACTTCATTGGAGCTGCCAGCTTGCAGCCTGCCCTACATCCTACCCTTGAACTCTACATCCCCATGGTTACATGAGACACATAAATTTTATATTTATGAATATCTCTGCTGACTGTTTTTGTAGAGAACTCTAGCTAAAACAGCTTGGTACTTGGAGTGGTTCTTAAGAAACAGAATCTTAAAACTGGGTCTTTGTGATTGCTTTTCTACTCTGACTAGACTCAAATGCACTAATGACTCTGTTTCCTATAATCAGAATGAGACTGCCAATCCATGGGATGAGCTGGCAAAAGAAATAGTCAAAATAGCATCACTGGATTCTGTTAATTCTTCATTTATACAAAGCCAGGCTCTGGGGATAATATTTCTGACACCTTTATGGAATTTTCGTGGAATTAGGAGGTATAGAGATTTTGGCTGGTTGTTGTTAGATATATTGTATACATTGATGAGGGAAAGGATGAGCTGAAGGCTTCAAATGACCATATCACAGATGTAAAAGTTTTATGAGTGCCCTGGAGGAAAATCATATTTCCTATAGCCACAGACTTGACATTTCTGAAAATCAGACCCAGAGTCTCAATGTTAGAGTAGCAACTTTACAGTGTAAACTGAAATCTCAATCTTGCATATAGTCTGCCATTAAAGTGAAGGCGTTGATTGGAAAGGAGTGGGATCCCCAAAAATGGGATGGCAACATATGTTTGATAATAATGGTGGTTGAGAGGTTGAAACCCTAGATCATGCTAAGTCTTTTCCAGATAGCCCTGTAATAGTCTGCCTTGAGGACATAGCCACCCCACATCCAGACTGCCCTGAAGAGTTGGCCACCCAACCTCCCCTGAAGGGATTAACCCTAGAGTGATTGGTCCTGTTTCACCAGATGAAACTGCAAATGAATACCTTGAAGAAACTGGCTTGGAAGATACTTCTAATTCTTTTCATGACCCACCCCCACCACCCCTCATTTCTTCCAGACTATAAGTAGACTAAAGTCCCAAAAGGCCCTAAAATGTGAGGTACAAAGTGTAACCCACGATGAGGTACATTATACTCCAAAAGAACTTCATGAGTTCACCAATTTATATAGACAGAACTCGGGAGAATATATGTAGCAATGGATTTTAAGGGTGTGTGATAATGGTTGGGAGGAATATAAAGCTGAATCAAGCTGAATTTATTGATATGGGCCCATTAAGCAGAGATTCTGCATTCAAAGTTACAGCTCAAGGGGTTAGAAAAGGCATTAACAGTTTGGACGGTTGGCTGAAACATGGATAAAAGGTGGCCAACATTACCTGAGGGTGAAATTCCAGAACTGCCATGGTATACAGTAGATAAGGGGATCCAATGGCTTAGAGAGATTGGAAAGTTAGAATGGATTTATCAAGGAAAGCCTGCTCATACATGCCAGGAATGTATGAAGGAAGCATCTTTTACTAGAACTGTGAGAAATAAATTTATGAGACTAGTTCCATCATCTCTGAAGAGCTCTTAAGTCACCCTTCTCTAGAGGTTATATATTACTGTGGGAACTGCTGTCACAGAGTTGGAATCCTTAAACATAATGGGAGTGATTGGATCCCAAGGAGGCAGAAGCCAGGTGGCAGCACTGTGTTGGCTAGTAGATTATGAGGTACCTAGAAGTACAATAGATGGGCAGTCTACTAAGTTCTTGTTTGAGCTGTATAAGAAAAAGAGTTCTAGGTCAAGTGAATAGAAGTCTAACTTGAATTAAAACACAGAGCGACATGGCCCCTTAATCAATTTCCAGACTTGAGACAGTTTATAGACCCAGAGCCCCTTGAATGAAGGGGAGGCCAGGTCCCTTTGGGGAAGAAAGTGTACCAAAGTGTACCTGTTACACTGCCACAAATATATACTGTTTACCTTCCTCCAAGCCTTCAGCAAGGAGACCAATGGCCTTTTACCTGGCCATGCACACATTTAACTGTGCATTGGGGAAAAGGAAATGATCAGATGTTTTCACGATTATTAGACACTGGTTCAGAAGTGACATTTATTCCAGGGGATGCAAAACATCACTCTGGCCCACCAGTCAGAGTGGGGGCTTATGGAAGTCAGGTGATCGATGGATTTTAGCTCAGGTCTGTCTCATAGTGGGCCTAGTGGGCCCCCAGACACATTCTGTAGTTATTTCCCCAGTTCCAGAATGCATAATTAGAATACACATTGTATGAGTTAGGGCTCTCTAGAGAAACCTAGAATCAACAGGGAACACTTGCAAATATAAAATTTATAAAACTGTCTACGTGACCGCAGAAACGCAGAGTCCAAAATCCACAGGGCAGGCTGTGAAGCCGATGACTCCGATGGATGGTCTGGATAAACTCCACAGGAAAGGCTCACCAGCCAAAGCAGGAATGAAACTTGTCTCCTCTGAGTCCTCCTTAAAAGGCTTCCCATGATTAGATTAAGCATCACTCATTGTAGAAGGCACTCCCCTTTGACTGATTACAAATGGAATCATGTGGATGCAGCTGACGTGATCATGATCTAATCCTGTGAAATGTCCTCATTGCAACAGACAGGCCAGCACTTGCCCAATCAGATAAACAGGTACCACAACTTGGCCAAGTTGACACATGTCCCTAACCATGACACACATACTGAGCAACTGGTAGAATCCCCACCTTGGTTCTCTAACTCATGGGGTGAGGGCTACTGTGGTAGGAAAGGCCAAGTTGAAGGCACTAGAACTGTTCCTACCCAGCAAAACAGTAAATCAGAAGCAATACGTGGGACTGCAGAGATAACTGCCATCCTTTAGGACTTGAAAGATACAGAGGTGGTGATTGCCACCACATCCCTATTCTACTCTCCTATTTGGCCTGTACAGAAAACAGATGGGTCTTGGAGGATGACACTGGATTATCATAAACTCAACCAGGTGGTGACTCCAATTGCAGCTACTGTTCTGGATATGGTATCATTGCTTGAGCAAATCAATACATCACCTGGTACCTGGTATTCAACTATTGATCTGGCAAGTGATTTTTTCTCAGTAGCTGTTAGTAAGTACCACCAGAAACAGTGTGCTTGCAGCTGGCAAGGTCAGCAATATACTTTCACTGTCCTACCTCAGGGGTATATCAACACTCCAGCCATATGTCATAATCTTGTCTGCAGGGACCTTGAATGTTTTTCCCTCCCATAAGACATCACACTGGTGCATTATATTGATGATATCATGTTGGCTGGACCTAGTAAGCAAGAATTAGTTACTACTGTAGACTTATTGGTAAGGCATTTGTGTGGCAGAGGATGGGAGATAAATCCAACAAAATACAGGGGCCTTCCATCTCAGTGAAATATCTAGGTGTCCAGTGGTGTGGGGATGTTGAGATATACCTTCTAAGGTGAAGGATTAGTTGCTGTATCTGGCCCCTTCTACAACCACAACCAAAAAGGAGGCACAATGCCTAGTTGGTCTCTTTGGATTTTGGTGACAGCATATTCCTCATTTGGCTGTGCTACTCCAGCCCATTTACTGAGTGACCAGAAAGCAGCTAATTTTGATGGGTACCTGAACAAGAGGAGGCTCTGTGACAGGTCCAGGCTGCTGTACAAGCTGCTCTGCCACTTGGACCATATGATCCAGCAGATCTGTTCTAGTCTGCTGCCTGCCGGAATGCAATATACCAGGAAGAGTATGGCTTTTTAAAAGGGAAATTTAATAAATTGCTAGTTTATAACTCTAAGGCCGAGAAAGTGTCCCAATTAAAACAAGTCTATAGAAATGTCCAACCTAAGGCATCCAGAAAAAGATACTTTGGTTCAGGAAGGCCGATGAAGCTGACAGTTTCTCTTTCAAGTGAGATGGCACATAGTGAACACAGTCAAGGTTTTTCTCTCATCTGGAAAGGCACATGCCAAACACAGCATCATCTGCTAGCTTGCTCTCCTGGCTTCCTGTTTCATGAAGTTCCCCAGGAGGCATTTTCCTTCTTCATCTCCAAAGGTTGCTGGCTGGTGGACTATGCTTCTCGTGGCTGCATTGTTCTGCTCTCTCAGAATCTCTCTCATTCTCCAAAATGTTTCCTCTTTTATAGGACTTCAGAAACTAATCAAGACACACCCAAATGGGTGGAGACATGGCTCTACCTAACCCAGCTTAACAACCACCCTTGATTAAATCACATCTCCAGGGAGATGATCTAATTACAGTTTCAAACATACAATGCTGAATAGGGATTAGAAGAAACGGCTGCCTTTACAAAATGGGATTAGGATTAAAACATGGCTTTTCTAGGGTACATACATCATTTCAAACCAGCACAAGATCCAGTGGTGCTGGAACTGTCAGTGGCAAATAGAGATGCTGTATGGGTCTCTGGCAGGCCCCGATAGGAGAATCACAATGCAGACCCTTAGGATTATAGAGCAAAGCCTTACCATCTGCATCAGGTAACTACTTTCCTTTTGAGAAATGGATTTTGACCTGCTACTGGGCCTTAGTGGACACTGAACACTTAACCATGGACCATTAAGTTTCCACGAGATGTGAGTTGCCTACAATGAGCTGTGTTGTCTGACCCACCAAGCCATAAAATTGGGCATGCACAGCAGCATTCCATCATAAAATGGAAATGGTATGTAGGAGATAGGACCAGAGAAGGTCTTAAAGGCACAAGTAAGTTACATAAGGAAGTAGCCCCAAATGCCCGTGGTCTGAACTCCTGTCACATTACCTTCTGCTTCCCAGACCAGAGCTATGGCTTCTTGGGGAGCTCCTTACAGTGACTTGACTGAGGAAGTGACTTGACTGAGGAAGTGACTTGACTTAGGCCTGGTTTATAGATGGTTCTGCACAGTATGCAGGTACCACCCAAAAGTGGACAGCTGCAGCACTACAACCCCTTTCCAGGATGACCCTGAAGGACAGTGGTGAGGGGAAATCCTCCTAGAAGGCAGAACTTCGAGCACTGCACCTGGTTGTTCATTTTGCTTGGAAGGAAAACTGGCCAGAGGTTCATTTGCATACTGACTCATGGGCTGTTGCTAATGGTTTGGCTGGATGGTCAGGGACTTGGAATGAGCATGATTGGAAGATTGGTGACGAAGAGGTCTGGGGAAGAGGTATGTGGATAGACCTTTCCGAGTGGGATAACAACATGGATGTATTGTGTCCCAGGTGAATGCGCACCAGAGGATGATTTCAGCAGAGGACAGTTTTAATAATCAAGTAGAGAAGATGACCCATTATGTGGATACCAGTCAGCCTCTTTCCCCAGCAACTCCTGTCATTGCCCAATGGGCTCATGAACAAAGTGGTCATGGTGGTAGGGATGGAGGTTATGCATGGGCTCAGCAACACAGACTTCCACTCACCAAGGCTGATCTGGCTACAGGCACTGCTGAGTGCCCAATCTGCCAGCAGCAGAGACCTATACTTAGCCCTGATATGGCACCATTCCCCAACGTGATCAGCTACTACACAGTGGCAGGTTTATCACACTGGACCACTTCCATCATGGAAGGGGCAGCGATTTGTTCTAACTGGAATAGATATATACTCTGGATATGGATTTGCTTTCCCTACACACAATACTGCTGCCCAAACTACCATCTGTGGGCTTATAGAATGTGTTATCCATCATCTTGGCATTCCACACAGTATTGCTTCTGATCAAGGAACCCACTTCATAGCAAGTGAAGTGTGGGAAGGGGCACATGCTCATGGGATTCTCTGGTCTTGCCATATTCCCCATCACCCAGAGGCAGCTAGATTGATAGAATGGTGGAATGGCCTTTTGAAAACTCACTTATGGTGCCAATTAGGTGGCAGTCGCTGCAGGGCTGGGATGATGTTCTACAGGAGGCTGTTTATGCTCTGAATCAGTGACCACTGTATGGTGCGGTTTGTCCCATAGTCAGGATTCATGGGTCCAGGAACTAAGGGGTGGAAATGGGAGTGGCACCACTCACTATTACTCCTAGTGATCCACCAGGAAAATTTTTGTTTCCTGTCCCTGTGACCTTGAGCTCTGCTGGTCTACAAGTTTTAGTTGCAGAAGAGGGAGTGCTTCCACCAGGAGAAACAACAATGATTCCATAGAGCTGGAATCTAAGAATGCCACCTAGTCACTTTGGGCTACTTATGCCCATGGATCAACAAGCTAAGAAAGGGCTTACTTTACTGGCTGCGGTCACTGACCCTGACTATCAGGGGGAAATGGTACTGTAATTACACAGTGGAGGTAAAGAAGAGTTTTCCTGGAATATAGGAGATCTCCTGGGGCGTCTCATAGTGCTACCATGCCCTGTGATTGAAATCAAGGAAAACTGAGACAACCTAATCCAGGCAGGACTACCAATGACTGTAAAACATCAGGAATGAAGGTTTGGGTCACCCCACCAGGCAAAGAAATATGGCCAGCTGAAGTGCTTGCTGAGAGTAAAGGGAACATGGAATGGGTAGTGGAAGAAGGAAGTGACAAATATGAACTATGGCCATGTGATCAGTTATGCAAACGAGTACTGTAATGCTGTTTTGTTCATGTTATAGTATTTAAGTTGTAAAATTTCAGGTTTAAGAGTGACTGTTACCCAAGGACTTGCACTCTATTTTGGAGAAATTTAATGCGTTTCTTGTTGTACATGGGACAGTTGGGTATTGTTAGATGAAGAAAAAATGTGTTTAGAGATTAAGTATGGCTTAAGGTGATAATGAGTTGCCAAGTTGACAAGGGGTGGTGCCTAGCTGTCTAGTTGGGCAAGCACTGGCCTGGCTGTTGCTAAGATACTTCATGAACTTAAATCATGATCACGCTGCACCCACAGCTGATTGCATTTGTAACCAGCTAAAGGGCATGCCTTCTGCAATGAGTGGCACTTAATCTAATCAATGGAAGGCTTTTAAGGAGGATTCAGAAGAGACAGTCACTCTTTCTGCTTTAGCGAACCAGCCTCTCCTGAGAGTTCACTGAGGACCTTCATCAGAGCTGCCAGCTTGTGGCCTGCCTTATAAACCTTGAACTCTATATCCTTATGATTACATGAGACATTTTTATAAATGTTATATTTATGGAGATCTCTACTGATTCTGTTTCTGTAGAGAACCCTAGCTAATACATCATCCAAGCACATTTGCATATAGAACTCAAAATACTTGAAAACCTTACAGTATAAAGCTGTTGCTATTTGAGATTCTTGATTACTCTACCATATAGTTTGATACTCAGAAGGCCCTTGACTGCAAAGTTTCATTCAAAATATCAAAGAATTTAACCAAACTTTTTAAAGTCACAATATCTGCATGAAGATCAGCTGTATATCACTTAAATATACCAGTAATCTACATTTTATTTAGGTATAAAAAGTCCATTTTTAGTAACCATCATTCTAATTAACTTTTTTTACATTTATTTTTATAATGCTTTGTTCCTTCAATCACTATACCTTGAGTGTCCCCTATGTGCCAGGCACTCTTTTAGGAAGTGGGGTTACAATGATGGGTAAGCCAGGTAACAACCTTCCTCTAAGGAAGCTAGTATTATTCCTATTCTGATTAATTCAAAAGAAAAGCCTACAGGAAACTCAAGCATTCTTAATCCCCAATTTCATATTGAAGTAATCTAAGTTTTACAGAAGAATTCAAAAGAAAAGCCTACAGGAAACTCAAGCATTCTTAATCCCCAATTTCATATTGAAGTAATCTAAGTTTTACAGAAGATGAGTCACCTTTCCAGATCAGTTCAGTGGCAGTTAGGAAAGCCAGGCAGGCCAAGGGATGCCTGGTCCAGTGGTCTGTCACCAACAGCAGGGCCCCCAAATCAAGTCAGCATGTTTAATGTGAAAGACCTCAAATTCAGGTAAATATATTCCTTCTTTATAAAGGGTACCCCCACAAGTGTCTATTTGCAAAAAAAATACCCCAATGATTTAGACTGATTTCAATCTGCCTAGAAATTCATTCACTAGAGGGTCAAGGTGAGGTATTTTCAAAGCCTGCAGCAGGGCAGGCTCTCCTGAAAGCCCATAAATTCCAGAGATTTGTAGTCTTGTATGAAGAGGTAGGTGCAGAATCAGCACAGGCGTATATCCTGATGTCTAGGCACTACCTGGCATCTGCTATGACTCCTTCAAGCCTAGGAGATCTCTGTGGTAGGGTTTTGCAAACCCCAAGGGAGGGAAGGGGTCCCCTGCTCTTCAAACCAGCTGAATCTAGACTGCATCTGGACACTGGACTGCACTTGGCAGCCAACCCTGAATGATTGAGCATCACAAAGTCAGGGTTATGGCTGTGACTTTAGGATGGTGTTTAACTTTGGGGAAAGCAGCATGGCTATGAGGCTGTTCTGTGCAGGCATTCAGAGCTTAGGCCAAGAGTCAAAGGCCCTGTCAAATTTCAGACCAGGGGAATTGAGGAAAAGGGACAATCCTACAATAAGCACTGTGACTGTCCCACTGCAATTTCCTAAGCCCCAGTGGAGCATTTCTTCTTCCTCAAAATTACCTATGTTGAAACAGTAAACACTAATTATTTATGTTTGGAAATATGTCCACATGTGCATTACTTTAATGGGAGGTCAGTGGTATAATGGGAACCCTGATGGACCTTTGGTTCTCAGATTTTCCTTCCTTGGGATTCAAACCCCTCCCAGGCTCTGTTCCATTTCACTTATGGTTTTGTCCAATCTCACCAGCCTCGTGTCAGAAGGTCTGTGCAGTGACCAATGAACTTGGACCCCAGAGGAGTCTCTCCCTGGGTGTAGAGAACATGACCTGAACCGCCAAGAGATGGGAGCTCTGAAATCCCCGCTTCACAAGACCCTTCCCTTGAAGTAACCCTTTCACTACCTGCTCCTTGTTGGTGGCAAAACAACACTGGGGAAGGGGAAGACCTGTTTATTTATTCAACAAACAAAAACTAAGCAGAACAAGGTAACATTATGGCATATTTTAAGAGCTTATTATACTTTTTAAATGATCTTTTCACACATACAATTTAAGAATATACAGTCTCACATACAGAGAAAGTATCTTAATTTCAGACCTGGTGTGTATTTGTCAGCACCCTATCCATGACTAGTCCTGAAAGATCATGACAAAAAAATCTTGTCTTCTTTGCTCGTACTTGCTTTAAAATCTGGAGTATTGTACACTTAGGAACACTGAAAAACTGGCATCAGGCTAACAAATGGCCATACTGAAAGTACTTTATCCCTAGCAAAGGCAAAAAAACACAGCCACATGCAGAAGTGGAATAAAAAAGAATATTATATCTCCCTGGCAACGTGGGACAGAAGTCCAGGGATGAGCCCGGACCTGGCATCATGCAACTGAGAAACCCTTCTTGACCAAAAGAGACGAAGAGAGAAATGAGACAAAATAACGGCTCAGTGGCTGAGAGATTTCAAACAGAGGTGAGAGGTTTATCCTGGAGGTTATTCTTATGCATTATATAGATATCCCTTTTGAGTTTATGGAGTGGCTGGAGGGAAGTACCTGAAACTGTTGAACTGTGTTCTGGTAGCCTTGATTCTTGAAGATGATTGTATAACGATACAGCCTTTACAATGTGACTGTGTGATTGTGAAAACCTTGTGTGGGAGTAAGAGGTAAAATAAATTGGGTAGACTGAAATACTAGTGGTCAGTAAGAGGGAGGGGTAAGGTTTAATGGGAGGCATGAGTTTTCCTTTTTTTCTATTTCTTTTTCAGGAGTGATGCAAATGTTCTAAAAATGATCATGGTGATGATATTGCAAGCCACTGACTGTATACCATGTATGAACTGTATGTGTGTGAAGATTTTTCAATAAAAAAAAATATATATATATATGTATTATAATCACTAATAAAGGATGGCATGTTTACTTTACATAGATCTCCTTTCAAGGGAGGAAATGAAGTAACCTTCAGACTGAGACCTAAAAATGAGACCGAGGCAGCCATGCAAAGTGCTAATAAAGGAAAGAACATTATTGGCATTAGTCACAGGAAGGACAAATGTCCAGGAGGGAGAAAACAGTCTACCAATTTAAGTAACAGAAGAGTGGGGCAGAGGATGGGGATGTAGTTGGAAAGTTGGGGAGAAGGCAGATAACATGGGGCCTTAGAAGGACATGATTAGTGTGGACTTCATTCATAGAATCTCTCTATGGAAACAGGGCAGAGGAATAACATTGTGATGGTGTAGGTGCAGGGCAGAGCATCAAGATAAGCCTGGCTGGAGAGGGCAGCTATGATGGAAACAGCAGGAGACGGCTTTTCCTTTCTGCTGTGCCCTTGCTGGTCTCCTACATGCATGTCTACAGCCTCAGGATCCTCTAGAAGCCTACAGATAACCGAAGCCCTCTCCAGCCTCCACTGCTCCTACATGATGCCTCAGTTGCGCTTACCCTAGAACACATCCCCTTGCTAGTATCATCATTAGCCCTCCTCACATTCCTGTCTCTGAAACTGTCACTTCCAATGTTAGGATTGTATATATACAACAACCCATATTTACTGAGCCCTCTTCCACTGTGGGACAGGTGCTGTTGGTCCTGCCCTAGCAAAACCTCCACCCTGACCAAGCTGAGGTGGGAAGGAGAATAGGAGTAACCCTAGATTAGATGCCACAGACCCTCATTCTAAGAAGAATAAATGCTACAAAGACTGATATACGTGTGCGATCTCTTCTCGGAAGTGCTGAATTGATTGCTTTAGTCAATTTTTTCCAGTTATGGCCATATTTTGGAAAGAAGATATTCTTACTTGATTGTTGCCTTAAGTCCTGGGTGGTAAGCCTTTTAGTTAACAATGAATAAATCCATCAGGGAAGCGTAGATAAGACACCTCAGTAATTAAGGGCTGAAAGACTGAATGGTGGCACAAGATCAGAAGTTGAGTGGTTGGAGAAAAGTTACTCAGAGCCCATCCAGTCTTGTCAATCACTTTTGGCATGCACCATGGAGTTTAAAGCAGATTCCTAAATTAGGAGAAGGCATGATTTAGAACACAGTAAGTATCACTGGAGCCTTTCCTAAAATGTGAAGAACCAGAAATGACAGGGGGACAAAATTGAGGGTAAGATACCACTTAGGACTTATCATTTTAAAAAATAATTCCTCCTTCCTGACCAAAAAGCCTGATGTGACCAAAGGTGATCAAACATTAGAATGATAACCTTGTTAGGATGAAGAGATCATGACATAAATGGGTTGGAATTCATACTGAAGAGCAAACAATAGATTTTATTGAAAGGAATATCTAACCCAATAGACTGGATTGATGGTAAGAAAATAAAATTTGCATTTTGCATTTCAAAA
Source organism: Tamandua tetradactyla (assembly GCF_023851605.1). Taxonomy (NCBI): domain Eukaryota; kingdom Metazoa; phylum Chordata; class Mammalia; order Pilosa; family Myrmecophagidae; genus Tamandua; species Tamandua tetradactyla. Next base: position 46,193,595 of record NC_135335.1, on the reverse strand, counting down.
GTCTGAATCTTCTCAAAGCAATGCTGAGATTCTGTGTGAAGGCAGTTTTTAGAATTTATGGTATGTGAACTTATGTGACAGTCACCTGTGATCCTTTGAACAAGCCTGATAATTTAACCAAAATCCACACAGTGTCTTGCCAAGGGTCATGTTTACTGTACTAACTGGTACTCTGTGAGATGGGTAGTCTGTTTTGGAATTAGACACATGCTCATAAGAGTGCGACTATAAACAATCAAACCCTGATTCTTCACCTGTAATTTGGATGCACATCCACTCTTCTGAGAAAATTGAAGAGTATTGCTCAGACAGATGACTAATGTCTATCAGATGCAGAGTTGTCAAACACAACTCTTTATCTAATGGCCACCACAAACCATGAACAAATCAGCAGAAAAATAAAATACCTGTGTCTTCTTCAATTTCTCTTATTACAAATGCAGTAAATAGTATAAGGGACTAGGAGATACCTAAAGTGTTTGGAAAAAGTGGATAAATAATACAACCAATAAAAAACAGGACAAGATAAAAGGAGTAATAAAATGTTATAGGAATGCAATAGGAACTTTTCTTTTTATGCATGAACTCCATGAAAGCCCATAACCTCGATCAAATAAATTGTTTACAGGAATACGAAGGTCATTAAAAAGGAATGTATTTTAAAAATTTAATGTTACGGATACCTTTAAAAAGCTATCTCAGAAATTGAAGGAAAGATGAGAACAATCCTGAACTCTAGCGTGGATAAAGAAGGAAACTGAGACACCCTGTCATGCCAGTGTGGGCAAAAGAATAACTTCTGCTTGGCCATATTCGTCCATTTTCTTATTCCATAATCATATACTGAGCTGACATCTTAAGCCTCTATGCATCCTACAATGCACTCTGTCATTGCTCCTGTTCACCTCTGCTGCCTCATCCTTCACAATTCCCTCCACTCACATTCTCCTCTGCAGGCACAGTGAACCTCACTCATTCTCTAAGGGGTCATACTCGTTCTTGCCTCTGGGCCTTTGCATGTGCTCTTCCCACTTCTCAGCTGCACATGGCTGACACCTTCTTGATTCCAAGTCCTCAATTTAGGGAATCAAAAGATACTGTAAAGAAAGTGAAAAGCAAGTGATAAACTGGGATACAATATTTATGACACTGACAAAGCATCAGTGTCTTGACTACAGGAAGAATTACAACTCACTTTTAAAAAGACAACAGAAGAAAAATAGGAAAAAGACATGGAAAAGCTTGTTACAAAAAAAGGAAACATGAAGGAAGGCCCCATAAACATACCAAAATATGCTCAGATTTACTGAGAATCAGAGAAATGTAAATTAAGGTCACCTGATACCATTTTACATTTAAGAGATTGATAAAATTAAAAAGGATGTAGAAAAGCATTAAATATTATACATTGCTGTTTGAAGTGGTTCTATCATTTTGAGAAAACAATTTGGCATTAAATTATGAAGCTGAACAATGCAGTATTTATTACCCAGCAATTCTACTACAAGAGAAATACCCCAGAAAATCCCTTAATATATAAGCCCAGAAGATATGTGTAAGAATTACCTCTGTTCCTTTTGAGTCCCTCTTCCTTTGTTAATCCCCTCCACTCAAGGTGTCAGTAGCATGACAAGTGAGATCCCCCTAGCACCTGAAATTGTTGAGCTTAGAGGCTGGGATCTGGCTGGGCCATTCTGCTGGGGGGCCCCTAGCTACCAGTCTTTTCTTTTGAGCTGGGAGCTGCTGCAAAGAGATCTTCTGTTCAAGGAGCCTCAGAACAAGGCTCTGCCTTGGTCATCTGGGCTTCAGAGTTCCTCTCCTGCAGAGCTGACTTCCCTGTCACTGCTGGGGCAGGAGGCCATACCTGCTAGGGGCACAGGTAGGGAGCGAGGCTAGAGTATCCTCTTTTTCCAGCTTCATTCTCATTCACGATGCCTCAGGCACTGGCCTCCACTCCCCGGTGTTCTAAGGTAGCTACCACTGTCCACCTTGCTCCAGCTCCACAAGATTCCCACCTTTTTGCTCTCAGGGGTTTTGCCTTTATAAAAACCATTTCCTATCATATTAGAGGAGTTTCAAGAGGAAGAGGAGTTAAATCTGCCATATTGAACAAAAGTTTTCTATATTAAATTCTAAACTTTATTGAGGTTTACTGGGCCAACAATCTCGGGTGCCTGAGCTTACAAAGTTGGTTTCTCTTGGGTCGAAGAACTGAATTCCAAGCTTGGGACTAGGTCTACCACATGGCAATTAACCACACCAGTTTTTCCAAAACCACGGAAGACTACACTGAGGCTTCTAAAAACAGTTCAGGTACTAAGGGAACTTTGCCTGTGTCTTAAATTCTCTTCACGACGTATTGGTTTCACACGCCCCATCAATCGGGCTGAAGTTTCACCTATTGTGAAATTCGAAATTTCATCGAATTTACGATGCCATCAGTTTAAGATGCACTACTGTTTCCTGAGTCACTAGTAAGAGAATGCTGCCAATTCTGCAAAAACACACCATTCGCTGTCTTTTAGAGATGTTAGAATGCAAAAAATACACACCTTAAAATCGAAGAAATATGGCTGTTCGTTCGTCATTTTTCTCTTGTGACAGTTTAGGGAGATGGGTTTCTGTGACTAACTTTCTTCAGCCCAGGAAGAGATACGTCTTAGCCCTCCCAGCCTCACCAGTGAAAGTAAGACGACATCGGAAGCGCCTTCCTTCTTACTTCCTGGAAAAGTCCTATTATCGCGAGAGTCCCGTGTCCCCGGAGCTTCTCCCAGCGTCCAGATAACGCGAGAGCGTAAAAGGAGCCCAGCTTGGGGTGCCTAAGGTGGCTGCGATGGCCTGAAGTGGCGAAGACGAGCATAGCTTTAAGTGAGTCCCCGCTTTCCAGGCCTCCCTTCAGCTGGCGGAAATGGGTCGCTGTTCCAGCCTGTCGCGCGGAGCATCCCGCAGAGGCTCAGCGGCGGCGACCCCGACCCGTGGCCCTTTGTCCCGGCGGGCCTGGTGAGAGTGCGCCAGCAGCATCCGTTCGCGGATACCAAGTTAAATTTTTAATTATGTTATTTTATTTTCAGTCAGTGAAAGCCCACTTGTAGAGATGTTGCCGTTCTAATAATAATGCATTAAGATTTCAAAGAGATGGAGTATGTATTAAGAAAACTGTGAGCAATCAATCGATGTTATCACCTCGAGTACTTGTATTGGTCTATTGGATTGCTAGTTCAGATCTTAACTTGTGATTCTTACCGATTTGCATATATTTTTCTAATTTGATGAAACTTTCCCAAAGGGGAGTTAACCTTTATTTTGAAAGAATGAGAGGGCTATCAGGTAATAATAAATCCTTCTTGAAACCTCAATGTATATAAAGACAAAATTCTGTGTTTTGAATGTACTCACTCGTTTCTCAGAAAATACTATATACGATGTAGTCATAATTATTGTTCACGTTGACGTATGAGAAATCTTAAGCAAAGAGAGGATAAGCAACGTGAAAAATTCTAACGGTTAATAAAAGTTGCCCCTCAGGGAGTCTTAGACGGTCACCAATCATAAGCTTAACTAATAGGTATATCCTCTTAGGTTCTCACTTCCCAGAGTGGAAGATGATGGCATAGATAAGCCAAGTTACCCCCAAACTGACCAGTGTGTTTAAACCTCAACTTTCCAGCAGATTATCCTGCTTCAGCTTTTGCAATGAGAGTTAGTATGCAAACTTTCTGTTCTTTTTTAACATTTGGGACTTGCATTTCATTTACCTCAGACAGTCCCCATTTTGAAAGATGCTAACATCTTGGTTCTGAGACATGGTCCTCATCATTTGTTTGGGGTCAGATATGATATTGCCTGAAAATGGGGCATCCAGAGCACATGTACCATTCTACACTCCCACCAACAATGAATAAGTGTACCCATTTCTTCAGCACTTAATCGTTTTCTGGGTTTTTTTTAATAAAGGCTGTTGTAGTAGGGGTGAAATATTTCATTGTGGTTTTGATTTGTATTTCCCTGACAGCTAGTGAACTGAGCATCTTTTCATATACTTTTTAGCCATTTTTGTTTCCTCTTTGGAAAAGCATTGTGTCTTTTGCCCGTTTTTTCAGTTGTGCTCTTTGTCCTTGAGCTGTAAGACTTCTTTATATATTCTGGATATACCTTATCAAATATGTGGTTTCCGAATATTTTTCCCCAATGAGTACCTCTGCCTTTTTACTTTCTTGACAAAGTCCTTTGATGCACAGAAGTATTCAGTTTTGAGGCAAGCCCATTTATCTGTTTCTTTTTTGATTGCTTGTGCTTTGGGTAGACAGTCCAGGAAACCACCTCCCATCACAACATCTTCAAGATATTTCCCTACATTTTTTCTGAGAATTTTATGGTCTCAGCTCTAATGTTTTATGTCTTTGATCCATTTTGAGTTAATTTTCGTATAAAGTATGAGATAGCAGTCCACTTTCATCCTTTTAATTATGGATATCCAGTTCTCCCAGCACCAGGAAGAGGCTGTTCTGTCCCACTTGTGTAGACTTGGCCATCTATTCAGAAATCAACTGGTCTTTATTTCAGCCTGCTAAAGTTGCCAGAATGCAATATACCAGAAATGGTTTGGCTTTTACAATGGGATATTGTAACTTAATTTATAGTTATAAGGCCATGAAAATGCCCCAGTTAAGATGTCAGGATGATACCTGGACTCTGAAGACACGCTGCTGGCATCCGGGACACTGTGTCACTTGAGAAGGCATGTACATGACTGGCATCTGCTGGTCCTTTGCTTCCGAATTTCATTGCTTTCAGCTTCGGTTTCCAGTGCTTCCTCTGTGAGTTCTTCCCTACTTCTCCAAGACTTTTCTCTGTGTGAGTTTCTCTTAATTTCATCTTTGAGCTTCTTTGGGTTCTCTGGGTCTTATCTTTCTGGTATCCTTTCATAAATGACTGTAGGAATGGGAGTAAGACATAACCAGAATGAAGTGTATCACATCTCAGTTGAAATAGCCTAACCAAAATACCCCACCCACAACAGTTCTGCACCCACAGGAATGGATTAAAAGAACATGGTCTTTTCTAGGGTACATAACCGTTCCAAACTACCATGGCTGTAGATAAGAGGGTCTACTTCTGAGCTCCTGATTCTATACCAGTGGTCAGTATATCTATCCTTATACCAATACAATTCTGTTTTTGTTGCTTTTTTTTTTTGATATCTCATAGGCATGTCTTTATTTTATTATTCATTTAACCATTCACTGGGTTAAAGGGGTGTAAGTCACAAGGTTTTTACCATCACATGGACACAAGATAAAAGCCATAGTTATATAATCATTATCAGAGATCAAAACTACTGGGTTGCAGTTCAGCAATTTTCAAGTATTTTCTTCTGGCCATTGTAATACACTATAAGCCGAGAAAAAATATCTGTAAAATGATTCAGTGGTCATAATCTTTTGTTGAATCTTAACTTCTCGGTTACAACTCCTCCCTCTCCTTTGATCATTCTCTTAATCTTCAGGGATAAATCTGGGCAGTTAGTATTTTAACTTCATGCTGAAAGAGGGTGTCGACATTATGGGGTAAAAGAATGAAACTGGTTGATGATCTTGGAGAGACTGATAACTTTGGGTTTCAGGACTTAATCTGGCATAGAAACCAAGTGGAGACTTTAAGTTTCAGCAGAAATAAACTTAGTAAGTAGAACTTTTATAAAGTCTTAGGAAGAGCCTTAGGATATTCTTTAGGGTTTTCAAAAATAGTGTTGGTTGGGGCTTAGCATACTGTTGCAATTTGCAATGCCTGGCTAAAGGTTACATACAGGTAACCTCTAGAATGACCTCTCAGTTCTGTTTGAAATCTCTTAGCCATTGAAACATTATTTTGTTTTCATTTGTCAATCCCATGATGCCAGGGCCAGTTTCATTGTTGGGAATCACGTCCCACTTTGTCAGAAAGACTTAGACCCCTCAGAGTCATGTCCTACATAGGAGGGAGGGGAGGGAGTTTATTTACAGAGTTTGGCTTAGAGAATGAGAGGCCACATCTGAGCAACAAAAGAGATTGTCTGGGGGTGACTCTTAGGCATAATTATAAGTAGGCTTAGCTTTGCCTACTTATATGCATAAATTAGTTTCACAGGAGCAAGCCTCAAGGTCAACGGTTTAGCTTATTAAATTGTGAGTCCCTAAATAGAGAATATCAAGACTTTCCTATATGGGGAATTTTAATAGTTCCACATTTTTTCTCCAATCACTGAAGGGACTTGCAAACACTTTTAATATTCTGCCCAAAATACTCTGGAATATATCAGGGCATTCCATTAACCTCTACGGAATAACAAGATCTCATTCCCTATTCCAGGTTTCATGTATTTAGGTTGCTTAAATAAACTGACCAGATAGGTTAAGTTAGATTGTGTGGAACTGAAAATTTTAATTTTTTAAAATATAAACATCTCTTCCTTTTGTCTCACACAGAAAGTGAAGTTTTAAGATATAGACAGTATCATCCTTTATTCTGTATTCTAATTTACCTTATTCCTAACCAGATCAGCTTCATTCATATTTCAAATTGAAGTCTTGTCTCTTTTTTTTTAACTTCTTTAATAGTTGCTGTTTGTAATAATGTTGACTTTCAAAGCTGCAAAATTCTAATTCTGATTTTTAGGTGTCACACAGATACCTAAAGTGTCAGGAAACTACCAGGTTATATGCAAAGAGCACAGCATCTCAGAATTTAGAAATAACAAGTAAAATTTAGGAATAAATGTGACTGCTGTAAGAGCTTATAATCTAGACCCTAATTTTCTTATAAACATTTTCTAAGCGAGACTTTACAATATTTGTCCTTTTGTTTTTGCCTTATTGTGCTCAACATAATGTCCTCAAGTTTCATAACCTCATTGCATGCCTCACTATATCATTCTGCATCAGCACAATATTCCATTATATGTTTATATTATAGTTTGCCCTTCCACTCATCAGTTGATAGACTCTTAGGCCACCTCCATCCATTGAGAATCATGAATAATGCCACTATAAATATTTGTGTACAAATGTCTGTCTGTGTCCCTGGCTTCAGTTCTTCTAAGCATATACCTAGTAGCAGGATTTATGATCATGTGGCAACTATACGTAGCCTGCTGTGGAATCACCACATTGCCCTCCCAAGGGGCTGCACTTTTCTACTTCCCAACCAACATGAATAGATATTCTTTCCCTACATCTTTCTAGCACTTATTTATTTTTTTGAATAGTTTTATTTACACACCATAAGTCCATCCTAAGTGTACAATCAGTGACTCCTGGTATATTCACAGTTATGCATTCACCACCACAATCTATATGAGAATATTTCCTTTGCTTCTGCAAAGAAAAAAAATCCCATACCCCTCCTTTATTGACATTTAGCTTTGGTATATTGCCTTTGTTACAATTAATGAAAGAATATTACAATTTTATTGTTGACTACAGACTCTAGTTTGCATTAGTTGTATATCTTTCATAGACCATCCCATTTTTAACAGCTTGCAATGATGTCATACTTTTTTCTTGCTCATGTGAAAACTTAATTATATTAATACACTATCATGCTGTTTTGACCACTGTAGATTTGTAATATGCTTTAATGTCAGGAAGATGATCATGTGGATTTTTCCCTTTCAGTTTACAAATTGATGTATTATATTAATTGATTTTCTTGTATTGAACCACCCTTGCATACCTGAGATAAAACCCACTTGATTATGGTATATAATTCTTTTAATGTGCTGCTAGATTTGGTTTACAAGTGTTCTGTTGCATATTTTTGCATGGAGATTCATTAGAGATTTCTTTGTAGTTTTCTTGTTTTATTTTTGTCTGGCTTTGGTATTAATGATAGTATGAAATTGGCTTCATAGAATGTCAGGTAGCATTCCTTTCTCTTCACATTTTTCCAAGAGTTTGAGCAGAATTGTTATTAATTCTTCATGGAATTCCAAGTGCACAACTTAGGCTGTTCTTCTAGATCTCTTCAATAGCCACCATGAAGCAGGTATTATTTCCTCGTTTGGGCCTTATGTAAGTGCATTACCTGCTGTGCATAGGTAGCATGTGGTTGTCCAGCCCTTCCTAGACTTTGTGAATACATTGGCTTGGTGCTGTGGTCCGATATTAGGTACCTGTGCTGGTTTGAAAGGAAGTATGCCCCCTAAGAAAAGCCATGTTTTAATATAAATCCCATTTCATAAAGGTAGAATAATCTCTATTCAATACTATATGTTTGAAACTGTAATCAGATCATCTCCCTGGATGATGTGATTTAGTCAAGAGTGGTTGTTTAAACTGAATTAAGGGACAACATGTCTCCACCCATTTGGGTGGGTCTTGATTGGTTTATTAGAGTCCTATAAAAGAGGAAATATTTTGGAGAATGAGAGATTCAGAGAGAGCAGAGAATGCTGCAGCACCATGAAGCAGAGAGTCCACCAGCCAGTGACCTTTGGAGATGACGAAGGAAAATGCCTCCCGGGGAGCTTCATGGAACAGGAAGCCAGGAGAAGAAGCTAGCAGGTGATGCCTTGCTCACCATGTGCCCTTCCAGCTGAAAGAGAAACCATGACTGTGTTCACCATGTGCCTTCTCAGATGAGAGAGAGAGACCCTGAACTTCATCGGTCTTCTTGAACCAAGGTATCTTTTCCTGGATGCCTTAGATTGGACATTTCTATAGACTTGTTTTAATTGGGACATTTTCTTGGCTTTAGAACTGTAAATTGCCAACTTACTTAATTCCCCTTGTTAAAAGCCTTTCTGTTTCTGGTATATTGCATTCTGGCAGCTAGCAAACTAGAACAGTACCTTTTGTTCCCATACAACAAAACTATTTTATGCTCCCAAAGCTCTGTCAACAAAAATCGAATGTCTAATATCCATTCAGCTATCATTTGTCTTCCTTAAAATTTGGAAATACAGCAGGGAAAAGATGATGCCGAGTGGGTCTTCTTGAATTCCATCCCTTGTAATGGGCTAAGGCATGCATCCAGGCACTAAAGACTTAAATGGACAGTTAAACAAAAAGACATATTCATGCCTCTTACCTTATAGCAATATAGAGAAATGCAAAGACTAGCCAAGGGATGAAAGAAAATAGCTTTAATATGAAGAAAGTATTGACTTCAAACAAAAATATCTGCTAGTAAATAATGTAAAGAATAAGCCCGCCTCCTCAGACTGGATCATATATCAAATCCCAACCTTTCTTGATGTACAGCATCAAACATATCCATAGAAAGTCAATAATGATGAAATTAAGGCTTTATTGTGAAGTGTCATGGCCCACCAGCCTGTGCTCTCTGGATAGTACCCAAGACCTTCAGTGTCCCCACCAGCACAGGGCCACTTAGAATGTGGCTTGTGTCGAGATTTTATGTACCCCTGCGACTAGGGAGATGTGCGTCCTTGGAGCCTCTTTAGTGCCAGAGTTCAGGCTACAGGGAGCCCTGTAGTGGTGGTGGAACAGAATCTCTGGATGAACTCTTCTCTTTTAAGCTTTGCTAATTTCATCAGCTGGAAAATAGTCCTCATTATTATCTGTCAGCATAATCATTACATCATCATACTATGGTGGCAGGGATTCAGCTCTAGAATTCTGTCTAAGAACCTGGATCCCAGTCTTTCAGTGGCTTCCTGACAACCAAAAGTTACTTCCTCTTGAGCCTAGCTGTCCTCTAGGCAAGATCCCTACCCATTGTAAGGTAGTGGTGATGATCCCCTCCAGGGCCCTGTGCCTATGACTCCTCCTCCATCAGACCTGGGCAGCAACCTCTGGTAGTCAGTGAGGCCAATATGTTCTCCCCTGCCATGTCCCTATCACTAGCCACTGATAGTATGGACATGATCCTAATAGTGAATGCTAAGCTACGAACTGTGTTCATGAATTCTATCATAAAAAAGATCCAGAAGAGCAGTCAGCGTTTTGAGCAACAGTCAGGGCTGAGAGATGCTGGATAGATGTCCCACGAGGGCCTTACCATCAGAGGCACCAAGTACCTTTGAATGGCAGAAATACTCCAGAAACTAAAGCTTCATACTGGAGAGACTTCATTAAGAAAAAATGCAACTGGCATCAGCCCAGTCTCTTCCAAGAAATATCACGCACTCTTCCCTTAAGCAGAAAGCACAGGCCGATACACTTTTGATTCTTCCACAGCTTTACCTGGTCCAAATGCTAGCTCCACAGAATCTGGAACTGGAGACAAAGAAAAACATTCATTATAGTAATGAAACCTCTTTGGACCAGTATCCTACTAGATATCTGATTCAGGAGGCTTGGCTGCGCAGGCCTATACAGGAATTCAGAAGCCCTCTCCAGTAGAACTGATCCATGTCCAGGCCACCTGAATAGCTGAGGATCCAGTAGTCTTCAAGCTATGCGAGATCAGCATGTAATGGAAGGAAAAAAACAATTAGCACATACTCATAATGGCATGCCCTGTGGCTTTAATGTGCATATGCCCACTGGGTTGTGAAGTATGATTCTGACATACTAAAGGTATATTTTGCAAAAACCTGTTTTAACTACGGCTAGTGCTCTTGACATATTGGCTTTTGTGAAACATTAGTGCAAAACTTGCCTTTATAATATTGAAGAAGCTATTTTATATTATTAGTTTAAAGTTAGACTAAATAATCTTAGCATTGGGTACATTGGGAACTTCATTAACTAATTTTGTGTCATTTGCCTTAGAAAATAACTTTAATTATTGCTTATTAAGTAACTAATATTGGTGATGTTCCAAAACCCAACCCTTCTTGATTTGTTTACAAATAGCAACATAGACATGAACAAATCATAGAGTAGAGATGTTCCATGACTAGTGAATGACCTTAGCTCTCTGTTCTGGAACAGTGCTCTGCCTTGTCAGTGAAGGGGGCTTAAAATCTGTCTGAGATCTGGGTACAATTAGAAGCCAGACTTGCTTGGGCCCCCTTTTCCTATGCTGCAATTGCACTCTCCTTTTTTATAGTTCTAGTGAGTCACTGTATCGTACATCCAGTGCTTCGTGCATTACTTCTTGGGCTTGTGCTGTTGAAGGGATGCTTGTCGTTTATGTGTTACACAGAGCAAACAGTAGCCTTGCATATCCTTTCTTGTACTTGAAAATGATATTAATTTAACTCTAATTTCATTTAAAACTTGTTCTAGTTTGCTAGCTGCTGGAATGCAATATACCAGAAATGGAATGGCTTTTAAAAAGGGGAATTTAATGAGTTGCTAGTTTACAGTTCTAAGGCCGAGAAAATGTCCCAATTAAAACAAGTCTAAAGAAATGTCCAATCAAAGGCATCTAGGGAAAGATACCTTGGTTCAAGAAGGCTGATGAAGTTCAGGGTTTCTCTCTCAAGTGAGAAGGCACATGGTGAACACAGTCAGGGCCTCTCTCTCAGCTGGAAGGGCACATGGCGAACACGGCGTCATCTACTAGCTTTCTCTCCTGGCTTCCTATTTCATGAAGCTCCCCGGGAGGTGTCTTCCTTCTTCATCTCCAAAGGTCGCTGACTCTCTGCTTTGTAGTGTTGCTCTCTCTGAATCTCTCCGAATCTCCAAAATATTTCCTCTTTCATAGGACTCCAATAAACCAGTCAAGACCCACTCAAATGGATGGAGACATGTCATCCCCTAATCCAGTTAAACAACCATTCTTGACTAAATCACATCACCTAGAGAGATGATCTCATTACAGTTTCAAACATACAGTATTGAATAGGGAGTATTCTACCTTTAAGAAGTGGGATTTATATCAAAACATGGCTTTTCTTAGGGGGCATACTTCCTTTCAAACCAGCACAAACTTCAAAAGGGAAAAAAATTTCAGTGTACTGACTCAGATAAAAGGATATTAAACTTTTTTAAAGTAAAAAAGATAGTTACTACAGTTAGATTATAGTCTTGAATTTTGTGCTGTTGCTATGTTTTTATTTCCTTGCACAGCATAGGACTGGAGTCTGTTTTTTTCTGGTGCATAGAGTAAATTAAGATTTTGCTATGCAAAAATATTTTTCCCCAAAATGAACCTCATACATTTACAAACATATATTTGTGAAAGGAAAAGGGGTAACTTCCTTTTTATTTCTCTTCACTATGAAGTTCAGTCACTGTCTTGAAACTGGCTCAAATTCCTGCTCTTTTATGTTTTGAATATTATCTTATTTATATAAGAGCTGACCTTTCCGAGGAGAGATCTGGGAGTCTGGAATGATCAAAACATGTAAATTGTGTCTTCTCTCTGTCAACAGACCAAAAAAATAGTCCAAAGGAAATTGTGTGGACCTCAGAGATTCATTAAGTGATTCATGAATTGGGTAGTATCCAAACCATAAAATGGAGAGAAATTTTGAAGAGCAAGAGGGAGGCTTATACAGGCAAAACCAGAAAGGCTTAACGAAAATAATCTTATTGGTTGGTACAGGAAGTTTTTCCTGGCTTAGCCTTGAGTTAGAGAAACTAAGCTACAGAAGAAAATGGGAGCTCACAATTATGATTAGGTAAGATTTGAGGTTCTGGGAGAATAGGCACTTAGAAAAAATAGAAACTTAGTTTAGCTTCAATTTGTTGACATAGGACTTAGCATGAGGGTGTCCGTCTTGGGCCTACTTCATATATTTAAGTTTCCCTCATTTTGATCTGGTTCTCAGCCATTGACAGGTGCAATAAAAATGTTTGGTATTGAGCACAATTCTCAGTTACTGCCTAATATCTCTGAGTAGTAACCGTAGTGTTTTAATGTTAAGCTCGTAAGTGGTCATGATGATGTCACTTTTTCCTTGTTCATCTCTTTTTTGTCATTCTGGGCATAAAGAAAGCATTTGCTAGTTCACAGGTGGTTGCATATACCCATTTAATACTTTTGAAAGAAAACAGTGCACCAGGGAGACTGTGATGAGTACTATCAGTAATAAAATGTCCAAATTCCCACCTTCTTACTATGCTCCTAAACTCAGGTGTTGTGATTTAAACCAAGTACAATCAAAGTAGTTTAAAATTGGTCTTGAGGAAGACCTTAACCTGTTTGAGCCATGTCACTTGTTCAGTTATTTCCTGCAATTGTCTCAAATTCCCCAGAGGTGTTTACCCAAGTACAAGAGGTAGTATTGGCAATGGCAAAAATGCCTCCTTATTCAACTAATAAGTAGTCAAGGACAACAATGCTGTTGTTTAGACAAGGTTAGGTAGTGAATCGAATAACCATTGCTGTGTAGCTATAACTCTAGTGGTAGATTCAGCAAGTTCTCCTGTTGTGACTAATAGGTTTCTAATCATGTTTTCATGATTATCCAATCCAAGGTAAAAACAGTCTACCAAAAGAGGCAAACCCAGAATTGTGAACTTCCTGATAAATCCCATTTTTTTTCTGAGAATATAGATTGAAGGGACTAGTCCAGTTAGAAGATTCTGATTGATTATAAACTGCTAAGGTGGCAATGAGGAGACCAAGAGCACACTGCGTAGGCATTTACCAGCTGTTAAGGCCATTTAATGCCAAGAAAATACCTTATCACAGCCTCCTCAAATAAAATAATATCCTGGCAGAACAAAATAACTCCAGCCAAGGTGATGCTATTTATAGACCCATTATTATGAGTGCTATCATTTGTCCTTAGTAACCAAGGGTCTATGATATTGGGAGTACAAATGAGGAGTTGGTGAACATTTATTTGTTTTGAATCTTTCTTATAGCCTTTTAAACCTGAAAGTGGACATGTGTTTTTAATGCAGATAATTACAGTACAATTACAGTAAGGTCTCCAAGCCCTTCTATGATATCTGTGTAATTCTATAGGATAATTGTGTCTATAGTGAGGTTACAAGTCCAAGAAAGATCAAAGAAAGGTAACGAGGACCTTTGGTCTAGTTTTTGTGTTTGTTATGAAACAAATGGTGCAGTTTGATCCAAAGGGACTGAAGCATTTGGGACAAGAAAAATTTGTTTATGGATAGAACAGTGGGGTCCCCTGCAGTATGCATAGATCAGGGTTTATAGTGACAAATCCAATATTCTGTGAGGGTACCTCCTTTTGAAATGGCCTGGGAGAAGTAGACACTGGTGTTGCCTTTCTAAGCCACTGTAAGGACAAAGCATAGGGGAGTAGAAATGATTTTATGTATTAAAAGTATTGATAAAATAAAGACTTGATCCATCATCTTGGGAATAAATAGTCTACCTTGTGACATGGTCTGCTTCACCTCCTAGCTAGTTTAAGTCTGCAGAGTTAAAACAAATCCAAGACTCTGCTGGAGCCTTATTCAGTTGAGATATGTGGACCCATGGTTCAACACCCTGTAATTTAATTGCAGTGTCTGAGGTTCAAAGCAACTGGTAGATTCCCTTTTAATGAGGGTTTTGGGCTGTCTTTTGTTGGTGTCATTTCCAGTAGACCCAATCTTCTTGTTCCAGATTATGCTTAATGGAATGTCTCATGTTAGTCAGGGAAAGTATCCTTTATCTATTGCAGCATCTTAGACATAATGCATTAAGGAGTTCAAATTGGGTCATGTTGTGGTGTGAAAGTAAGTGATCAGTGTCAATTTTATTTGCAGAGCCATAGGTCTGCCAGTAAGAATTTCATATGGGAAGAGTGTGTGTTTCAGAGGGAATGCTATGAATAATCATCATGGTCTAAGGTAAATCTGGGGCCAGGGAAGGCCAATTTCTTCAGTTAATTTAGATAGTTTAAGTTTAAAATCCCAACTGGTTTAGGCTGTTTCCACATGAAAATCTGCAAGAGCATTTATTTTTTATGTTCAGTCTCAGTTCTTTTTGTGTGAGCTTTTTTCTTAATAATAGCAGCCATGGATGGGGATGAAGTGGCAGAAAGGATATTATTTACTTGCTTATTTTTATTTGCAGTACCAGAGGAAGTGAGAAGTTGTCTGTTTCCATGGCATGTTGATATCATGGATTGCAACAAAGGCATATGTGTTATTAGTATAGATTTTCCTTCAAATAGAAAACAGTCCAGGATAAGAGCATAAAGTTCGCTCTGATAGGCAGAAGAAAGTTGTGGAAGGCTACCTCAGTCAGTTCATAGTAGTAGCTGAATATACTGATTGGAATTTCCCTTCAGAATTTCTGTTATAAGAAGCAGTAACATAAAAAGACATCTGGGATGGTTAAGGTAGGATGTATGGAGTCATTAATTGTGAAGTTACCAATTTCCTGTCATGGGATTTTGCTTCATCAGATAATGGTAGCTGAGTAACAGGGTTAAGAACACTGAACACTTTAGGTGAAGATTAAGAGGTAACAGTAGAAGGTTTACAATAAGAACTCAGATTTCTGGAGAAAAAAGTGTTGGATCTGCTCGGAGTTAAGTTTGCTGAAGCTTTGATTAATTGGCAGCTCCTGCTTTAACTTGAACGCAATTTGAGTAAGCACAGGCAACTGTATCAAGTTGCAAGGTATCTTAGGTTTAGAATGTCCTGTGTTCTTGAATTCCTATTCCTAAGACTTGGTTATATAATCAGTGTCTTGTTATTTCTTGTTATTAAGGAGGACAGAGTCTGATTAAACCTATACAAATAATTGCCAAAAAATCAGTATTAAGTTTATATATTTTGGAGGGGTCAGGCAGGGGAATAAAGATGAATGTTTCATGAATTAAGATATTTCAGGGAAAAGGGTAAGGGATTCCTTGTATCTGGAAAGTGGAACAGTAAAATATTAGCATTAATCCCAACAAAATTGCAATAATTCTTTATCGATTCATTTAGTCCTAGGTAATTATTCTTGCTTCACTTGATCTTGTGTTAGCAATCTCATGAATCCATCAGTTTCTTCACTAGAAGTCTGGAAATCTTGACTCAGCCCAGTGATAGGTTTTCAGTTATTTAAGCAATGCATTTGATTCCTCTGCATCAATGAACTTGGCATGGTCCTTTTTATAGGTCTTTGAGATAATCCTTTTTTGTTGAAGATGAAGTGCACATTCTGTAGCTGATTGCAGATGTTTTCCGTGAAGCATCAGAAAAAAAACTGTAATAACAAAAGACTTAAAATGGCCATTTTTTAAAGTTACTGCTGTTTTACAAATGATCTGATGAGAGCTCATTAAACATTATTTTAGGAATAACTGAACTTATGGCAATAATTCTATCATACAATATCAGGCACATAAATACTTGGACATCTCATGGACAGTGTAAGTACTGACAGATCTCTAAGAACTTTATATAATTTCTGAAATGTTTATATTTTGTAACATTTTATCCTATAGATTTAACCCACAGAAGGTTGCAGAATCCTTTTTAATTTGATAACACTTTCCATGCAGTTGATACCATAGTAAATAAACCTAACTATTTTTAACATCTCTTGTTTACAGAGTAAAAGGACAAATCCTTTGTGATTTTCCAGGGGTTCCAGGAAAAGTGCAGACCAATAATCCAAGTAAACTGTCATTGTAACAGAGAAAACTAAAATCTACTTTTGCATGAAGATAGTCTCTTGATAAGAAAACCCTTAAAAAATTTTTAAATCTATCATGTCTTACCCAACCTTCATCATGTCAAATAAAATTACTTTTCTGTAACTTTCTACATCCATTTAGGATGGTTCTATATATTCCTCTTTCTCATCCTCCAACAACCAGTTATTTTACTTTAAGACAAAACTATTTTGTTTTCTCAACAAAACACACCTTGTGTACCTTATATATTTAAGTTATTGAAATATTTTGGAAACTGTCCTCAAGCTAACACCCAAGATAACTTCTCTATAAATACAAATTACATTTTTCATCTTAAAGGTCTAGTAGATATAATGGTAGCTTATTTGATTAGTAATCCTATGTAAATAAAGGAAGGATACACCAAAGTAGAATATAATTATATACTTATATTGTACTTACTTTGATAATTCCTGTCATGGTCAGGTTCATGCATCAACTTGGCCAAGTGGTGGTACCTGTTTGGTTGGGCAAGTTGCTGGCCTGTCTTTTACTATGAGGACATTTCATAGAATTAAATCATGATCACATTGGCTACATCTACAGCTGATTCAATTTGTAATCAGCCAAGGGGAGTGTCTTCTTTAATGAGTGATGCTTAATCTAATCACTGGAAGCCTTTTAAGGAGGATTCAGAAGAGACAGGCCCTCTTCCTGCTTCCACTGGCAAGCTTTTCCTGTAGAGTTCATCCAGACCTTCCTTCAGAATCATCAGCTTCACAGCCTGCCCTACAGATTTTGGACTGTGTTCCCATGGTTATGTGAGACCCTTTTATAAATTTTATATTTACGAATATTTCCTATTGATTTTGTTTCTCTAGAGAACCCTAACGAATATAATTCCAGACACAGCTATATTCATTTAACTAATAATATTAGTCCTTTTTGTCAAAGATTTATCTGAATCATGATTCAGATAAAAAAAATTCAGATAAAAAAATCATTTTTTTTCTTCACTGCACTTAGATATAGTTCTGTGAATTAACCTTTTCTTCATTGGAGATATTAGAAGTTTGGTTTCCTAATCCTAGAATTTTAGTAGTGTTAATTTTTATATAAGTGCTTATTTATCTTTTATATAAGTGCTTATTTATCTTTAAGTTACTTTGAATGATGCTCTTTTAAGGAGTTGTTTTTAGTTCATTTTTTTTAAGACAATTTTTTTAAATAAGGAGGCATTATCTAAAACAATAAGGAAGGAAATTTTCAACATATGTATCAATAAATATATTGGTTTAATAAGATCTTTGGTTTAACAGAATCTTTGTCATATAGGCAGATTACTCAGATGGTTGAAAACCCTTTATAGCTGTTCTAAGAGCAAACAAATAATCCAAGAAAGTATTGTCATTTTAACAGCATGAAACCCAAATTCTTGTTTTGCATGAAAGTACATCTCATAAGAAAACTATTAAAAATTTTATGAAACTTTAAAATCTTAGCCAGCCTTAACCACAACCAATGAAATTCACTTCCAGCAAGACTTCTACAGCTTTCTGTATCTATCCATTTTGTTCTACACATTCCTGTTTCTCATGATGCAACAATCAGTTGTTTTACTTTAGGGAAAAAAGTACTCTCTTTTTCCTTAACAAAAGCATTTCCTGCGTATTTAACATATTTAAGTTACCAAAAAAAGATCTTGAAATCAGTCTTCAAGCCAACATCCTACAAAACACAATTCTTTTTTGTTGTTTCTATTTTGTGTGTGTATGTGAAAACTAACATAAACAAAAAAGCAGTAAATTTCAAAGCACATCATAACAATTAGTTGTAGAACAGATTTCATAGTCTGGTATGGGTTACACCTCCACAGTTTTAGGTTTCTACTTCTAGCTGCTTTAAGATATTTAGAAATAATAATATAATGATTTGGCAGTCACACTCATTTGTTAAACCCTACCTTTTCTGTATAATCCCACCATCACTTTTAAGACATTTTATGTTAATTTGACAGTACTCTTCAGACATCCGAAAATATGCACCAAACCTACAAAAGGACACAAATAGAGGGCTTATAAGCTTCAATTAAAATATTTTTGCTGTCAGATATAGCAAATTTCATGAGCTTTTGATTTCTCATTTGCCTTTTGCAAATACTTTAATGAAACTATTTTAGAACATTGCAATTTCTTAATGTAATCTGAGTATCAGTTAACAAGCATTCCATTTGATGGGTTGGGAGCTCCCTCCTGGAGTGCCTTTCTGAAATGAGTCATTTTGTCTACTTGTAGTATTTCCCATAATGGGCATTGGAATTCTAGGTTGTCTTTGGTGAGATGTTGCCGTTTTGTTAGATAGGCACAGCTTCTAACCCTTCAGTTTTTTTGTTTGTTTTTTTTTACATGGGCAGGCACCAGGAATCAAACCCAGGTCTCGGGCATGGCAGGTGAGAACTCTGCCTGCTCAGCCACCATGGCCTGCCCTAACCCTTCCGTTTTTGAACATGTAGATGCCACAGTGTCAGAGGGTGGAGAATCAAAATTTTAAGAATTTGAGCATTCTGTCTTTATCATTTCATTTCTTCACTTTTGCATGGTTAAAGAAGCTAGCAGTAAGAAAAATGAAACTGGGACAGTGTGGCACTCTTCAGCACAGAGTATAGTGAGGCTCGCTATGCTTTGGCTGCTTGGGGCTTTTCCACACTGCCCACCGGCCTGTGTTGCCCGCAGCATCCACTTCCTCCTCTGCTTCTGTCATACGCTCCTCTGGGGCCGGGGCCTCAATCCCTAGTCACCAAGTAGCTTCTGTTGGATCTGTGGGCTGAAAGACACACCGCTGCACATTGTGGAAGCCACAAGCTGGTGGCATCAAGAGTTACCTGCCCTCCTGCTGCGGCCAGGTAGTGTGGGCTTCTGTCGTGGCTCCAAGCAGTGGGGCGTCCCCACTGCTAACTTTCCTGGGCAAGTAGTAGACAGTCTTCGAGCTGATACACCCACTGTCATTTATTATCATTGAGCCCGTGTTGGAAGTGGAGATGTCTATAAAGTAGTGGTAAGCGTGTGATAGAACCCATACTACAAGAATACAAAAAAATCCATGGATACTCACATGCATATATTCAAAGAGGAGTTCTATGGGGAAATCCTCAATTTGGTGGCTACCTCAAACCAGAAAAGAACTTTGGTTCTTTAGAGTCACTTATTTCAGCAATTCAAGGTGATATTCAGGAAGCTAAGAAGCAGTAATGAGTAATCAAATGTTCTATATTTGATTGGGCTCTATGTACAACCTTGTGATGATACTGTGAACCAGTAATTTTATACTTTGGATAATTCTATGCTGTGTGAATATGTCTCAATAAAATTACATTAAGAGAAAAAGAAAAATAACTAGAATTACCAGAACATTTGAAACTCAAAGGAGACAATTTGTTCTACATTCCTTAAAACAAATTAATGAATGACCACTGCTAAAAAATAATTTATTCATTCACTGTTTTCTAATATCTCACTGCTCATAACTACACCTTCTCCTGTTGGCTATATTTTAAAAATCAGTCATTTTCCAATAGCTGTGAATTAGTTTAAACAGTACAGTGGAATTATAGTGTAAGTGCAGGTGAAAGACATATCTCTAGTTTTAGAAGAGACATGATTTTCATGGTAAAATACCAGTATGTATGTACATTTTTGTTTTCAGTGCCATTCTAGAGTGCCTGTAGCTTGGGAGAAAAGCATAAATGAGAAAGTTGTAGTTAAATAATATTCATTTTATGTAGTTTCCTTCCTGCTAACTATGTAATTTTTGGTCATTTGAGTCTTTTGTTTATGTTGGCAGAAATTTGAAAATGATTTTTGGAAAATTAGGGCTATAGATTGTTTTGTGCCCCTGCAATAGTACATCATTTTTCACTTTAGCACTGGATTTACTGGAAAGGAGGGGTAATATATCAAAGGTAATTTTAAAGATGAAACAACTCATCATAAATTAGCTTTTCCTAATATGCTTAGATGAATTAAACTAAAGTATATTGAAAAATATCTAAAAGTCACACTGGATTGGGGGTAACATGGATAAATCCAGTAGGTTGTGTTTTATTTATGGTATATGACTTTTCGGCAAACAGCAGCTATGGCATTTTTTTCATTTCTGTATAAAAAATATTTATATAATGTAATTTAACCATAGAAGTAAAATACATTAACAAAAGATTTCTCAGTTCATTAGGCATATGTGCAGTCAGATGCATCTGTTAGTTATCTGGGCAATCTTTGTTTGTTTTCTGGAATATAGCACTCAGATTTATTAAATGTTTTCCCCTGTGCAAAGGAAATACAAACAGCAGTTGAATTCTCCCATAGGAAAAGAAGCTGAATAGTTGAGAACTTTGGGAGGAGAGCAAAGTCACAGTATTCTATGTTACTTACCTCAGAATTAAGTTAGCCTCAATGTCCCCTCTTATTTTTGGATTCTGGGAATTTTTCGAAGCAATGGGATGAGAACTGGACTTATCCATTTCCATTTTACCAAAACTATTAATTTCCAGTTATGGTTCTATCCAAGTAGTACCTTAATTTAATTTAAAAAAATATATATTTAAATTTTTTTGGTATGTGATTTTTTATGTCTCCAGTTATACTCTAGAAATGGGAGACAAGAGAGGATAGCTTTGAATCTTGAGAAGTTTTAATGTTGTTTGAGGGGGTACCATGCAGAATACAAGAAGAGGTGACTAGAATAGCTTGAATACAGTCATGGGACTGAGATTCCAGTTAAGTCTAGGAGGAACAAAAAGTTACAAAAAGGAGGTAATGTTCCAGCTGTTCTTTGGTTCCAAGTTATAGATTGAGACCTGGATGTATTTATGGGGAGATTATTAGAACTGGTAGCATGGTTTATTTAAGAGGAATCTTTAATGATGGTGGTAAGTCATCATTTTTAGCTGTGTGAGGAAAGGGTAAAAGTGCTCATGCAGTTTGATTGTGAGGGGAGGAACAGTATTATCAACCATAAGAAAGAAAATTGGTACAGGTATATTTTGTTTCAAAATAGAAGAGAAAATGAGTTTAGATCATGAAGGGATTGATTGTGATAAGAGGAAAGGTTGTGGGTAAAGATTTTAATTTTATTCACTAATATAGTTTCCAAAGAAGAAGAAAAGACAGGAAATCAATTAGAGAAGGACAACTTAGTCAAGGGTAAATTGCCCCTTCAGTGAGAGAGAAAGAATAACTAATGGATATGAATGCAGGAATAATTGTAGAGATTTTGGTGCTAAACTGTGATTTCTTAAATTATATCATTCATCTAATTATGAGTTTAATCTGTCTGCTGAAAGAAATGTTAAATGTGAGAGTATGTGAGATCCAAGAACTATAGAGGACTTGAGTGACTAAAGAATACAGAAGAATGATTCAATTAACAAGATATATCCAAAAGCAGTAGGAATTGTGATGGCATTTAGACCTAAAACAAATAGCTTAGTAATGCGCTGTCAGATGCAGTAATGAATAAGATGGATAGAGACATGTCTTTTGGGTGCAGATCTGATAAATGCTCAGATGTTTATTGACTGATGGGATAAGTAGAGTGACATCAGAAATATTGTTCTCAGGAAGCATCTGGTGTCAACTAATCCTTGTCATCAGTGTTAATATGAGGGCTAAGCTTTTAAAATATGTAATTCTCCAAGTGTATCTGATACAACCATTTTTTCTCTGAACTTTGGATGCGAATGGGTAAATTAACACTGTCTCCATTTATGACATATTGTCATTCATTGTCCATGAAATGCATGTAATTAGTGATGTTTTAGAAGAGAATTTACAATATACACATCTGTTCACATATATAAGGAACTGTGGTATGTTGCAGCTGATGATAATTAATATAGGAAAAGATTTCACCTACCACTTCACAAAAATATTGTGCTGGTTTGAAAGGAATTATGCCCCCTAAGAAAAGCCATGTTTTAATATAAATTCCATTTCATAAAGTTAGAATAATCCCTATTCAATACTCTATACTTGAAACTGTAATGAGATCATCTCCCTGGTTGATGTGATTTAGTCAAGAATGGTTGTTAAACTGGATTAGGGGATGACATGTCTCCACCTATTTGGGTAGATCTTGATAGGTTTATTGGAGTCCTATAAAAGAGGAAATACTTTGGAGAGTGAGAGATTCCAAGAGAGCAGAACGATGTAGCCACGAGATGCAGAGAGTCCACGAACCAGCAACCTTTGGAGATGAAGAAGGAAAACGCCTCCCAGGGAGCTTCGTGAAACAGGAAGCCAGGAGACAAAGCTAGCAGATGATGCCATGTTTGCCATGTGCCCTTCCAGCCAAGAGAGAAGCCCTGACTGTGTTCGCCATGTGTCTTCTCACTTGAGGGAGAAACTCTGAACTTCATCGGCCTTCTTGAACCAAGGTATCTTTCCCTGGATGGATGTCTTAGATTGGGCATTTCTATAGACTTGTTTTAATTGGGACATTTTCTCAGCCTTTGAACTGTAAACTAGCAACTCATTAAATTCCCCTTGTTAAAAGCCATTCATTCCGTTTCTGGTATATTGCATTCCAGCAGCTAGCAAACTAGAACAAGTATCAAAACAAGAAAATAGATTTTTTTCTCAAATCTCTTCATTTATGGTTTCCATGCCTCCTAGTCTGATGAGGATTGTGGGACATAACAATGACATTTTATAATTCTGTTTTCTGATGCAGGGATATTCGTGATGAGAGTTGCATGATGGGAGTCATTGGTCCCTCCAAATTGATCAAGCTCTTGGGTAAATTAACCCCATAGTTATATTAAGTTTCTTGGTTAATAACCAAATCCACTGGGCTGAGATGTTGAGGAGTTACGTTGTTACACATAAATTGTGAAAGAACCAAGATGGATAAGTGTACCCAGAAGGACAGGTGCAGGTAGAGCAGGGAGGGAGAGTTCAGAGACAGGGATGGATGTTGGAGAACAAATGCTAATGCATCATCCAGTTATTATTATTTGTGAGAAATTCCTAACTGCTTTCTCTGATCATTGAGATCTAATTCCAGAGGACCCGTGGGTCAGGAATTCCTGTTTTCAAATCAGGGAGAGAATTAAAAGTCTCTGAAAACCATGGGTATGTTAATACACACAATTCAGTGATTTTCATATTCTTATCTGTAAAATGAAGGTATTCATATTTTCATTATTTGCTATAGAATTCAGGACCTTCTTTGTCTTCAGCCTCAGAAAGACCTCTCCCTATTTCTCTTAGAGCACTCTGTATTTTCCTGTTGACTGGACTGGGTTTACTCCCAGGTAAAGGAGATTCATGATAGTTTAGTCTGGAAGTTGTGGTCAAGACTTGATTCTGAAGGATACTATCTCCTTTCTCAGCTTTGTTCATCTACTCCTTGTCTGATTTTGCATGAAGATCTAGAGAAAGACACTTGTCATGTCAGCTATTTACAATGCAACCACAGGTAAGTAGGGAATTCTTTAACTGAGGCCAGACCACTATTGCCAGCAAGATGGGAAAGTTTGCAGATTTTGAAATATTCAAAAAAGAAAACTACAATTTTCTTTAAACTGTTGTACCCAATTTCAATTTTTTTAAATGAACTTTTAAAATTTTATAAATGTACACAATGTGTAGGAAATACTGTTCCCTTGGGTAGAATAAAAGCTATGGCATTGTAAAAATTTTTCAAGATCTTAAGAGACCAGAAGCAATAAAGGGGCTTCTTTTAATCTTGGACAGACACATGAGAAGAGGATATAAGAGGGATAGTGAAACTGGTGTTCTAGGTCCTAGAAAATGTTGAGAATGGGAAGTCTTCCATCAGAGAAATGATCAGACTAGGATCATCTTTCAGTACAGCTGTCTCAAAGGTCTCTTACTTGTGATCCTGAACCAACAGTACTTAACATTATCTCAAACAATTGAGTTATATATAATTGAGGGAGGCAGCATTTACTGATCCACAGTTCTGTATAAAACCTGGTCAGTGGGCCATGGTGGCTCAAAAGGTAAGAATGCTTGCCTGCCAAGCCCGAGGACCCAGGTTCGTTTCCTGGTGCCTGCCCACGTAAAAAAAAAAAAAAAAAAAAAACCTGGTCAGTTATGCAGAATTCTAGATAATGTTTCAAAGTCCCCTGATATTTTAATGAGTAATAGACCAATGAATTGAATTTAGATAGAAAGGCCTACACACATTAGCACATTGGGTCTGTTCAAATGCGTAAAAAGTATTTTATAAATAAGAGGAAAGTGAGGTCATCCATATACAGAAATAATCTAATCCTAGTCATTTTTTAAAAAGTGATTATATCATGGGTATTTCTTACCTTATAATGAGTCTGTAGATTTACTTGAAATTGGTGGGCAAGAGTATTTTAGTTATGAATGATCTAGAGCAAGTATAATCAGCATCAGGAAGTCATAAGTCTGTTGAGAAATTTCTAAGTGTGTATCATACCACATCACATGATGTTCCTTTTCAATGGAATTGTATGCATTCAAGACCTCAGTGTGTTTCTGAAAGGCAGGTGGTTGTTGAGCATAGAGAATGATCTTTCTTGAACTTTAAATAGATTTTCAGCTTTTTAGTCACAGTTCCTGCTTCATCAGTGCTGCTATTTTGAGTATCACGACTTTGGTAAGGATGGCCCTGTCTATACCGAAATTTCTGTCATATTTTAGGAGTTACGACCTTCAAAGATATAGCTGTAGACTTCACTCAGGAAGAGTGGGCATTGCTAGATGCATCCCAGAGAAAGCTTTTCAGAGAAGTGATGCTGGAGAATATCAGTCATCTCATCTCAGTGGGTGAGTCTCTGGAAATTCATCCATCATTGATATGTATCTGTCAGTCATCTAATCTTATCTACTACCTATATATCATATCTATCGTATATCATCTACTGTTTATTTCAAGTAGTTAGGTCAGCTTCCCGTTATTATATAGGCTTTTTCTATTTTATGTCATTATGTTTTATATTGTGTATAAATTTATTTTATAACTCAATCAGCCACTCAAATCAAGTATGTTCTCTAACTTTTTACTTATATCTACTTCATCCAATAAAATTTAATCTTGGCCACAACTTAATGTCCTTCTTGAATCTCAGTCTCCAACATTCAGAGCAGTGCTGAAAGTCAATAAATATTTTGAATGGACAAATAACTGACTAAACATTTTGAAATAATTCTGTTGTAATAGTTATACTGCAGCTTGAGAAACAGTTGTAAAATCACCACATATATCATTTTCCTCATAGAATGTAGATTGTTTTGGTGGAATATATGCTTATTGGATTAGTTTTGAAAATAATAATCATCAACTGTGGAAACATAGACTTTCTCCATTTAGAATATAGAGGATTCTGCAGTCTCTCTTTGAACTTGCACATAGGCAGCAACAACCAGAGGTCCCTACTGTAGTGGGAACAAGGTCAAGAATTACTTAATGTTCTGTGTTCAAAGTACTTTTGCCTTGCTGAGCTTCAGTGCTTACCTTTTCTTTGGTAGCCTGCCATGGACTTGATAAAGCCCTATTAGCACTTAACTGAAAACCTGGGTATTTTTTTTTCTTATGAACAGGATGTCAGATTTGCAAATCAGATGTACTTTCCCAGTTGGTGCAAGGAAAGGAAGTGTGGAAAGAAGTAACGGGATTTCTCCAAAACCATAGTCCAGGTGAGCTCTAGGAACCTGTGCATCATTAGTGGAGGGGGCCTTATCAGTTGGTGAGTATGTCCTTGGAAATATCAAGTTCAGCTTTCCTTAAGTGAGTTATAAGTTCTGAAATGTAGGCAAGGATGTTGGGAATTTTTTTTTCATATGTCATCATTATTCTATATACTTATCAAACTATTCAAGTATCTTTGACTTTGGAAAAGGGATATTCATGTACTACTGGAATTTAACTTTCATATAATGAGCCTTCTTCTGGTCTTATTACTCTTGGAAGATTTTCCCTCTTTTTCTCTGATTGTTAATGTCCTATAATGTTTCCATCTGTCAGAGTACACCTTAATTTGATATTCTTTCCCACCCAAGTGTCAATGTTTGAACATACTAACAGGGATATTTGGGACTTCCCAGCATTTTCATTCCCATGATGCTACTCTAATAATTTATTGTTTTTCTCCCCCAATACTTACAGGCAGGAAAAGTGCCTGTAAATACCAAGAAATGATATTCATGCAACTCACCTGCAGGAAAGACAATTCTAACATCATGTCATTGGTAAGCTTCATTGGTGTGAACCCTAGTTTTCTGAATAGTTCTGTAGGGATCGAATAATTTAGGAATTCAGTGTAATCACCTAACTATAATTAATGTTGGGGTTAAATGCTAATCCAGCAAAAATCTGTGATAGTTTGAATTTAGGGAAAAATTTAACTGAACACAAAACTCTAAAGTGAGTTTTTATAAAAACATGATTGTATGAATATGATTCGTGTACATAAATTTTGAAACACTATGCAGTTCAATATTGATTGGATAGCTGTGCAGTTGGGATCATATAATAGAGAAATACTCCATGCATGAAGGTGTATAATGTGTATATGAAACTAACATGGGAAAGATTTGAATTGGAGACTATCACTGAATGATTAGTTGTGAATTCATATGGATGGAAATAAATAAATCTATGTAAATGGGCAAATGTTTGACAGTTTCTCATTCACCTCTCTACAGCAATCTCACACTCAAAAGAATTCCTCTCAATGTAATTATTTGCAAGAAGAATCCACTCTCAGATCCGCAGTGGCTCGACATGCATTAATTCTCATGAGAAAGAAACCATATTTTAACAAACCATTTCGAAAAGTCCTCAGTGACAAGTCATCTTTTATTCAACATAAGCCGATTCACTATAAAAGTAAGGTATATGAATGCCATCAAATTGCTAGTGACTTTATTGAGAGCTGTGGCCACAAACAATATAATGGAACTAAAACTGGAGATAAACCATATGAATGTCTTCTATGTGATAAAATTTTCACTAGATTTTCTCACTTTAGACAACATGAGAGAACTCACACTGGTGAGAAGCCCTATAAATGTCATCTGTGTGGAAAAACCTTTAGTCAGTCTTCTAATCTTCGACAACATGAGAGAACTCACACTGGAGAGAAAGCCTATGAATGTCATCTATGTGGGAAAACCTTCGTTTCTTGTTCTACCCTCAGAAGACATAAGAAAACTCACACAGGAGAGAAACCCCATGAATGTCATCTATGTGGAAAAGCCTTCAGTCTATATTCTGGTCTTCGACGACATGAGAGAACTCACACTGGAGAGAAACCCCATGAATGTCATGTATGTGAGAAAGCCTTCAGTGAATACTCTGGTCTTAGACGACATGAAAGAACACACACTAGAGAGAGACCCTATAAATGTCATGTATGTGGTAAAACCTACAGTCAGTATTCTCATCTTAGACAACATGAGAGAACACACACTGGAGAAAAACCCCATAAATGCCATCTCTGTGGGAAAGCCTTCACTCTGTGCTCTACTCTCAAACAGCATGAGAGAACTCACACTGGAGAGAAACCCCATGAATGCTATCTCTGTGGGAAAGCCTTCAGTCAGCATTCTGTTCTTAGACGACATGAGAGAACTCACACTGGAGAGAAACCCCATGAATGTCATCTATGTGGGAAGGCCTTCAGTAGGTATTTTCACCTCAGACGACATGAGAGAACTCACAGGAGAGAAACCCCATGAATGCAATCTATGTTGTAAATGCTGTGGTCAGTATTCTTAAACAACATAAGAGAACACACCAGAGAGAAACCCCTTAAATGGAGTTCTCATGTTGTTTCAGTGCTCTGCCCTCAAACAACGTTAAAGAACTCACACTGGAGAGAAGCCTAAATATCATCTACATGGGAAAGCTTTCACTCCGAGTTTTCTCACTGTGAGAGAACTCACAGTGAACATAAGCCAAATGAATGTCATCTATATGGGAAAACCTTAATTTTTAGGAGACAATATGAAATTACTCAAACTCGAGAGATACCCTGTGAGTGTCATGAATTTGGGAAAGCTTTCAGTCAATATTCTGATCTTAGATGGAATGAGAGAGCTCACACTACACATATTTTGAATGTGGAAAAGACTTCAGACATTGCATTAATCTTTAATCACACCAGAGAACTCCCATACTGAAAAAACATTAATCAATATGCTTTTAATCACCTTTACTATTAAAGTTAATGAAAGAAGTTCATACAGGAAAGAGCTTGTATGAATGTCATCTATGTAGCAAGGCCTGTAGTAGATGGTCTGATAATATAACATATGAGGGAATTCACAGTATGAATGTAATGGATGTGGAGGGTCTTCATCTATCACTCTAACTGATAAGCCAGAGAAATTGCACATGTATATACTTGTTGTAGGAATGCCTTAATTTGTAATTTATCCTTTAATTTTAAAGGATAAAATGAGTGATCAGCACAGGATAGAAACATTAGGTCTGTAATTACTGTATGCTCTCAGTGAAGCACAAGACTTGGTGTGCAAAAAGTATTCAATTTTGGGAAACCACAAAAACATGAAGTAGCAGGCAGAAGTCATGAAGTAAGAGGGAAAAGTCCTCATTAGGAGGATGAAAGCTCTTGGGGGAGATCCAGAAATTTCTTGATGGAGAATATATTCAGTGTAAAATCAAGGGAAATGATAAATGATTTATTCATAAATTGTGGAGGTTCTGGGCATGAGTTAATGTGTCTGTATTAAGGATAGTGTTTTGGGGGAGTGGGCAAATTATTGGATATTTAGTGGCCAAGTTATAGAGATAAGTGGGAAAATGGTATTGGTGTTGGAATAGGAGAATGTGAAATCTATGATTCAGGAGTCTTCTAGCATAAATGAATATGCTTCTGTGGTTACCTCTAACGGATCAGTGATGGACATTTCTTAGGTCTGTGATTAAATATCTGAATGGTAGGTACAGATGTTTGTTTTGTTTTTGATCTTAGAAGGAACAGTACTTCATCTCAGCAACTATAGTCTTTGCCAGGTGGGATGAGAGGGTCTTGAACACTATACTTCACTGAGTCAAGCAGAGGTCCAAATAGTTCCCATTTCCCCTCAGTAAAGGCCCATGTATCAGAACCTGCTGATAGATTCCAAAATTTACAATATTTACAGGTTAATAGATTCCAGAATTTACAGGGCCCATATGTAATGCCATTATGATGGCCCAGATATGTGAATCCAGTCTGTGACATTAATTTTGGAAAAATCACAATCCAGAGCATGCATATATGAATATGGGATATAACAAACTGCTTTTCACACACAGTGAGGCTTCAGATCCTAGTGGGGGAGAGGCTGAGGATAATCCTTCCTGTAAGATGAAGATAATGGACTTAAGTTCAGTGACACCCATGAAATAGCTGAATTTCTGATGACCACTTCCACTGCTGGGTGTATCCACGACTACTGGACATGTAAATTCTGACTATGAAATTTGGGGCCCAGGAAACACAGATCATTTTTCAGTTATCATAATTTTATGATTGTGAAATTCTTTCCTACTAAAATGGGGACACCAGAAGTATTTCTGTTCTCATTGCTATATCATATTTTATGAAATACTGAAAGACATTACTTTTCCCTAAATAGAGATCAAGAAAATGTTTTTTCTCTTAACACCCATTGTGTATAGATATTAATGGTGGACATATGTAGTGAAATAAGTCAAAGAGTGGAAAGAAAACAGAAAACTGGGAGGTTAGGGCAGGAAGAAACTTTGCTTGCAGATGACATATTTGTGTATATAGAAAACTATTAAAATTGCAAAAGAAAATTAGATGCTATATTAATTTTAGGAATGTCACAGGGTCTGAAGTAAAAATAAAGTTCAATTTCTGTATTTTTGATGTTTATTGAGAAGTGATCCATGTTGTATCCCAGACCATCACAACCAGCTGCATTGCCTATGACTGTTTCTCCATGGAAGCCCTGGCTTTCATACAAGTAGAATGATTAGTTTCTTTAATTTTTAAGAACCAGGAGTTGGTATTCTCACTTGTGTTGGTAACAACTATTTTGAGAAAGTGCCGTCTTCCTTCTTAACCAAATGTGAGGTATCATTACGTATTATTTACAGTTCACAGTACTATACACATATTAAAATATTTACCCTTTTAAATCTCTATGAATTAATTTCTGTTCTTTTCCTCAAATGGAGGAACAGAGCAGTCACATAATTTGTTCCAAGGATATTCAGATAGTGGGTGGCTGAGCCGAGATGTTGCCAACTATTGCTCAAGAAGTCAGTGTATTAAACACAATACTACACTGCCTGCTCATACACAATACATACTTCTGGATTGGTGGAGATATGTGGTACCAAGCCCTGCCCACCTGAGCTTCTGAAGGTCACTTCCACACATATTTTAGGTTAATCAATTTAGGATCCTGAAATATGCCACAGATGTTCAAAAGTCTTAAAAAGTTAATGAAATTGTAGTAGTTATAAAATATATTATTGGTTTATAAAAATAATACAGTACAAGCAATGTAAGAAACATTTCAAAAATTAAGAGTTCATTTTCTCGAATATAGGTCCAGTTTGCACATGGAGGACAGGAAAATATAGGAAGGCCATGGTATCATGTTCAGACTTCCTTTTTTGGGTTGCACTATCTTTAAATATTATATGCCAAGTGAGTTTGTTTAGATTTTCTGACTCCACAAAGTCCAGACCAAGACAGAGATTTCTTTTTCCATTACTTAAAACGGAGAAAATGAGATAATTTAGGGAAACAAAACCCTTGGGAGTACGTTGGTGACTGTAAATAATATCTTTGTGTAGTTTGGAACTAGTCAGTCACCTTTATGTACATTTCGTCTGTTCTGAATCCCAGATCCAATATCCTATGTTAAATGCATTAATATGCATATATTACCACATCAAATGAATTACTAGTTTCCATTTCTGAACAAGACAAAGTGAAGAGACTGGATTTAACCTCAAGCTGAAAGCAACTAAGGCAAAGTATATGAGAATAGTTTTCATGTATTGGATGTTGGGCTGTTAATCATAGTGGACTCTGAAACAGAAAGAAAAAATGAAGTGAGGACTACTGTCACTTAGCTTACTCCCAGTCCTGGCAACATTAGCTCTTATTTCTATATTAATGAGCTTCTGTATGTTCTGAATTTTTATTTAGTTATCATGGGGCTTAAAGTTAACATCTGTATTAGCTAGCATTCTCTAGAGAAACAGAATCAACAGGGAACACTCGCAAATATAAAATTCATAGAATGTCTCACATGACTTTGGGAACACAGAGTCCAAAATTCGCAGGGCAGGCTGTGAAGCTGACAATTCGATGGAGGATCTGGATGAACTCCACAGGAGAGGCTCGCTAGCTGTAGCAGGAAGAGCCTGTCTCTTCTCAATCCTCCTTAAAAGATTTCCAGTGATTAGATTAAGCATCACTCATTGCAGAAGACACTCCCCTTTGGCCGATTACAAATGGAATCAGCTGTGTATGCAGCTGACATGATCATGAATTAATTCTATGAAATATCCTCATCGCAACAGACAGGCCAGCGCTTGCCCAACCAAACAGATACCACCACTTGGCCAAGTTGACACATGAACCTGACCATGACAGTCCACCCTATGTCAACTTGGTAGCTATACATACCACTTTAAACCATACCTAATTTCTAACAACAAAACGCATTTTTTCTTTCACCTAACAATACTTAACTGTCCTGCATATAACTGGAAATACATTAAGCCTCTCCAGAATAGGATGCAAATCCTTGGGTATTATTTACTTTTAAACTTGATATCTTACAACTTAAATAGTATAATATGAACAAAACAGCATTACAGTCCTCATTTCTGTAACTGATCACATGGTTAAAGTTCATATTTATCACTACCTTCTTCCACTATCCATTCCATGTTCCCTTTACCCTCAGCAAGCACCTCAGCTGGCCGTGATTCTTTCCCTTGTGGGGAGACCCAAACCTTCATTCCTGAAGTTTCAGAGCCATTGGTAGTCCTGCCTGGACTGGGTTCTTGCAGTTTTACATCGATTTTAATCATAGGACATGGTAGTACTAAACACCCCCTAGGGGAGCTCCTACATTCCAAGAAAACTCTTCTTTACCTCCATTATGTAGTTGCAGTCCTACTTCCCCCTGATAGGGTCAGTCACCCCAGACAATAATGTAATACCCTTCTTGGCATGTTGATCCAGTGGCATAAGTAGCCCAAAGTGACCAGGTGGCAGTCTTAGATTCCAGTTCAGTGGAATTGTTGTTTCTCCTGGTGGAAGCACTCCCTCTTCTGAAACTAAAACTTGTAGACCAGCAGAGCTCAGGGTCGCAGGGACAGGAAGCAAAAATTTTCCTAGTGGATCACTAGGGGTAATAGTGAGTGGTACTACTCCCATTTCCACCCCTTGGTTCCTGGACCCATGGATCCTGGCTATGGGAGAAACAGCACCACACAGCGGACGCTGATTCAGAGCATACACAGCTTCCTGGAGAACATTACCCCAGCCTTTCAAGTTTTTGCCACCTAGTTGGCACCATAATTGAGTTTTCAAAAGGCCATTCTACCGTTCTATCAATCCAGCTGCTTCTGGATGATGGAGAACATGGTAACACCAGAGAATTCCATGAGCATGTGCCCATTCCCGCACTTCATTTGCTGTGAAGTGTGTTCCTTGATCAGAAGCAATGCTATGTGGAATACCATGATGATGCATAAGGCATTCTGTAAGCCCATGGATGGTAGTTTTGGCAGAAGCATTGCAGGGAAAGCAAACCCATATCCAGAGTATGTATCTGTTCCAACTAGAACAAATTGTTGCGCCTTCCATGAAGGGAGTCATCCAATTTAATCAACTAGCCAACATGTAGCTGGCTGGTCACCTCGGGGAATGGTGCCTTATCAGGGGCCAAGTGTAGGTCTCAGCTGCTGGCAGATTGGGCACTCATCAGTGACTGTAGCCAAGTCAGCCTTGGAGAGTGGAAGTCTATGTTGCTGAGCCCATGCATAACTTCCATCCCCACCACTGTGACCACTTTGTTCATGAACCCATTGGGCAATGATAGCAGTTGCTGGGAAAAGAGGCTGATTGGTATTCACAGAACAGGTCATCTTATCCACTTGATTATTAAGACCTTCCTCTGTTGAAGTCACCCTCTGGTGTGCATTCACATGGTACACAAATATGTTCATGTTTTTTAGCCCACTCAGCAAGGTCTATCCACATACTTCTTCCCCAGACCTCTGTTGCCAGTTTTCCAGTTAGGTCTTTCCAAGTCCCAGACCATCCAGCCAAACTGTTAGCAACAGCCCATGAGTCAGTATACAAATGCACCTCTGGCCAGTTTTCCTTCCAAGCAAAATGAACAACCAGGTGCACTGCTCAAAGTTCTGCCCACTGGGAGGATTTTTCCTCACCGCTGTCCTTCAAGGACACCCAGGAAGGGGTTGTAGTGCTGCAGCTGCCCACTTTTGGGTAGTACCTGCATATTGTGCTGAACCATCTGTAAACCAGGTCTGAATTTTCTCTTCCTCAGTCAATTCACTGTAAGGAACTCCCCAAGAGGCCATAGCTCTGGTCTGGCAAAGAGAAGATAATGTGGCAGGAGTGAAGACCATGGGCATTCGGGCCAGTTCTTCATGTAGCTTACTTGTGCCTTCAGGACCTGCTCTGGCCCTATCTCGTATAGACCATTCCCATTTTACAACAGAGTGCTGCTGCAAATGCCCAGTTTTATTGCTTGGTGGGTCAGACAATACCCAGCTCATGATAGGCAACTCAGGTCTCATGGTAACTTGGTGGCCCATGATTAAGCATTCAGTCTCTATGAAGGCCCAGTAGCAGGCCAAAAGCTGTTTCTTAAAAGGAGAGTAGTTATCTGCAGCAGATGGTAAACCTTTGCTCCAAAATCCTAAGGGTCTGCATTGTGATTCTTCTATAGGGGCCTGCCAAATGCTCCAGACAGCATCTCTATTTGCCACTGACACTTCCAGCACCATTGGATCTGCTGGGTCATACAGCCTAAGTGGCAGAGTGGCTTGTACAGCAGTCTGGACTTCCTCTTGTTCAGGACTGCACTCAAAATTAGCAGCTTTTCTGGTCACTCAATAAATGGGCCAGAGTAACACACCCAAATGAGGAATATGTTATTGCTGAAATCCAAAGAGACCAAGTAGGCGTTGTGCCTCTTTTTTGGTCATAGGAGGGGCCAGATGCAGCAACTTATCCTTCACCTTAGACTTATCTCAACATGCCCCACACTACTGGACACCTAGAAATTTCACTGAGGTGGAAAGCCCCTGTATTTTTGTTGGATTTATCTCCCATACTCTGACATGCAAATGCCTTACCAGTAAGTCTAGAGTAGTTGCTACTTCTTGCTCACTAGGTCTAATCAACATGATATCATCAATATAATGGATCAGTGTGATGTCTCATGGGAGGGAGAAATGATCAAGGTCCCTGCAGCAAGATGATGACATAGGGCTGGAGAGTTGATAAACTGCTGAGGTAGGACAGTGAAAGTATATTGCTGACCTTGCCAGCCGAAAACACACTGTTTCTGGTGGTTCTTACTAATAGCTATTGAGAATAAAGCATTTGCCAGATCAAAGCTGCATACCAGGTACCAAGGGATGTACTGATTTGCTCAAGCAATGATACCACATCTAGAACAACAGCTGCAATTGGAGTTACCACATGGTTGAGCTTACAGTAATCCACTGTCATCCTCCAAGACCCATCTGTTTTCTGCACAGGCCAGATAGGAGTGTTGAATGGGGATGTGGTGGGAATCAACACCCCTGCATCCTTCAAGTCCTTAAGAGTGGCAGTAATCTCTGCAATCACCCCAGGAATCTGATATTGCTTCTGATTTACTATTTTGTTCAGTAGGGGCAGTTCTAGTGGCTTCCACTTGCCCTTTCCCACCATTATCTCACACCCTTAAAATCCATTCTCATACGTATTCCCCTGATTTCTGTCTATATAAATTGGAAAACTCACACAGTTCTTTTGGAGTATAATGTACCTCCTCATGTATGATACTTTGTACCTCACCTTTAGGGGCCTGTTCAGACTTTAGTTTAGTTATAGGTCTGGAAGAAATGAGGGGTGGTGGGTCATGAAAAGAATTAGAAATATCTTCCAAGCCATTTGCTTCAGAGCCTTCGTTTGCAGTTTCATCTGGTGAAACAGGATTAATCACTCTAAGGATAATCCCTTCAGAGGAGGTTGGGTGGCCAACTCTTCAAGGCAGGCTGGAGGTGGGGCAGTTATTATGTCCACAGGGAAAACTATTACAGGGTTATCTACAGAAGACTCAGCATGATCTCAGGTTTCAACTTCACCCCCAACATCATTATCAATCCGTATTTCACCATCCCATTTTTCAGGGTCTCACTCCTTTCCAATCAATGCCCTCACTTTAATGTCAGACACCATGCAAGATTAAGATTTTGGTTTACATTGTAAAGTTGCCGCTCTAAAAATAAGATTCTGAGTCTGATTTTCAGAGATCTCAGGTCTACAACTACAGGGAATAAGATTTTCCTTCAGGATACCCATAGAAATGTCTACATCTGTCAGATGGCACTTAAGCTTCTCGTTTGAAGCCTTAAGCCCATCCCTTTCACTCCTTAATGCAGCCAATGTATCTAACAACAACCAACCAACATCTCTATACCTCTTATTTCTACAAAACTCTGTAGAGGTGTCAAAAACATTATCCCCAAGAGCCTGGCTTCATACAAGTGAAGCATTAAGAGAATCGAATGGTGATATTTTGACTATGTCTTTTGCCAACTCACTCCATGGATTGGGAGTGTCATTCTGATTATGGGAATCAGAGTCCTTAGTGTCTTTGATTTCAGTCAGAGTAGAAAACCATTCATAAAAACCCATTTTTAATATTCTGTTTTTTAAGAACCACTCCTGGTACCAAGATGTGTTAGTTAGGGTTCTCTGGAGAAACAGAATCAATAGGGAACACTCGCAAATAAAAAATTTATAAAAGTGTCTCATGACCGTGGAAACACAGAGTCCTAAAGCCGCAGGGCAGGCTGTGAAGCCGACAATTCTGATGGAGGGTCTTGACAACCTCTACAGGAGAGAATCACCAACTGAAACAGGAAGAACCTTTGTCTTCTGAATCCTCCTTAAAAGGTTTCCAGTGATCAGATTAAGCATTACTCATTGCATTGCAGAAGACACTCCCCTTTGGCTGATTACAAATGGAATCAGCTGTGGATGTAGCTGACATGATCATGATTTAATTCTATGAAATGTCCTCCTCGCAACAGATACGCCAGCACTTGCCCAACCAGACGAACAGGTACCACCACTTGGCCAAGTTGACACATGAACCTGACCATGACAAGAGGCTTACTGGTTGAAGAAGCAGTGAAAGTGTCTTCTTCCTTAAAAACCTTCAACTAATTGGATTATCTCATCATGGGGGACAAAGCTTGATTGATTGCAACCAAGTGATCATCCACAGATGCAATCAACATACTGATGATTTAAAAAAACAGCCTTCTGGTTTATCAACCAGCCATGAAATATCCTTGCAACAATGGTCAAGCCAGTGCTTGCCTGACCAGACAACTATGCATAATCACTTGATCAAGTTGACACCAGAACCTAACCATCACAATCTCTATATGATTTTTTTATTATTTTTATTGTGAAATATAACATGTATACAAGAAAGCAATAATTTTCAATTACATATTAACAAGTAGTTATAGAACACATTGTAAAGTTTGGTATGGGTTACAGTTCCAGGAATTTTTATTTTTTCTTCTAGCTGCTCCAAGACACTGGAGACCACAAAAATGTCAATATAATGATTGCACAGTCATACTCATTTGTTGAATCCTCTCTTCTCTATTATACTTCTCCTTATCTTTAAATAACATATATACATAAAAGTAATAAATTTCAAAGTACATCACAATAATTAGTTGTAGTACAGATTTCAAAGTTTGGTATGGGTTACAATTCCACAATTTTAGTTTTTTTTTAATTTCTAGCTGCTGTAAGGTACTGGAGGCTAAAAGAAATATTAGTATAACAATTCAGCACCCATACTCACTTGCTAAGCCCTAGCTTGTCTGTATAACTATCATCTTTGATCTTTCTCCCACTCTTTAGGAATACTTAAGCAATGGCATTTCTTAAGCAATGTTGGAAGGGGCAGTCAATAATATGGGATAGGGGGATGGAACTAATTGATGTTCTGGAAGGGCTGTACCCTCTGCATTTCAGGGCTTATATGGTCCAGGGACCCATCTGGATGGTGTTGGTTTTAGAAAGTTACCCAAGTACATGGAACCTTTGTAGACACTTCTATAATATCTTAGGTATTCTATAGGATTGGCAGGAATGGTTTTGGTTGGGGTTTGGCAAGTTATGATAGACAATGATGTCTAACCAAAGCATGTGTAATAGTGACCTCCTCAGTACTCTCTTGACTCTATTTGAAGTCTCTCAGCCTTATTTGTTACACTTATTTTCTTGCTTTTGGTCAGGATGGCATTGTTGATCCCGTGGTTACAGGGCCACCTGACACATGTCCCACGACCTCCATGACCTGTGCCCTTCCCTTACACACTCATGCATCCATATCCCATCCCACCTGGACCTTCCCCCCTGTGCAAAGACACATGCATGCCCCAACCTCTGTACCCTGAATTCTGTTCCCTGTACCCCACACCCTGACACCCACAACCTCCATGCTTCATGTGCCAACCAACATCCTGCCCACATACCAGTCTTCATGCATCCATTCAGTGCCCCCCATGCCTCCTGCTGCACCCTACATCTGTGTCCCTATGCTGCACCCAACTCCTGCAATCCAAGGCCTGCCTGAGCTGCATCATGCCCCCACAGTCCCTACAACACATGACACAACACCGTGACCCACACCCCATGCTCACTGGCACCAGTATAGAGTACCAGACTCATGCATATACCTGCACTGCAACCTGTCACTATACTGTTGTGCCCCTCCCCACACCCCACATCCTGCTCCCCACCTGTCCCATAAACACAAATCTTTAGATTGCTGAAGAAAATCAACATGCAAATTAAGCCTATCAAGATATTTACATGCCACAAAGACAACAGAATATCACTAACCATATGCAGATGCAGGCAGATATAGCCCAGACTAATGACCAAATTAAAACACCAGAGAAGACACAGACTTTGAAAAAATGAATCAAAGATATGCATATAACTTTACTAAATAAAATCCATGTGATGTCTAAGGACATAAAAGAGATCAAGTAGACACTAACGAGCATAAAGAGGAATTTGGAAGAATAAATAGAAAATTAACAGATATCACAGAGATTAAAGATGCTGTAGATCCAATAAAAATACATTACAGATACACAACAGCAGATTAGAAGAGGCAGAAAAAACAATAAGTGAACTAGAGGACCAGGACAACTGATTTTGAACACAAAAAAGAGCAAATGACAAAAAAGATGGAAAATTTTGAATTGGATCTCAGGAAATGATGGACAAAACAAAGCATACAAATATAAGAATCATTGGTGTCCCAGAAGGAGAAGAGAATAGTAAGGGCTAGGAAAATTAGTGGAGAATATAATGAGGGAAAACTTCCTAACCTTTATAAAAGACATAATAATGTAACCAAAAAAGCCCAATGAGCTCCAGATAGAATAAATCCAAATACAACTGGCCCAGACACATAATAATCAGCCTGTCAAATGTTGAAGAGAAGCAGAAAATCCTGAAAGTGGCAAGAGAAAACAACCTATTACACACAAGGGAAACCACTTAAGAATGAATTTGGACTACTCAACTGGAACCTTGGAGGCAAGAAGGCAGTAGTATGATATATTTAAGAACTGAAAGAGAAAGACTTCTAGCCAAGAATTATGTACCTCACCAAATTGTTCTTCAAAACTGAAGAGAGATTAAAATTTTCACAGACAAACAAAGGCTGAGAGAGTATGCCAACAAGAGACCAGCTCTATAAGAAATACTAAAGGGAGTTCTGCCGGCTGAGAAAAAAAAATAAAGACAGAAGAGGGAGGTCTGGAGGAGGGCATGGTATTGAAGAGTACCAGTAAGGGTAAACTAAAGGATAAAAAGAGAAAGAAGGAAAAGAACACATAAATCTGACAAATAAAATCCAAAGGTTAAAAATGGTGGACTAAAGAAATTCCTTTAGAGTAATAACTTTGAATATTAACAGACAAAACTTGGCAATTAAATGATACAGACTGGCAGAATGGATTAAGAAATATAATGCACCTATATGCTGCTTACAAGAGACTGATTTAGACACTAGGATATAAATAGATTGAAAGTGAGAGAATGGAAAAAGATGTGCCACACAAGCAGTAAGCAAAAGAAAGCAGGAATAGTCATCCTAATATCATAAAAAATAGATTTTAAATGTAAAGACATTATAAGAGATAAAGAAGGACACTATATATTCATATAAGGGGCAATTAACCAAGAGGAAATAACAATCATAAATGTTTATGCTCCCAATCAGGGAGCCCCAAAGTACATTCTATTGATAGAAAAACCAGACAGAGGATCAACAAGCAAATAGAAAACTTAAACAATTGGATAAATGAATTAGACCTAACAAACATATAAAGGTCATTACACCCCCAAACAACAGGATATGCATTCTTCTCTAGTGCTCATGGACCATTCTCCATGTTAGGTCATATGCTGTGGCATAAAACAGATCTTTATAAATTTGAAAACATTGAAATTATTCAAACTACCTGTTCACAATGAAATGAAGCTGAAAATCAATACCACCAAAGAACAAGACCTTTAACAAATATATGGAGATCAAATAACACACTCTTAAGCAATGAGTGGGTCAAAGAAGAAATTGCTAGAGAAATCAGTAGCTATCTAGAGACAAAGGAAAATGATAACACAATGTATCAGAACTTATGGGATGTGGCAAAGGCTGTGCTGAGAGGGAAATTTATTGCCCTTAATGCTTATGTTAAAAAATAAGAAAGAGCAAAAATTGAGGACTTAACTGCTCACCTGGAGGAACTTGAGAAAGAACAGCAAACTAACCCCAAAGCAAACAGAAGAAGAGAAATAACAAAGATTAAAGCAGAGCTAAATGAGTGGAGGGAAAGAAAGAACAATAGAAAAAATCAATAAAACCAAAAGTTGGTGCTTTGAGAAAATCATAAAATTGATGGGTCACTAGCAAGGCTGCAAAGAGAAAAGAGTGGCTGCAAGTAAACAAAATTAGAAATGGGGGGTCATTACCACAGACCCTGAAGAAATAAAACAATCATTAAGGTATACTATGAACACCTATATGCCAACAAACTAGACAACTTAGATGAAATGGACAAGTTTCTGGGAACACACAAACTACACTGATGCAAGAAGAAACAGAAGATTGCAACAAACCAATCACAAGTAAAGATATCAAACAGTCATAAAAAATCTACCTACAAATAAATGCTCAGGGACAGATGGCTTCACAGGGGAATTCTATAAAACATTCCAAAAAGAACTAACACCAAACCTACACAAACATTTCCAAAAAATTTAGCAAAAAGGAATACTACCTAATTTTATGAAGCTAATATCAGTTTAATGCAAAAATGGGGTAAAGATGCCACAAGAAAGGAAATCTCAGACCAATCTCCCTAGTGAACATAAATGCAAAAATTCTCAACAAAATATTAGCAAATTGAATCCAATAGCACATTAAAAGAATTTTACACCACAACCAAGTGGGGAAGGATAGTTCAATACGAGAAGAGCAATTAATGTAACAATCAATTAATGTAATGTGGTCAAAGTCAATGTAACAATCAATTAATGTAATGTGGTCAAAACAGCACGGTACTGGTACAAAGAAAGAACCATTGACCAATGGAATCTAATCAAGAGTGCAGAAATAGACCACAAAATCCATGGCCAACTGATTTTTGACAAGGTCCCCAAAACATCTGAACTGGGACAAAATAGTCTTTTCAGTAATTCAGCATGGAAGATCAATAGTCAAAAGAATTAAAGAGGACCCCTATATTACACCCTACACAAAAATTAACTCAAAGTGGATCAAACACCTAAATATAAGAACTAGCACCATAAAGCTTCTAGAAGAAAATGTAGGGAAACATCTTCAATTCCTAGTAATAGGAGGTAGCTTCCTAAACTTTACACCCAAAGCACAAGAAACAAAAGAAAAAATAGATAAATGGGAATGCCTCACAATCAAATGCCTCTGCACCCCAAAGACTTCGCCAAAAAGGTGAAGACGCAGCCAGTTCAGTGGGAGAACATATTTGGAAATCACATATGAGACAAATGTTTGATATCCTGTATATACAAAGAAGTCATACAACTCAACAACAAAAGAACAAATGACCCAATTATAAAATGAGCTAAAGATATGAATAGACATTTTTCTGATAAGCAAATACAGATGACTGAAAAGCACATGAAGAGATTTTCATTTTCATTGGCTATAAGGAAAATGCAGATCAAGACTGCAATGAGACACCACCTCACACCTATTAGAATGGCTGTTATTAAACAAACAGGAAATAGAAATATTGGACATAATGTGGAGAAATTGGAACACTCATGCACTGCTGGTGGAAGTGTATAATGGTGCAGCCACTATGGAAGGCTGTTTGGCGGTTCCTTAGGAAACTAAATATCGAGTTTCCCTATATCCCAGCAATAGCATGACTTGGTACAGACCCAGAAGAGTTGAAAGCAATGACACAAATAGACATTTGCACACCAGTGTTCAAGCAGCATTATTCACAATAACCAAAAGATGGAAACAAACCAAATGCCCATCAACAGACGAGTGGATCAACAAAATGTGGTGTATACATACAATGGACTATTATGCAGGAGTAAGACAAAATGACGTCCTGAAGTACATGACAAGATGGATGAGCCTTGAGGACATAATGCTAAGTGAAGTAAGCCAAACCCAAAAGGGTAGATACTGTTTGACTCCACTTTTACAACCGTCATTATGGTATAATCAGAGGCTTATAATACAGAATATAGGGGACTTAGAGGTACGTAGGAGCTAGAGATGGGTGAACAGTTAGCTAATGAGATTGAACTCCAATGTAAGTGAATAAATAGAAGTGAAGGTGGTTCTCTAGAGGGTCTATAAGTAATATTACCATATTGAAGATAAACAAGATGAAAGGGGTTGTATAGACCTATGTATCCCACTGATTAACACTAGATATATGAATTAGTTCTTGCAAAAATTGCTTCAAAGATATGATTCATGTACAAAGGGTTTTTATGTCTAGGGTACGGGGGAAAACTGCTATTGCATGTTATAGGCTATGTTCAAAAGTAAAACATCAGCATTGCCACAGCAACAGCAGAGGTAAATAATGGGAGGAGGGCCAAGATTTAAGAGGAGGTTTAGATTTCCTATTTGGCGAGGCTGTGTTTATTGGTTTTCCTTCTCTCGTGGACAATGAAATTATCTAAAATTGAGAATGTTGATGGACTGTGGACTTTGGGCACTATGTAGGATGCCTGATGAATGCAGGTGAATGAAGGACACACCGACTGAGAAGTAGATTGGCAAACAATGATGTGTATTATGAATGAAGGTTGTGCTACTATAGAAAGGAATGAAGGCATGAGACATGCAAAAACGTGAACGAACATGTGGGACATTTGGTGAGTCAAAATAAGCCAGAAACAAAAGAACAACAATGGTATAATCTCCTTTAGAAAATGCTTATAAGAAAACAGAGCCTAGATTGTAAGTTTTCACTTTCCCTTTTATATCTTCATCTCATCTGTTCAAAATTAAAAGAAGCCATTTTGTTGCTTCTGGTCTCTTCAAATCTGGAAAAAAATTCATATTGCTATAAATTTTATTCTACATAAGAGAACAATACTTCTTATATATTGCATTTATCTGTAACATTTGAATAAGTGATTTATGAACAAATATATTCTATCAACACTTTATGAAAATTAAAATTGGGGAAAATGATAAATTGTTCCTCATTTCCTTTTATGTCCTAATCTTTTCTCATGCTCCCATCAACAATATACAGTCTTGTGCCCCAGCATGCATAAAGTAGAATTGATTGAATGCATGTGCTGAAACATCAGCCTCTCCACTGACTGTTAATTTCTGTTCTTACTCGTGTCTATCATTTATGTTCACAGCATGCATAAGCCAACTTCAGACACTGACATGATCCATAAGTACATAATTTCTCCAACGAGGCCATGGGTTAGGTGAGAAAAAGAAAACATCTCTCATCTCTTAAGAGAATGCACAACTTTAATGTAGGCTTGAAAAACTACTGTAATATTGGACAGTAGATTACTTTTTGAAGGGCCCCCAAACTTACTATAACTATCCTAGAGTCCAGATAAACTAAATTGAAGCTCATATCCTTGAATAGTTCATAAATGGACTCAGAATGTTTATACGAATAGGACAACCTTTCCCATTTGCTGACAACAGTGGTATAACTTCAGTTGAAGAATTCCCTACTCAC
The DNA here is from genome assembly GCF_023851605.1 of Tamandua tetradactyla. Lineage (NCBI taxonomy): Eukaryota > Metazoa > Chordata > Mammalia > Pilosa > Myrmecophagidae > Tamandua > Tamandua tetradactyla. The sequence goes on along the minus strand of NC_135335.1, from coordinate 46,149,599 downwards.
CCGTGGCTGCATTGTCAATTGCTCAGATGACAAGTGTGTTCCTTTGGATTTTTATTCACAACCAGACAAGCAGTAGGTGAGCAAGGCTGAGAAAAGATACAGAAGCCTTCAGACTCAGTCTTGACCACAATCCCCAGACTCACCTGTCATGAATCCCAAACTTTTCACCTGGGAGGAAACCAAGTCCAGTCAAAAGGAACATGAAGTGTGCTCCAGAAGAAATGGAAGGAGGCTTCTCCTCATGTTGGTTCAAGATGTAGGCTTCTCTAGCAAATAATGAAGACAGAATACTTTCATTTTACAGATAAGGATGTGAAAATAACTGAATTGTATGTACTAATTACCCCATGGTGGTCAAAGATATTTAATTCCCTCCTTGATTCCAAACAAAGGAATTCCTAACTCATGTATTATCAGGAATTAGGTCTCTATCATTAGAGAAAGCAGTTGGGAATTCCTCCAGCATAATTATGCTTGGTTGATACACTAGCATTGGTTCTCCCACATCCAATCAATGTCCCCTGGGCTTCCTCTCTCTCCCTGCTCTAACCTGCCCCTGGCCTTCTGAGGACACTTGCACTAAATCATCTTGGTTCTTTCACATGTGATTTATAACAATGTAACACTCTCAACACTAAGTACCAGATCTCACTCCAACGGATTCCCATATCAACAAAAAAGCTTAATTTTAATATTGGGACAGAGCTATTCAAGATCTTGATGAATTTGGAGGATCAATGGCTCCTTCCATCATTCAAATCTAGCCCCCTCCAAGGCCTGAAGCTCCATGACTCTTCCACTACAATGAGGTGGAAGACCCACGCTCTGCCTTCAGGGCAAACTCATCATCTCCACATGCTTGGGTGGGTCCACTCTCCTGGCCAAGGTTTTTTGACTTCAGACCCCAGCCTCCATGGTTTTTCCTCTGAAGTTATTTTTCCTCCAATGTGTCCCTTCTCTGTCCCTCTTAGTCCCAAATGGCAATGGTTCTCTTTATAGAGATTCCACAACACTGTCATTGGCTTTCTATGCAGTAGCCTTAGATTATGCCCATGAGACCCAGGGAGTTTCCACAAATCCTTCCTGGATAACTCCATATCCAATCCTGGCTTCCTTTGAAATGGCTGACAGCCTCCAAATTTGGCCACATCCTCACATGGGGCACTACTCTCTGGGATCTCCACTCCTGGGAGCCCAGAATTTTCCAGAACATCAATTTCTGTTTTCTTTGTATCTGAGAGTTCAGTTCTCAGCTTATCTTTCCTGTCACAATTCAGTATAAGCTGCGAGGAGAAACCAGGCTGCACGTCCCACATTCAAATTGGAAATCTCTTCTGATAAGTATCCAAGTTAATGGCTTTTAAAATATGCCTTCCAGCCAAAGCCACTAGTCAATTTTTCCAGATTATCTGGCATTTTAAAATGAAAGTTGCCTTTCTTCCAGTCTGTAATAACACATGCCTCATTTCTAAGGCTTTATCAGAAGTGTCTTTAGAGCCTGCATTTCTATCAACAGGCTTTTCAAAGTATTCTAGGCCTTCTCTATCAAGTTCCTCACAACTCTTCCAGAATCTTCCCCTTATCTATATTAAAAGCTATTCCAACATGTTTGGTATTAGCAAACCACAGCAGCACCCCACTTTTCTGGTACCAAAACCTGTTCTAGTTTGCTAGCTGACTGTGTTAGTAAGATTCAGTTGTCAACTTGGCCAGGTGAGCATACCTAGTCTTGTTGCTGCAGACATAAGCCAACGGTATGTGAACCTCATCTGTTACCAATTACATCTGCAGTCAGCTAGGAGGCATGTCTGCTGCAATGAGTGATGTTTGACTTAATTGGCTGGTGCTTAAATGAGAGAGCGCAATGTAGCACAGCCTAGCAGCTCGGCATTCCTCATCTCAGCACTTGCAGCTCAGCCCAGGCCTTTGGAGATGCAGAAAGAAGTCACCCCGGGGAAAGTTGTTGGAACCCAGGGGCCTGGAAAGAAGACCAGCAGAGAACATCTTGTGCCTTCCACGTAAGAGGGAACCTCAGTGGAGGGTTAGCTGCCTTTCCTCTGAAGAACCAACAAAATAAATTCCCTTTTATTAAAAGCCAATCCGTCTCTGGTGTGTTGCATTCCGGCAGCCAGCAAATTAGAACACTGACAGAATGCAATATACCAGAAATGGGAAGGTTTTTAAAAAGCAGAATTTAATAAGTTGCTACTTTACAATTCTAAGGCTGAGGAAGTGTCCCAAGTAAAACAAGTCTATAAAAAGTCCAAATTAAGGCATCAAGAAGAGGTTCTTCACTCAAAGGCCAATGAAGTTCAGGGTTTCTCTCTCAGCTGGAATGGCATGTGGTGAAGTCTCTCAGCTTTCTCTCCTGACTTCTTGTATCATGAAGCTCCCCAGGCGGCTTTTTCCTTCTTCATCTCCAAAAGTCACTGGCTGATGGACTCTCTGTTCTGTAGTTCTGTGGTGTTCTGCTGTGGCTTTCCCATGGCTCTAAAAAGGGACACTCTCCAAAATGTTTCCTCTTTTAAAGGATTAATGGGTGGAGTCAAGACTCCATGGAATCTACCTGATCAAAAGTTACCACACACAATTGGGTGGGTCACATCTCCATGGGAACAATCAAAATGTTCCCCACCAGCAATATTGAATGACGATGAAAGGACATAGCCTTTCTGGGGTTCACCACAATTTAAACTGGCACAAGGTATTAAGATGAAAATTCACAAAAAGCAATGACAAATTGATTGTTTGGGACTTACAATATATGAAGACATAATTTGTAACAAACACAAAATGTGGGGATAGAGAACTGTTTTTATATGGACTGAATATTTGTTGTTGTCTAAAGAAATATGACTGTTATGATTTAGGGTAGTAGATTTTAATCCCATAGCAAGTACAAAGAAAACACATGAAAAAGATTTTCAGAAAGAAATGATGGCTCAAATGTTTCAACACACAAAAAGAAGATATATGGAAATAGGCATTAACAGAAGAACTGAGGATAAAAGGCATAAGACATATAAAGACAAAATAGTAAAACAGTAAAAGGATGTACTTCATTATTAGTAGTTACTTTCAATGTAAGGGGATTCACTCTCTAGCCAAGAGGCAGAAACTAAAAGGATAGATAAAAAAGCATATCCCAAACTTTATGCTGTTTACAAGCAACTCATCTTAAATTCAAAGATATAACTAGGTTGGAAGGGAAAAGATGGAAAAAATATACACCAGGCAAATAACAACCAAAAGAAAACTGGGGTAACTATATAAATATCAGATGAAACAGAGTTTAAGTAAAAAACATCACAAGGGACAAAGAAGGCCATTATATACTGATAAAGGGGTCAACTTAACAAGAATTACTAACAATTATAAATATAAATATATATATAACAATGGTAAATATGTATACATCTAGTAGCAGAAGCTCAAAATATGTAAGTAAATGTTGATGCATTTAGAGAGAGAAGTAGATGGTTCAATATGAAGAGGAGATTTCAATATACCACTTTCAATAAGAATCCATCCACCCATGACTGAATAAAAACTATCTTATACAAACATGCGATGGAATATTATTCAGAGAGAGTAAGAAGCCAAAAGTCAAAAGAAATGAACCTGGAAAAGAAGAGAGAGACCAGCAGATAGTGTCATTGTACCTTGCCATGTGGCAAAGGAACCAAAGATCACCAGCAGCCAGTCTTCAAGAAGAAAACAATTTGGACATTTTCATGATCTCAAAAAGCTTCTTATCTAATAAATTCCCATTGTTTACTGTAAATTAGCTCATGGTATCTGCTTTGAGCAACCAAGGAAACTAAAACAGATTTTGGTACCAAGAGTGGGGTGCTGGGCGGGCCGCGGTGGCTCAGCGGGCAAAGTGCTTGCCTGCTATGCCGGAGGACCTCGGTTCGATTCCCGGCCCCAGCCCATGTAACAAAAACAAAGAAACAAAATACAATAAAACAAGAAAATGTTTAAAAGATGTTTCCCTTTCTTCCTCCCTTCCTTCCTTCTATCCTTCCTTCCTTCTCTCTGTCTTTCCTTTAAAAAAAAAAAAAAAAAAAAAAAAAAAAAAAAGAGTGGGGTGCTGCTACTGTAAACACCAAAAACGCAGAAATTCTGAAGTTGATAATGGGTAGAGGCTGCAATTGTGAACTGATTGATAAAAAGACTTAGATTGCTTTGAAGAGGCTGTTGAAAGAAATATGGATGTTAAGACTACTTCTGCTTAGATGGAAAATGATGCAGGTGCTATTAGAAACTGGAGGAAAGGTGATCTTTAGTTCAAAATGGTAGAGAACTTTGTAAAATTGAGTTCTGATGTTTTGTGAAAGACGAATGTGAAAGTGATGAGCTTGGGTATTTACATGGACAGATTTCCATACAGTGAAGTATGGAAAGTGCAGCCTGATAGCTCCTTGCAGATTACAGTAAAATTTGAGCAGGAAGGGATGAGATGAGAACTGAACTCCTGGGATCAAAGAAACCAGAAATGATGGTTTGGAGAATAATGTTTCACTATCTTTGGAAAGTCCTACTGTCTGGTGAATTGGACCCCTGTGTAGTACTCACACAATGAACATGTTTTAAGCAAGAACTGTATGAAATGAACCACTGACAACCCGGATTGTAAGGCTGGAGTAAAAGGGACAGAAAAGGATACATTGAAGGAAAAATCACTTCAAAGGCAGAACCATAGAAGCTGAGCCCTGTATGGAAAACACCTTTTCAAGCCAAGAATCCTTTAAAAATGGAATAAATATAGAGATGGAGAAAGATAAAGGCACAGAAAGAAGAAACTGTTCTAGTTTGCTAGCTGCTGGAATGCAATATACCAGAAACAGAACGACTTTCAAAAAGGGGGAATTTAATAAATTGCAAGTTGACAGTTCTAAGGCTGAGTAGATGTCCCAATTAAAACAAGTCTATACAAATATCCAAACTAAGGCATCCAGGAAAAGATACCTTGATTCAAGAAGGCCGATGAAGTTCAGGGTTTCTCTCTCAAGTGAGAAGACACATGGTGAACACAGTAAGGGCTTCTCTCTCAGCTGGAAGGGCATATGGCAAACACAGCATCATGTTCTAGCTTTCACTCCTGGCCTCCTTTTTCATGAAGCTCCCCAGGAGGCATTTTCCTTCTTCATCTCCAAAGGTCAGTGGCTTGTGGGCTGTCGTGGTTATGTTGTTCTTCTCTGGCTCTTTCTGAATCACATGCATTCTCCAAAATGTTTCCTCTTTTATAGGACTCCAGAAACTTCTCAAGACCCACCCAAATGGGTGGAGACATGTCATCATCTAATCCGGCTTAACAGCCATTCTTGATTAAATCACATCTCCAGGGAGATGATCTGATTACAGTTCCAAACATATAGTATTGAATAGGGATTATTCTGCCTTTACACAATGGGATTTTTCTTAAAACATGGCTTTTGTAGGGGACACACATCATTTCAAACCAGCACAGATGTTAAATTTAAGCCCTGTGTAAACAACAAAAATATGAGAATATGCAAGGTCATACAAAGAGAAAGAAAAGTATCTGTTGCCAGAGGTGGGAAGAATGGGTAGATGGGAAAATTTTAGTAATGAGAGGTACTGAGGGTACCACAATATTGTGAATGTGCACCTAATGCTATGCTTGGGAGTGCCTGATGTGGGAAGGTTTATATTGTGTATATTCCTACCATTAAATGCAATATGACCTTGGATGTGATCAAACAAGGGAGGAGAAAAGACCAAGAAAGAAATTACTAGGCAATCTAAATATGGAATATAGACTGTAATCTTCATAATATGTTAAATTTTTTTAATTTGATAACTTCACTTACAAAGAGTACTTAAATGAATATCCTATTTCTTAGGAAATGTACATGGCAGAATTAAGTCTTCAGTGGGCATGATGTATACAACCTATACTTGCTTGTTCAGAAAATGAATTGGTAAATAGATATATAGGTAAATGGATGCATAGGTAGAGTTATTTATGGATGTGTATGGAATATGACAAAGTTGGCAAAGAAATTAGTAGAACTGGAGATCTAGGGTGAGATGGGTGGTAATTATTGTTTTTGCAAATGTGCTGCAAATTTGAAAGTATTCCAAAATACATCTGCATCCCTTGGTTAAATTTATTCCTCAATATTTTATTCTTTTAGTTAACTGGAATGCACTTGTTTTCTTCATTTCCTTCTTGGATTACTCACTGGCAGAAAATAATAACACCTTGATTTTCATGTTAAACTTTAACTCACTGTTTAGTTCAAGTAGCTTCATTCAAGATTCTTTTGTATTTCTATACCTAGGATTATGTGATCTGTGAATAGGAAGAGCTCTATTACTTATTTTCCAATTGGTGTGCATTTTCATTCCTAATTTTTCTGACTAAAACCTCCAGTAAAATGCTGAAAAGCAGTGGTGAAAGAGGGCACTCTTTCCTTACTCTTATCTAAGGGAAAATCTTGCAGTCTTCCACTATTCAGGAAGTTACCTGTAGTTTTTCACATATGCCTTTTTTCATAAGGAGGATTCCAATGCTCCTTCTAGTTATTTTGTGTATTTTAATCTAGAAAGGGTGCTATATTTTGTCAAATGAGTTTTCTGTGTCAAATATCATGACCATATTGTTTATTCCCTTCATTCCTTTAATGTGGTTTATTGATTGTCTTATGTTGAGCCTCCATTCCTTTCCTGGGATCAGGTCAAATTGGTGATGGAGTATAATAATTTTAATGTGCAGTTGGTTTTTGTTTGTTAGTATTTTATTGAGGATTTTTGCTTTTTATAGTCACTAGAGATATTAGATTTCATTCTGTTTTTTTCCTGAGATGTCTTCCACTGACTTTGGTATTAGAATGATGCTGGCCTCATAGAATGAGTTTGGAAAAGTTACTTAATCTTCAAATATGGAAGGCTTTGAGAACCATAGTTGCTGGTATTTCTTAAGACTATTTAGGAAAATAAACCAGTGAAGCCATATGATGCAGGATATCCTTTTTGTAACAGGATTTTTTTTCTTTATTAGAAATTTGTGGTTTTTCAAAACAATCATACATAAAATACAGGATTCCCATATACTGCTTTATTATTAACACCTTGCATTGGTGTGGAACACTTGTTATAATTGATGTTGGCATATTTTTATAATTGTACTATTAATTATAGTCCTTCAGTTAACTTTGGGTTCAAAGCAGCATAGTAGTGTAGTTCTGTGGACTTTTAAAATAAATTTATTGTTACTATGTATACAAATATACTATCTAACATTTTGTTTTTAATTATATCCATATTCATATATATATAGTGCAGTGCTGTTAATTGCATTCACAATGTGCTATTATGACCATTATTCATTATGAAACATTTCCATCATTCCAAGTAGGATCCCTGTAAATTTTAAGCCCATTCCCATTCTCTATCACAACTTCTTCTTGTGGTAATCTATATTCTAGATTGGGACTCCATGACTTTACTTAGTTGTTTCAAATCAGTGAGATAATACAAATTTATTCTTTTCTGTTGTAATTTCAGTCAAAATATCTTCAAGCTCTTTTCAGTCAACATATCTTTTAGTTCTATCCATGTTGTCATATGTAACAAGGATACACAGATATCTTAATATTTACTATTCCAACCCATGAACACAGTATGTACTTCTATTTCTTTCACTATTCGATCTCATTTAGCAATATTTTGTAGCTTTCTTTGTACAGATCCTTTACATCTTTTGTCAGATTTATTCCTATATATTTGATTCTTTAGTTGCCACTGTGAATGGAATTTTTTCTTGATTTCTTTGTACAATTGGAAATTGTTATGTATAAAAACAGTACTGATTTTTGGATGAAGGCTTGTCTTTCAGCATCAAGTAGCATGTTAGTGTTGAGCTTTTCATATATGCCATTTATCACATTGAAACTTTCCTTCTTACAAGTGTTCTAAGTGATTTTTTTTTATCATGAAGGATGGCTGGATCTTATCCAAAGATTTTCCTGCATCAATGGGATTATTGTGTGTTTTTTTCCCTTCATGAGGTTAATATGGTGCATTATACTGATTTCCTTATATTGAACCAGCCTTGCCCATAAGGAGTAAATCCCACTTGATCATGGTGTATAATTCTTTTAATATCCTATTGGATTATATTTGCTAATATTTTGTTGATTTTTTGCATCTATATTCATAAGAGATATTGGGCTGTAGTTCTGCTGTCATGTGTAATCTTAATCTGGTTTAGGTAGGATGGCAATGTTGGCCTTGTAGGATGAATTAGGGATTGTTCCTTCCTCTTCAATACTTTTTGGAAGAATATGAGCAGAACAAGGGTTGTCTTGGAATGTTTGATGGAATTCTTCTGTGAAGCCATCTGATCCTGGGCTTTTCTGTGTTGGGAGGTTATTGATTACTGATCTAACCTCTTTACTACTAATTGGTTTGTTGAGATCTTCTGTTTATTTCTTGGTTCAGTATAGGGGATACTTTATGTGTTTCTAAAAATTTGTTTCATCTAGGTTACCTTACTGGCATACAGTTATTCATAGTATTACTATCACAGTGCATGTGACAACATGGATGCACTGTTAGAATATTGTCCTGAGTGAAATAAGTGATATACAAAAGGTTACATGTAATATAATCTGACTAATATGAACAAAGTATAATATGTAAGCTCATAGTCATAAAATCTAGACTACAAGTTACTGGAAGAATGAGAATAGAGAATAGCGAGTTGTTGCTTAATGTGCACAGAATTTTTAACTAGGTTGAAATTAAATGTTTGGAAATAGATGACAATAGCATAAAATTGTGAGTATAATTAATAATGATGAATTTTATGTGAATGTGGTTGAAAGGAGTACTTTAGTCATGTGTATCACCAGAAGGAAAAACTAGAGGTTAAAATATGGAAATGTACAAAAGTGAAACTTGTGGTCAGCAATAACTATGGTTAACACTAAAAATGAAAATAAATTCTTTCATAAACCATAAAAAATGTATAGCACTTTTAGATGGAGTCAATAACAGAGTGGTATATGAGGGGAAAATGTACCTATAGCAAACTATAGACAATAGTTAACAGTAATGTCTTAATATTCTTTTATCAATAGTAGCAAATGTACCATATCAATACATGGGCTAAATAATTGTAGGGTGGATAAGGGTCTGGCATGTTTGGGGTTTCCTTATATATTTTTATTTTTTATTTTACTCTTTGGAGTAATGAAAATGTTCTAAAATTGATTGGGTGATGAGTTCATAACAATGTGATGATACTGTGAGCCATAGTTGTATACTTTGGATGGATTATATGGTGTCTGAATGTAGCTAAATAAAATTACATTAAAAATTAATAAATAATCAAACAAAGAAGGACACATTTTAAACATAAGGTCAAAGAAAGTTTGAAACAAAAGGATGATGCACATTGTGAATGCATTAACCTAAAGAAAGTTTGTGTGTGTATATTAATTTCAGACAAGATAGACAAAACAGGCTATTCAAGAAGTATTATTAGAATAAGTACATTTTCAAATAAAAGAAATGACTATACAGGAAAATACAACAGTTCTCAGTTTATATATACCTAATAACATAGCTTCAAACATGCAAAATAAAAGATGACAGAAGTAAAAAGAGAATAGAAAAGCCCACAATTACATTAAGAGATTTTAACACAACTGTCCAATATCTGATAAAACAGTAAAAGAAATCAATAAAGAGTTAGAATATTTAATAACATGACTAATTAGCTTGATTCAATTGAGTTAGCTAGAGCTCTGTGTCTAACAACTGCAGAAAATCCATTCTTTTTAAATGCACATGAAACACCAAAATACGTCATATGCCAGGCTATAAACCAAGAAACAAAATATTTTAGATTGAAATTGTATTATCTTCTCTGAAACTGTGGAATTAGTATAGCTACCCCAGCTTTTTATTTGCATGTTATATTTTTAATCCATCCTTTTACTTTAAACTTAAGATAGTCTCTTGCAGGAAGCATAAAGCTTGGGCATGCTTTTTAATCCAGACTGCCAATTTCCAATTTAACCCATTCACATTTGAAGTCACTACTGATAATGTTGGACTTTCTTTGTCCATTTTGCTATTTAGCCTTTGTAAATCTTAAGACTCCCCCTGCCCCTAAATCTTCTGTTAATGCCTACATTAATATTTACTTGATTTTTGGTTCTATACTATATTAAGTGCCTTCTCTTTTTTATCTGGGTCTATTTTTAATATATTTTTGTTATGGCTATTATACGATTAAGACTTAACATCATAGGTATGTAACAATCATATTTAGTTTGACACCCACTTGACCTCAACATTTAAAAAGTAAATACACATTTACTTTTCTTTACCACTCTGCCTCCCCACCATTTTTTAGTATTTGCTACCAATTATGTATTTGTACCTTGCACATGCACATGCAGAGATTTATCATTCTTTTTCACTCATTTGCATTTTAGTGCCTGTTGGAAGAAATGGACTTACATACCAAATAATATACTACAATAATGTTAGCATTTATAATTAACTGAAGAATTACCTTTACTGGAGGTTTTCTGTTGTTTATGCTACTTGGAAACACTGTGTAGTGTTCTTTCCTTTCAGTGTGAACAACTTCCTTTACTGTTGCTTGCAGGGCAGAACTAGTGGAGATGAGCTCCCTCAGCTTTTATCTTGAAATGTATTAATCCCTCCCTTCTTTTTGAAAGAAACTTTCACTGGACATCAAATTCTTCACTGGCAGTAGTTTTCTTTCAGCACATTGAGTATTTCAACTCACTGCCTTCTTGCCTCCATGGTTTCTGATGGCAGATTAGCATTCATACTAATTGGTACTCCCTTGTACATAAAATGCTGCATTTCCCTTGCATCTTTCAGAATTCTTTCCTTGTCCTTTGCATTAGATAGTGTCATCAATATAAGATTATTTTTCTTCATGTTTATCAGGCTTGGTGTTCCCTCAGTTTCTTAGATGTGCATTTTCATGTCTTTTGGTATGTTTAGGAAGTTCTCTGTCCATATTTCTTTGTATATTTCTTCTGCCCCCTTTTCTCTTTCTTCTCCTACTGGGACCCCCATAATGTATACATTGGTACACTTGACGGTGTCCCAGAGGTTTCCTAAGGTATTTTCACTATTTACACTTCTTTTTTCTTTCTTTTCCTCAGCCTGATTCATTTCAAGTGTCGTCTTCAAGTTCAATGACTCTTTCTTCTGCCAGCTCCAATTTGTTGCTGAAAACCATCTCAGAATTCTTCATATTGGTTATTGTGGTCTTTCACTCCAGTACTTCAGTTTCGTTCCATTTTAAGATTTCTATATCCTCATTCATTGTTTTCCTGATATCCTTTGGTCCTTTCTTTGCCTTAACTTTCACCTCCTTGAACATTTTATGATCATTTAAGACTTTGTTTGGTATGTCCACATTCCGATTTTACTCATTGATGTTTTCTGGTTTTACTCATTGATTTTTTAAAATTTTTATCCTCTTCCTGAGAATGGGCCATCATTTGTAGCTTTGTTTCATATTCCTGTTGCACACTATATTTTTTTAATATTTAAAAATATTAACTCTGGGAATTATTCCCTGAAAAGTCTTTTTCTTGATTTAGTAATCAGCTGGTGGTTAGACAGAGTTTTTCTTGAGCTTCAGCCCTCCTGTCTTGAATGTTTGCCCAATGCATATGCAGTGTGCAGTGTCCATCCTTTTTTCTCTGGGCCTGTAACCTTTCTTGGGCATTTGTTTGTTAGCTGTTTTAGAGCTCACCTGTTTAAAGGAGTTTGATTGCCTCTTCTATTGTCCAGGAGATCTCCCTTTTCCAGAAGTTTAAAGAAGGCTAGACTCTGCCCTAGGTTGTCCACCTCTACAGTTTCTTAAAACTCTTTTCAGTGCTTCAAGCTACTTTTCCTGGAGGTCAATTTGGTGTGGGCAGAGGTAGTTCTGCCAGAGAGATGTTTCACAAGTCAGTCTTTCCCAGCTGAAACAAGGTCAGGGCCCCTTAGAGGAGAACCAAACTTTGAAAAATGCCCTGGGGAGTCAGGAATGGGATTAGGAACCCCCATTACATTTTCACAAATATGAACTTTCTTGACCTGCCCAGGAAATGCAGCCTTTCTTTTCCCCAACAGCTCTGAGGAAGCATTGCATCTTTTTCTTATTAAGATATCAATTTAATGATTCAGTATTCATATTCATTTGTTAAGTCCTATTGTCTATGTATAATTCCACTATCACCTTTGATCTTTCCATACCTCTCTTTGGGGTTGTTTGGGCTATGGCAATTCTAAAGTTTTTATATTGGAAGGGTCTGTCACTAATGTGGGGTAGGGAGATGGAACTATGTGATGTTCTGGAGAGGCTGGGCTAAGTTTCAGGGCTTATCTGGACCAGGGACCCATCTGGAGGTTGTAGGTTTCTTAAAAGTTAGTCTGGGGCCTATAACCCTTGTGGAATCTTATAAATTGCCCTAGGTGTTCTTTAGGATTGACTGGAATGGTCCTGGTTGGGGTTGGCAGGTTATGATAGGCAGCAAGGCCTACCTGAAGCTTGTGTAGGAGCCACCTCCAGAATAGCCTCTTGACTCTGTTTGAACTCTCTCTGCCAATGATACTTTATTGATTGCACTTCTTTCCCCCAATTTGGTCATGATGTAATTGTTGATACCACAGTGCAAGGTCTGGATTCATCCCTAGGAGTCTTGCTCATTTTTAAAAGACAGTTTGACTGGATATAGAATTCTTAGTTGGCAATTATTTTGCTTTCAGTACTTTAAATATACCATCCCACTGTCTTAGAAACTTGATGGTTTTCTGTGAGAAAACAGCAGCCTTATTGAGCCCTCTTTGCATATGTTATGTTGCCTTTCACCTGTGGCTTTCAGAATTATTTCTGGCATTTGACAGTTTGATTATCATACACTGTTCTGGTTTGCTAGCTGCTAGAATGTGATATACTAGAAACAGAATGGCTTTTAAAAAGGGGATGTTAATAAGTTGCTAGTTTATAGTTCAAAGGCTGTGAAATTGTCCAAATTAAAACAAGTCTATAAAAATGTCCAATCTAAGGCATCCAAGAAAAGATACCTTGACTCATGGAGGCTGATGATGTTCAGCATTTCTCTCTCCACTGGAAGGGCACATGGTGAATATGGAGGCATCTTCTGCCTTTCTCTCCAGGCTTCTTGTTTCATGAAGCTCCCCTGGGGATGGTTTTCAAAGGTCTCTGTCTGCGTGGGCTCTCATGGTTCTCAGGACTCTCTCACAGCTCTGTTGTCGTTCTCCAAAATGTTCCCTCTTTTAAAGGACTCTAGGAAACTAATCAAGACCCACCTGGAATGGGTGGAATCACGTCTCACTCTAATGAAAAATTAGTCCCCACAATTGGGCAAGTCACATCTCCATGGAGATAACTTATTCAAGTTTCTATCATTCAGTATTGAATAGGGTTTAAGAGAGATGGTTGCTCCCACAAGATTGGATTGGGATTAAAACATGGCTTTTCTAGGGTATATAAATCCTTTCAAACTGGCATGCAGCCATTATGTCTTTGAATATTCTTTTCTGCTAGAAAAGGTAGTATCTCTCTTCACCTTTTGATACTACCATTATGTGTATACTGGCATGCTTGTTGGTGTCCCACAGGTTTCTCAGGCTCTCTTCACTTTCCTTATTATTTTTTATTATTGTGTAGGAGCCACCTCCAGAGTGGCCTCAGGCTTAATGAATTTAATTTTCCTATCTTCAAGTTCACTGATTCATTTTTCTGCTAGCTCCAGTGTGCTATTGATCTCCAGGAAATTTTTTTATTTCGCTTATTGGGTTTTGATCTCTTGTTTGGTTACTTTTCATCTTTAGTGACTTTTTCTTATTCAACCTTCATTTTTCTGATTTGTTTCTCTGGCCACATTTTCTTTCAGCTCTTAATTTAGGACATTTTTAAAAACCTTTGTTTGATGTATATGAGGTCTGGCCCTCCTCTTGACAGTTTCTAATGCTTTAATATTTTTCCTTCCCTGGAACATCACTTCCAATATTTTGGTTGTTTTGTAATCTTTTGTAGCAACTTAAATATTTTGATAATGTAATGTATTATCTATTAAGTTTAGAGGTATATGTTTCCTAAGCCTTTACTGAGTTAATATCATGACAGGGAATAAGGAAAAGAAAAAGTCACCTTTCTCATTCTCTGCAGACTGATCTTGCAAGTGCTCTCCTTCAAAACTTGTTTTTAAAACTAATTTTAGAGAAGAACCTGAGGAACAAGCATAGGCCTTTCCAAGATTTTTCTGCATATGTGGCCTGTTTCTGGAGCTTTGAGAAAGATGGTTCTAATAACCCTTGTTCACTGTATAAAATTTTTTTGTGGGGAATGGAGCCCTGGAAACTCACTCCACCACCTTGATGACACTGAAAAGTGTTTTAAATTTTTACTCAAATTTGAGGATGGCAGATACTAGAACATGTTTAAATTCTAAGAGAGATCAGATGGATGATAGGGAGTAGTTTAAGATATAGTCTATAATTTATTAATAATAATACACAATTACTGATACTGCAGGAAATTTTGGAAATAGAAATTTGCAGATGAAATCATAGCTGGGATTAAAGATAGTTAATGCCTTGCCTCTTATGGGACGGATGGCATAACCAACAGATGCCAGTCAAGAAATACTTTCCATTTTAATGGTCAAAATCATCTATCTCCAAAGTGACATAGTTTCAAACCATTTGTTTTCTGTGAAAGGAAGACCAAAACTCTGGTGACTCAAATGTCATGGCAAAGGTTTAAAATAATATTCATCAAGCAAAAGAGATGGATTAGAGGGGAGCAAGAGGGCAGTATACTGAGGCAATTATCTTCCAGAGAAGCTAGTAAATAGACAGGAACAGTATAGAACAACTGTTGGGGGAACACCAGTGACCAGACACACAGTGTACACCAGTCTGGACCAGGTGAAATGGTTGCAATCCCACAGAGAATTTTAAATACCAGAAGCTGTGGAAGCTTGGATAAATAGAGCCATGTACCAATCATGTTCCTAATTGGCAAACCTGAGGAGTGGGGGGGTCCAGTTTTTTTTTTACATGTCAGGCACCGGGAATCAAAGAGGCAAGAACTCTTCCTGCTCAGCCACCATGGCCCACCCAGGAGGGCCAGTTTTGAAAAGGCTTTTTTTTCCAGTTCTTAACAGCTCATTAGACAGAATTGTAAGCACTCTCAGGCTCCAGCATTGCACCAGGAAAGGGGCATTCTGATATACAAAGTAACTAGTCAGGTCAAAGGGGAAAATTCCCAAACTACATATCTTCCCCCAAGAAAAGGGGGGTGGGGCTCAGCTCAAGTAGAATCCCTTCTTCAAGGAATTCAGGCCCCAGGAGTATAAAACAGAAGCAATAAAAGCCCACCTACATCCTCATCCTCTGTCTCAGCCATGCCCCTAGTAGAAAGAGTCTGTTGAAATTAAAGGCAACATATCATTTTAAGCTGGTGGGAAGCTGCAGATAGACAAATGCCATACAACCTCCAGATGGGTACCTGTTCCAAATAAGTCCTGAAACCTAGCCCAGCCTCTCCAGAACATCAGATAGTTCCATCTACCTGCCCCCCATTAGTGACAGATCCTAAATATCTAATATCTAAATTCTAAATATAAAAAATTCAGTCACTCTAAGCTCAACTCTGTAAGTGAAATCATTGCCATCCCCCCTACATGGGACATTACATCCAGGGGTGAAAGTCTCTCTGGAGACGTAGAAGAGGACTCCAAGGGGTAAATCCAGACCTGGCACCATGGGATCAACAACTACATCATGACCAAATGGGGGAAAAGAAGTGCAATTAATAAAGTGTCAGTGTTAGAGAGAGTTCAAATAGAGTTGAGAGGCTACTCTGGAGGTTGCTGTCATGCAAGCTTCAGGTACACCTTGCTACCTATCATAACCTGCCAACCCCAACCAGGACCATTCCAGCCAATCCTAAAGGACATCTAGGGCAATTTATAAGATTCCACAAGGGTTCCAGGCACTAGAGTAACTTTCCAGAAACCTACAAATTCCAGATGGGTCCCTGGTCCAAATAAGTCCTGAAACCTAGCCCAGCCTCTCCAGAACATCAGATAGTTCCCTCTCCCTACCCCACATTAGTGACAGACCCTTCCAATATCAAAAATTTAGAATTGCCATAGCCCAAACAACCCCAAAGAGAGGTATGGAAAGATCAAAGGTGATGATGGAATTATACATAGAAAATAGGACTTAACAAATGAATATGAACGCTGAATCATTAAATCGGTATTTTTTAGTCTCCAGTATTTTAGAGCCACTAGAAGTAAAGACCTAAAATTGTGAAATTGTAACCCATGTCAGTCTGAAATATGTTATACAACTAATTGTGGGGCTGTGCTTGGAAATTTTTAGCTTTTTTGTATATATGTTATTGTTCACAAAGAAAGAAGGGAAAAAAAAGTCAGTAGTGATGATAATAAAAATATTTAATCCTTCTAGCCTCCTATATTGTGGAACAGCTGAAGGAAAAATATGAGAGGATCGTATGGTAGCCATGACAAACTCCGTGATCTATCCTGTAACCACTTTTTGAAGGGTGCTTTGAAAACTATTGCTTTTTTATTCCTTTGCTTTGTATATATGTTATACTATACAGTAAAAAAAGTTAAAAAAATTCTTCATCTTTGACAGTTGACAATTCGATTAGTAAGTGTCTTGCACTTGGATCTATTCTGTTTGGGATATACTGCCCTTGGATTTGTAATTTTGTGTCCTTCATAAGGAATGGAAAATTTTCAATGATTATTTCCTCCATTAGTCCTTTTCTTCCTTTTCCCATCTCTACTTCTTCTTGGACACCCACAGCCTGTATATTCATGTGCTTCATGTTGCCATTCGATTACCTGAGAACCTGCTCATATATTTTCATTATTTTCCCTATTTTCTTTTTTATGTCAAATTTCAGATGTTCAGTCTTCTAGTTCACTAACCCTTTCTTCTGCCTCTTCATATCTATTGTTGAACTTTGATTTTCCTAGTATGAGTCGTTGTTTTTTGTTTGCCTCTAGGCATTTGATTTCCTGAATTAGTTAGAGGGAGTTTTTACTCTTTTACTGAAGGTTTTCTTCTAGATTGCTTTGTGTGTGTCTATTCTTTGGCATTCAGTTCAACTTATTCTAGACTTCTGGCATAATTTCGGTTTAACTGGTTTGAATTTTTCAGTTCTAGTTTTTCTGTTTCTTGCCCTACCTTTCAATAGCCTTTTTTTTTTGAGGAGGGTCTCTTCAGATATTATTGAATCCAGTCAGATTTTCCCAGACCAAAAAGGCCCATGTCTCAGGGGGAAATTTAGGGAGCATCAGTTTTCCCTGAGGGTGAAACCTAGCAGGTTGTCAGACTTTCCTTTGATGCATCTAGACTCTGCTTTTCCTATACTGCCCAGAATGTGGTGCTTGTCTGCCCACAACTTCCCACCAGCTTAAAGTTTTGTGTGCCTTTAATTTCATCAGACCCTTGCCTGGGCAGTTCTGGAGCCTGAGAGTGCTTCTAATCTATTTAATGAGCTGTTAAGAATTTTTTAAAAAGCAAAAAAATCTTTTCAGGGCCAGACCCCACTCTTTAAGCTTGTCAGTCAAGAGCTTGAGTTGTTATGTGGCTATAAGTTTCTCTAGGCTCTATGTTCTCCCTTACTTGGGGTCCATCTCTTTTCAGTATTTTGTGCTGTTCAACTAAAAAAGCATATGATTTCCTTTTTGTCCATTAGCCCTCTCTCTGCTGGGGCAAAAATCCCACTACCTTTAGTATTTATTCCAGGTTTACCTGTCTTGGGGGGTTGTTTGAAGTAGACAAAAATGGTCAATTAATTCCACAATTGGAGCTTGGTTGAGCTAAGCGCTTGCCGCTAATAAACTCTGTTTCTTTTCCCCTTGGGGAACCAGCCTGCCCTGTCCATGGGGGAGGGGTGCTGGTCTCCATGGTTTGGGGTACTTACAGTTCTGTGTAGGACCTCAGCCATTCCACCTAGTCTAGACTGGTGTACACTGTGTGTTTGGTCACTGATGTCCCCCCATGTTCTAGTTTGCTAGCTGTCAGAATGCAGTATTCCAGAAATGGAATGCCTTTTAAAAAGGGAAATTTAATAAGTTTCAAGTTTACTGTTCTAAGGCCATGAAAGTGTCACAATAAGGCAAGGATATAGAAATGTCTAGCTAAGGCATCCAGCTAAAGGTACACTGGTTCGTGAAGGCCAATGAAGTTAAGAGTTTCTCAACTGGAAAGGCACATAGCAAATATGGACACACCTGCTAGCTTTCTCTCCAGTCTTCTCTTCTCATGAAGATCTCTTAGGGAAATTTTCCTTCTTCATCTCCCAAGGTCTTTAGCTGCATGGGCCCTCAGGCTCTTTCCAAAATAGTTCCCTCTTAAAGGGCTCCAGTAAGCAACCCCACCTTGAGTGGGTGGAGACACAACTCCATGGAAATCTTCTAACCAAAAGTTAGCATCCACAATTGGGTGGGTCACATCTCCATGGATAATAAAGAAAAAACTCCCACCCAGCAATATTGAGTGAGGATTAAAGGACATGGCTTTCCTGGAGTCCACAAATTCAAACCAGCACACTCCAGAATTTTATTTTTTACCATTTCTGACTATTTACTAGCTGCTCTGGAGGACAAACTAAATTCCACCCAACACTATGCTGCGATCTTGCACCACTCTCCTTTCCATTTCTTCTTATACTAAAATTTATCTCATAGTGCAATTAAATATAATTCTCACAGAGGATAGGGAACCCTACATTTGGGTAACATTAAAAGAATGGCAATGATGTTATTTTTACCAGCCATTTTTCTAAGTTATCCTCGTCTTAAGAAGTGAAAAACAAAATTGCAGACTGGTTTTAGTCATTTTTCCTATGTCATGAGGCTTGTGGGGACTCAAATCCAAGCATTCTGATTCTAATGTGCATGTACATATCTTCTATACCAAGGGTCAGTAAATATTTTCTCAAAGGACAAGATAATAGTATTTTCAGCATGGCAGATGCAGTCTCTGTAACATTAACTCAACTTTGCCTTTGTAATACAAAACCAACCATGAGATGTTATGTAGAGAAAAGAGTCTGGCTGTGTTCCAAAAAAATTTATTTGTGGAAACTAAAATGTGAATTTCATATGTTTTTCATGAGTCATGAAATAATATTTTAAACTTATTTTCAAAAATTTCAAAATAGTAAAACATTTTTGCTCATGGGCTATACAAAAACATGCAGTAGGCTGCATTTAACCCCCAGGACATAATTTCAGACAACTGTTTTATTCAATATTTTATGCAAACTTTTTTTTTTTTTTGCATGGGCAGGCACCAGGAAATGAACCCAGGTCTCTGGCATGACAGGAGAGAACTCTGCCACTGCGCCACCACTGCCCGCCCAATGCAGACATTTTGAAGGCAAATTCTTTTGTTTTCCCTTGTCTGTTTTTGTTTTGTTTTGGTACTTTGTTATTTTAGCGCTCCTGTATAATGTTCAATTTTTTTTTTTCTGAGCAACCTAAATCTCTACATAAGAGTATATCATGACCTTGTTTGAGCTTCATCTGGAATATATTCATCTATTGAATACTAGAGCCTTCTATTTCTGATTTTTTTTCTTAATGCATGTCAGTAGAAAAAAATTACTTTACACCTACAAGATATTTTTTAAATTATAAGGTGATCCGCATGGTCTTTTGAAATTTTAAAATATTATAAGAAACTAATGAAGTAGGATAAACACTGAAAATCTAGTATTGTTTCATTCAAGATCTTCATTCTTGAATGAAGGAGAGCTGGAGAACAAGTAAGGGATTTAGTACCTCACTCTGCTTCATCCCCAGACTGCCTGTACTTTATCTTTTTTATATGCTGCTGTGCAACATAATGTTTCCTTTAAAAAACCTTAACACTATTTGACCAGAGAGAAAGTTGTGAATTTTTCTGGCCAAAAATTCTTATTGTATGGAAATGAAAAGGAAAAGATTAAGAAAAAGTAGTATAATAGTCTGGAACAGTTGGTATTATTAAAGATTCAATCATTCATTACTTCAACAAATGTAAATTGAATACTTCTGTTTACCAAGAACTATTTTAGGTGATGTGGAGAAGCAATGAACTAGGTAGGCAAAGTTCCTGAATTTGTATAATTTACATTCTCTATATATGCATGTGTGTGTGTGTGTGTGTGTGTGTGTGTGTGTGTGTGTGTATACATATGTATAGAGGGAGAGGGGGAAAGAGAGAGAGAGAGAGAATGAGCAAATTAAATAAATAAAGCAAGATTAAGGGGAAAATATTTATTGGTAAAGATAGGGGTGATGTTTTATATTGGGAGCATAGGGAGTTTCTCAGATAAAATGACCTTTTAGCAGAAACCTGGAGAAAATAAGGAAATTGACTGTGTGAATATCTGTGGAATGAGCATTTGCATCTTCAGAACTTGCTGAAATTGTTTTATATAACCATTATTTTGACTCTAACTGGGTGGTACTTTATATAAATTAAAATGGTTTATATGATGGCAGAAATCACTGGCTTAATCAATACTGAAATTCTCACTTCATTGAATCTTCTTTGTCAAATACTCTTACTGTAAGAATTATGACCAAACTAAAGACAAATTCAGTCCTCTCATGGAAGTGAATAGCTCAGCTTCAGTTTTTTGGCTTTGTATTCTAGCTTCAAGCAATTTAGTGAATTGGAGCATTTGTGAATTAGTGACTTAAGAATAAAGATAGGATAAGATTAAAAAATTAAAACAGAGAGCTGATCTTCAAAAAGTTCACTCTTGTACAATTTATAGCACAGACCACAGAGAATGTGTGGACCTTGGATATGTCACAAAAGAATTTTTTAAATATTGCATATCCTTTGAAGAAAATTCACTTTCATTTTTTCAGCATAATTAATAATGGAAATACATCAAAATAACCATATTTTTTTAGCAGTAGAATATCACATTTCTTAGGGAGGGGAAAGGTGATCTGCTGAAGGGAAATTTGCAACCATATGCAAAACCCATTTTTAAATGTTTAATTCTTAATAAAAACTGACCCTTACATAGCACTTACAATTACAAAAATATTTTATATCCATTATCTTCTGCAGTTCTTATAAAATCTGGCTAGCAATTTCTGGGAAGATGGCAGAATAGGATACGTCAAATTCATCCCGGCCCAAAGGAACAGCTAAAGAAGGGATGGAAAGGTGACTGAGATGGCAATTCCAGGATGTAAGTTACTTGGGAGGGTGTTGTACACCACATCGGAAGGCCCTGGTTGCAAAAGTGGAAGAACTAAGGTGCAGAAAATTGGAGACTGTTTTGGTCTGTTTGTACCAGCCTAATGTGACCCTTTCCAAATGGAAGCCTGAAGCCCTCAGGAGTGCACAGACAGGGAGACAGGGACTAGGAAGTAAGCCAAGCCATGCTCCTTGAACCAGCAACTCTCATGTTCTAGTTTGCTAGCTACTGGAATGCAGTATGCCAGAAACAGAATGGCTTTTAAAAAGGGCAATTTAATATTTTGCTAGTTTACAGTTCTAAGACTGAGAAAATGTCCCAATTAAAGCAAGTCTATAGCAATGTCCAATCTAAGGCATCCAGAGAAAGATCCCTTGGTTCAAGAAGGCTGGTGAAGTTCAGGGTTTCTTTCTCAAGTGAGAAGGTACATGGTGAACACAGTCAGGGTTTCTCTTTCAGCTGGAAGGGCACATGGGGAACACAGCACCATCTGCTAGCTTTCTCTCCTGGCTTCCTGTTTCATGAAGCTTCCTGGGAGGTGTTTTCCTTCTTCATCTCCAAAGGTCACTGGCTGGTGGAGTCTCTGCCTCGTGGTGCTGTAGCATTCTCTGCTTGCTCTGAATCTCCTCATTCTCCAGAACATTTCCTCTTTTACAGGATTCCACTGAACTAATCAAGACCCACCCAATTTAACCTGCTTAACAACCACTCTTGATTGAGTCACATCTCCAGGGAGATGATCTAATTACAGTTCCAAATATACAGTACTGAATAGATTAGAAGAAATGGCTACCTTTACACAATAGGATTAAAATTAAAACATTGCTTTTCTAGGGTACATACATCCTTTCAAACCGGCACACCTCATCAGCACAGTCCTGTGACCTACGACTCACACCACACACCTGAACGCCATCACCCGACCCCCTCCCCCACGCTCCAAGTTCCAGCCCTGCCACCCCTCAACCTGTGCATACCCACCCCACACCCCCACCCTAAGGGCACACACACCTTCCCCAGTCCAACCCACCCTTCCTCCATAAGCATAGTCCCACCACACTCCTCCCAAGGCCCACCTCCCCCTCCTTGCCTCCTGCAGGCTGTCACCAATGTATAAAGGCTAAGGGCACTCACCTTCATACTCTGGCTATATCCGCCCCCAGTCCATGCAGTTGAGAAAGCTTACCCTGCCCCCCTGGGCTCTGTGCATGTGTACATCAGTTTATGACCCTCACAGATCCACACATGTGCACAGTGCCCAATTTCACCCCCCAGCTCTGGAGAAGCACTGACCTGCACAGCCTGGCTACCATTGCCCCTGTGCCCTACAGACACAACCCCAATCCACTGCCCCTGAGCCCTGTGCATACAAAGCCCGCCCCCTAGACCAGCACACACCAGGGCCCCATGCATCAGACCCATGCACCCACACAGCCACATTCTCCCTGCCACTGGGTGCCCACTCATTCATGCAGTGACTTTTTGACCCCTTCACACAAATCCCCTACCCCACAAACATACACACCTGCTTCATCCCCCAGCACAAGTGGTTTGTTTCCACACCTGGCTGGTGCTCACAGGCCAATTTGTGCAAAATAGCCCCACCCTGCATGTGTGTGCCCACCTGCTCCAAATCATCCCTCACCTGTATGCCTGTGCCAAGGTACCATCCACCTGATGCCATCCCACCCCCACATCCTGCAACCCTGCTGACATGTGCCTGCACCTATACCCTCCTGCATCTGCATCCAAGACTTTCTGGACCCCTCCCCCTCTGCAAGGACACAGGACCTCACCTGTGCCCCAACTTCTGCGTCACCTACCCTACACCCTGATACTCATGTCCCCCCATGCTCCAAGCACCTACCAACATCATACTTGCATGCGAGGCACCATACATCCAGTCAACCTCCCTTTATGCCTTCTACCATGCTCTACCTCTGTATCCTCCATGCAGCACCTTGCTGCTACATTCCAGGGTCTACCTGAGATGCTCCCCATATCATTGGCTCCTGCACTGCACCTCCAAATCCTCCTGACCTGCACCCCATGCTCACAGGCACCAGCATAGTGTCTCCAACTTGTGCCTATATATGCACTGCAAGGAACCACTGCACTGTTGTGATCCACCCCATACCCTACATCCTGCCTGTTCTAGTTTGCTAGCTGCCAGAATGCAACACACCAGAGACGGATTGGCTTTTAATAAAAGGGGATTTATTTTGTTGGTTCTTCAGAGGAAAGGCAGCTAACCCTCCACTGAGGTTCTTTCTTACGTAGAAGGCACAGGATGGTCTCTGCTGGTCTTCTCTCCAGGCTCCTGGGTTCCAACAACTTTCCCCAGGGTGATTTCTTTCTCCATCTCCAAGGGCCCGGGCTGAGCTGCAAGTGCTGAGATGAGGAATGCCAAGCTGCTTAGCTGTGCTACATTGCAATCTCTCATTTAAGCACCAGCCAATTAAGTCAAACATCACTCATTGCAGCAGACATGCCTCCTAGCCGACTGCAGATGTAATTGGCAACAGATGAGGTTCACGTACCATTGGCTTATGTCCACAGCAACAAGATTAGGTATGCTCACCTGGCCAAGTTGACAACTGAATCTAACTAACACACTGCCCTACATCCATCCTGCAGATACAAATTTTTAGACTACTGAAGAAAATCAACTTCCAAAGTAAAACTATCAAGATATTTACATGACTTGTAGACAACAGAAGATCACTAAGCATATCATGATACAGACATATATAGCCCAGCCATATGGCCAAATTTAAACAGCAGAGGAGACATAGACTTTAGAACAATTGATCAAAGATGTTCCTATAACTCTACTAAATAAAATAAAGGGGATAACTAATGGCATAAAAGAAATCAAGGAGACACCACAAGAGCATAAAGAGCATATTTGAAAGAATAAATAGAAAAATAGCAGATATCACAGAGATTAAAGATGCTGAAGACCAAATTAAAAATATACTACAGACACATAACAGATTTGAAGAGACAGAAGAAAGAATAAGTGAACTAGAAGACAGGACAACTGATTTTGAATGCTCAAAACAGCAAAAAAAAAAAAAAAAGAAAAACTTGAATTGGCTTTCAGGGAAATGATGGACAAAAAAAAGTGCATAAATATAAGAATCATTGGTGTCCCAGAAGGAGAAGAAAAGAGTAAAGGCTAGGAAAATTATTTGAGGATATAATGGGGGAAAAGTTCCCAACCCTTTTGAAGGACATAAATATGCAAATCAAAGAATCCCAACCAACTCCAAAAAGAATAAATCCAAATAAGACTTCCCCTAAGACACAAACGAATCAGTCTGTCAAATGTTGAAGAGAAGCAGAAAATCCTGAAAACAGTAAGAAAAAAACAATCTACTACATACAAGGGAAACCACATGAGACTGAGTTTAGCTATTCATCTGGTGCTATGGAGGTAAGAAGGCACTGGTAAGATATATTTAAGATCCTGAAAAAGAAATACTTTGAGCCAAGAATTCTATTCCCAGCTAAATTGTCCTTCAAAACTGAGGAAGAGATTAAAATATTCACAGAAGAACAAGTCATGAAAGAATTTGTCAACAAGACACCAGCCCTACAAGAAATATTAAAAGGAGTTCTGCCAGTTGAAAAACAAAGATAGCAGAGGGAGGTCTGGATGAACGCACAGAGATGAAGAGTACAAGTAATTTAAAGGATAAAAAGAGAAAGAGAGAAAAGATTATATAGATCTGATGAATAAAATCCAAAGGATAATTTGGTGGATTCAAGAAATGACTTTTCAATAATAACTTTGAATGCTAACAGACTATACTTACCTATTAAAAGATACAGATTGGAAGAATGGATTAAGAAATATAATCCAGCTATATGTTGCTTACAAGAGACTCATCTGAGACACAAGGATACAAATAGATTGAAAATGAAAGGATGGAAAAAGATGGTCCATGCAAGCTGAAACAAAAGAAAGCAGGAGTAGCTATACTAATATCAGGCAAAATAAACATTAAATGTAAAGACATCATAAGAGACAAAGAAGTACACTATGTATCACTAAAAAGGACGATTCACCAAGAAGAAATACCAATGATAAATGTTTAAGCTCCCAATTAAGGAGCTCTGAAATACATGAGAAAGATGTTGGCAAAACTGAAGGGAGTGATAGATTTTTCAACAATAATATTAGGAGACTTCAATTCACCAGTCTCCTCTATAGTAGGACAACCAGCCAGGGAATCAACAAGAAAATAGAGAAGTTAAACAACTTGATAAATGAATTAGACCTAACAGACATATATAGGTCATTACACCCCAAAACACCAGGATATACATTCTTCTCTAGGATAGATCAGAACAGTCTCCAGGATAGATCATATGCTGGGGCTCAAAACAGGTCTTTATCAATTTAAAAACATTGAAATTATTCAAAGCACTTTCTCTGATCACAGTGAAATGAGGCTGGATATCAATAACTGCCAAAGAAGGAGACCTTTAACAAACATATGGAGATTAAATAACACACTCTTGAACAACCAGTGGGTCAAAGAAGAAATTGCCAGGGAAATCATTCGCTATCTGGAGATGAATGAAAATGAAAATATGGCATACCAGAACATATGGGATGTGACAAAAGCTGTGCTGAGAGGGAAATTATTGCCCTAAATGCCTATATTAAAAACAAGGAAGAGCAAAAATTGAGGACTTTACTACTCACCTGGAGGAACTTGAAAGAGAACAGCAAAGTAACTCAAAAGCAAATGGAAGAAGAGAAATAGCAAAGATTAAAGCAGAGTTAAAAGAGTGGTAGAACAAAAGAACAATAGAAACCCTAGCAAGGCTAACAAAGAAAAAAGGAGAGAGGATGCAAATAAACAAAATCAGAAATGAGAAGGAGTGTGTTAACACAGACACTGAAGAAATCATAAGAGGATACTATGAACAACTATGTACCAACAAACTAGACAAAGATGAAATGGACAAATTCCTAGAAACACACAAAAAAGCTACACTGACTTAGGACGAAATAGAAGATCACAACAAACCAATCACAAGTAAAGAGATTCACTCATCAAAAATCTTCCTACAAGTAAAAGCCCAGGGCCAGATGGGCTTTTACAGTTAACAGGGGAATTTTATCAAACATTCCAAAAAAAAAAACCTAACACCAATCCTGCTCAAATTTCCCCAAAAGTTTGAGGGAAAAGGCATACTACCTAATTTATTTTATGAAGCTAACATCATTTTAATACCAAAACCAGATAGAGATGCCATAAGAAAGGAAAACTAAAGGCCAATCTCCCTAATGAACATAGATGCAAAAATTCTCAACAAAATAAAAAACTCCACTTTTATGACAGTGGTAAGGGTAAAATTTTGTGTCATAGTACAGATGGTTGTATGATTAGCTAATGATTTTGAACCAGAATGTAAGGGAATAGACAGAAGTGAAGGCAGTTCATAGTGGGTCTATAAGTAATATTACCATATTGAAGGTGAATATGATTGAAAGGGATTGTACAGACCTATGTGTCCCACTGATTAACACCACAAATATAAATGAGTTCTTGCATGAACTACTTCAGTGGTATGATTCTAGTACAAAGAGTTTTTAAGTTTAGGGTATGGGGGAAAACTACTGCTCCTGCTATGTGCTATGCTTAACAGGAAAGCATCAGCAGTACCACAGCAACATCAGAGATAAATAATGGGGTGAGGGACAAGAGTTAAGCAGAGGTTTAGCTTTCTTACTTGGTGAGGCTGTTTTTATTAGTTATCTTTCTCTTGGGAACAATGAAATTATCTAAAATTGAGTGTTTATGGACTGTGGACATTATACATGATGTCTAATAGATGCAGGTTGCTGAAGGATGCACTGACTGAGAAGTAGATTGGCAAGTGATGGTGTATGCATATGATCAAATATCATGCTGTTATGAAAAGGAACAAACTTGTGAGGCATGCAATGAGATGAATGAACCTGTGGGACATTTGGTGAGGCAAAATAAGCCAGAAATAGAAAGCAAATAAGAAAATAAGAAAACTGTGGCCTAGATTGTAAGCTCTTTTAGAAGTCACATTTTGTCTAGAGTGGTAACTGTTATTTCTAGATTTTGTGGGGTTGTTTTATATATGTATAACCTGGTACTTGGAGATAAGAATGAAGCCAATCAGGTCAGGATTAAGGTAATTTAGAACACAGGGGTAAGGAATACATTGTCTATATTTTAGAACCTCATCTGCTCTTTGAAACCAAAGAAAGAATGAGATTTTCTTTAGTACATAATGTAACTCAACTTTCTGGATAGCTCATTTGAGCAATCCAAACACAGGGAGCCCAAAATAAGAATTAAGGCCTTTAATCCTGTGTAGCTTAATGTAATGCCTGGATACATACTATAATATATTAAACAGATAATTAAAAAGTATTGACAAAGTCCCTTGAGGGATGGGAGAAAAAATATGGAACTATTAAATTTTACCACTGCAGAAACCCCTGATAAGGTGTCAGGCATTAGGGATGCCAAATTAATAGGCCAAGCTCTTGATTTAAGCTTGCTCTTGTGAAGCTTATGTATGTAGTAGAGAAGCTTAGCCTATGTCCCACATAGAGGGGAGGGCAATGATTTCACTGGCATAGTTGGGATTAGAGAGATTGAGGCCACATCTGAGCAACAGAGGAGGCCCCCCAGAAGTGACTCTTAGGCATCAATTTGATAAATGAGTAAAAAATGACCATGTTGCATATAAGTTGATATTTACTAACTTGTCAGAACTTGAAGTACTAGAATACTATATAGGACTAATCCTGTATAGTCCTATGAAAATGTATCTCTTCTAGGCAGTTTTTGTGCATATATTCACATTGGTTTTCAAGGTTTGTGAAGCAAGAAGCCTGGAGAGAAAGCTAGCAGACCTTGCCATGTTCACCACATGTCTTTCAAGTTGAGAAAGAAACCCTGAATTATCAACCTTTGTTGAGTGAAGGTAACCTCCTGTTGGTGCCTTAATTTGGACATTTTTATAGTCTTGCTTTAATTGGGACATTTTTATGGCCACAGAACTGTAAACTTGCAACTTAATAAATTCCCCTTTTTAAAAAGCCCTTCCATTTCTAGCACATCATATTCCAGCAGCTAACAAACTAGAACACTGCTCTTTCAAATAAATTTGGTTATTGATTTTTCTATTTCTACAAATATGTTGTTGGGTTTTAATTGGTGTTGCATTGAATTTATAAAACAATTTGGGTACAACTGACATCTTTCCTATATTTTTTCTTCCAATCATTGATTATGGTGAGTACTTCCATTTATTTAGGTTTTCTTCTATTTTGTTTAGCAATTTCTTGTAGTTTTATGTGTATAGGTCTTTTGTGGCCTTGGTTAAATTTATTCCTAACTATCTGATTATTAAGGTCCCTATTGTAAGTAGAGTTTTTCTTGATTTCATACTCCATCTGCTCATTTTTACCATATAGAAACACTTAAGATTTTTGCATGTTGATCTGGTACACTGCCATGTTTCTATATTCATTTATGAGCTCTAATAGCTTTGCTGTAAATTTTCCTAGGATTTTCTAAATATAGTATCATGACATCTGCAAACTGTGAAAGTTTTACTTCTTCCCTTCCATTTTAGATGCACTTTATGTCTTTTTCTTGCCTAATTGCTCTAGCAAGACCTTCCAGCATAATGTTGAATAACAATGGTGAAAGTGGGCATCCTTGTCTTGGTTCTGATCTTAGTGGGAAAGCTTTCAGTCTTTTCTCATTGAGTATGAGTTTAGCTTGGGTTTTTCATATATTCCTTTTATTATGTTGCGGAAGTTCCCTTCTATTCCTATTCTTTAAAATGTTTTCATAAAGAAAGGATGCTGAATTTTGTTAAATGCCTTTTCTGTATCAATCGAGATGATCATGTAGTTTTTCTGCTTTGATCTGCAGATATGGTGTACTACATTAATTGATTTTTTTTTGTTGAATCAGTCTTGCATACCTGAAATTTATCCTACTTTGTGATGGTGTGTAATTCTTTTAATGTGCTGCTAGGTTCAGTGTGTGAGTATTTAGTTGAGGATTTTTGCATCTATATTCATTAAAGAGATTGTTCTGAAATTTTCTTTTTATGTAGTATCTTTGTCTGGATTTGGTATTAGGGTGATGTTGGATTCAAAGAATTAGTTAGATAGTTTTCCCTCTTCAATTTTTTAAAGGAGTATAAGCAGGATAGTTACTAATTCCTTCTTGAGTGCCTTGCAGAACTCGCATGTGAAGCCATGTAGTACTCGAGTTTTCTTTTGGGGGAGCTTTTTCATGACTGATTCAACCTCCTCACTTGTGATTGGTTTGTTGAAGTCATCTATTTCTTCTCAAGTCAATGTTTGTTGTTTTCCATTTCATCTACATTGTCTAGTTTTTTTTTTTGCATATATTTACCCATGATATCCTCTCATTTTTCCTTCATTTCTGCAGGGTCAGTAGTTATGTTCTCTCTTCCAGTTCTGATTCCATTTATGTGCATCCTCCTTTGTTTTCTTTCAGTCTAGCTAAAGGACCATCGATTTTATTGATTTTCTCAAAGAACCAACACCTGGTTTTGTTGAGTCTCTCTATTGTTATCTTGTTCTCAATTTCGTTTACTTGTGTTCAAATCATTGTTATATCTTTCCTTCTCTTTGCTTTTGGATTAGTTTGCTATTCTTTTTCTAGTTCCTCCAGGTGAACAGTTATTTCCTCAATTTTTGTTTTTTCTTCTTTTTTAGTATAAGCATTTAGGGCAACATATTTCCTTCTCAGCACTATCTTTGCTGCATCCCATGACTTTTGATATGCTGTGTATTCATTTTCATTTGCCTCACAATATTGACTGATTTCTCTTGTAATTTATTTGACCCACTGGTTGTTTAAGAGTGTTTTGTTTAGCCTCCCTATATTTGTGAATTTTCCACCTTCTGCCTGTTATTGATTTCCAACTTCATTCCATTATGATTTGAGAAAACATTTTGTGTAAGTTAAAGCTTTTAAAATTTATTGGAAAAAAATTAAAAACCAAAAAAGAAAAGAAAAAAATTTATTGAGACTTGCTTTGTGACCCAACATGTGATCTATCCTGGAGAATGATACATGAGCACTTGAGAAAAATATATATCCTGCTGTTGTGGGGTGTAATGTAATATCATATGATTCAACATCTCTGTTCCTTATTAATCCTCTGTCTAGATTTCTATCTATTGATGAAAGCAGTGTATTGAAGTCTTCAACTATTGTTGTAGAGGTGTCTACTACTCCGTTCAGTGTTGTCAGTGTGTACTTTATGTATTTTGGGGCACTCTGGCTTGGTGCATAAGTATTTATGATTGTTATGTCTTCCGGAGGAATTGTCCCTTTTAAAATCTTTAGTGTCCACCTATGCCTCTTTTAAAAATTGCTCTGCATTTGAAGTCTAATTTTATGATATTACTATGGCTATCCTTGCTCTTTTCTTGTTGTTGTTTGCATGAAGTAATTTTTTACAGTCTTTCACTTTCAACTTTTCTTTGTCCTTGGATCTAAAATTAGTCTCTTTTAGACTGTATATATATATATAGGTCCTGTTTTTTAATCCATTCTTCCAACTATGCCATTGGATTTGGGTGTTAATCCATTATCCTTTAATGTTAAGAGTGTAAAGGCAATACTTTCTTCTCCCATTCCATCTTTTGGATTTTATATGTCCCCTTCTATTAGTTTCTCTTGGTACAAGTGTCATTCCTTTGAAATAGTTCAGGCAAGAACTTCTTTATATTTGTAGTGCTAATCAGTGAGATACATGACTCTAAACAATCCGTTTCAATCAGACTCACCTTCAATATGACACTAGTACTTATAAACCCACTAATTAACTACCATCGCCTCTATTCATTGCAATACATTTAAGTTCAGCCTCCTTAAAAAGAATGTACATATTAGATAACAATTTCCCCTTTCCTAGTGTCTGTCTCTAGGTCCTTTATATTCTATATTTTGAGATTCTGAGTTTGCCTTTTCCTGGAGTTCATATTAGTGAAATCAAACAGTACCTATCCTTTTGTGTCTGGCTTATTTCACTCAGCATTATGTCATGAAGTTTCATCCATATTGTCATATGCTTCAGGACCTCATTTCATCTTACTGTTCAATAATATTCCATCATAGGCATATACCACAGTTTGTTTATTCAGTCATCTGTTGATGGACACTTGTATTCTTTCCACCTCTTAGCAATTGTGAATAATGCTCCTGAACATAGATGTGCAAATGTCTGTTCATGACAGGGTCATAGGACAAGTTGACATTTAGTTTTCTGAGGCTCCTCCAAACTGACTTCCACAGTGACTGTACCATTATACATTCCCACAAGAGTGACTAAGTGTTCCATTTTCTCCACAACTTCTCTAACATTTGCAATTTCCTGTTTGCCTAATGGCAGCTGCTCTTGTGGCTGTGAGATGATATCTCATTGTGGTTTTGAATTGCATTTTCATTTATTGTTAATCTAGATGAACATCTTTTCATGTGTTTTTTAACCTTTTGTATTTGTTCTCTGGAAAAAAATGTCTGTTCTTATCTTTTTCCTTCTTGTAATTGGGTTATTTGTTCTTTTGTTGTTGAGTTGTATGATTTCTTTATATATGCTGTATATCAAACTCTTATCAGACATATGGTTTCCAAATATTTTCTCCCATTGATTTGGCTATCTCTTCATCATTTGACAAAGTAGGTGGAGTCACAGAAACATCTGATTTTGAGGAGTTCCCATTTATCTGTTTTTTCTTTCATTTCTTGAACTTTGGGGTTAAGGTCTAAGAAGTTACATCCTATTACATGAAGATGTTCCCCCTCTATTTTCTTCTATGAGGTTTATGGTTCTGAATCTTATATTTATGGTTTTATCCACTTTGAGTTAATCTTTGTATAGGATGTGTGGCAAGAATTCTTTTCATTCCTTTGGCTATTGATATCCAGTTCTCCAAGGCACAATTTTTGAAAAGACCATTCTGTCAAAGCTCAGTAGATTTGGGAGCCATATCAATGATCAATTGACAATAGATATGGTGGTCTTCTCCTGAGGTCTCAATTGAATTCCATTGATCAATATATATTTTTGTGCCAATACCATGCTGTTTTGACCACTATGGCTCTATAATAAGCTTTAAAATCAGGAAGTCCTCCCACTTCATTCTTCTTTTTAAGGATGTTTTTGTCTATTCAAGTCTGCTTTTCTTTCCAATAAATTTGGTAAGTAGATTTTCCAAGTCTTTAAAATAGGTTGTTGGAATTTTTATTGGGATTCATTGAATCTCTAAATCCACTTGATTAGGATTGACATCTTAATGACATTTAACTTACCTACCCATGAATACAGAATGTCTTTCCAGCTGTTTAGGTCTTGTTTGATTTATTTTAGCAATATTTTGTAGTTTTCTTTGTACAGGTCCTTAACATCCCTGGTTAAGTTTATTCCTAGATATTTGATTCTTTTGGTTGCCATTGTGACTGGAATTTTTTTCTTAATTCTTTCCTAAATTTGGTTATTACTTGTGTATAGAAACATTACTGACATTTGTGCATTAATCTCATATCCCACCATTTTGCTGAATTTGTTTATTAGCTTAAACAGCTTTGTCCTTGATTTCTCAGAACTTTCCAAGAATTAGATTATGTCATTTGCAAATAATGAAGGTTTTACTACTTCCTTTCTGATTTGGATGTCTTTTATTTCTTTTTCTTGCCTGATTACTCTAACTAGAACTTCTAGCACAATTTTGAGAGTGACAGTGGGCATCCTTGTCTCATTTTCGATCTTAGGGGTAGGAATTACATTCTCTAACCATTAAGTATGATCCTGGATTGTGGTTTAGCAAATATGTCCTTTGTCATAGTAAAGAAGTTTCCTTCGATTCCTATCTTTTGAAGTATTTTTATGATTCTAGATTGTGGTTTAGCAAATATACCCTTTATCACATTAAGAAAGTTTCCTTCAATTCTTATCTTTTGAAGTATTTTTACCAGAAAAAGATAGTAAATTTTGTCAAGTGGTTTTTCTGCATCAATTGAGATGATCATGTGATTTTTCCCTTTTGACTTATTAGTGCATTGTATCATATTGATTGATTTTCTTCTGTTGAACCACCATTGTGCTCCTGGAACAAACCCTACTTAATCATGTTGTAATCTTTTTTATGTGCTGTTGGGGTGGATTTACAAGTATTTTGTGGATAATTTTTGCATATATATTCTTTATGGAAATTAACATGTAGTTTCTTTCTTGTAACATCTTTACTTGGTTTAGATATTAGACTGAATTTATTTTCATAAAATGAGTTAGGTAGTGTCCTTTTTCTCAGTTTTTTGGAAGAATTTAAGGAGAAATTGTCTAAGTTCTTTTTGGAATGTTTGATAAAATTCCCCCTGTGAAGCCATATGGCAGTCGGCTTTCCTTTTTTAGGAAGATTTTTGGTGACTGATTGAATCTCTTTACTTATGGTTGGTTTGCTGTGTCAATGTAAGTTGTTTGTGTGTTTCTAGGAATTGGCCATTTCATCTAAGTTATATAGTTTGTTGACATATAGTAGTTCATGGTATCTTTTTATGATATTTTTAATTTCCTCAGGTTTCATAGTAATGAACTCCCTTTTATCTGGATTTGCATCCTCTCTCTTTTTTTTGTTACCCTAGCTAAGGATTCATTGATTTTATTGATTTTCTTAAATAACCAGCTTTGTTTTATTGATTCTTCGTATTTTATTTTTGTTCTCCAATTCATTTATTTCTGCTTTAATCTTTGTAATTTTTCTTTTTTTATTTGCTTTTATGCTATTTTCTGTTCTTTCTCTAGTTCCTTTGGGAAACAGTTAAGTCTTCAATTTTTTATCTCTGTTTTCTTTTTTAATACAGGTATGTAGGGCAATATGTTTCCTTCTCAGGAGTTCTTTTGCCACATTCCTTATGTTCTGATATATCATATTCTTGTTTTCATTCATGATTTCTCTTGCAATTTCTTCTTTGACCCACTCATTGTTTAATAGTTTGTTATTTAATCTCCATACATTTGTGAAAGTCCTTGTTATTTGTTATAGATTTCCAGCTTCATTCCACTGTGGTCAGAGAAAGTGCTTTGAATAATTTCAATCATTTTAAATTTACTAAGTCCCAGTATATGTCTTATGCTGGAGAATGTTCCATGAGCACTAGAGAAGAATGCTTATCTTGGTATTTGGCATTTAACAATGTATATGTCTATTAGGTCTAATTCACTTATCCCATTATTTGTGTTCTCTATTTCCTTTTTGATCCTCTGTCTGTTCTATCTATAGAAGAGAGTGATGTCTTGAAGTACTATTATTGTTGAAACATCTATTGCTCCCTGCAGCTTTGCCAATGTTTGCCTGATGTACTTTGGGCCTTCTTGATTGGGTACACAAATATTTATAATTTTTTTTTTGGTGAATTGTTCCTTTACTTAATATGTATTTTCCTTTCTTGTCTCTTATAATATCTTTGCATTCAAAGTTTATTTTATATGATATTAGTATGGCTCCTTGTGCTTTCTTTTGGTAACATTTTGTGTGGAATACCTTTTTTCATCCTTTCACTTTCAATCTGTTTGTATCCTTGGGCATAAGATGAGTCTTTTGAAAACAGTATATAGATGAGTCATATTTTCTAATCCATTCTGACAATCTGTATATTTTAATTAGTGAGTTTATTCCATTAACATTCAAAGTTATTAGTGTAAATGCAGTTCTTGAATTTACCATCTCATCCTTTGGTTTTTATTTTTCAAATCTACAAATTCCTCCCCCCCTTTTATCATTAAGTAAGCTTACTGATACTTTTTTAATCCTATGCCCTTCTCCCCACTCTCCTGTCTTTTATTCAGCTGAAATAACTCCCTTTATTATTTCCTTCAGGGAAGGTCTCTTGTTAACAAATTCTCTCAGCATTTGTCTGTGAAAATTTTAATCTCTTCTTCACTTTTTTTTCTTCTTTAGAAGTTCAGGCAAAGTTTTATTTCAGGAAGAAATAGAACTGCCTAGGCAGCACTTCAAGAGAGAAATGGGGGCGGGCCGCGGTGGCTCAGCGGGCAAAGTGCTTGCCTGCTATGCCGGAGGACCTCGGTTCGATTCCCGGCCCCAGCCCATGTAACAAAAACGGAGAAACAAAATACAATAAAACAAGAAAATGTTTAAAAGATGTTTCCCTTTCTTCCTCCTTTCCTTCCTTCTATCCTTCCTTCCTTCTCTCTGTCTTTAAAAAAAAAAAAAAAAAAAGAGAGAGAAATGGCTGCTCTGAGGTGGCAGGAGATAGGGTTTTTATGACTTGGGGTTAGGGAGTTGGGGGAAGGGTTTGGCAGCTTTTCGTTGCTGGGTTTTTGGGAGTTAGCAGTCTTCGATTGGTGACATTTAAAATTTAAACACTGCAATAGATATGCAGGGTTGTAATTGTTGAAGAGTGGATATTGAGTAATTGGAGTTTATTGCAAGAATGCATCTGCTGGAGGGTGGATATTGAGTAAAGGGAGTTTACTGCCAGAATGCATCTGCCAGAGAGTGGAGGTTGAGTGATGGGAGGTTATCTCAAAAAGGCAACTGCTGGAGGGTGAAGGAGATGTGGGCTGGTGTGGATCGGGGTGGGAGAGGCTTTCTGAAATATTTTCCAAGGGTAGGTCACATCATGGGGAAAGGGGGCCTGTCTTCCAGGCCTAACATTCCAGTCTCTTTTCTCCCTCATGTTTGAAGGACAACTTTGTTGGATAAAGAATTCTTGGCTGGATTTTTTTTCTTTCAGGATCTTAAATATATCATACAACTGCTTTCTTGCCACTGTGGTGCCTGTTGAATAGTTCAAACTTAGTTTTATGTGGCTTCCCTTGTATCTAGTGAACTGGTTTTTCTCTTGCTGATTTTAGGACTTTTCTGTTTCTCTGCAGCATTTGACAGTCTGATTAATATGTGTCTTGGAGTAAGTCTATTTGAATTTATTCTGTTTGGATTCATTGGGATTCTTTGTTATACATTTTGTCTTTTTTAAGGGCTGGAACATACCTCCCGCCCCCCCACACACACATACACACACACATTGTCTCTTCAAATAATCTTCCTAGCCCTTTTCTCTACTCTTCTCTTTCTGGATGCCTATGATTATTTTATTTGTTGATTTCCTTTGCTCATATAAGATTTTGTAGTTGTTTGGGTTTGCATTGAAGGTCACTTTTTGCACTTGGTTTGTCAGTATTTATTCACCAAACCAAGGCTGGGACACAATGCAGGAGGTACAACTCTAATTGAAAATCTGTTCAAAGCTAGGAAGAAAGGCAGTTTGACAGACTGCACTTTCCATTCCCCCCCCCCCCAGATGGCACTCTTATATCACCTCTTACCCTAGACCTGTCTGAGTCAGGGACAACTGTAGTAGCTGGCTGAGCAGAATGGAGATCAGGTGCTAAATGCAGTAATGGATGCAGATCTTGGTGCATGCTGAAAGCCATCATCACTAGTGCTGGGAGGTGGGCAGCTTGCACTGTGGCAGAGATATCTGCTTGTGGGCACAATGGGCATGGTGGCCCCCAGGGTCCTGTTGGAATGATCTTGAGCTGTGGGACTGAGTATTTCAACTGCCCCTACCCACAGCCAGCCTGGTAATTTCTAGGGGTGCTGTGCAGCTCATTCCCTCATCCCTGTCTCTCCACCCTTGCATGCCTAAGTGCTCCAGTTCTCTGTGGAAAAGGATAGACATAATGAGATCCAAAAAGTCTCTTTCACCAGCCCAGTAGTCAGATTGGCTGTGCTCTATTCCCCTCTCCTGAGGGGAGAACCCAATAGTCTCTGCCAAAACTACCTGTCTCTGTTTCAGGGGTAGGCACTGTTCACTGGCTGCAAGGTGCATAGGCAAATGAAGTCTGCTGCCTTCCCTGTTCCCCTTAGGAGCTCCTGGCCATGGGGATGAAAGGGATCTCCCAAGCTAGCTGTGGAAGTAGGCAGGAGTGTAGGAGCACAGCACTCATTTGGCATGCTCTCCTGTGTACTGAACATAGTCTTCCCTGGGTGCAACCATGACTGAGTACACTCACCCTGTCCTCTCAATCTCAATTTCATCACTTTTCCATCCAGGTACTCCTTATATAATGTAGAAGACCCTCTCTGGTAACTCATATCCTGGAACTGCTGTCCCAGTAATTTTTTGTCACTTCTTAAGTTGTCCCATAGTGTAAGGGTGAGCTCAGCCTATCCTATTCCACCATCTTCCTGGAAGTCCCTCTCTGTGTTTTTACTTTTTAAAATACTAACCTAAAGGATATTCTTACTGATATTTGGAGTTGCACCCTACCTTAAATAAGACCTTGTGAAGTAACACCTTTTTAACTTAAGTCAAAGTGACATCTGGTATCCATGACTCAATTAAGGAACCTTTTTCCTTTTCTGCAGATTTGCAAAGTAAGGCAGGAAGATTACTTTTTATCTAACATACCACAACCACCACCCATACATTAGCACACACAACATAACCCAAACAATGGAATACCTAAATCAACAAATTCAAAAACTTCCAGAAAAGTATGAGAAGTAATGTCCAGACAGGTAGGAAGAACATCAGGAGAGCATGATGTCACTGGAGTCAAGGGAAGAGAGCACTTCAAAGAGGAAAGCTCTGAGGAAAATTGCTTTACTAGTTTTTTGGTAGTTTTTCAAAGATTATGTGGAGATTGGAACCTTGGAGTATCCTATGCTGGATGCACAGGATATTGTTTTCTGAATTTGGCATAAAAAATTACAAACTCCTCTTCAAACTTTCCTTCCAGGTTACTATAGGGAGGACAGACACTGAAGACTTAGACATCTTTGCAACATCACAGGAAAGGCAATTTTGTTTATTTGATTCTATAGAACCTGAAGGTCAGTTGTTTATGACTACATATGATCCCAAACATAATAAAATATGGAATTCACTTTCCAAGCAAGAATTAAATCATATGCTCTCTGAAACTCCACCAGTTTGGAAAGGATCATCAAAGCTATTTCAAAATCTTAAAGAAAGAGGTGTGATGTCTTACATGGAACAGCTTTTTCTTTTATGCATTTTAACAAAACCACATGCAAGTTTTAGAATAGCTTTTAACATGTTTGACACTGGTAGTAATGAGTTGGTGGATAAAAAGGAATTTTTGGTGCCTCAATAGTTAGGAAAAAGAATGAAAAAAGAGAAATCTTGTATACACAAAAAATCATACAACCCAATGCATACAATCATACAACTCAAGAACAAAAGAACAAACAATCCAATTATAAAATGGTCTAAAGATATGAATAGGCATTTTTCTGAAGATCAAATATAGGTGGCTCAGAAGCACATGAAGAGAGTTTAATTTTCATTGGCTATCAAGACTACAGATGCAGATCAAGACTACAGTGAGATACCACCTCACACGTATAAGAATGGCTGCTATTAAACAAACAGGAAACTATAAATATTGGAGATTATGTGGAGAAATTGGGACAATTATGTACTGCTGGTGGGAATGGTGCAGCCACTATGGAAGACTGTTTGGTGGTTCCTTAGGAAAGTGAATATCAAGTTGCCTTATGACCTGGTAATAGCACTACTTTAAATAACCAGAAGATATGAAAGCAATGACACAAGC
This sequence comes from Tamandua tetradactyla, assembly GCF_023851605.1. Taxonomy (NCBI): domain Eukaryota; kingdom Metazoa; phylum Chordata; class Mammalia; order Pilosa; family Myrmecophagidae; genus Tamandua; species Tamandua tetradactyla. The sequence continues at coordinate 46,110,640 of NC_135335.1, read as the reverse complement.
TTATATTTGCATGCCGAGGTTCGTAGCAGCATTATTCACAATTGCAAAAAGATGGAAACAAACCAAATGCCCATCAACAGATGAGTGGATTAACAAAATGTGGTATACACATATGATGGAATTTATGCAGCAGTAAGATGAAATATCATCCTGAAGCACATGACAAGATGGATGACTCTTGAGGACATAATGCTGAGTGAAATAAGCCAGATATAAAAAGATAGATACTATGATTCCACTTTTATGACCAAAGTAACAGTAAAATCAGAGGTTTATAATATAGAATATAGGGGACCTAGAGATACATAGGAGCTAAAGATAAGTGGATGGTTAGCTAATGAGGTTTAACTCCAATGTAAGGGAACAGATAGAAGGAAAGGTGGTTCTCTAGTGGGTCTATAAGAAATATTACCATACCGAAAATGATCAAGATTGAAAGGGGTGGCAAACACCTACATATCCCACTGATTAACGCTAGAAATATAAATTACTTCTTGCAAGAACTACTTCAGAGGTATGATTTGTGTACAAAGAGTATTTAAGTCCAGGGTACAGGGGGGAAACTGCTATTGAATGCTATGGACTATGTTTCAAAGGAAAACATCAGCACTACACAGCAGAGATAAACAATGGAGGGAGGGACAAGCATTAAGTGGAGTTTTAGATTTCCTATTTGATGAGGGTTTGTTTATTGGGTTTCTTTCTGTTAGGAACAATGAAATTGCCTAAAATTGAGAGTCTTGATGGACTGTGAACTTTGTGCATTATACATCCTGATGAATGCAGGTGGCTGAAGGATGCACTGCCTGAGAAGTAGATTGATGAATGATGGTGTATACTTACGAATGAATATTGTGCTGCTGCAAAAATAGGAATGAAGTCATGAGGCAAGCAATGATGTGAATGAATGTGTGGGACTTTGGTGAGGCAAAAGAAGCCAGAAACAAAAGAACAACAAGGGCATGGTCTCCATTAGAAAATGTTTGCAAGAAAACGTATAGATTGTAAGCTTTTATAGCAGACACATTTAGTCTGGAGTGGTAATTATTATTTCTGGATTTTGAGATGCTGTTTCATATATACATCCTGATATTTAGCCATAAGAATGAAGCCAATCAGGTTTGGGTTAAAGTAATTCATAAACCAGGGGTAAGGAAGACATTCCCTATACTTTAGAACCACACTACTCTGAGACCAAAGAAAAAAAGTTTATTTTGTCCAGAACCTAAACTTTCTGTAGCACATAATCTAATTTAAACTGTCTGCCCAGCTCATTTGAACAGTTGAAACATAGGGAGACCAGAATAAGAATTAGGGCCTTTAGTCCTATATAGCTTAATGTAACTCCTGGATGCATCCTAGAATATATTAATCAGATAATCAAAAAGTATTGGCAAAGTCCCTTGAGAGATGGGAGAAAAAATATGGAAGTACTAAACATTATGATCAGGGAATCCCCTGAAACTGTGCAAACTTTAGGGAGAACAAAATCAATTGGCTGTGCCCTTGATCATGAGCCTTACTCTTGTGAAGCTTGTGTAGGTAGTGGAGAAGCTTAGTCTACCTATACCTATGCCTCAGAGTTACTTCTGGAGGAACTCTTTTGTTGCTCAGATGTAGTCTTACTCTTTCTAAGCCCAACTCTGCAAGTGATACGAGGTTCTGTCCCCTTGCCCCCCTACATGGGACATGACCTCCAGGGATGAAAGTCTCCCTAGTGATGTGGGAGATGACTCCCAGGGATGAACAAGGCTCTGGCACTGTGGGATCACCAATTCCATTCTGACCAAAAGGGGGAAAAGAAGTATAACTAATTAAGTGTCAGTGGCAGAGAGAGTTCAAATAGAGTTGAGAGGCTACTTTGGAAGTTGCTCTTATGCAAGCTTCAGTTTAACATTGCTACCTATCATAACCTGCCAACCCCCAACCAGGACCATTCCAGCCAATCCAAAGAACATCTAGGGCAATATATAAGATTCCACAAGGATTCCATGCACTAGTGTAACTTTCCAGAAACCTACAACCTCCAGATGGGTTCCTGGTCCAGATAAGTTCTGAAACCTAGAGGGCCAGCCTCTCCAGAACATCAGAGAGTTCCATCTTTGTACCCCATATTAGTGACAGACCCTTCCAACATGAAATAGTTAGAATTTCCATAAACCAAATGCCTCTAAAGAGAGGCATAGAAAGATCAAAGGTGATGGTGGAGTTATACAGAGAAAATAGGATTTAACAAATGAATATGTATGTTGAATCATTAAACTGATATCTCTTTTAGTCTCCAGTATCTTAGAGCAGCTCGAAGTATAAACCTAAAATTGTGGAATTGTAACCCATGCCAAACTCTGAAATATATTCTACAACAAATTGTGGTGCTTTTCTTTGAAACTTATTGTTTTTGTATATATGTTATTTTTCACAAAAAAAAAAAAGAAAAAAGTTGATTGTGGTGATAAAAAAAAAATCTATGCCTTCTAGCCTCCCATATTCTGGAGCAGCTGGAAGGAAAAATCTGAGAGGATCATATGGTAGCCCTTGACAAACTCTGGGGTCTGTCCTGTAACTACTTGTTGAAGAGTGCTTTGAAAACTATTGCTTTTTTCTTTCTTTGCTTTGTGTATATATTATATTATCAATAAAGACAGTAAAAAAAGTAAACTATGAATTTGCTCCTTAAAACATACTTTCAAAATAAATCTTAGTTAATATTAAATGTTTTGCATCTCCAAGTTACTAAAAAAATTCAAGATATCTTTCTACAAATTTGATGTCACAATGCACATTATACAGTAAGGCCTTTATTAATAAAGTTGCTGAGTGTTAAGAACACTTCACTGTAGCTCACTGTAAGAGGTAAGACTGCAAGACTGAGACATATAGGAGTGATAATGATGACAATACTGATTTTTTTACTGAGCATTTAAAAAGTAACTTACTAGGTGCCCAAGCCTGAGTTAAATTAGTTTAATGTACTTAATATATTCTACAATGATAAAATTCATACTTTGTTAACTTGGTGCTCTGGAAGGATGGTTGTACTTGAGGACCCTGTAATAAACTCTTCAATCTACCAATGTCCTTGTGCAGGAAGCTCTGGTTTCTAGTTACCCCCATCGATACCATGCTGGGAACTTTTCCCAGCTCAGCAGCTAGAGCAACCCCACTTCCCAAATATATCTCAGGACTGTCTTTCTCCTTCCAACCAATCCTACTCACAAAAACTACTTGGCAAGGGGACAGAACCTCATATCAGATATTGTAGCCACCATACAATATTGAGAAAATCTGAGCATACACTAAATTTCCTCCTTATCCAGAGTAAATTCACTGAAAGTGCCTGGTTTAATTACTATTCATTAAGCATGGTATTGGTTTTTTACAGAACTTAGGTGGATTTGATGTTGCTAGAATGCCTCTGTATTATAATGCTATTTTAAGAAGAGAAAACGTATGAGATCACCTTTGTTTCCAAATCAACCTGTAATGCAAATAAAAATTTTATTACTATAAAAAAGTGTTCAGGGTAATTATGAATAATGTAAATATAATTTAAAATGTCTTAAAAGAGAAAAAGAAAAACTTTCTATTTAAAAACAATAAAATTAGATTTTCATATGGAGAAAATAATTTCTTGATACTTAATAGAAATCTTTCCAATTAGCAAAAGTATAGTTCATATAAGGATACTATACAAAAAAACAGAAAAATGAATTTAAGCTAATATATCTATATGTTGTACATGGAAAATAATGATTATCTTCCCTTCTGAGATAGATTTAAGTTACTCATACTCCAAATTTTATATTGCTTTTGCATATGAAAATAGGAACTGCTGTTTTTTATATTATTAAATGTGAAATTGATAGCTCTGCATCAGCATATTTATAAAAGCAATGTTACTTCCAAGAAAATGTTGTTATTAATGTTGACTGTGTGTCTGTTAGTCTGTTTACATTCTTTATATGGTACTGTTTATATACTAGGTTCAAGGATCCCAGACAGCATAAGTTAATATGACCTTTCTGTGATATTGATTCAGTTGAGCATCTTGTAAGACTGACTAAATGAAAAATGTCTATTCATTCATTTAATATGTCCTAGATCTATTTTAACTAATACTGAATTTTCTCCATGTTAATTATTTGCTATCTAAAATAATTAAAAATACAAATTACTTTAATCTTTGACTATAACTTACATTATCTTGCAACAGGGGAAAAAATGCCATTTAAAACAGTCCTGTAAATTTAGATAAAACTGAATTAGCTCAATGAAATCCTTTATAATTCTGCCATTCATCCAAGGAAGAACATCATACTATATAGGCAAATTTATTCTTTATTTCGTATGCAAGTAAGTGAATGAATATCTGTTTATAAGGCTGCAGCATAATAGTATAATACGAACAAATAAAATACTCATCAGTTAATATATAAGAGTAGTAAGTTACAGTGATTCCCTTTGTATTATCATTTTTGAGCTTTATCTTCTGTATTAGTTTGTAAGCTGCCAGAATGAAGTATACCAGCTTTTATAAAGGGAATTTAATAAGTAAGTTGCAAGTTTATGGTTCTAAACTGTGAAAATGTCCACATTAAGGCAAGGCTATAAAGACGTCCAAATTAAGGCATCCAGGGAAAGATACCTTGGTTCAAGAAGGCCAATGATGTTTGGGGTTTCTCTCTCAGCTGGCAAGGCACATATATGGTGATGTCTGTTAGCTTTCTCTTCAGGCTTCTTCAGTAACGTTCCCTGCACTTTGTCCATTGTGTTGTTTCTGTCAGTTCTGGTGACTCTAAGCCTTTTTAAAAAATGATTCCCTCTTAAAAGGCCCCAGGAAGTAACCCTACCTTGAATGGATGGAGATAAGTCTACATGGAAACAATCAGAAAGATCCCACCCAGCAGTACTGAATGAGGATTAAAGGATATGACTTTTCTGAGGTACATAATAGCTTCAAACCAGCACATCCTCTATAAAATGGGAAATAAAAATCTCACTTTACTGTTGTTTCTTTAGGTTTAAAAAATTAAATCCTTCAGAAATAGTAATGTAATAAATACATATGTACTATTAAGTATTTCCTTTTATAAACTATTGTTTGGAAAAAATGGTGATGTGCATAAACTTTACTATCATACTTTTTAAAGAAAGTCTATATGATAAAAGGCTTATGGTATTTCTTAGAATCATTTCATAGTAAGAAATTCATTTGAGTTCCAAATTATTTTTCTCATTATAAAATGTAATTGTAAAACAACCTTACTTACATTTTTATATGATCCTAAAATAAATATACCTGCCCTTGAAAAATAATCTCCCTACAAATATACTTGGATACAATCTGTCAATCTTGACATTTATTTGGTATCTATGCCTGAGCCCAATTCTCTATTCTCACTTTGGTCTGACACTACTTGAGAATATTTATAAACATAGAAGCAATGACAGCATATGGGGCAACTACCACAGGTGAATTTATTTCAAATTACTTAGGCAATGTGAGTCTAAATTACTCAGACAGAAAGACAAATGTAAGCAATGAATGTTGAGTTATTTTCTGAGTTCAAGGTATTAACAATTGCTGGAATCTGCACAAATATCACCATTTCATTTCTCAGAATCCTACTAATTCCTGATCAATGTCATTAATTGAAAAATAAGTTGCCAAAATTATGACTAAAATTTGCAATGCAATTCATCTACTCACAGGACAAGAAATCATATCTGATGACCATTCTCTCAATTTGGGGCTGTAAGAAATAACAGATTTATCTTATAGTTCAAGCACAGCAACTCTTTTGTTCATACAGTTGCCTTGGGCTTTGAATTTAATGTCCTAAGGTCATAATTTTTTTCCTTTAAAGTAGTCATAAAAACCTATGACACCTCCTTCTTGTGAGCCTTAGCAATCAGGATTCATCTTGAAAAAAGTCATTCTACATACTCAGGGATTAGGGCTTTAAAATGTTAGAAGAACTGGGGTAAGCAAAAGGTCAGAGAAGCCACAAGAAGCTCTGAAACCGACATTTACAGTTTGGTTAGGAAGGTACAGCTGTTCTAATGGTTCCCAGGAAATACCCACTGACAATCACGGTAAACATGAAGCAGACAGCTCTCAAATTCTTTCTAGGAAACTCTATTAAAATTATATTTGCCCACATGTCTGACTCTAAACTCCAGTAGAAAAAAGTGCTAGTTTTTGGGGGGTTTTTTGCCCTTATCTTCTTCCCTTGAAACTGTCTGTTATTGATAAATTTTAACCTAGAAACATACGGGAACAGGGTTTCTGGAATACATGGATCTTGCTCTCTCTTCCGGGATGCAGCAGTTAATTTAGAAGTAGGTAACAATGATTCCACAGTTAATTCCTAATCCTACATTGAAATAATACAGTGTGGATCTGTATTTGACTAAAACCCATGTTCTTTATCATTTCCCTTCCCTACTTCTTGGCATATGGGCTATACATGCCCTAATTTACTTTATTTAGATGTAGACATCAATTTAAATTCCTTTGGAATCCTTTCCATCCTTACTAAAAATAACACATAAATGAGCATCTCAGCAAACCTAAAATAAATAAGCTTTCTATCATAACATGTTATTTTGGCCATAAGTTCACCATTTCATTTAGTTATTTATTCTGAAGAATTTATTTGAAATGTATATTTATTTCTGCTGATTCTCTATAAATTTTTTGGTAGAGATCATCAGAAAATTGACTCTACTGAATCAATTGATTGTCATTAGAGTCTACTAATATCTCTATCTTTACCATTATATAAACAACCTCTCATATTAATCAAATGAGAGGTCATACATATTGACTGGTGCCTTGCTTATCTTCATGTAAGAGTGAGCCACATGAACTCATAATTTGTAACACTACAATTTATTTGTTCAAGGAAGGCTGTAAAACTAACTCAGGGATGTTATAGTTGAATTATTGATGCTGAAAACCAAAATAACCCCTAATATTCTGAAAAATGGGCTAAATGATGGTTGTCCATTTTTACTAGAACATAAACTTAATGTAAAATATTTCTGTTTACTTACACATCACCTATTTTTCATCAGACAGTTAAAATTACCCAACAGAAACACCAGGACAATCAAATGAAAGAGTTATTATCACTATAATACAATAGTGATAATAAATATTTTTCTGTAGCTAAATATAATTATTTATTCAAAGTTCTGAAGCAAATGTTATTTAACCTTCAAACAATACAAGTACAATTTAATCATATTTCAGATTAAGTTTCTAAATTATTAATTGATTTATGGGTGGCATTTTTCACACCATGAGGTAACCTCAGAAGACTTGGAAACCTGTATCTTGCCTGGAAAACATTATTGAAATTACACAAACTCAAACAATACAAAGGATGAGAAGGCTTAAAGGTCAAAATCTAATTAAGTAATATTTGTATCAAGATATTTAAATATTCAGAATCATAATTTGCTACTTATTTTTTCAAGCTAACTATTATTTAATAAAATTGAAAAACTTTTTTTTTTTTCACATGGGCAGGCATCTGGAATCAAACTCCAGTCTCCAGCATGGCAGGTGAGAACTCTGCCTGCTGAGCCACTGTGAACTGCCTGAAAACCTTTTTATATTTCAGAAAACCTTCTCATAAAACCTTCTCATGTCAGGGGTGCAAGGGTAGTTCAGTGGTAAAATTCACACCTTTGCCATGTGGGAGAGTCAGGTTCAATTACTGGTCTATGCATTTCCCAAAAAACAAACAAACTCAACAAATGGTACTGCAATAATGGAATACTCACATGGAAAAATAATGAAATGTAACCCATATAGCATACAAAAATAAAAACCTTCTCATGTCTTAGCTTCATTTTCCACTGAAATTATAATTGTCTGTTTGAAGAGAAATGGCCCTGTGAATTGTTTAGATTGCTTTCTATTGTAAAACATTGGCTGACTTTGAAAGTTTTTAAGTGAGTATCAATGAATACCAATTTGGACACTTAATTGCCACATAAACCTGGCTATTTACTTAACCTCTCTCTGTCTCAGTTTTCTTGTGTACGGAATTGGGATAATGATAAAACCATCCTCATATTTGTTGTGAGAATGAAATGAGCTCATCAGTGTAACGTCCTTAACATAATGCCTCACACATATTAAGCTCTATTTAATATTAATTCCCTCTTTGACTTCAGGTTTTATCCCCCTTCCTTTACATTTGCCACCCCTTCTTTTCTCTTTCTTGATTGTCTAAGAGCACACTTCCTTGGTATTCTAGTCTGTTAATCTTTCACTTGGGCAATTGATTTATTCTTCATGGCCAATTAAAACACTCCAGATGTAGGTAAAACTGATTTTAATGAGGATAAAGTTACATCAATATTGCCATGGTTTCTCATTTTCAAGTTAATTAATATTAAAGTACCTTGCTAATCATTTACATTTGTGCAAATAGAATATTTGTAACATCACATTGGTGGTGCAACAGTGGTTCAGTGGCAAGAATTCTCACTGCAGAGCTGGAGACCCGGGTTCGATTCCCAGAGCCTGCCCATGCAAAAAATAATAATAATAATGCAAACTTGGGTAAGTGGATGTGAACATGTTGGATCAAAGGAAATGTGCCTCATCTGAGACCAAGAGGGGCTCTTTCTTACTATTTAGCTTGATCCTGATCAAAGTACTAAATAAATACATTCCTAATTTTCATATTCCAGCTGATAATTTAATAATGGATTGTCAATATATTGCTAATATTACTTTTTCTGTAAGTTCAATAGAGAACAATTTATCCACACTTAAATAGCTTTCTCACTTTTTATTTCAAATAGTCTTAGGCTTACAAAATTGTTATATGAACAACACTGAGCACTCTCATATATACTTTATCCAGCTTTTCTAATACTTCCATCATTTCCTAATACATTTCTTGTCTAACCTTAGTACAATTATTAAAATTAAGATATCAACAGTTTAACAAAGCTATTAACTTTATATAATTTCACCAGTTTTTCTTTTCCAATAATGTGTTTTTTGTTTGCTTTTTCTGTTTCAGGACCCAATTTAGGACCCCACATAGCATTTAGTCAATTTCCATAGTCTCCTCTGTATTGTGACAGTCTAAATGTATTTCCTTTTTTTGTTGCCTTTACACATTTGAAGAATTCTGTTCAGTTATTTTGTCCAATGACCATCAATTTCAGTTTACCTGATAATTATTTGCCCTTCTCAGAAGGTCTTATGACAGGGTGTACACAATGTCCATATATCTTGCAGCTGCTATAAACTTTGGCCACTTACTTAAGGTTATGTCTGCCAGGTTTGTCCACTGCAAAGGTATTGCTTCTCCCTTTGGAATGAAGGAATATCTTGCAGGAGAGTCTTTGAGACTTCATAAATACCCTATTTGTTCATCAGTAGTTCTTGTCTGCAGTGATTATTGCCATGCTGTTCTAATGATGACTTTCTACTTAACGCATTCATTCTACATTTATTAATTGCAATTACTTTTCAAGAAAGACCTTTACCCTTCTCCTTCACTTATGTACATATTCAATTATTTCTATCAGTATGGACATTTAAATATCTCATTCAGGATAGTAGAATTTTGCAGAACATAGGAAAATTTATTTTAGTTTAAGTGAAATTTACATTGCTGTTATTGGAAACAAATTGAACATCAAATTAGGACAAAATATGTGAAGATCAAAATTTGAAATAAATTTTCCAAATTAATTGAAAATAAAAGGGACTTGTTCTCTTTGAAGTCTCTAGGAGAATCTGCTTCCTTGCCTTTTCCTTACTTCTGGGTGGTTACTGGCATCCTTGCATTCCTTGACTTGTGACAGCTAACTCCAGTCTTCACATGCCCATCCTTCCTCTGTGTGTTTCTATCCCTGTGTGTCTTCTCTCTTTCTTTTAAAGGCACCAGTCATACTAGATCAAGGGCTCACCCTACTCCAATATGACCTCATCTTACCTGACTACATCTGCAATGACTATATGTCAAAAAGCCTTTGAGGTACTGGGTGTTAGGAATTCAAATTGAGAGGCCTAATCCAAACCATAACTCTGAGTTATATAATTCTTCTATATATTTACATAGTTCATTATGAAATATAAAAAATCACATTTGTTAAAATTGCCACCAATCTTATCAAAATATAAATAGTGTGCAACTTTCAAGTTCACTATTATATACACACATCAGAAGTGGTTCAGATTTCAATTTAATCATATATGTGCTTTTCATTTAGAAAATTATCTTTTGATGTGCAAAAGTCTTTGTTTCATTTAATTTGAATTTTGTCAGAAAGAATATTTAAGAAGATATGTACTTAAGGGAAAAAACTTAAATTTACTTCAAGCATGTGGCAAAGAAGAATGCAATTACTGCTACATTTAGGTGTTAATGCCTCAGTTCGTACTACAGTTTCAGCAATATTACCTCCCAATGCTTTGGCACCGCCAGTGCAAATGTCACCAAAGAGGAGAATTTGAATAAACCTTCTTTTGTTTTTTGTTATTTTATTTGAATAAACAAAAATAGTATAATCTCAGAGACTCCCTCAAAAGGTCTCTGGAATTCTTGGTGATATGTAGATCCTACTTTGAGAACTACTTTAATAGAGTTATGCAGCAGATTTCTTCACCCATTCCCTAAATTATGGGGAAAGACTTCAATATTTTCCTATTGAGTAGGGTATTATCTACACTTTTCAAAAACACTTTTAGTTTTACCAAATTGAGGAAGTTTCTTTCTATATCTAATTCACTTTGAAAATTGATCATGAATGAGTTTTAATTTATCAATGTTCTTTTCTTCAGCTGTGGACAAAATGATATGATTTTCTCTTTTATTCTTGTAGATAAGAATCACATTGATTTTTTAATGTTGAACCAACATTTCATTATTGTGATGAAAGCCTTATGATAACACTATATCATTAGATCTATATATTGTTGGAAGCATTTTGTTAAAATTTTGATGAAGATTTTCATAAAGTTCAGGAGGATCCTAGTCTGTAATTTTCTTTTCTTGTATTGTCTTTGTAGGGTTTTGCATCAGGGAGAATGTTGGACTCGTAAAATAAGTACAGTAGTGTACCCCTTTTTCTATTTTCTGATAATTTTTAATTGGATTTTTTTTCTTGAATGTTTTATATTTATCAATGAAACTACCTGGGCATTTAGTTTTTTCTTTGAGAAAGTCTTTGAAAAAAATAATTTCACACACACATGTACACACACTGATATTTTGTTTCTTCTTGAGTCAGTTTTATTCCATTGCTTTATAACTAATTTATTCATTTTGTCTATGTTGTCATCAAACTTACTGGCATGAAATTGGCATCAAATTATTCATAATATATTAACTTATTATTTTAATGTCTTTTGTCGTACCCTCTTGTTCATTCCAGTGATTGCTAATTTTTGTATTTTCTCCTAAGTCTTGTTGGTGACTTATCAAAGTTCAGTAACTTTCAAAGTACAAACTCCTGAGTTCTAAGATTTTTGGCTGTCTTTTAATCTTTCACTGACATCTTCTTATATGTGGTCTTTCCCCTAATTACCTCTTATAGTTTGTTCATTTTATTTAAGTTTCTTAAAGAGGAAACATAAATCACTGTTACCAAAACTATCTCTATTCTAATTAAAACTTATTAAACTAAGATTTTCCTTCGTAATACAGCTTTAGCTACATCCCACCAACTTTAAAACAGGGATTTATCATTACAGTTTAGCTTAAAGTATTTTTTATTTACTTTTTTCATTGTAATTTTGTGTTTTTCCCTAATTCCAAATATAGGGGAATTTATAGATATCTTCTTACTATTGATTTTTAACCTCATACTTTTTCATTCAGATATTGCACGCTGTGTGAGTTCAAATTTTATAAATATAGCCATACATGTTGTATTATTTATTAAATAGTTAATCTTGGTGAATGTTGCTTGACACTTGAAAAGAATCTCTATCATGAGTTTGTTGGTATTAGGATCCTATAAATATCATTCAGGTAATGTCATTTGATAGATGTGTCAATATCTTCTATATCACGGTTGAATTCTGTTTAAATTTGTATAAATTCCTGAGAAAGTCATATTAAAAAATTCTAATATAATTATTGATTTGTCTAATTCTTCCCTTAGATTGCTCCATTTTAACTTAATGTATCTGATGTTCTCTTATTCAGTGCATACAAATTTTTGATTTTCATTGTTGTGACATGCCCATCTTTATATCTGGTAAAATATTTTCTTTCCTTAAAGTTTGTTTTGTCTGTTTTATGCATCCATTCCATCTTTCACGTACTCATGGTTTGCATGAAACATTTTTTATCCCTTTACTTTCATAGCACATATGTTTTTACATATATTTGTCTCTTATAGGATCCTAAGCTTGTCTTGCTTTTATTTCCACTCTGACAACCTATACGTTTTAGTGCATTTTTATGTAATGTATTTATACATTAATTATGTATTATTCTGTTTTATGCATTTTATATAGGTATGCTTAAATCTGTATTTTCCCATTTCCTTTACATTTTCCTTCTGTTCAGTCTCTATTACTGTTTTCCTGCCTGTGGCTGCTATTTCTAGAATAGCTTTTTATTATTTCTTTTTTATTTCCTTTATTGATTTTATAGCTCTACATTTTAGTTACTGTCCATTGATTAACAAAATGCCTCATTAACCTATCAAATTCTATGTTAGAATTACTATAAAATTAATTTTATACCATTTTCCACTTCTCAAATGTAAAATACTTTCAACAGTATATTTCTATTTAACCCCATTTTTATTGCTTTATTTATTATATTTTTAACTTCTGTCTATGGTGTAGACCCCATTTTATAAATTTATTATTTTTACTGGTAGTTAAAGCAATGTGTTTGCTTCAGCTACCTAAAAATAGGCGATTAAGGAAAAAGTAAAAAAAACATATTTGATATTGCCCAAATATTTGCCATTGTCCTATCTTTGTGTAGAGCAAAGTTTCCATCTTGATGAACATCCTTTAATGTTCAATACAAGTCTGCTGATGATGAATAATTTTAACACCTATATATCTGAAAGTGCCTTTATCTTTATAGTGAAGAATGTTTTGCACAATAAATAATTTTTGGATAAAAGTTTTATTTTAGTTTTTTAAAAAAAGTCAGCCTTTTTGAGATAGTCTATTGTCTTCTGTCTTCCATTAGTTTTGCTGAGAACTCAGCCAGTCATTCATATCTTCTCATAAGCACAGTGTCTGTAAACTTTGGTTCTTTATATTTGACTAACTGTGGTTTTTTTTATGTATCTTGTTTATAGCTCTTGGTCAATGTTTTTCATATTATTTGGGAAATATTTGCTTACGATCCCTTAAAAAAATTTTTCCTGCAGGGAGATAGAGATATTGAGAGAGAGAGAGAGGAGACAGATAAAGAATCAATGTTTTGGGGGAGTCTGCATTCCTTCTCATTGACTGGTCATTCTACCTTTCCTCATTTTACAGCTGTCTCCCACTCAGTGTACATAAAATGTGGTTTTAAATTTCTGCTTTATTTTTCTTAAGGTTTTCTGTGTGGTCGCACAGGAAACATTTTCACCAGTAATGGCTAACTGAACTTTCTGACCAGCAATAATATCATTAATCCTGCCAATTTGATGACTACATTGAGAGATAACTCCCTCAAGGTACCCACTCAGTGGGAGACCTCATGCTTGAGTTCCATGCTAAGTTACAGACATGGTAGATACATATGTAGCACCTATCCTATTTCTAGACCCCATAAACCCATAGCCTGGATCCATCAAGCAATATATCCTGAGGACATATTAATGTAATTACTCACCCATCACTGTGCCTAGATGGCACTGGACACTTGTTCCTGTTCCTGACCACCTTATGAGTGGGAGTAGGTTGGGAGTTGTGAACCCATCCAGAGGTTTAATATTATGTACTTGGTTTGGAAGTAAGTTCCCAACTAGGGTCTGAAAAGTGACCTGAATACTTTATGCATAGGTTAAGATAGCTTTTGTAAGCTAATACCTTTTCTGTTTGCTAATACCTTTTTCCTACTCTCCCTTCTCTGTAGACCCCTCTTATCAAAAGAGGAATATGAGTAAGGAATAATTCTTTACTAAACACTTGCCCACTGCACACACACCACAATCCCAGGCTTATGGAGTATAATAGTCAGCTAACCAAGGTAACTGTACACATAGCCTTATATCAGTTTCACTTACAGCAAGCTATCTGTCCCTTTCTGAGTATTAAAGAGAAAAATCAGTTCAGGAGCATAAAAAAGGCCACTGAAAAAGAGAAACATTTTTGTTGAGCCAGATGGTTGAATAGGAAACACACCATGAAAATGGAAGTTTTCTGTTCCCTACTGTTCTTAAATATGTGAGGTGGAGGAACAAACCTGCAGGGCTTCTATAGAATTCCACTGAAGCTGTTCTATGAGTTGGGAAGCAGTGCAGGCCTCCCAGCCTTCCATAGGATGAGAAAGGGTTTCTGAGGAAGCTGACAGGTATTCCTCATTAATCAAATCAGTTTGATCAATGACTGTGAATACAGGGTCCATTCACATCCAAATTCCTCTTCAAAATTTTGTGAAATATGAAGCTACTTGAATCTTACCCATTCTGAATGGAATATTTTTCTTCTATAATCCCCATAACTTCACCTCTGCCTGTTCCCCTGAGACAGACTTATATAAATGTAAAAGACAAAAGGGAACAGTATTAAGTACCATTTATATTGACCTTTTCTTGCTGTGAAAAGGCTCTGATTGTCTTAAGGTATTGATGTCATATTTATTCTAAATTTAGATGTAGAATAAATCTTCATTAGATCTCTGAGCAGGTGCAATTTGGAAACTCAGAAATGGGTGGGTAAGCCATGCCACTGTCACCTTCCTTCCAAACCATTGTTACCTTGAGAAGTCAAATCAGGCACTCAGTAAGGACTAAGGATGTCCCCTTCCACCCCCTAAGCCCAAAGTCCTAAGATATCCTGAATTTATTCCTCTAAACAGGGTTCAGCACATTAGTATTTGAATAAATATATTTTATTTATTTAGTAAAGAACTCTCCTCATGATTCAGAAAGACCATATTCTTCAGAAAATTTCTAGTATCAGGGATATTAGAGAATGTCTAAGTGTTTGCCTATTATCTTGAAATTTTTAAGATCTTCAATCTACCTTCAAGCTCATTCACATGGCAGAATCCTGATGCTTGCCTCCACAAGTGGTCCCTATTTCCTAGCTCCCAGACCTTGCCTGCATTCTTCTTCACACAGCCCCCCTGTATCTTCAATCCTGCAAAGGCATGTTGAATCTTCATCCTTATAATCTCTGCCTTCCTCTTCTGCCACCAGTTGGCATGAATTCTGTTTCTTTTTTAAAAATATTTTTAAATTCCAAAAAACCCCACACCAAACAAATGCAAACATTCTTATTTTGATCATTGTGTTCTACATATATAATCAGCAATTTACAACATCATCACATAATTGCATATTCATCATCATGATCGTTTCTTTGAACATTTTCATCTATTAATAAAAAGAAAAAAGTGAAAACAGAAAAAATTTGTACATACCATACCCCTTACCCCTCCCTTTCATTGATCACTAGCATTTCAAACTAAATTTATTTTAACATTTGTTCCCTCTATTATTTATTTTTATTACATATATTCTACTCCTCTGTTGGCAAGGTAGATAAAAGGAGCATCAGACATAAGGTTTTCACAATCACACAGCCACATTGTGAAAGCTATATCATTATACGATTATCTTCAAGAAACATGGCTACTGAAACACAGCTCTATATTTTCAGGCAGTTCCCTCCAGTCTCTCCATTACATCTTGACTAACAAGGTGATATCTACTTAATGCATAAGAATAGCTTCCAGGATAACTTCTCGACTCTGTTTGGAATCTCTCAGCCATTGACATATTGTCTCATTGCATTCTTCCCCCTTTTGGTTGAGAAGGTTTTCTCAATCCCTTGATGCTGGGTCTCAGCTCATTCTAGGGTTTTTCTCAATCCCTTTATGCTGAGTCTCATCTTATTCTAGGATTTCTGTCCCACATTGCCAGGAAGGTCCATACCCCTGGGAGTCATGTCCCATGTAGACAGGGGGAGGGTTGTGAGCTTGCTTGTTGTGTTGGCGGAGAGAGAGGCCACATCTGAGCAGCAAAAGAGGTTCTCTTGGGGGTGGCTCTTAGGCCTAATTTTAAGTAGGCTTGACCTATCCTTTGTGGGGTTAAGTTTCATATGAATAAACCCCAAGACTGGGGGTTCAGCCTATAGCTTTGGTTGTCCACACTGCGTGTGAGAATATCAAGAATTCAACTTGAGGAAGTTGAATTTTCTCCCTTTCTCACCATTCCCCAAAGAGGACTTTGCAAATACTTTTTTATTCACTGCTCAAATCACTCTGGGATTTATTGGGGCATCACTCTGGACAAACTAAAAAAATCTCATGCCCTACTCAAGATTCCATGTACTTATGTTGTTCAGTTAAGCTGTCTCCATAAGCTATATTAGGAAATGCACTAGTCAAAATGTAAATTTTGTACCAAATAAACATTTTTTGCTTTACTGTCACACATAAGTTGAAATTTTAAAATATTAATTACCATCTATTTTCAGCACCCTGCAGTAATGAAATTCCTTTGTTCTTCCTCATGCAAAAACTTTTAAATTTGTGCATTTAGTCACTATCATTATACACTCTAGGCATTCCTAGATTATACCATCTCAATCCAGCTTCATCTATCATCCAGCTTCATTCAGTGTTTTAACATAATTGTATTACAGTTAGGTAGTATTGTGCTGTCCATTTTTGAGTTTTTTTTTTTAAATAATTTTTTATTAATTAAAAAGAAATTACAAGAAAGAAACACAAACATCCGTAATACATGCTCATTCCATTCTACATATATAATCAGTAATTCACAATATCATCACATAGTTGCATATTCATCATCATGATAATTTCTGAGAACATTTGCATCAATTCAGAAAAAGAAATAAAAAGGCAACAGAAAAATAAAACAAAAACAGAAAAAGAAAAAAAATTTTTACATACCATATTCCTTATCCCTCCCTTTCATTGATCGCTAGTATTTCAAACTGAATTTATTTTAACATTTTTCCTCTATTATTTATTTTTTTTTCCTGAATCTACTATGTGCTTTTATTTTTTTATCCAATTTTTAAAATTTTTTTTAATTAATCAAAAAAAGAAAAGAAATTAACACAACATTTAGAAATCATTCCATTCTACACATGCACTCAGTAATTCTTAGTATCATCACATAGATGTATGATCATCATTTCTTAGTACATTTGCATCGATTTAGGAAAAGAACTAGCAAAACAGCAGAAAAAGATATAGAATGTTAATATAGAGAAGAGAATTAAAATAATAATACTAATAAAATATATATATACATAAAAAGGAAAAAGAAAAAAACAAAAACAGAAGATACAAACAAACAAACAAACAAACAAAAAACCATATTTCAGGTGCAGCTTCATTCAGTGTTCCAACCTAGTTACATTACACTTAGGTATTATTGTGCTGTCCATTTTTGAGTTTTTGTATCTAGTCCTGTTGCACAGTCTGTATCCCTTCAGCTCCAATTACCCATTATCTTACCCTGTTTCTAACTCCTGCTGGTCTCTGTTACCAATGATATATTCCAAGCTGATTCTCGAATGTCGGTTCACATCAGTGGGACCATACAGTATTTGTCCTTTAGTTTTTGGCTAGACTCACTCAGCATAATGTTCTCTAGGTCCATCCATGTTATTACATGCTTCATAAGTTTAGTCTGTCTTAAAGCTGCATAATATTCCATCGTAGGTATACGCCACAGTTTGTTTAGCCACTCGTCTGTTGATGGACACTTTGGCTGTTTCCATCTCTTTGCAATTGTAGATAATGCTGCTATAAACACTGGTGTGCAAATGTCCGTCTGTGTCTTTGCCCTTAAGTCCTTTGAGTAGATACCTAGTAGTGGTATTGCTGGGTCATAATCCATTCTGCCATTCTATGTCTTTTGATTGGGAAATTCAGTCCATTACCTTTTAGTGTTATTACTGTTTGGATAATATTTTCCTCTACCATTTTGGCTTCTGTATTATATATATCATATCTGATTTTCCTTCTTTCTACACTTTACTCCATACCTCTCTCTTCTGTCTTTTCGTATCTGACTCTAGTGCTCCCTTTAGTATTTCTTGCAGAGCTGGTCTCTTGGTCACAAATTCTCTCAGTGACTTTTTGTCTATAAATGTTTTAATTTCTCCTTCATTTTTGAAGGACAATTTTGCTGGATATAGAAGTCTTGGTTGGAAGTTTTTCTCTTTTAGTAATTTAAATATATCATCCCACTGTCTTCTAGCTTCCATGGTTTCTGCTGAGAAATCTACACATAGTCTTATTGGGTTTCCCTTGTATGTGACGGATTGTTTTTCTCTTGCTGCTTTCAAGATCCTCTCTTTCTCTTTGACCTCTGACATTCTAACTAATAAGTGTCTTGGAGAACGCCTATTTGGGTCTAATCTCTTTGGGGTGCGCTGCACTTCTTGGATCTGTAAATTTAGGTCTTTCATAAGAGTTGGGAAATTTTCAGTGATAATTTCTTCCATTAGTTTTTCTCCTCCTTTTCCCTTCTCTTCTCCTTCTGGGACACCCACAACACGTATGTTTGTGCGCTTCATATTGTCATTCAATTCCCTGATCCCCTGCTCAAGTTTTTCCATTCTTTTCCCTATAGTTTCTGTTTCTTTTTGGAATTCAGATGTTCCATCCTCCAGTTCACTAATTGTAGCTTCTGTCTCTTTAGATCTACCATTGTAGGTATCCATTGTTTTTTCCATTTTTTCTTCTTTGTCCTTCACTCCCATAAGTTCTGTGATTTGTTTTTTCAGATTTTCTATTTCTTCTTTTTGTTCAGCCCATGTCTTCTTCATGTCCTCCCTCAATTTATTGATTTGGTTTTTGAAGAAGTTTTCCATTTCTGTTCGTATATTCAGCATTAGTTGTCTCAGCTACTGTATCTCATTTGAACTATTGGTTTGTTCCTTTGACTGGGCCATATCTTTAATTTTCCGAGCGTCATCCATTATTTTCTGCTGGTGTCTGGGCATTTGATCAGATTTCCCTGGGTGTGGGACCCGGCTGGTTGAAAGGTTTTTCTGTGAAATCTCTGGGCTGTTTTTCTTTTCTTGCCCAGTAGGTGGCACTCGTGGCGCTCGTCTGTCTGCGGGGCCCACCAGTAAAAGATGCTGTGGCTCCTTTAACTGGCCAGTCCGAATCTTGCAGTCAGCCCCGGAAACCGCGCGTGGAGGGGGTGGGTCGCCGGCCGCCGTGGCTTGGGGGACTGCCGGTCCAAATTGCCCAGCTGGCCCGAGACGCCAAGCGTGGCGGGAGGGCCCCACTATCCAACGTTCCCACTCAGACCGGGGAGCCACGTGCGTGGAGGGGACCCCAGTCGCCAGCCGCCCGGCCGGGAAAACGCGCGCCCCTTGGATATCTCACCGCAGCGGATTCTCCCTGCCCGTTCAGCCGTTCCAGAATGGGGTACGCTGTCTTTTTGGTCTCTGTCGTGGCTCCGGGAGCTGTTTCGTATTGTTTCTGTTTCTTTAGTTGCTTTTCTGGAGGAGGAGCTAAGACCCGCACGTCTTACTAAGCCGCCATCTTCTCCGGAAGTCCATTTTTGAGTTTTTACATTCAGTCCCATTTCACAATCTCTTTCCCTTCAGCTCCAATTACCCAATATCTTACCCTATTTCTATCTCCTGATGGTCTCTGTTACCAACAAAATTCTCTGAGTGTATTCACTAATGTCGGTTCATATCAGTGATACCATACAGTATTTGTCCTTTTGTTTCTGGATAATTTCACTCAGCATAATGTCCTTATGGTCCATCCATGTTTTTACATACTTCATAACTTTATTCTGTCTTACGGCTGCATAATATTCCATCGTATGTATATACCAAAGTTTGTTTAGCCACTCATTGTTGATGGACATTTTGGTTGTTTCCATCTCTTTGCAATTGTAAATAATGCTGCTATAAACATTGGTATGCAAATGTCCATTTGTGTCCTTGCCCTCATGTCCTCTGAGTACATACCTAGAAATGGTATTGCCGGGTCATATGGAAATTCTTTATTTAGCTTTTTGAGGAACTGCCAAACTGCCTTCCACAGCAGTTGTACCATTTGACATTCCCACCAACAGCAGATAAGTTTGCCTCTTTCTCCACATCCTCTCCAGCACTTGTCATTTTCTGTTTTATTGATAATGGCCATTCTGGTGGGTGTGAGATGATATCTCATTGTGGTTTTGATTTGCATTTCTCTAATAGCCAGGAACATTGAGCATCTCTTCATGTGCCTTTTGGCCATTTGTATTTCCTCTTCTGAAAAGTGTGTGTTCAAGTCTTTTGCCCATTTTGTAATTGGGTTGGCTGTCTTTTTGCTGTTGAGTTGAACAATCTCTTTATCTCTTTATACATTCTTGATACTAGACCTTTATCTGATATGTCATTTCCAAATATTGTCTCCCATTGTGTAGGCTATCTTTTTACTTTCTTGATGAAGTTCTTTGATGCACAAAAGTGTTTAATTTTGAGGAGTTCCCATTTATTTATTTATTCAATGCTCTTGCTTTATGTGTAAGGTCTAGAAAACTGCCTCCAAGTATACAATTTATAAGATATTTCCCTACATTTTCTTCTAACAGTTTTATGGTCTTAGATTTAATGTTTAGGTCTTTGATCCATTTTGAGTTAACTTTTGTATAGGGTGTGAGATATAGGTCCTCTTTCATTCTTTTGCATGTGGATATCCAGTTCTCTAGGCACCATTTATTGAAGAGACTGTTCTGTCCCAAGTGAGTTGGCTTGACCGCCTAATCAAAGATCAATTGTCCATAGATGAGAGAGTCTATGTCTGAACACTCTATTCGATTCCATTGGTCAATATATCTATCTTTATGCCAGTATATGCTGTTTTGATCACTGTAGCTTCATAGGACGCCTTAAAGTCAGGTAGCATGAGACCTCCGACTTCATTTTTGTTTTCTCAGGATACTTTTAGGTATTCGGGGCACCCTCCTCTTTCAGATAAATTTGGGTTTTTTTTATTTCTGAAAAGTAAGTTTTTGGGATTTTAATTGGTATTGCATTGAATCTGTGAATCAATTTAGGTAGAATTGACATCTTAACTATATTTAGTCTTCCAATCCATGTACATGGTATGCCCTTCCATCTATTTAGGTCTTCTGTGGTTTCTTTTAACAATTTCTTGTAGTTTTCTTTGTATAGGTCTTTTGTCTCTTTAGTTTATTCCTAAATATTTTATTCTTTTGGTTGCAATTGTAAATGGAATTCGTTTCTTGATTTCTCCCTCAGATTGTTCATTACTAGTGTATAGAAACACTACATATTTTTGAGTGTTGAGCTTTTAACCTGTCGCTTTGCTGTACTCATTTATTAGTACTCATGGTTTTGCTGTGGATTTGGGGGGGGTTTTGACATATAGTATCATATCATCTGCAAACAGTGAGAGTTTTACTTCTTCTTTTCCAATTTTGATGCCTTGTATTTCTTTTTCTTGTCTAATTGCTCTAGCTAGAATTTCCAACACAATGTTGAGTAACAGTGGTGATAGAGGACATCCTTGTCTTGTTCCTGATCTTAGGGGGAAAGTTTTCAGTTTTTCCCCATTGCAGATGATGTTAGCTGTGGGTTTTTCATATATTCCCTTTATCATTTTGAGGAAGTTCCCTTCTATTTCTATCCTTTGAAGTGTTTTCAGCAGGAAAGAATGTTGAATTTTTTCAAATGCCTTTTCTGCATCAATTGAGATGATCATGTGGTTTTTCTGCTTTGATTTGTTGATATGGTGTATTACATTAATTGATTTTCTTATGTTGAACCATCCTTACGTACCTGGAATGGAACCTACTTGGTCATGATGTATAATTCTTTTAATGTGTCGCTGGATTCTATTTGCTAGAATTTTGTTGAGGATTTTTGCATCTATATTCATTAGAGAGATTGGTCTGTAGTTTTCTTTTTTTGTGATATCATTGTCTGGCTTTGGTATTAGGGTGATGTTGGCTTCATAGAATGAGTCTGGTAGCTTTCCCTCCTCTTCAATTTTTTTGAAGAGTTTTAGCAAGATTGGTACTAATTCTTTCTGGAATATTTGGTAGAATTCACATGTGAAGCCATCTGGTCCTGGACTTTTCTTTTTGGGGAGCTTCTTAATGACTGATTCAATTTCTTTACTTGTGATTGGTTTGCTGAGGTTGTCTATATCTTCTTGAGTCAAAGTTGGTTGTTCATGCCTTTCTAGAAAGTTGTCCATTTTATCTACATTGTTGTATTTATTATTAGCATAAAGTTGTCATAGTATCCTGTCATTACTTCCTTTATTTGTGTGGGTTCAGTGGTTATGCCTCCTCTTCCATTTCTAATCTTATTTATTTGCATCCCTTCTCTTCTTCTTTTTGTCAATCTTGCTAAGGGCCCATCAATCTTATTAATTTTCTCATAAAACCAGCTTCTGGTTTTGTTGATTTTCTCAATTGTTTTCATGTTCTCAATTTCATTTATTTCTGCTCTAATCCTCATTATTTTTTTCCTTTTGCTTGCTTTGGGGTTAGTATACTGTTCTTTCTCTACTTCCTCCAAGTGGACAGTTAATTCCTCAATTTTTGCCCTTTCTTCTTTTTTGACATAGGCATTTAGGGCAATAAATTTCCCTCTTAGTACTGCCTTTGCTTCATCCCATAAGTTTTGATGTGATGTGTTTTTATTTTCATTTGCCTTGAGGTATTTACTGATTTCTCTTGTAATTTCTTCCTTGACCCACTGGTTGTTTAAAAGTGTGTTGTTGAGCCCCCACATATTTGTGAATTTTCTGGCACTCTGCTTATTGTTGATTTCCAACTTCATTCCTTTATGATTTGAGAAAGTGTTTTGTATGATTTCAATCTCTTTAAATTTATTGAGACTTGCTTTGTGACCCAGCATATGGTCTATCCTTGAGAATGATCCATGAGCACTTGAGAAAAAGGTGTATCCTGCTGTTGTGGGGTATAATGTCCTATAAATGTCTGTTAAGTGTAGCTCATTCATCATATTATTTAAATTCTCTGTGTCTTTATTGATCCTCTATCTAGATGTTCTGTCCATTGATGAGAGTAGTGAATTGAAGTCTCCAACTATTATGGTAGATGTGTCTTTCTCTTTTCAGTGTTTGCCACACGTATTTTGAAGCATTCTAACTCAGTGCATAAATATTTATGATTGTTATGTCTTCTTGCTGAATTGTTCCTTTTATTAATACATAGTATCCTTCTTTGTCTCTTTTAAATGTTTTACATTTGAAGTCTAATTTGTTGGATATTAGTATAGCTATTCCTGCTCTTTTCAGATTGTTATTTGCATGAAATATCTTTTCCCAACCTTTCACTTTCAACCTATGTTTATTCTTGGGTCTAAGATGTGTTTCCTGTAGACAGTATATAGATGGGTCTTGTTCTTTAATCCATTCTGCCAGTCTATGTCTTTTGATTGGGAAGTTCAGTCCATTAACATTTAGTGTTATTACTGTTTGGGTAGTACTTTCCTCTACCATTTTGTCTTTTGGATTTTATATGTCATATCTCATTTTCCTTCCTTTTACCTTTACTCATAGTCTTCATTTCTAAACTCTTCTCCACACCTCTCTCTTCTGTCTTTTCATATCTGTCTCTAGGCCTCCCTTTAGTATTTCTTGCAGAGCTGGTCTCTTGGTCACAAATTCTCACAGTGATTTTTTTGTTTGAGAATGTTTTAATTTCACCATCATTTTTGAAGGACAATTTTGCTGGATATAGAATTCTTGGTTGGCAGTTTTTCTCTTTTAGTAATTTAAATATATCATCCCCCTGTCTTCTCACTTCCATGATTTCTGCTGAGAAATCTATGCATAGTATGATTTGGCTTCTCTTGTATGTGATGGATTGCTTTTCTCTAGCTGCTTTCAAGATTCTCTCTTTCTCTTTGACCTCTGATGTTCTGATTAGTAAGTGTCTTGGAGTACATCTATTTGGATCTGTTCTCTTTGGGGTATGCTGCACTTCTTGGATCTGTAATTTTAAGTCTTTCAAAAGAGTTGGGAAATTTTTAGTGATAATTTCCTCCATTAGTTTTTCTCTTCCTTTTCCCTTCTCTTCTCTTTCTGGGACACCCTCAACACATATGCTCATGCACTTCATATTGTCATTCAATTCCTTTAGTCCCTGCTCATATTTTCCCATTTTTTCCCTTTATTTTCTTTTGCTTGCTGGATTTCAGATGTGCTGTCCTCCAGTTCACTAATCCTATCTTCTGCCTCTCAAAATCTACCATTGTAGGTTTCCATTGTTTTTTTTTCATTTCTTCTACTGTGCCTTTCATTCCTGTAAGTTCTGTGATTTGTTTTTTCAGACTTTTGATTTCTTCTTTTTGTTCATTCCTTTATATCCTCCCTCAGTTCATTGATTTGATTTTTGATGAGGTTTTCCATGTCTGTTTGCATATTCTGAATTAATTGTTTCAACTCCTGTATCTCATTTTAATTGTTGGTTTGACTGGGCCATATCGTCAATTTTCCTAGTGTGATTTGTTAATTTTTGCTGGTGTCTAGTCATTTAATTACCTTAATTAGTTTATTCTGGAGATTGTTTTCACTTCTTTTACCTAGGGTTTTCTTGTTGGATGAATTTCTTGTCTGTTTGTTCTTTGACATTCAGTTCAGCTTTCTCTGGACCTCTAGCTTAGGTTTTTTTTTAACAGAGGAGAATTTTTCAGTTCTTGTTTTCTTGTTTCTTGCCCTGTCTATATGGTGCCTTTTTCACCCCACCCTTCGGAGGGTCTACTTAGGTATTATAGACCCCAGCCAGATTTTCCCAGACCAAACTGGCTTCCTGTCAGGAGGAAGCAGTCACTGCAGCAGTTTTCCCTGAGGGTGAGATCCAGCAGGTTGAAAGACTTTCCTGTGAAGTCTCTGGACTCTGTTTTTCTTATCCTGCCCAGTATGTGGCACTTGTCTGCCTGCTGATCCCACTAGCATAAGATGATGCAGTACCTTTAACTTTGGCAGACTCTCCGTGCTCGGGGCATGGTGGAGACAGAGGAGAGGTTGTAGGCTGGTTTCAATAGCTTCAAAGTACCAAGCCCCGTGTCTGAATTCCTTAAGGGAGGGATTCTACCTGAGTTGGGCCTCACCCTTCCCCTGGGGAAGGTGCAGGCTCCAGACAAGCCCTCAAACAAGCTTGTTTCTGTTTATGCCTGGGGTAGTTACAGCCTGAGAGGTCGTCCTGCTGTATCCAAAGGCAGTCAAGCCTTTGTAGAAACACAGCCACAAAAACCTCTGTTTTCTTTTCTTTTCCCATCAGCCCTGCCCCCTTGGTGCCGGGGTGAAAATCAGCAACCTCCACTTTGACCAGGTTCACCTGAGCTGGGGGCATATTTTTAGTTGTCAGAATTTGTTACTTAATTCTACAATTGGTGTTTGGTTGTGCTCAGCCCTTGCTGCTGGTAAAGTCTCTTTCCTTTCCCCTCTGGGAAGCAGCCTGTGGGGGAGGGGTGCCAGCCACTGCAGCTTGAGGAGCTCACGGTTCTGGGGGGCCTTGCAGCCAGTCAAGCTGGTCCAGACTGGGGTACGCTGTGTGTCCAGTCACTGATGTGGCTCCAGGAGCTGTTCTGTACTGTTCCTGGTTATTTAGTAGCTGTTCTGGAGGACGAAATAAATCACACACCTTGCTAAGCCACCATCTTCCCTATGGGTTCTCTTAAAGAATTCTCTGTTTTTAAAGGGTTCTCTGATTAGATTTCCCCTGCCATATTCTCCTTTCTATGTGACACATCAATTGGTTAGTAACTTTAATTACATCAGAAAAATTTCCTTTTTCAAATTAACAACATAACGTGTATGAGGTCTCAGTGTTCACAGTCCTGGGGATTATGGTAGTAAATCTTTTCACCTTCTTTCACCAGCAGTTTACAAAGTTCCACATCCATTTACTCTATGTTTTCTCCCTGTAATTCAATTAAAGCAAGAAACCTCATGTTTTTAACCATAAAATATTGATTTATGTCAAGTCAGAGTTTTAATTAAATGTTAATGTGGAACTCTAAGATGTAAAAAGTACTTCAATCAATTTGATTTCCATAAATACATCTGTGATTACTGATTCATTTATTTTCATGTAGCAAGGCCAAAATTATTAAAACCAGTGGAGAAAGTAACATAGAAACACTTAACAAATCAAATATTTGAATGTAGTGAAATTTCTCAAGTCATTACCACAGGGCCAAGAAGCAGGAAAATTTAGGATATTTTGTGAATGAGTATTAAGCCTTCAATAATCAGTTAAGCAAGTGGTAATAAAATTGATGCATGATTATTAAACATTCACTAATCAGTTAAGCAAATGGCAATAAAATTGACAGGTCTACCAAGTCCAGAAAGGAATCTTGAGACATTGTTTGCTTTTAATTTTTTATTGATTTTTCACTAATCTTATTAGTGTTTGCTTACAGTTAGCACAATATTATTCTATGAAACCTTAGTAACTTCAGATAATGACTCTGCTAACTACTCAGGAACAAATATCCCTTATTACATTGTCCACCCATCTTCTCATTAAACAAAGCAAAACAATGTCAAAACATTTGTGTAAGTTGAAAAAAATATGAACTCAAAGGATTTCTTAGATGGTATATAGAAATATTAGCAAACTGTCAATACTTTGAGAAATTGCTGCTAAATATGGAGCACATCAGACAAGATTTAAGGAAATGCATGACACTTGACTCATTACCTCCTCACAAACTAACATTTAAAAATTACAAATTGAGGGAAATTCTCAGATGAAATTAACCAAGATGTGAAGAATGGGTGTTGGTTTCTTTTCCATTTCTTCTTTCATTTTTGGGGTGTTTGGTGTATTAGTTGTTTGATGAATAAAAAATTATCACAAAAGTCAGTGGCCTCAAACAGGGGCACATTTTTATTCTCTTCTTCCAGGGAAAGAGAACACACCCAGGTTTTGCACTTTATACAGCAGAGTCTTATTGATTTTAGAACCTGCCTGACACACCTGGAAGTAGCTTGCTGGGTGGTGTATCAGGAGACTAAATCAAGCATCTAGGTTGTCCTCAAAACTCATGCATTTTGGGAGAATGTCTTTGTTTCCTCATGTCCCTGTCCCCACTAGGACCACCCTGTACCTCTACTTGTATTTTCCATGTTGAGAATGGAGCCATGATATCCTACAGGCCTGGGTATATCCCATTTTATGGGCCTCCCTTTTCTGGTTTCAGGTATTCTTCTTGCACCTTGATGTTTTTTCTAAATCCATTGCAGGGTCTTCCTCAGTGTATTCCCTCTTTTCCATTTGGTGAGGGTATAGATGCTCTTTTGAGGCCTAGTGAGATTGTGGGAAAAAGGGTGTCAGGAAAGTCTCTGGCCTGGGCAGTGATGGCCTTCCCTGGTCTGGGAGATCCCTCAGCCCCTTCACCTGGTGGATTTGTTCTAAGGTGGAATTAAGAGTGCCCTCTTCTTTCAGAAATGTATAGAATGTGGTCTTATAATAGTGATTCTTTGAAAAGAGAAGTTTAGGGAGCTCATGCTGCTCATGAGAGGTCCCAGAAGATAACATATCTGATTTCAGGCTCAGTTCCATTGGGCAGGCCTGGAGCTGGGTCTCTACATCCACTTTGGCTTTCAAGTGAACAAGATTAGATGCCATTCAGGAGGGGTGAATTTCTGTAGAACTTGTAAAGGAGTTTATTGCCACTGGCTACAAAGAGGAGGAACAGTGGGAGCTAGTGGTCATACAGGCATGGGTGGTAGTAGAGGGTAACTGCCCATTGTACCCCTGTATGTTCTTTTATCGGCCACAATGGGCAGGGTGATTTTGACCTGACCAAGGGTGGGGCCAGGCTAAGAGGTGGGTTTAACAGATAATATGAAGTCAAGAATGGGGAGGGGTTCTGGGATACAAGGTAACTCTATTGGAAGGGAGCAAGGACATGATGTTGGGGTGGAGGAATGCTTCTTGTCTATGACCTCAGTAAGTCCACTGGGGGCAGAGAGGTGGACAGAGGGGAGGGCAATAACAAGTAAAGGGAAGGAATTGGCATGTTCAGGGGCACCAAGTGGTCAGGTGATAAAAAGCAGGCCAGAGATGAGGGTGAGATAGGGGGAAAATGGAGGAAGTCAAGAAGGAATGGGTCAGAAAACACCTGTGGCACAGGTGGAACAGCCAGTGGCAGGAGGGTTAGGAAGACAAGGGAATGAGGGAGGACATGAGAGAACCGGGATGGTGCCTAGTAAAGGATGATGGGCTTCCCCGGGTACCACTGAAGGGAGATTTATAAAAGCTGGCAGTGTCCTGCAACCTCCCATAGATAGGCAGATGGCTCCCTGGAGGAAAGAGTGAGGCAGCAGAAACAAGTAGAGAGGACTACACTATAAGTGTTACTACCTGGAGATAGACTGGAGGCAAGACATTTAGACATCAAAGTTTTTGTAGAGGGAGCAGCATCCTCCAGACTGTCTTATTCAGGGGATGATCATCCTGAGTAGGTGGAAAGGCCTAGACAGGTGACTTCAGAGTATCTGGCCAGTCCAGAATGCTTGCACAGGGGACTAGAGGACACAGAAATTAGAAGCATCAGTCAGAGGAAGAAGGGGGACAGGAAGCCCTGACAAACCTGGCCAGAGTAATGGCTTCTGGTACACCAAGTCCCATTATATTTCTTGTATCCTGGATTTTCTAGTAGGCATTCTACCTATACCACATGGTGTTCTCATACATTCTTCCCCTGTGTCATACCCTCTCTTATCCACTCTAGACAGCTCTGGGACCCTAGATAGCACAGGTCAGTAGAGTGAGCATGAAAGAAGAGATAAATCGCTTTTTCTAAGGACTCATGTCCAGTGTCCCCATAGAGCCTCCCTGTAAAGTTCTCAAAGCTGGGAAATCAGAAGACTGTGTTATATATATGGTGAAAGCAGGAGTCAAAATACCATCTATGGAGTTGCATGTCACAGTGCTTCATGGGAGACTCTTGGAGGAACAGATTCTAAGAGATCCAAGAATGAGGACACAATGTCAAGTGGTCAGTGGAAAACATGAAGAGGCTCACATGTTAAATGTTTCATCATTTATCAAGGGCATTCATGCTAATTATGTCCTGAGATCACCACAAATAGGGTTAATGCAATTAAAATCTTTGTCCATAGCAGGCACTACATTCCTGCTTCCCAAACCAACCAAGACTTGCTTCACTGCATCTAAACCATGCCTCAACTTCAGTACCTTTTTTCTTTCCAAGGCATGTGCAGCAGGATGTGAAAGTCTCCCAAGATTTTGGTGTCTTATCTCTGACTCTAGCCTCTGGGGTCTTCGCTCTCTGAGAGGGACTTACTCTAACTCATGTCATCCTAAGATTGTGCAGTTGGCCTGGGCTATCAGGGATTATAAATGTAGTTTCACCCTTGGAAGAGGTGTGTTAGGAAAGCAGGGCCATACCCGTAAAATCACCCACTTTCTTGCCTCTGTGCTGATGCTGAAAAATCAAGAAATAAGGGATATAATCTCAGTATCTCTTTTCAAGGAAACATTCAGAACTTCATCTCTGAATAATGTATCCTCTGTACCTTGCCTAGTAAACATTTTTAAGTGAATTAATTCCTTTCTATTACTTTTGTTATCTTTGAAAAATGCAAATAATTTTTCCTGAATGAGAACATAGAGTTTTATCAGGAGTCCTTTTTTTTTGGTCAGGAGCTCACTTTTGAATAGGGCACAGAATTGCAAACCTACAGGAGCATGTGTACTTCTTACATTAAGATGATATTCCCTGAGGTCAGCTCACAGACAAGAGCATCTCATCAGAGCCTTCTAGAGGCTCAGCATTACTCTCCATATCAGCCTAACACGTGGAGTAGGCTTGGTCTAGAGATACCGGATGTGTGATCTGGACAGTAAACAAAGTATTGAGAAACACTCTCTGGATATCCTGAATTTCCTAAATATTACAATCCATACCCACAAACAAATGTGTTTAGGAATTTATCTCCAGCTCTCTGTCAGTCACATGGATGGCTATGAGGTTTGGACTGTAACAGCTCACTCCATTTTCTTTTCCCCCTACCTCTTCCCTAGATGATAGTCTCTTCTCTCTGAGAATTTTGAACTAAGATTTCCCTGTGGGTCAATATAATGGATGTAGAAATGTGGGAAGTGGGACAGAGGAAAATAGTGATTCTCTACTGTGAACTGCTCCCAGGGTCCCTGAACTCATTGAGGTCCAAACATTGCTTGTTTCTCTGAATATTCACTTCAACTGCCTATAGTGGAGAAAGAGAATGAAAAGTCCTACTACAGACAAGAGGAAGTGGACAGAACCCAGGTCCACACAATTGAGAAGGAGCTCAATCATGGGGCATTTGGTGCTGCTCAAATTATGAGAAAATTTTTCATCATCAACAATGAAGTGCTGTCTCTGTCAACTAAGCACTGACAAAGCACACTCCAGCCCGGAATTCCGGTCTGACATCACAAGGGCTTATAACATCACAAAAGTACAGTTGTTGGGGTAGAGGATGTCCTGAGAAAGGTCCACCCATTGCCCATCCCCCTATCACCTCACTTCTCCTTTGTCCCCACTGACACCATCCTAGCAACCTCTTATTCTCTCCATATTTGTCTATGGCCTCCTTTTCTTTTTTTTTTTTTTTCAAATATATCCTTCATTTACTTCATAGGTAAAATTTTAGTGTTAAGTTTCCATCTCACTTAGTACACAAATATCTGACAGCCACCATACTCCCTTCTATAATTCTGAGTAATTGAATATGTGAATTTCTCCCAAGAATTTCAAGTAGAATTTTTTATTTATACCTGGAGACTTTTCTCACAGATCTAGTGTCCCTGGATAATTTTTTTAAATATCTCAAATTATCAGAGTTTTTGTCCTTATCACTACTGAAATTTGGGTATGATATTTCTTTTTGGTGTTATTTTTGGTCAGATATTTCATTTAGGGTGAGAAATTGCCAGAACAGTGAAATCCTTTCTCTGTCTGCTTTCTCCTGTATCAATACCTTCCCATTATCTCTTTTACCCCAAGAACTTAAACTTCAAGCCATAACCATCTTTGTATTCCCCTTAACCTTAACCAAAGGGTTCTTTGATTTTTAAAAAGTCCCTTCACAAACCCTGTGATTTTTTAAATCAGTTTATGTGTTTTGAATATTTTATTGCAATATAATCATTTATTATATATTCAATCCAAAGAATACAATTAATATCTCACAGTATTTTCAGTTACTTGTGCAATCATCATCACAGTCAATTTTAGACCATTTTCATTGCTCCAAAAATAAGATCATCAGATAGACACATAAAGAAAACCCAAAACACCCCATATACTTTATCTCCCCCTACTAATGACCTCTGGTGTTAGTGTGGTACACAAGTCACTGTTGATGAAAGAATTTTAAGGTATTACTGTTAACTATAGTTTATAGCTTGCAATAAATAATTCCCCCCACCTACCACTCTATTATTACCTATATGTACCAGTGTGGTACATATGTACTAATTTATACAAGGACTTACTTAAATTTGTAGTGTTAATCACTGACAAGCATAACTCTAAACAACCCCTTTCAACCAAATTCACAATACAGCACTGTGGTAGTTAGATTCAGTTGTCAACTTGGCCAGGTGAAAGCACCTAGTTCTGTTGCTGTGGACATGAGCCAATGGTAGGTGAATCTCATCTGTTGCTAATTACATCCGCAGTCGGCTAGGAGGCGTTTCTGCTGCAATGACTGACGTTTAACTTAATTGGCTTGTGCTTAAATGAGAGAATGCAATGTAGCACAGCTAAGCAGCTTGGCATTCCTCATCTCAGCACTTGCAGCTCAGCCCGGGCCCTTGGAGATGGAGAAAGAAATCACCCCGGGGAAAGTTGTTGGAACCCAGGGGCCTGGAGAGAAGACCAGCAGAGACCATCCTGTGCCTTCCACGTAAGAAAGAACCTCAGTGGAAAGTTAGCTGCCTTTCCTCTGAAGAACCAACAAAATAAATCCCCTTTTATTAAAAGCCAATCCATCTCTGGTGTGTTGCATTCCGGCAGCTAACAAACCAGAACAAGCACTATTCCTTATATTCCAAATAAAGAGCCCTCACCCCATATCTTTTTTCTAAACCTTTTAAGTTCAATCTAGTTATACATACTGAACATATTAGGTTTCCACCTCCCCCTTCTCTAGCTCTGTCTATTCCTATGTATAGCATATTGCACATTTTATGACTCTGAATTCACATATTCAAGTTAGTTCATATTATTGAAACCATACAATATCTGTTCTTTTGTGTCTAACTATTTCACTCAGCATATGTCCTCAAGATTCATTCATGTTGTCATATTTTCCAGGACCTCATTTCTTCTTCCTGCTGCATAATATTCTATCATATGTATAAACCACATTTTGTTTATCCCTTCATCTTGTGATGGGTATTTGAATTGTTTCTATCTTTTGGCAATTGTGAACAATGTCATTATGAACATTTCAGATATCTTTTCATGTTCCTGCTTTCTGTTTCTCTGAATATATACCTGGTAATGGGATTGCTGAAGCATATGGCAATTCTATACCACCAACTTGCATACACACTGAATAGCAAAGTCAACAAATTATAGGGCAACTCAATATTCAGTTTTCTGATGAACCACCAAGCTGTCTTCCACAGTAGCTGTGCTATTTTATACTCCCACCAGCAATGAATAATTGTTCCTATTTCACCACAGCCTCTTCAAACATGGTTTCCTGTTTGTTTAATACTGGCCATTCTTATAGGTGTGAGAAATATCTCATTTTGGTTTTGATTTTCATTCTCCTAACAGCTAATGAATATGAACATCTTTTCATGTGCTTTTTAGTCATCTGTATTTCCTCTTTGGAGAAATATCCACTCATATATTTTGTCCATTTTATAATTAGGTTGTTTGTCCTTTTATTGTTGAGTTGTAGGATTTCTTTATATATACTGGATATCAAATCCTTATCAAATATATTCTTAAACCCTATGATTTTATGTTTAAATAATTTAATTCATATACTTTAATATTATATTCTAGAATACATCCAGATTAACAGAAAATATTTTGATATCAGAATAACAGGGGTGCAAGGGTAGTTCAGTGGTAGAATTCTTGCCTGCGATGTCAGAGAGCTGGGTTCAATTCCTGGCCCATGTACTTTCCCCAAAAAACAAACAAACAAACAAACAAAAATTCAACAAATGGTGCTGCAATAACAGGATACTCACATGGAAAAAAGAATGAAATGTGACCCCACCATACAGCATACCAAAAAATATATATCAGAACAACACATACAAATATAGGGTATCAGAGCAATAATTATAACCTCACAAGGCCATAATTATAGAGCAGAGATTTGATGAGAATTATGATATAATTCTGTCTAAATTATTATTAGGTGATAATGGTGTTCGCTGTGAAAGCCAGGTACTTACTGACCACAGTAAAAGGTCAAATAAATTAAATGTCTAAAATTTAAAAATTGTGAAAAAAATGCAAATGTATTTTTAAATATGGAGGTAAAAATAAATGCAAGAGCTAAAAGTTTAAAGAGGTTGTCTCTGTTAGCTGGAATTGAAGGGTAACTGGGGACAAAAGGCTGAAGGTTTCATTGTTTTATTTTTATCAGTTATATAAAAGTATTTGGTTTCTAAATAACTTACTCTGAGTAGAATTAAATTTAAATTTAAATTTAAATTTTTAAATTAAATTAATTTTAAAATAACAAGTAACCATCACAAGGGTTTTAGGTGGATTTTATTTTTAAACTAGCAAGTCAGTCCCATAAAAAATCATTAGTTCTACTTAGAATTTAAATGCAATTTAAGAAGACAAGATATTCCAAAATTCCTTCCTACTGGAAAATAGTGCAATGCTGGATTATTTATAGTGAGAACACTTTGGAAAATATTTCTGAGTGCTCAAGAAATTATCGCAATTCCTCGATGGACAACAACCACCACAACAAAAAATCTCAAAGAGCAAAGAGCAATGAAATTCAAAACAGTAGCACACTTATGACTGAATGTAAAATGAAATTTCACCCTGAAACAAGGTAGGCATAGAACTGTTCCTAATACTTCACTGGTTATCAGCCCCACTGAGGAATTGCCTTTCACCGTAATTGGAGGAGTCAAACTTTAGACAGTGCCACATATATTAAAAAATCATGTATTCAAAAAATTTTTGCCTTCAATTGAGAAGATGGACTTAGAAAATTTTGGATGATGCTGGAAAAAAAAACTAAACTAGCTTGAGGTGACATCATTGACATGGTAATGTAAATAGCTACTGAAAATGTTCACCCAGATATTCAAAGAAAAAATGGACAATTCTGAATTGTTCAGAACTCTGGAGGAAGATACAGCCTGGAGAAGGATGCTACAAATTCTGAATTAAAGAAAGAGAAAAATATCAGGGGAGGAACTTCTGTCCCACACCAACCAGTCCTATCCTCTCTCTCTTACTCAGTCTCACATACTGTGGAATGGGCACAGAAACAGCAGCTGGATTCCCTCCACTGGGGACACAGAATATAAATTCTCTCACAGCAGTGAGACAGACCCCCACTCTTTGGAGACCCAATGGACAGTGGAGAACATTTCAAGGCCTAGGTCAGTGAGGACAATGAATCTGAGAAAATGTGGACAGAGACTCTGTTTCCAGGCCTGGGTCTGAATGCACTTTCCTCACCCCTGAGGGAAACAGCAAAGGACTGCCTGAATCTTGCCTGGGGGATGAATGAAAAATGGGACAGTGCAGGGAGTCCTTTGTCACAAATAAACTGGAGGATACAGTCCCATATTGAGCCAGATCTTGGCCAAAAAATTGATTACACAAGAACTCTGCAGGTTCAGCTCTGTCCTGTCTGCTACTCACAGCCAGGGCTCCAAGGCAAACAGCTTCTGATGACAACTAAATTGCTGAGCATCATCATCTGCTGGGCAGAGCAGAATGTACAAGAGGATTGAAGGGCTTTTCAGAGACCTTCCAGAACCTATCTGAAGCCCACTGAGCCAGCTGATCTAGACCCCTGCATGGGAACTGCTCTTATTTTGTCTGAAAAATATGGACGACCCAACAGTTAAAGAGTGCCCTGAAACAAAACCAAGTCTTGCTGGCCAGTGAAAAGCAGAGCACAACTGGGAGCCAGCAGATGTGTATCACCCATAAACAGAGACCTTGCTGTGGTTCCCAGTGCCTACACCCATCCCTGAGGCAGGTTGCTGTGGGTGCCAGCTTTTTCAGAGGAACTGGGTGGCAGGACCCATCTGACAACTGGCCATTCAGACAGATTAACAGATATAGAACAAAACTAACCAAAAAGAAAACCCTATGCATAAGAGAAAAAATGACCTCCAGAATAAACTTAAGCAAGAAAATCAAATGCCTAAATACCAGCAGAAAATCATGTTAATACCAGGAAGCATAAAGAATGGCCCAGCCAAAGGAAAAAATTAGCACCCAACTAAGATACATTAGTTGAAACAACCATTTAAAGGTGTTCAAACATATATTCTAATTGAATCAATGAGTTGAAGGACAAGGAGCAAAATAAATGAGGGCTATAAAAAAGACACAGAGTGTCCATACAGAAGAAGTTAAAAGCTTGAAAAAGCAAATGGCACAACTTATGGAATGAACCATACAACAGAAGAGATGAAAAAGCAAGGGATACATACAAGAGCAGATTTGAAGATACAAAAGAAAGGATTAGTGCATTGGAAGATGGACATCTGAAATACTACACACAAAAAACAAAGAGGGAAAAGAATGGAAAAATATGAGTAAGACCTCAGGAAACTGAGTGACAATATATGGATGTCCCAGAAGGAGAAAAAAAGAGAAAAGGGGCAGAAAGAATAATGGAGGAAACAATCACCTAAAATTTCCCAACTCTTGAAAGCCCTAAAATTACAGGCCAAAAAAGCACAGCATACCCAAAACAGAATAGATCCGAAGAGACCTACACCAAGGCACTTACTAATCTGATATCAAATATCAAAGACAAAGAGAGAATTCTGAAAGCAGCGAAAGTATCCATCATATACAAGGGAAACTCAATAGGTCTAAGCATAGATCTCTCAGCAGAAACCACAGAGGTGAGAAGGCAGTGGTATGACATATTTAAGATACTGAAAGAGAAAAACTGCCAATCACAAATTCTATATGCAGAAAAATTGTCCTTCAAAAATGAGGGAGAATTTAATATACTTGCAGATAAACAGACTCAGAGAGTTCATGAACAAGAAATACCAAAGGAGCACTAGAGGTGGATAAGAAGACAGGAGAGAGAGGTTTGGAAAAGAGTGTAGAAATGAAGCTGAAAAGCAAGGGTAAGCAATAGGGTAAAAAGAGATAAATAAGCTGTAACAGTTATAATCCAAAAGAAGAAATGGTTTAAGAAAGTATTGCCTTTACAATAGTTATATTAAATGTTAATGGATTAAACTCCTTAATCAAAACACATAGATTGCAAGAATGGATAACTGTAGAGGATCCACCTATGTGCTGTTATATTATGCAGGGTTCTCTAGAGAAGCAGACCAACAGGACATATCTGTAAATATATGATTTATAAAAATCTGTAAATATATACTATTTATAAAAACGTCTCACCACAATCTATAACTAATTGTGGTGCTGTTCTTTGAAATTTATTGCTTTTTTTGTATATATGCTTTTTTCACAAAAAAGAAAAAAAATCAATTGTGATGATTAAATATATTTATTCCTTTTAGGCCTGTATATTCTGAGGCAGCTAGAAGGAAAAATCTGAGAGCATCACATGGTGGCCCATGACAAACTTTAGGATCTGTTCTGTAACTACTTGTTGAAGAGTGCTTTGAAAACTATTGCTTTCTCTTTTTTTGCTTTGTATATATGTTATATTAAACAATAAAAAAGTTTTTTTAAAAAAATGACAGCAGCTGCTGTGCAGTTGTAACAAAATTAGCCATAGAGTGTCCACAGAAATGTGCACAGCCTCTGCTGTAGATGAGCTAGCTAACCTAGGCCAGCACTGTAGGCCCTGTGCCTGCTGCTGGTGCCAGCTGTAGACAGTCATATGGCCAGGACTCCACAGTGCCCATGGTAGACCGGCACAGAGGGGCTCAGTGTGGAAGGGATCCTCTGCAAGCATCACTATCCCTGCCTACCATGGATGTTCAGTGGTATAGGTATTTCAAATGTTCTAAGACTCTTAAGATTTCCAGAGCCTTATCTCAGCATGGTGGGATTTCCGCCCTAAAGAATGAAGCCCTGGAAGAATGGGGTGGGAGAGGGCCCACTGTGGTTAGGTTTTTGTGTTCCACTCTGTTCTAGTTTGCTAGCTGCCAGAATGCAATAAACAGAAATGGAACAGCTTTTAAAAAGGGGAATTTAATAAGTTGGTAGTTTACAGTTCTAAGGCTGTGAAACTGTCCAAATTAAAACGAGTCTATAGAAATGCCCAAACTAAGCCATCCAGGGAAACATATCTTGGTTCAGAAAGGTGAATGGCATTCAGCATTTCTCTCTTAGCTGGAAGGGCACATGTGAACATGGTGGCTTCTGCTAGCTTTCTCTCTAGGCCTCTTACCTCATGAAGCTCCTTGAGAGGTGTTTTCCTTCTTCATCTCCAAAGGTCACTGGTTGGTGGACTCTGTGATTCTCTCATCCTTCTGTTGTGGTTCTGCAGCTCTCTCCTTGTTCTCAAAAGGAACTCTCTCCAAAATCCTTTTATATGATTCCAGTAAACTAATCAAGACCCACCTAGAATGGGTGGAGGCACATCTCTATCTAATCAAATTTAATACCCACAGTTGATTGAGTCACATATCTATGGAGATAACCTAATTAAGTTTCC
This sequence comes from Tamandua tetradactyla, assembly GCF_023851605.1. Lineage (NCBI taxonomy): Eukaryota > Metazoa > Chordata > Mammalia > Pilosa > Myrmecophagidae > Tamandua > Tamandua tetradactyla. The sequence continues at coordinate 46,072,613 of NC_135335.1, read as the reverse complement.
AACCTATAGGAATGAATAGGGATTAGAAGAAACCATTGCTCTCACAAAATCATTAGGATTAAAACATGGCTTTTCTAGGGTACATAAATCCTTTCAAACTGGCACCTCCATCCCCACCCCACCCCCAAAAAGAAAAGACTACAAACTTAGAGTAAATGGAAAGGGCAATACTAAAACTTTTCTTTCCCCAAAATTGAGAGAATGAGAAGGGCACAATCAGCCTAAAATTTTTACTCAAAATCCAGTGCAAATTGGAGGAAATTATCAAATATCCATAATCTAACCAAAAGGAAGTTAGACCAATGATATGATTTACAACATGAGTCAGAGGGAAGTTAGGTGAGTGAGAAAACCCAAGATGTATTCAGCAAGTGGTTGGGTCCTTGCTCCCAACAACCATACTCTGATGGTCCCAGGGAGGACCCTGTTCCAGGAATGAGGCTTCTAGTATACTTGAGAAGGCTCTCTGCCAAGGTCCCACCCAAAAGAAAGAGGTGGCCATCTGACTATTCCCAGATGCCCTTCTTGGGAGGTGGGAGCACTGGGCTCAGAAACAGAGCAGAGGCATAGAGTTGCCAAAGCCCATCCCAACTATGCCCAGAAAAGCTGATATGATTTTAGGCCCCCAGACACTTTTCCTAGTTGGCTGGCTGGCCCCAGCTGTGAGACCCATGTTGCTTAGCAGCTATTGTGAGAAATTCAACCTCATGCAGAGGCCAGAAGACAGAGGCAAGTAGGGCAGTTGAGGAGAAGCAGTGCTTGCCTTGGGCAGGGTAGGAGACCTACCAGGTCTCTACTTTCAAATAAAGTCATTTAGGTGTTGGGAAAAGGGCTAGAGCATTTTGAAGCTAGCACAATATTGCTACTGAAGGCAGCATCTCCACTACTGAGGACACATTCAGAGAAAAAGCCCATTATTTTGTTGCTGGGCAAAAGTAACCTCGCCAAACTATATCAGACTAAAACTTAGAGGCCCCAATAGTTTATACTTCTTTACAGATTATCTTCCTTCTTCTCTCTTAAGATCCTTCATCTAGACAACTTGAAGATTATTTTTTAAATGCTACTCCTCTACATAAAATCATTCAATGGCTTCCCATTGTACTTAGAATAAAACACAAGCCGTTACCCAGGCTTACCAAGTCCTGCATGAGCTGACCCTGGCAGACCCTTCCAACCTTCCCCAGTACCCTTCTCATCTCTCATTCCCTGTGCTCCAGCCATACTCCTTTCTCGGTGCTTGGCACAAGTACAGCTCTTTTCACTTCCCTCTCCACCTTCCCCCACTCCACAAGAACGTCTCTGGGAAGGAAAGCTTGAGAATCAGATTGAACTGTTATAGCCTGAGGCAATTCAAAGAGCCCAACAGGAATTCCTGGGAAGCTCCCATATTTGCTTAAAACCACAAGCGCTCCATGCAGCCTCCAGGTGAACACACACCTCCCTCCTCCTGAAGCGATCTGGTTCCCTTCCATTGGTAAGGCCATCAAGTTCTAGTTCAACTTTGCATTTTGGGGCAATGGGCTGGAGAATGATGACAGATCACACTGCATTTTCAGAACCTCTGAGTTGTGTATTCGAAAAAAAAGAGAAGATTCCCTGGTAATAACAATGAGCCATAGCCTTAGTGCCCAGTTATAAGTGAATTCCATATTTGTGGCTCTTTTTGCCACAAATGGGTGCCAGAAGCCTGTGCATCCTTCATCAAAACACGACCCGTCTCCTAGGAGCGTTTCTATCCTCCTCTAACTCCGGTGGTCTTGTCATGCTGTTTCAAATCTTCCGTCCACAGCATAGAGTCTGAGGCCAGAGGCCCGGACCTATAGAATGAGGACCTGCGGCCCGTCCCCGCCCCTGCGTTCACACGGCCCCAGGGTCACTAGCCGCTGGCCAGGAAAGGGGTCGTCTCCCTATCTGCTTCTGCTCGTTGCTCAGCCAGTTGATTGCATCGTTCACGGGCAACAGCGAGTGGGCCCGCTGGGAAACTAGGCCTGCAAGCGGTCAAAGCAATGACTACAGACTCCAGTTTACCATACACCGCCGCAGCAGATGACCCGTGATCGCCATCTCTGACCTGCCTCAAGAACCGGAGCAACTACTGAGGCAGGCCTCACTCAGCACCACCAATCCCGAGCTTCATGAGGTGGCCAAATCAGTGAGGCGGCGGGCGTCCAACAGCCTATCACTGCTCGGCCGCTGGCTGGAGAGCAGTGCTGCCCTCTGATATGTAAAACACGTATCAGATATATCTGATAAAGGCTTGATATCCTGTGTACATAAAGTAAGCATATAACTCAACAACAAAAGAATAAACAACCCAATTATAAAATGGGCTAAAGATATGAATATGCATTTTTCTGAAGAGCAAACACAGATGGCTCAAAAGCACATGAAGAGATGCACATATTCATTAGGTATAAGGGAAATGCAGATCAAGACTACAATGAGATACCACCTCACACCTACAAGGATGGCTGCTATTAAACAAACAAGAAAGTAGAAATATTGGAGAGGGTGTGGAGAAATTGGTACACTTTTGCCCTGTTGGTGGGAATGTATCTGTTACAGTCACTGTGGAAGACAGTTTAGCAGTTCCTTAGGAAGTTAAATATCAAGTTACCCTATGCGAGCCACTCCCTAATGACCTCAAAGCCAGTGGCTTACTCGCATCTTCTTTGCTGCTGGGAGGATGTGGCAGCTGGGACCTCGTGGTTTGCTGACTGCAGGTCTTAGTTTAAAAATGGCGAGGGAGTGTTTTTCTGATGTGTTGAAATAGCAGAAGTCTGTCTCCATGGGAAAAAAAGTATTAAAACAACAAAGGGAGAACTCCCCAAATACCCAGTATGTGTGAATAAATGGGATATCTAAGATTGGGAAAATAGTGCTCTAGTGTGCACATTGATCATAACTCACTAATATTTGCTTTATTATACAACTGGGCTTACTGATGTCAATTCATGTTTCATCGCGAAGTTGTTCAGGAGTTGTCTTCCAAATCAATGTACAATAAGAACAGTGGTTAGGACTTTTAAAACACTGGGGTGAGGACAGGGAAATAGGAAAGGACGAGTGGTGGTGTGAGGGGAAAGAAGAGAGCTGGCAGAATTCGGCCTCTATTCCCCTTCCTCATTTGTACTATTTTACCTTCTCTTCATGAACCTTCATCCCAGGTGATTTAGCTCCCTGCCTGTGTCCAGGGTTGGAGAATTGCAGTCCCATGACAGAGCTGCGGGACTTTGGGCAATTTTATTGGATTTTTTAGTCTCTATTTTATTGTCTTTACCATGGTCATAAAAGTGGAGTCAGATAGTGTCTATCTTTTTGTATCTGACTAATTTCACTCAGCATTATGTCCTCAAGGCTCATCTATCTTGTCATGTGCTTCAGGATGACATTTTGTCTTACTGCTGCATAAATTCCATCGTATGTATATACCACATTTTGTTAATCCTCTCATCTGTTGATGGGCATTTGTATTGTTTCCATCTCTTGGTGATTGTGAATGCTGCTGCTATGAAGATTGGTGTGCAAATCTGTTTGTGTCACTGCTTTCAGCTGTTCTGCATATATATCAAGTAGTGCTATTGCCCAGTCATAGAGTAACTTGATATTTAGCTTCCTAAGGAACTGCTAAACTGTCTTCCACAGTGACTGTAACAGATACATTCCCACCAACAGTGCAAAAGTGTACCAATTTCTCCACACCCTCTCCAATATTTCTACTTTCTTGTTTGTTTAATAGCAGCCATCCTTGTAGGTGTGAGGTGGTATCTCATTGTAGTCTTGATCTGCATTTCCCTTATACCTAATGAATATGTGCATCTCTTCATGTGCTTTTGAGCCATCTGTGTTTGCTCTTCAGAAAAATGCATATTCATATCTTTAGCCCATTTTATAATTGCGTTGTTTATTCTTTTGTTGTTGAGTTATATGCTTACTTTATGTACACAGGATATCAAGCCTTTATCAGATATATCTGATATGTGTTTTACAAATATTTTCTCCCATTGAGTTGGCTACCTCTTATCTTTTTGACAAAATCTATTGAGGTGAAGGAGGTGATTTTGAGGAGTCCCCATTTATCTATTTTTTCTTTTGTTGCTTCTGCTTTGAGTGTAAAGTTTAGGAAGCTACCTCCTATTACTAGGTCTTGCAGATGTTTCCTTACAGATTTTTGGAAGCTTTTTGGTGCTAATTCTTATATTTAGGTGTTTGATCCACTTAGAGTTAATTTTTGTATAGGGTAAAACATAAGGATCCTCCCTCATTCTTTTGGCTATTGATATCCAGTTCTTCCATGCCCATTTATTGAAAAGACTATTTTGTCCCAGTTCAGAGGATTTGAGGGCCTTGTCAAAAATCAGTTGACCATATATTTGATGGTCTATTTCTGCACTCTTGATTTAATTCCACTGGTCAATAATTCTGTTTTTGTGCAAGTACCATGCTGTTTTGACCACTGTGGCTTTATATTAAGTTTTAAAGTCAGGAAGGTCAATCCTCCCATTTCTCTCTTCTTTTTTAGGATGCTTTTAGCTATTTGGGGTCTCCTTTCCTTCCAGATGAATTTCATAACTACCTTTTCCAATCTTCACACTGGGTTTTTGGAGTTTTGATTGGTATTGCATTGAATCTTTAGATCAATTTGGGTAGAATTGACATCTTAACTATATTTAACCTTCCTATCCATGGACAGGGAATGTCTTTCCACCTATTTAGATCTTTTTAAAATTTCTTTTAACAATATTATGTAGTTTTCTGTGTACAAGTCCTTTACATTCCTAGTTAAGTTCATTCCTAGGTACTTGATTGTTTTAGTTGCTATTTTGAATGGAATTTTTCCTTAACTGACTCCTCAGTTAAGACCATTGCTTGTGTATAGAAATATTACTATTTTGCACATTTATTTTATATCCTGCAACCTTACTGAATTTATTATCTCAAGTAACTTTGCTATAGATTTCTCATGATTTTCCAAGTATAGTATCATGTCATCTGCAAATAATGAGTTTTACATCTTCCTTTCCAATTTGCATGCCTTTTATTTCTTTTTCCTGCCTAATTTCTCTACCTAGAATTTCTAGTACAATACTGAATAACAGTGGTGACAGAGGGCATCCTTGTCTCGCTCCTGATCTTAGGGGGAAAGCTGTCAGTCTCTCTCCATTGAGGACAATGCTGACTGTTGATTCTTCATATATTTCCTTTATCATATTGAGGAAGTTACCTTTGATTCCTATCTTTTGAACTACTTTTATCAGAAAAAGATGTTGATATTTGTCAAATGCTTTTTCAGCATCAATAGAGATGATCATGTGATTTTTCCCTTTTGATCTGTAAATATGCTGCATTGCATTAATTGATTTTCTTGTGTTGAACCATCCTTGCATACCTGGTATAAACCCCACTTGGTCATGGTGTATAATTCTTTTAATGTGTTGTTGGATTTGATTTGCTAGTATTTTTGTTGAGAATTTTTGCATCTGCGTTCATTAGGGATATTGATCTATAGTTTTCCTTTCTTAATAGCATCTTTACCTGGTTTTGGCATTAAAATGATGTTAGCTTCATAAAATGACTTAAGCAGTGTTCCTTTTTCCTTAAATGTTTTGGAAAAATTTTTTGGAAAAGTTTGAAAAGGATTGGTGTTAGTTCTTTTCTAATGTTTGATAAAATTCCCCTGTGAAGCCATCTGCTGGGATGTTCTTTGTAGAAAGATTCTACTTGTGATTGGTTTGTTGAGATCTTGTATTTCTTCCTGAGTCAGTGTAACTTCTTTTTGGATTTCCAAGAATTTGTCCATTTCGTCTAAGTTGTCTAGTGTTAGTATATAATTGTTCATAGTATCCTCTTATGATTTCTTTTATTTCTTCAGTGTCTGTGGTAACACACTCCTTCTCATTTCTGATTTTCTTTATTTTCATTCTCCCTCCTTTTTTCTTTGTTAGCCTTGCTAGGGTTTCTATTGTTCTTTTGTTCTACCATTCATTTAACTCTGCTTTAATCTTTGTTATTTGTCTTCTTCTATTTGCTGTGGGGTTATTTGCTGTTCTTTCTCAAGTTCCTTCAGGTAAGTCTTCAATTTTTGCTTTCTTGCTTTTTAATACAGGCATTTGAGGCAATAAATTTCCTTCTCAGCACAGCCTTTACCACATCCCATAAGTTCTGATATGCTGTATTCTCATTTTCATTCATTCCATATAGCTACTGATTTCTCTAACAATTTCTTCTTTGACCCATTTGTTGCTTCAGTGTATGTTATTTAATCTCCATATATTTGTGAATGTTCTCATTCTTTGGTGGTTATTGATATCAAGCTTCATTCCATTGTGATCAGAGAAAGTGCTCTGAATAATTTCCATGTTTTTAAATTTACAAAGACCTGTTTTGTGACTCAGCATATGATCTATCCTGGAGAATGTTCCTTGAGTACTAGAGAAGAATGTATAGTCTCGTGTTTAGGAGTATAATGACCTATACATGTCTGTTAGGTTTAATTCATTTATCAGGTTAACTTCTATTTCCTTGTGCTCTTCAGTCTGGTTGTTCTATCTATAGAGAAGAATGGTATATTGCAGTCTCCTTCTATTGTTGTTAAAGCATCTATTGCTCCCTTCAGTTTTGCCAATGTCTGTCTTATGTACGTTGGAACTCCTTGATTGGGAGCATAAACATTTATTACTATTATTTCTTCTTGGTAAATTGTCCCTTTTTGTTAATACGTAGTGTCCTTCTTTGTCTCTTAGGATGTCTTTACATTTAAAGTCTATTTTGTCTGATATTAGTGTAACTACTCCTGCTTTCTTTTGGCTACAACTTGGGTGGAATATCTTTTTCCATCCATTCATTTTCAATGCATTTGTATCCTTGTGTTTAAGATAAGTCTCTTGTAAGCAGCATACAGCTGGATTATATTTCTTAATTCATTCTGCCAATCTTTATCTTTAATTGGTAAGTTTAGTCCATTAACATTCAAAGTTATTACTGAAACAGCATTTCTTGAATTCACTATCTTATCTTTTGGATTTTATTCATCAGATCTATATATTATTTTCCCTCTTTCTCTTTTTTATCCTTTAATTTACATTTACTTCAATTCTGTGCCCTCCTCCAGATCACCCTCTCTGGTATTTTTTGTTTTCACCTGGGAGAACTCCCTTTATTATTTCTTGTAAGGCCGGTCTCTTGTTGACAAATTGTTTCAGGATTTGTTTGTCTGTGAAAATTTTTATCTCTCCCTCAGTTTTGAAGGACCATTTGGCTGGGAGCAGAATTCTTGACTGGAAGTCTTTCTCTTTCAGTATCACAGCACTGCCTTCTAGCTTCCATAGTGCCAGCTGAGTACTCTGAACTCAATCTTATGTAGTTAACCTTGTATGTAGTAGATTGTTTTTCTCTTGCCACTTTCAGGATTTTCTGCTTCTCTTCAACTTTTGACAGACTGATTAATATGTGTCTTGGGAAAGACCTATTTGGATTTATTCTACTTGGAGTTCATTGAACTTCTTTGACTTGTATATTTCTATCCTTTGTAAGGGTTGGGAAGTTTTCCTCCATTATATTTTCAAGTAATCTTCCTAGATGACTTTTCTCTTCTTCTGGGACACCAAAGATTTTATATTTTTGTGCTTTGTTTTGTCCATCATTTCCCTGAAATCCAATTAAATTTTTTTCATCTTTTTTGCCATTTGTTGTTTTGAGTGTTTGAAATCAGCTATCCTGTCCCCTAGTTTGCTTATTCTTTCTTCTGCCTCTTCAAATCTGCTGTTATGTGTCTCTAGTATGTTTTTTGTTTGGTCTACAGCATCTTTAATCTCTGTAATATCTTCTATTTTCCTATTTATTCTTTCAGATTCTTCTTTACGCTCTTCTAGTGTCTTCTTGATCTTCTTTAATTCATTAGCCATCCAATTTATTTTATTTGGTAGAGTTATATGAACATCTTTGACTAGTTGTTCCAACATGTGTGTCTCCTCTGGTATCTTAATTTGGTCATTAGGATGGACTATATCTGTCTGTATCATGATATGCTTAGTGAGCTTCTGCCCTCTTCCCAGAATGTAAATTTCTTGATTGGTTTACTTTGGAAATTGATTTCCTCCAGTAGTCTAAAGCTTTGTATTTGTGGGATGGATATGGGGCAGGATGCGAGTGTGGGGTGGGGCACAACAATGCAGTGGTGTGTTGCAGTACAGGTATAGGTGCAGATTGGAATATGCTACACTGGTACCCATGGGTATGGGTGCCCAGTGGTGGGCAGGATGTGGCTATGCAGCACTGCCAGCTGCCTTGACATGAGACAGAAGATCCAAAGATCACCAGCAGCTTGTCTTTTGGGAAAAAACATTACTTTGGTGATGCTTTAATTTGGACATTTTCCAAATCTCAAAACTGTAAGCTAATAAATTCCCATTGTTTAAGCCAACTCACGTCATGGTATTTGCTTCACAAGCTTAGGAAACTAAAACAAGATGAGAGAACCAGAGCTATGAATAATCTCAGCAGTGAACTTTATATCTGTGTCATTTGGTATATGTGTGCAAATTTTTACCGAGGCCTAGGTTAATAGGTTCAGCTTTCTGCATAGATTCATCTGCAAACATGTTGTAATTTTCCATGATTTCTGTCCTAGAGTTGGCATACATCATGTTAGGAAAAGCTTCTTCCTGACACTGCTTCGATTAGCCACAGCGTATACCCTGACATCTCCTTTTTCTCATTTTTTGTTAGAAGTTTTAATGAGGTGCTATCTAATATAAAATCATTAATCCTACATTTTAACTGTACATGTCCACAAAATTTACTAAACTTTCACTATAACCAAGCTTTAGAACACTTCATTACCCCCAGAATTCCCTCCTGTCAGCTGAAAGCAAAAATTAGTCTGATTTCTGCCTCTAGAGTTTTCTAGAAATTTCTTATCAATAAAATCATACAATATGTGGTCTGTTGTCCTTTCATGTAATGAGCTTTGTTTTTTTATATTCACACATATTTTTACATTTATCACTAGACCATTACTTTTTATTATAGGGTTATACACCATAACATGGATATGTACAGTTGGGTTGTTTCCAGGTTTGTTTGAAGTTTCCTTTTTTAATACTATTCATGTTTTAAATGTTGTAACATTTACAAAGTAGTAAAGAAATGCCAAAGCTATATTTGTAGGCTGATGTGACACTTCCTATCACCTCCCCAAATTATATGGGTTTTGAAGGACTGTGATTTTTATATCTTCCACTCTTTCCCCAAGAATAATAAAAATTCTCAAGAGATTTAATAGTGAATTAGTATACTCATTCAGTTTTGTGGCTGAAATTTCCTGAGTTATAAACAGTATCCTTTCTTCTCAGATAGAAATTTTATAACATATTTCTATGTCTGTTTTAATATTTCATTATTTAATCCACTTGGAATTTGAGAGTAGAGGAAGTTTACTAAGTTCCTTTTTCTTTGACAGTTCTTACTTCAGTTTTCCTCCAAACTTTATGAACACAATTCTTTACATCTCATTTTTCTATAATGACATTAAGATTATACGTCACAGCCTGTTTCAAGTTTCTAGTAACAGTTAAGTAACATTACATTCAATTAATTAATTCTAATCACTGAGAAATTATGAATTGACAGGTCTAGCTTACACTACTGATCATTAACAAAGTAGTATCACATACCTTCTTTTCTACATCAGGTAATGGTGTGCTGACAAGATGTCCATCAAAGTGATATTGCTGCAACTCTAGAAAACCTCCTTATCTGATTTTCCACTTTGGAAGGGCAACTCTGGAAAGCTTTTATCTAATTTTCATATTCTTCAACCCTAAGACTGAAAACCATTAATAATTGTATAGCATTGCCTCAGATGGAGACCACCATAAAGAACACATGTCAAACTGTCACTTGATGTGGAAACTCAAATCAAAAAAAAAAAAAAAATCACACCATGCATGATTTAAGTGACATAAAAATAGAAGAAAAAGTAGAGTCTGGATTTTTCATATAGAAATTGAAGGTCCATTTTTCTGTATTTTGCAACTCTATCCTTGCTTTGATTTAGAAATAATCTCAGTGATAACATATTTCAGTAACAATAAAACTTACAATCTATATCCATCTTTAATATCTCTGTCATTTATTGGGATATGAGAAGCTTTAGACAACTATAACAATTCATTCAGTGCATCAGCTATGTGTCAGAATAAAAATATTGTACATATTTTGCAAAGGAAACATATCTTGCCCTTATGACATATGCAAAATTTTCTCTAGTAGCAGGATACTATTAGAAAAAATGGGAAATGTTAGTAAGGTCTTAATGTATGTGTTTCATTTTTCTTCATCTGTCCATTGATGGTTATAGGGTTGACAATAATGTCTTCTTTTTCAGGTTCTTAAAAAATATGGTCAGTACAGTTTCTTACAAATTATATGTCTTTGTACAGTTTTATCTTAAAAAATTAAACCACTCTCTAATACAATATTTGCATTGCATGGCAGAATCAAATTGAAACAAAGAAAAAGTATAATTTCCTCTCAATTACTTATAGAACCATACTACCTTCTCAAACTTTTTCCTGCTCTAAGTGTAATCCCAAACACTTCAGATCACATGCACCATCCAGAGAATGTTGTTCCATTCTACCTATCTTTAACAGTTACTCTGCTGTGGCAAATACTTTTTAATGAATTTTCTATTTCAAGTATTTATTAGATCATTAAAGAAAATTTAAATTAGATGGAAACATATCAGTCATGCCATTTAGATATAAGCAAGAATGGATGATGGTTTTAAAGTGTGGTTTGTTACTTTTCCTTACACTGGGAGATAACTGATGAGTTTTGGAATATAAGAGGAATACATACTCTGACAACAGGTAGAATTTAAGTTGTGAAAAAGTCCTTTCCACCATTTTACTTTACCCCACATAGGCAGCTATACAGATCACTATTCCCATATTACCTCTTATTTTTCAGCTACCTGTGGAAGATAATAAAGAATGGCTTAGTCATAGCTTTTCCAATCACCTTGCAGTTTTCCGCCCTGCATAGAAAAGTAAAGCCACCTTTCATATGTTGCCTTAAATCTCAAGTTCCCCATGTGATCTAGCTTCCACCCAAAATATGGTCAAGTGAGATTGTGCACAGGTCAAAAACATTGAGAGTTGTCCCATGACCTGGTTCCTAAAACTTACCCAGGAGTGCACATATTCTTCCAACTCATATCTGTTGGCTCAAATCTATTTTATAAAGCCTAATCTGAACCACCTGTATTGAGTTTAATTGATTGTTCCTAAGAGGGATAGCAAATATTTGAGAGCAATGATATAGCACTTAAGGAACAACAGCACAATCTTATTCACATCAAGGAATGGATTGTAAGAAGACAAGAATGGAAGAGCAAAGCTAGTTAGGGAAATTATTTCCTATGTCCACCCAAGATATGATCATGACTCGTACAGAGCATTTGGAAGTGGGGAGAATGTGATATGTTTTAGTGGTAGAGTCAATATGGCCTGCTGGTGGGGATGTGTAGGACTAAGGAAAGGGATCATTTGAAGATGACTCCTAGATTATTAATTTTACTAATGATGATCAGCATGAACCCAGGAAAAGATAGAATCCGTGAAAGGTGTTTCATCATGAAAGAGAATGAAATCATTCTTTCCACAACCATCACATCAAAGGTGCCAGGAGAAGATGAATCTACATGTCTTTCCAAGCATCAGTGAATATATAATACCTACATTGTGTAAATTGATGAGGGCCCAAAAATATAATTTGCAAGTATATTGTAACACTGATACTAAAACTTAATGGAGAAGGCATTAAAAAGGGGAAGCTTAGCCTATCTATAATTTCAATGTAGATTTTTTTGAAAAATCTAAATTCATGCTAAGCAAATTTAATTCCAAAGAACCTGAAAATAATAAAGCACAATGACCAAATACTGTCTAACCCAAAAACACAAGTTTGGTGTAAAGTTTAGGAAGTCACTAATATAATACTTGCAGAAATAGGTCAAAAGAGCACGTCAATCATCACATCTTACCCCTCTCTCTCTAATAAGAAATTACAAGATTTTGTACTTGGAATTTCTTTCCCAGAAGCTTTGCCCAACAAGGCAGTTAGGATAGGACAATGGGATTCAATTGCTTTCCACTCAATTTTTCCCAGTCTCAGTCTTTAGTGAGTAATTTATAACTCACTGATCTCCAATCTAAGTGACTTTCAGTTAATGGGCCCCAAACTTTTCTATGCAGGATTAAATTGCCTTAGAGAACTTCCACAGTTGAGGCAATGAGTGTTTTTGGATTGTTTCATTTAATGTTTCTTGCTTCTTTATTCCCTAGCAATTATAAATGGGAAAGGTAGAGTAAACACATATTGTAAACATTGAAGACAAAAACAACTACTTACAACTAATTGAGTTTATTTACTTATTCCTTCATTTATTCACTCAGTCAATGAATATTTACAGTGCTTCTAACATGTTCCAAACACTGCTAGAGAGTATCTGATGAATCTTATTATTTTAAAAGTCTTTACATCTTAAATATAAAGAAGATTTATTTAAGAAAAAAGAAAAATAATAATAAGGCCCAAGTTAGCTGAAACAAAAATTCACAAGACAGCTTAGACTGACAGAAGTTTGGAATGTGATAAAATAGCCAAGTGTTTGGTCAATAATCTTGTATGCAGATCATATAAGTACAACATGGATAGCAGGTACGAAGAGTAGAAAATGGAGAACAGAGAACTTGTCCAATTTTTTGGTGTACCATTTGGGGTTTCAGCAGAAAACAGATGACTCATACTTAAATTATGATCATTCAGGGAGGATTTGATATAGCATCGAACTGCAAAGATGTAAAGAAGGGGTAGACAAAGTACAATATATGCTACAGCACCTGCAGGGCGTAGGAACAATGTGGTTATCCCACTCCCAGGTAAGGGGCTCTTCCAATAATCCTGGAAAAGGGCTGTAGAGGTGGCAGCCAGCCTGAAACAACACAACAAAGAAGCACTCTGGAGAAAAAATATACAGACCTTCATCTTTTTTCTCAATCTCCTGTTTGGCACATGTTAATGAAGTTACTACAGATCGCTCTCCCAAGATAGAGAACTAGAACTATTCACTAGAGTAAACAGACCTGGAGGGGAAAAAAATGGAAGCCACCCACCCAAGTCCTCTCAAAAACAAGTAATTTTAAAAATAAATTTATATCTAAGTATTAGGATTATGAAAACGCATAGAGAATTTATACTAATGATGCACTAACCAGAATTTATATGGCACTATAGTGTAACTTGAGCATCCTATCCCCTCCAACACACATCCCCTCTCTATAAATCCCTGTATCTACAACAGCAAACAAAACCTTTTTAATGCTTGAATTCCAGAGTGACTACATTTTCATGATATTATCAGAAACCTTGTTAGACACGTCATTTCCAAATATTTTCACTCATGGTGTAGGTTGTTGTTATACTTTCATGATATAATTCATTACTTACAAAAGTTTTTTATTTCAATGTAATCCCACTTCTTCTGTTGCTTGTGTTATGGATGTAAAGTCCAAGAAACCATTGCCTAGCATAAGACCAGGAAGTCTCCTCCTTACATTTCTTCTAGGAGTTTTCAATTCTGTCTCATAGTTAGTTCTATGATCAATTTTAAGTAGGTTTCTGTATAAAATGAGAGGGAGAGGTTCTGTTTTCTTTGTTTGTTTTTGCAAATTGTTAACAGTTTCCCTTACACCATTTGTTGTGGAGACCGTTCTTTCCCAATTGAGTGGTCTTAGACCCATGGTCAAGAATCAGATGGTTAACGAACTATGGTGTATACATACAATGGACTACTGGGTGGTCACAAGAAATAATGACATTGTGAGGAATGCAATTAGGTATAAGAAACTTAAGGTCTCTTATGTTGAATTAAATGTCAGGATCAAAAACCAAATATTATCATGCCTCAATCATATGGATGAAGTATAATATAAAATCTAAGTGAACTGGGGGTGTAAGGGTAATTCAGGGTAGAATTCTCACCAGCCATGTGAAAGACCCAGATTAAATTCCCAGCCCATGTGCTTCACACCCCCCACCACAATTTTTTAAACAAATGGTGCTGCAATAACAGGATAGTCACATGGAAAAAGAATGAAGTGTGACCCCCACCATACAGCATGCCAAAAAAAGAAAAAAAGAAAAGAAAACTCAGAGCACTGAGGTCAAAAGCCTGCGTTATCAGATTGGGGCCTACTGTAAAGGGTCCTAGATTGTAAGCTCTTACAGTAGTCACATATATTCAGGAGTTGTAACTGTTATTTATAAATTCTGAAATACTGAGCTGGTTGTATATAACCTGGTTGTTCCCAGACACTTTGGGAATGTATGTGACAACTGAGACTCAGAGTTAGAGTCTGAAGCTATGAAAATCAGCAGTACCCTATAAAGGAACTGTTTAAAAAGTTGAAAAAGTGATCAGACTTTAAGTAGAGATATGAATGAAACTGATCTATATAGGACTAAGGTAAATCAGAATACAAGGTAAGGAATGATATCATTCATTTTTTAAAACTTCAACATTTTTTACAGTTAAAAAAAAAACTTCATCTTTTGTCTGAAACCAAAGGGAAAAATGTTCAGTTGGTGCAAAATTTATATCTTGGATAGTGCATTACCTAATTTAATGTGTATGGTTAGTTTAGTTGAACACCATAAGTACATGGAATCTTGAATAGTGGATGAGATTTTGTTGGTTTCTCCAGATTAGTTGATGCCCTGATTTTTCCCAGAGTCATCTGGGCAGTGAATAAAGAAATATTTGCAAAGTCCCCTTGAGGGATCAGGGAAAAAGGAGGAAATATTCAGCTTCCCCATCTGGGGAATTCCTGGTATTCTTGCAAGTAGTGGGGACAACCAAATCAGTAAGCTAAGCCCTCAGTCTTGGAGTAAACCCCTATGAAACTCATTCCTGCAAAGGAAAGGGTAAGCCCACTGAAAATTAGGCTTCAGAATCACACCCAGAGAACTGCTTTCGTTACTCGTATGTGGCCTCTCTCTCTAAACCAACTTCAGTAGGTGAACTCACTGCCCTCCCCCCTGCATGGAACATGACCCCCAAGGGCATAAATCTCCCTTGCAATTTGGGGCAGAAATCCTGGGATGAACTGGGGCCCAGTGTCAAGGGACTGAGAAAGTCTTCTTGACCAGAAGGGAGAAGAGAGATGTGCTTGTTTGAAAGGATGTATATACCCTAGAAAAGCCATGTTTTAATCCTAATCCCATTTTGTAAAGGCAACCATTTCTTCTAATCCCTATTCAGTATTGTATATTTGAAACTGTAATTAGATCATCTCCTTGGAGATGTGATTTAGTCAAGAGTGGTTGTTAAATTGGATTAGCTGGAGGCATTTCTCTACCCATTTGAGTGAGTCTTGATTAGTTTCTGAAGTCCTATAAAAGAGAAGACATTTCTGAAATCCTATAAAAGAGAAAAGAGAATGAGAGAGATTTCTGAGAGAGCAGAAAATGACAAGGCCATGAGGAGCAGAGAGTTTACCAGCCAGTGACCTTTGGAGATGAAGAAGGAAAATGCCTCCCAAGAAGCTTCATGAAACAGGAAGCCAGGAGAGGAAGTTAGCAGATGATGCCATGTTTGCCATGTGTCATTCCAGATGAGAGAGAAGCCCTGACTGTATTCACCATGGGACTCCTCATGTGAGAGAGAAACCCTGAACTTCATTGACCTTCTTGAACCAAGGTATCTTTCACTGGATGCCTTTGATTGGACATTTCTATAAACTTGTTTTAATTTGGAATTTTCTCAGCCTTAGAACTATAAACTCACAATTTATTAAATTACCCTTTTAAAAGCCATTCCATTTCTGGTATATTGCATTCCAGCAGCTAGCAAACTAAAAGAAGGGAAATGAGACAAAATAAAGTTTCAGTGGCTGAGAGATTTCAAAGAGTCAAGAGGTTATCCTGGAGATATGGAATGTATGTGTGCAAAGATTTATCAATAAAAATATAATATTAATCAGGTGGCCAAAGATAGGAATGTTGAGTTATAAGCTCTCAATTCATTTCCATCAGCGTATATGAGAGTCCTTGTGCCAGTTCCATACTGGTTTGATTACTTTGGATTTGTAATATGTTTTAAGATCAAGGACTTTGAGTCTTCCAACCATATACTTTTTCAAAATGGTTTTAGTTATTTGGTGCCCCTTTAAACTTTCAAATAACATTAATGATTAGCCTTTCTGATTCTGCAAAGAAGACTGCTGATATTTCAACTGAGATTGAATCTTTAAATTGCTTCAGATCATGCTTGCCCTGCCCTCTATGCCCCATGCACACATGCCCTGTCCCACTCCTACATGTCACTGTGCTGCACCCTTGTCCAATGCTCCTGTGTCATACACCATACCCCTGTGCCACAACTCTGTGCCCTGCACCCCATCCTAAGCCCTGACTGATGCCTTCATGCCTTCCCTGCACCGGGCATCATGACCCAACCCCATGTGATTGCACTATGCCCCATGGACACAGGGTTCCCATGGTTTGACCTGTTCCCCATGCTCTACACATGTGCTCCCACAAAGCACATCCTGCCCACAATCTCCTAAACTACACCCTGCACACTTCACCCACACAACATGCCACACATTACCTCATCTCATACTTCCATGACAAGCCCTTGCCCCACATACCTTCGCCACAACACATGCCCCTGCACCATGTCCCACAACCCTGTGCCATGCCCCATGTCCCTGTGCCACAACCACATCCCCCTGCACCTTACCACATGTCCACATGACCCCCTGCCCTTTTCACTCCAACACTGTGCCTCTGTCCCACACCCCTGCATCAGGCCCCATGCCATTGCATGGCACCCTATGCCCCACACCCTGCCCAACAGAGGACTCTGCATCCTTGTGCTATGCCCTGTGTCCCTGCCCCATGTGCTGTGCAGCCATGTTTCTGTGCCCCATCCCACACCCAATGTCCTGGCCCACCCCACGATGCCATGTGCCCCATATCGTAGCCAACAGGCATTTCTGGGTTGGCTGTGGACAGGGGCAGCTGAAATACCAAGTTCTACAGCCCAAGCTCATGCAAAGCAGGAGGCTGTGGGCCACTAGACACATCGAAAGTGCAAGCAGAATCTCCACTGTGGTGCATACTGCCTAATCCAGATTCCGAGAGTTAGCAAATTAGAGTATGCAAAAATATAAAATCAGAAATGAGAGGCGTGTCATTAACATGGACCCTGATAAAACTAAAAAATTATAAAAGAAAGCTATGAACAACTGTAGGTTTCAACAAACTAGGCAACTAAGATGAAATGGAAAAATTCCTAGAAATACATGAACAAGTTACTCTGACTAAGATGAAATGGAAAATTTTCTAAAAACACACGAACATGTTACACTAATTGGAGAAGAAATAGAGGATCTGAAAAAGCCTGTCACAAGTAAAGATATCAATCAGTCATCCACCATCTTCTTACAAAGAAAACCCCATGGTGAGATGGTTTCACTGAGGATTTTCCCCAACATTTCAAAAAAGAAGTAACAGGTGTGTGAGGGTAGTTCAGTGGTAGAATTGTCACCTGCCATGCAAGAGACCCAGGTTTAATTCCCAGCCCATGCACTTTACCAAAACAAACACACAAAAGAAACCAACAAAAACAAAACAGAACAAAATTCAACAAATGGTGCTGCGATAATGCGATACTCACATGGAAAAAGAATGAAATGTGACCCCACCACACAGCATACAACAAAAAAGGAACACCATTTCTACTCCATTTATTTCAAAATATTGAAGAAAAAGAACACTACCTAACTCATTTTATAAATCTAACATCACTCTAATACCAAAACCATATAATGATGGACAAGAAAGGAAATCTGCAGGGCAATCTGCTTAATGAATATAGATGCAATAATTCTCAAGAAGATACTAGCAAGGTGGGCCACAGGGCTCATCAGGCAAAGATACTGCTTGCCATGCCAGAGACCTGGGTTCGATTCCCAGTGCCTTCCCATGCAAAAATAAATAAATAAATAAAAATAAAAGAAAATACTAGTAAATAAAATCCATCAACACATTAAAAGAATTATACACCATGACCAAGTGGGGTTTATGCCAGGAAATCAAAGGTGTTCAACACAAAGAAATCAATCAATGTAATAAAGCACATTAATGAATCAAAATGAAAAGACCACATAATCATTTTGATTGATGCTGGAAAATATTTAAGAAAATTCAGCATCCTTTTCTGATAAAAACACTTCAAAATGTAGGAATCAAAGGAAAATTCCTTAATATGATAAAGGGCATATATGAAAAATCCACAGCCAGTATCTGTATAAAATCAGAAATGAGACAAGGATGCCATCTGTCACCACTATTATTCAATAGTGTACTCGAGTTCTAGCTAGAGCAATCAGGCAGGAAAATGAAATAAAAGGCATCCAAATCAGATAGAAGTAAATCTTTCATTATTTGCAGATGTCATGATACAATACTTGGAAAATCCTGAGAAATCTGAGACAAAACTTCTTGAGTTACAGAAATTGAGCTAAGTGGTGGTGGTGGGGTGGATACAAAATTAATTTGCAAGTCAGAAATGTTTGTATCATAACAAGTTCCCTAAATAAGGAGACAATTAATGAAAAAATTCAATTCACAATGGCAAATACAATCATTGTTCTAGTTTGCCAGCTGTCAGAATGCAATATACCAGAAACAGAATGGCTTTTAAAAAGGGGAATTTAATAAGATGCTAGTTTACTGTTCTAAGGCCAAGAAAATGTCACAATTAAAACAGGTCTATAAAAATGTCCAATCAAAGGCATCTAGAGAAAGATGCCTTGGTTTAACAAGGCTGATGAAGTTCATGGGTTCTCTCTCAAGTGGACGAGCATATAGTAAACACAGACAGAGTTTCTCTTTCATCTGGAAGGGCACATGGTGAACACAGCATCATCTACTAGCTGCTTCTTCTGGCTTCCTGTTTCATGAAGCTCCCCAGGAAGTATGTTCCTTCTTCATCTCAAAAGGTCGCTGGCTGGTGGACTCTGCTTCTCATGACTATGTTGTTCTGCTCTGCTATCTCTGAATCTCCTTCATTCTCCAAAATGTTTCCTGTTTTATAGGACTCCAGAAACTTATCAAGACCCAATCAAATGGGTGGAGACATGTCATCACCTAATCCAGCTTAACAACCACTCATGATTAAATCACATCTCCAGGGAGATGATCTGATTACAGTTTCAAACATACGATATTGAATAGGGATTGTTCTGCCTTTATGAAATGAGATTTAGATTAAAACATGGTTTTTCTATGGGACATACATCCTTTCAAATCAGCACAATCATATTACTTGAGGCTGAAAAAGCATTCAGCAAAGTCCAGCATCCTTTCCTGATAAAAGGAAACTTTCTCAATATCATAAAGGGCATATATGAAAAAACACAGTCAGCATCATACTTAATTAATGGTGAGAAACAGTTTTTCTGAAAGCATTTTCCTCTAATATTGGGAATGAGACAAGAATGGTCATGTCACCACTACTATTCAACATTGTATCAGAAGTCCTAGCTGGAGTGAATAGAGAGGAGAAAGAAGTAAAATGTATCCAAATAGGAAAGGCAGAAGTAAAACTTTCATTATTTGCAGATGACATGATCATATACTTAGAAAATCCTGAGAAATCTACGGCAAAGCTACTTGAGCTAATAAATTCCACAAAGTAGTGGGATATAAGATTAAAATACAAAAATCAGTAATGTTTCTATAGAAAAGCAATGACCTATCTGAGGTGACAATTGAGGGAAAAAATTGCATTCAAAATACTGACCAGAAGAATCTGGCATCCAGGAATAAGCCTAACTAGGCATATCAAGTACTTATACACATAAAATTACAAAAAAATTATGAAGAGAAATTTAAAATGACCTAAATAGATGGAAAGACATTTCATGCTCATGGAAAGGAAGGTCGGATGTTGTTAAGATATCAATTCTACACAAACTGATCTACAACTTCCATAAAAATCCCAAAAATCTACTTTGAAGACATGGAAAAGCTGGTTATCAAATTTATGTGCAAGTGAAAGAGATCCTGAATAGCTAAAGATACCCTAAAAAAGGAAAGCAAGGAGGGAGGACTATCACTTTCTGACTTTAAAGTTTACTATAAAGCCACAGTAGTCAAAACAGCATGCTGTTAGCACAAAGATAGAAGTATCAACAAATGGAATAGAATTGAGCATGCAGAAATAGACCACCAAATTTATGTACATTTGATCTTCTATAAGACCCCCAAATCCACTAAACTGTGGCAGAATAGTCATTTCAATAAATGGGCATTGGAGAATTGAATATCAATAGCCAAAGGAATGAAAGAGGACCCCTAACTTGCAAACTATACAAAAATTAATTCAAAATGGATTAAAGACTCAAGTATAAGAACCAGTACCATAACACTTCTAGAAGAAAATGCGGCGAACATCTTCAAGATCTGGTAGTAGGAGGTAGATTCTTAAACTTTACACCAAATGCACAAGCAGTGAAAGAAAAAAATAGACAAATAGGAACTCATTAAGACCAAGAGCTTCTGTGTGCAAGCAGTGAAAGAAAAAATAGACAAATGGGAAGTCAAAGGACTTTATTTAAAAAATGAAGAGCCAGCCAACTCAATGGGATAAAATGTTTGCAAGTCACATATCAGATAAAGGCTTGATGTCCTGTGTACATAAAGAAATTTTATGCTCAACAACAAAAGCACAAATGATCCAATTATAAAATGAGCAGAGGATATGAATAGACACCTTTCTGAAGGGCAAATACAGATGGCTGAAAAGCACATGAAGAGATGCTCATTTTCATTAGCTACAAGGGAAATTCAAATTAAGATGACAATGAGATATCACCTCACAACTTTCAGAACGGGTGCTATAAACAGACAGCTACAAAAGTTGAAGAGGATATGGAGAAATAGGAACACTTAGACAGTGTTGGTGGTAATATATAATGGTGCAGCCACTGTGGAAGACTTTTGGCAATTCCTCAGAAAACTAAATATTGAGTTGCCCTATGATCTGGCAATACCAATACTCATTATAGACCCAGAAGATCTGAGGGCAGTGACGTGAACAGACATTGGCATACCGATGTTCATAGCAGTACTATTCACAATTGCCAAAACATGGAAACAATCCAAGTGCTCATCAACAGATGAATGGATAAACAAAATATAGTATATACATATAATGAAACATTATGCAGCAGTAAGATGAAATGATGTCCCAAATCATGTGACAATGTGGATGAACATTAAGGGCATAAAGCTGAACAAAATGTCAGTCACAAAAGGAAAGATACTGTATTATTATTAATATTATGACTATGGTAAAGGTAATCTCAGAGGTTACATTATACAATATAGCAGACCGAGAGGTACACAAAAGCTAGAGACAGAGGAAAGGTTTCCCAAAGAATTTGAATATAAATGCAAGGGAATGGATAGAGGTGATGATAACTAATTAGTGGGTTTGTAAGTAACATTGCCATACTGAATGTAAAACATATGGATTAAAAACAAAAAAACTGAAAGTAAGTTTGATTTTGACAGGTGATGTATAGTGCCATGTTTCCTTTCATACCAGCATAAATGATTAAATTTATGATTATACATAAGTTCACACATGAACTATTTCAATGGTTCAATAGTGGACAGAGTCAATAGTAGAGGGACATAGGGGGCCAACTAAAGAATGCTTGCTGTGGCCAATACAGAATAGGAAAACACCAACAGCACTACAGCACTACCAGGGGCAACTAACTGGTGGGGGTGGTGGTCAGGGAAAAGTGATAAGGAATAGTTTTCATTCGATAATTGATGCTGCTATGTTTTCCAGTTCTTTGCCATTATGCACCAATGAAAATTGTCTAAAATTGAGAGTGCTGCTGATTGTACAACCAAAGGAAGATACTGTAAGACATGGTTTGTTTAACTTGGACATTATTCATAATGCCCAATAGATGAAGGGAGATGGAGGATACTATGACTGAGAAGTACAATGGTGAATGGTGATACATTCACATGATGGAATTTGGTGCATCTACAAAAGGGAGGGAAAGGGAGGTGAGCATAACAAACTGAATAAGAATTGAGGACAATGAGCTGAGCACAATGTGCCAGAAACAACTGAACAAATATGCTAAGGTCTCTCTTATAAAATACTTATTAAAATGAGAGTCTAGATTGTGGGCCCTTATAGTAGCCACATTTGGTCTGAAGTTGTGGATGTATTTCTGGATTCTGACACACTGAGCTATATGTTTATTAGCTGATATATCCCTGGAACTTTGAGCAGCTCTGTAACACCTGGTTCCCAAAAATGTAGTGCTGCAGACTTGAAAGGTAACATACCTATATGTAATAACAGTTGAAGTAACTGAGAGAGACAGAGAGAGATCAGGCCTCAGCCAATCTGGCTGGGTCTAAGGTAAATTAGAATGCAGGTAAAAGATGATAGTTTATGTGCTCTAGACCTTCAACTGATGTATTAGATCAAAGACAGAGAGGTTTGTTATGTCTAGAACCTAAATTTTCTGTAACTCATAGTTACAGAGTCTCTGAATATCTCATTTAGACAACTTGGACTCCTGGAGCTGAGAATGTGAAAAATGGCCTTGTAATTCACTATGGCTTTGTGTAGTACCAGGATAACGCTCAGACTCTGGTGGGCTGATAATTAAAAGCATTGGTAGAAAGAAAGTATTTACAAAGTTCCCTTGGTGGAATGGTGAGAAAAGGGGGAAAATTCCACTTAGCCCAAGTGGGGAATTCTTGATATTCTCACAAGCAGTGGGAACAACCAAAGCAATAAGCTGAGCCCCCAATCTTGGGGTTTGTTCATATGAAACTTAACCCCACAAAGGGTAGGCTTAGCCTACTTAAAATTAGGCCTAAGTGTCACCCCCAAGAGAACCTCTTTTGCTGCTCAGGTGTGGCCTCTCTCTCTCAGTCAACATGACAAGCAAACTCACTGCCCTCCCACTCTCTACATGGGACATGACTCCCAGAATTGTGGACCTTCCTGGCAACATGGGACAGAAATCCTAGAATGAGCTGGGACTCAGCATCAAGGGATTGAGAAATCCTTCTTGACCAAAAGGGGGAAGAGAGAAATGAGACAAAATAAAGTGCCAATGGTTGAGAGGTTCCAAAGAGAGTTGAGAGGTTATCCCGGGGATAGAACCTTTTTCATTAAGGTGTAATGGAGAGTCTGGAGGGAACTACCTGAAAATGTAAATCTGTGTTCCAGTAGCCATGTTTCTTGAAGATGATCATATAATGATATAGCTTTTTCAATGTGACTGTGTGATTGTGAAAACCTCGTGTCTGATACTCCTTTTATCTACCTTATCAACAGATGAGTAAAACATATGGATTAAAGACAAATAATAGGGGGAACAAGTGCTAAAACAAATTTAGTAGATTGAAATGCTAGTGATCAATGAAAGGGAGGGGTAAGGGGTATGGCATGTATACATTTTTTTCTGTTTTCTTTTTATTTCTTTTTCTGCATTGATGCAAATGTTCTAAGAAATGATCATGATGATGACTATATAACTATGTGATGATATTGTGAGTTATTGATTATATAACAAGAATGGAATGATCATATTGTAAGAATGTTTGTGCCTGTATGTGGATATGTTTCATGAATAAAAAAACAGAAAAAAAAAGTATTGGTAGGGTCTCTTGAGGATCTGAACTAGGAAAAAAAAAAAATATATATATATATATACGGAACCATTAAACTCCCCCACCTGGGAAAACATGAGTACGCTCCTAACCATTAGGGACTCCCAGGAAAATAGGGCAAGCCCTGAAGTTATTTTATTGTGAAAAATAACGTACATACAAAAAAGAGTTAAATTTCAAAGCACATCACAATATTTAGTTGTGGAATAAATTTAACAGTTTGATATGGGTTACAATTCCACAATTTTAGGTTTCAATTTCTTGCTGCTCCAAGACACTGGACACTAAAAGAAATATCAATATAATGACTCAAATAAGCAAATATCAAAATAAGCAATCATACTGATTTGCTAAACCCTAACTTCTCTGCATAACCCCACATTCTCCTTCGATATTTTTCCCCATCTTTATTATTGGGCTATGTCCATTCTAACTTTTTCATATTGGAAGGAGCTGTGAATAATAAAGGATAGGGGGATGAAACTGGAAAGGCTGGCCCCTCTGGGTTTCAGGATTTATCTGGCCTATGAACCCATCTGGAGGTTGTAGGTTTCATAGTGTGTGGAAGCATTGTGGAATCTCAGATAAAGCCCCAGCTGTTCTTTAGAGTTGGCAGGAATGGTTTTAGTTGGGGTTTGACAAACCATGATAGGTAGCAATATCTAGCTGAAGCTTGCATAGGAGTAGAGCCAAGAGTAGCTTCTTGACTCTATTTGAACTCTCTCAGCCACTGATACCTTATTTATTACAGTTCTTCTCTCACTTTTGGTCAGGATGGCATTGTCAATCCCATGGTGCCAGGGCCACGCTCATCCCTGGAAGTCATATCCTACATTGCCATGGAGACTTTCACCCCTGGATGTCATGTCCCATGTAGGGGGAAGGGGAATTATTTCACCTGTAGAGTTGAGTTTGGAGGGAGAGAGGCCACATCTGAGCAACAATAGGTGTCCCCTGGAAATAACTAGAGGCATAACAATAGGTAGTATAAGCTTCTCTACTACAGAAATAAGATTTACAAGAGCAAGCCTCAAGATCAAGGGCTTGACCTAGTGACTTGGGAGTCCCTAATGTTGAGACTGTGTCAGGAGTTTCCACAGTGGTAAAATTTAATAGTTCAACATTTTTTCTCCCATCCCTGAGAGGACATTGCCAACAGTTTTTTATTATCTATTTACCATGCTCTGTGATATATCTGGGCATTATATTAAGCTATGCAAAATTACAGGCTCTCATTCCCATTCTGGGCATCCTATGCTTGGGTGGCTTAAATTATCTATTCAGACAAATTGATTTAGATTATGTACAACAGAAAATTTAGGTTCTGGATAAAATAAACCTTTCTTCCTTTCATCTCAAAGAGTAGATGAGTTCTAAAATACAGACATTCCTTACCACTATATTCTGAATTATCTTATTCCTGACCTGGTCAGCTTTGTTCTTGTCTATAATTGAAGCTTGATCTCTTTTTCAATTTCATTAACAATTACCGTATGTTGCAATGCTGACCTTTAGAACTACAGAACTCCTACTCTGAGTCTTAGGTGTCACACAGGTACTGAAAGTTCCAGGGACATATCAGTTGTACATACATAGCACTGCCTCTCAAAATCTAGAAATAACAATTACTGCTCCAGAATAAATGTGACTGCTATAAGAGCTGTGTTAGTTAGATTGAGTTGTCAACTTGGCCAGGTGAGCATACCTAGTCTTGTTGCTGCGGACATAAGCCAATGGTAGGTGAACCTCATCTGTTGCTAATTATATCTGCAGTCGGCTAGGAGGCGTGTCTGCTGCAATGAGTGACGTTTGACCTAATTGGCTGGTGCTTAAATAAGAGATAGCAATGTAGCAAAGCTAGCAGCTTGGCATTCCTCATCTCAGCACTTGCAGCTCAGCCTAGGCCTTTGGAGATGCAGAAAGAAGTCACCCCGGGGAAAGTTGTCGGAACCCAGGGGCATGGAGAGAAGACCAGCAGAGACCATCCTGTGCCTTCCACGTAAGAAAGAACCTCAGTGGAAAGTTAGCTGCCTTTCCTCTGAAGAACCAACAAAATAAATCCCCTTTTATTAAAAGCCAATCCGTCTCTGGTGTGTTGCCTTCCGGCAGCTAGCAAACTAGAACAAGAGCTTACAATCTAGTCCCCAATTAGATTATTAGTACTTTCTAAATGAGACCATACAGTGCTTGCTCTCTTGTTTCTGTCTGATTTGCATCACATATAGTCCCACAGGTTCATTTATCACATTGTATGCCTCACAACTTTATTCCTATCTGTAGAAGCATGATATTAGATCACATGTATACACCACTGTTTGCATTCTACTTCTCAGTTGGTGCATCGTTCATTCATCCTCATCCATTGGGCATCATGTATGATGTCCAAAGTCAATAGTCCATCAACACTCTCAATTTTAGATGATTTTCATTGCTCACAAGAGAAAAATAACTGATAAACTCACCATCCAAACCTCTCCTTAATTCTTGTTACACTCCCCTGTTATTTACCTCTGGTATTGCTGTGGTACTGTTGTTGTGTTCCTGTAAAAGATAGCCCAGAGCATGCAATAGCAGTTCCCCTCATACCCTGATACTGAGCCCTGTATTTTGAGGCTTACTCTTATGAAAATTATTTCTGTAGGGAGAAGCTAAGACTACCCATAACAAGTGCTGCTTCCAGGAAGACTCTTTGTTCTTCAGATGTGGCCTCTTTCTCTCTAAGCCCAACCTTGCATGAAAAATCATTGCCATTCTCTTTATGTCATCAAGACATCCAGGGATGAAAATCTCAGTGACAAAGTGGGGCATGACTCCCAGGGATAAGTCTGGGCCTGGCACCATAGGATTGGCAATGACTTCAGGACCACAAGTGAGAAAATTGTAATAAAATAAGGCATCAGTTGCCATAGGAGATCAAATGGTGTCAAACAGCTGTTCTGCAGGCTACTCTTTTGCAAGGTTCAGTTATATAGTGTAAACCACCATGGTTTACTAAAGCCCAATCAACATCATGCTTCTATACTCTTAGGAAAACCTAGAGATTGAACTGAGAGTCTATAAATTTCATGCACTGGGTTTGCCTTCCTGGAACTTATTATTCCCTGAGGGTTCCTAGGTTAGATAAACACTCAAACCCAGAGGTACCAGCCTTTCCAGGATTATCAATTAACTACATCCACCTCTCCTTCAGTGTGGACAGCACTTCTCAACATGTAAAAGTCAGTACAGGCTCTCCCCAAAGATCACTATGGATTGAGAGAAGTATTAAAGAAGAAGGAGGAGGTATGACAGAGATACATGGGACTTAACAAATGAGTATGGTTGCTGAATTACTATATTAATATTCCTTCTAACCTCTAGTGTTTTGGAACAGGTAGAAGGCAAAACCTGAGATTATGGGATGGTAACCCATGACAAATTCTCGGATTTATTCTGTAACTACTTGTTGAAGCGTGCTTTTAAAATTATTACGTTTCTCTTTCTTTCCTTTATGTATATGTTGTATTATACAATTTTAAGACATTTAAAAAAATCAATTTAGGGGTTGCAAGTGTAGTTCAGTGATAGACTCCTTGCCTGCCATGCAGGAAAACCAGGTTTGATTCCTGGTCCTTCACTTATCCCCCAACAAACAAACAAGAAAAACAAACAAAAATTCAACAAATGGTGCTGCAATAGCAGGATACTCCATGGAAAAATAATGAAATTTGACCCTGCCATACAGCATACAATATAATCAATTTACCAAATGAAAAACAACAACTAAAAGAATAAAGTATCTAGGAATAAACTGAGCCAGAGATATAAAGGTCCTGCACACAGAAAACCATAAAACATTGTTAAAAGAAATCAAGGAAGACCTAAATAAGTGGAAAGATATTACTTGCTCCTAGATAAGAAGGTTAAATATGGTTAAGATGTCAATTCTACTCAGATGATCTACAGATTCAATGCAAAACCAGTCATAATTCCAAAAACTTACTTTGAAGACCTGGAAAAGCTAGTTAACAAATATATTTGGAAAGGAAAGAGATCTCAAATAGCTAAAAATAGCCTTAAAAGGGAATGAAGTGGAGGAGAAACACTTTCTGATTTTAAAACTTATTATAAAATCACAGTGGTCAAAACAGCACAGTACTGGCATAAAGATAAGTACTGATCAACAGAATATAATCAAGTCTGCAGAGATACACCACCAAATCTATAGTCAATTGATCTTTGACAAGGCCCCCAAATCCACTAAACTGGGTAAGAGTAGCCCTTCAATAAATGAGTATGAGAGATCTAGACATCAGTAGCCAAATAATTAAAGAGGACCCTTACCTTACACCCGATACAAAAATTAACTGAAAGTGGATCAAAGAACTAAGTATAGGACTTGATGGTTAGGCTCTGGTGTCAACTTGGCCAAATGATTATGCCCAATTTTCTGGTCAGATAAGCACTGGCCTGACTGTTCCTGCAAAGATTTTATGGTTTGTTGATAAACTGAAAGTCTGGTGTATTAAATCATCAGCCAGTTGAATACATCTGTCACTGATTACATCTGTGATCAACAAAGGTGTGTCTTCCACATTGAGATAGTGCAATCAGTTGAAGGGTCTTAAGGAAAAAGAGAGAATTTTTCATTGTTTCTTCAGTCAATGAGCCTCATCTGTGGAGTTCACCCAGACCCTTCGTTGGAGATGCCAGCTTCACAGCGTGCCCTGCAGATTTTGGACTCTTCCATTCCCACAGTCGCATGAGACAACCTTACAATTCTCATACTTATTGTTCTAGTTTGCTAGCTGCCAGAATGCAACACACCAGAGATGGATTGGCTTTTAATAAAAGGGGACTTATTTTGTTGGTTCTTCAGAGGAAAGGCAGCTAACTTTCCACTGAGGTTCTTTCTTACATGGAAGGCACAGGATGGTCTCTGCTGGTCTTCTCTCCAGGCCCCTGGGTTCCAACAACTTTCCCTGGGGTGACTTCTTTCTGCATCTCCAAAGGCCTGGGCTGAGCTGCAAGTGCAGAGATGAGAAATGCCGAGCTGCTTAGCTGTGCTACGTTGCGATCTCTCATTTAAGCATCAGCCAATTAAGTCAAACATCACTCATTGCAACAGACATGCCTCCTAGCTGACTGCAGATGTAATTAGCAACAGATGAGGTTCATGTACCATTCACTTATGTCCGCAGCAACAAGACTAGGTATGCTCACCTGGCCAAGTTGACAACTGAATCTAACTAACACATTTACAGATATATCCAATTAGTTCTGTTTCTCTAGAGAACCCTGGCTAACACAAAAGGCCAGTACCATAAAGCTAGAAGAAAATATAAGTGAACATCTGCAAGACCTAGTAATAGGAGGTAGTGTCTTAACATTTACACCCAAAGCACAGCAATGAAAGGAAAGAATTATCTAAAGATGAACTCATCAAAATCAAATGCTGGGTGGTGCAATGGTGGCTCAGAGGCAGTATTCTTGCCTGCCATGCTGGAAACCTGGCTTCAATCTCCAGAGCCTGACAATGCCAAAAAACAAAACAAAAAAAATGCTTCCAGGTCTGAAAGGGCTTCCTTAAAAAGATGAAGAGACAGCCAACTCAATGGGAAAAATATTTTTAAGCATCATATCGCCTTTCATGCAGGAGACCCTTGTTCGATTCCCAGACCATGCACCCCCAAAAAAATCATATCAGACTAGATACAAAAACTCAAAAATGGACAGCACAATAATACCTAATTGTAAAGTAATCATGTTAAAACACTGAATGAAGCTGCATCTGAGCTATAGGGTTTTTTTTGGTTTTTTTTATGTTTGTTTGTTTGTTTGTTTGTTTTTACTATTATTACTACTTTTATTTCTTTTCTCTATATTAACATTTTATATCTTTTTCTGTTGTGTTGCTAGTTCCTCTAAACCGATGCAAATGTACTAAGAAATGATGATCATGCATCTATGTGTGATTATGTTAAGAATTACTGATTGCATATGTAGAATGGTATGATTTCTAAATGTTGTGTTAATTTCTTTTTTTTCTTTCCGTTAATAAAAAAAATCATATCAGATAAAGAGTTCATATCCTGTGCACATAAAGAAATCAACAACAAAAGAACAAACAACCCAATTTCAAAATGGGTAAAGACATGAATAGAACTTTTTCCAAACAGCAAATAGATAGATATAAAGCACTTGAAGAGATGTTCATCTTCACTAGGTATAAGGGAAATTCAAATAAAGACTCTAATGACATTTTACCTCACTCCTTTCAGAATGGCTATTATTAAACAAAGAGGAAACTACAAATTTTGGGGAGGATGTGGAGAAGTTGGAACTCTTATTAACTGCTATTGGGAATATATAATGGTGCAGCCACTGCAGAAAACAGTTTGGCAATTCTTCAGAAAACTAAATATTGAGTTACTCTATGACCCAGCAATACCAATAGTTGGTATATACCCATAGTAGTACTATTCACAATTGCCAAAAGATGGAAAACATCCAAGAGCTCATTAACAGAGGAGTGGATAAACAAAATGTGGTATATACACATGATGGAATATTATGCAGCAGTAAGATGAAATGAGATCTTGAAGCATATAACAACATGGATGAACCTTGAGGACATAATATAAGGTGTAGATATTGGGTTAAAATGATATTGTTTGTATTTTAGAACTTCACCTACTGTATGAGACCAATGGAGAGAGGTTTCTTTTGTCCAAAACCTAAATTTTCTATAACACATAATGTAACTCAGCCTGTATGGATGGCTCACTTAAACAGTTCAAACATATGGTCCCCACAATGGGAATACGGATTTGTAACTCTGCATAACTTAAGGTAATGCCTGGATACATCTAAGAGTGTGCTGGGCAAATAATTAAAAAGTACTGACATCTTGAGAGATGGGACAAAAAATATGGACTTATTAAACTTTCACACCAAGGAAAACCTTGATACTATTTCAAACATGAGCCCTTGATATTTTTTATTGTAAACAAAAAACGTACCAACATTCTTGACATAAAAGTATTCTTGACATGATTACAATCAATGACTCACAATATTATCACATAGTTGTGTACTCATTGCCAAGATCACTTTTTTGAACATTTGCCTTTCTCCAGCAAAGGAAAGAAAAAAGGGAAAAACTCATACATGCCATACCCTTTACCCCTCCCTCTCATTGACTGCTAGTATTTCAATGTACTTAATTCATTTTGACCTGTGCTCCCACTTGTTCTAGTGTGCTAACTGCCAGAATGCAATATACAAAAAATGGATTGAGTTTTTAAAGGGGGGATTTAATAATTTGTAAGGTTTACAGTTCTAAAACTGAGAAAACATCCCAATTAAAGCAAGTCTACAGAAGTGTCCAATCTAAGGCATCCAGGGAAAAATACTTTGATTTAAGAAGGCTGATGAATTTCAGAGTTTCTCTCTCAAGTGGAGAGGCACATGGCAAACATGACATCATCTGCTAGCTTCTTCTCCAGCTCTCCAGGAGGCATTTTCCTTCTTCGTCTACAAAAGTCATGGCTGTTGTATTCTCTACTTCATGGTTCTGTGGCATTCTGTTGTCCTTCTCTGCTCTCTCCAAATCTCCAAAGGCTGCTGGCTGACGGACTCTGTGGTTCTCTGGGCCTCATGGCTCTGCTCAGCTCTACTGTGGCTTTCTTGTCATTTTCAAAAGAGACTCTTTCCTAAATGTTTCCTCTTTTAAAGGGCTAATGGTTGGAGTCACAACTTCATGCAAGCTATCTGATCAAAATTACCACCCACAATTGGGTGGGTCACATCTCCAGGGGATCAAAATGCTCCCAGCAAACAATATTGAATGAGGACTAAAGGACATGGCTTTTCTGGGGTCCACTACAGATTCAAACCAGCACATTCCACCCTTTGCTGTATCCAGATGCAAAATACATTCATTCAATAACAATATCAGACCGACTTAAAGCATTTCAGTAACAATACAATCAGAAACAGTATAAAATCTCATCAAAGTCAGTTACAGGCATTGTCTATCCTAAGACAAATTGTCCTCTGGCTTTGGACCTGTAAAATTCAGAGCAAGTTATTTGCTGCCAGCATACAAAAAAGGAGCAGTCATAGAATACATATTTTCATTTGTATAAGGTAGGAAGGAATACAGGGATCACTGGGCCCAAGCAGTTTCAAAAACCTGCAGGGCAATGTCCTTTAGATTTAAAAGTCTGAGAGTCATATATCTTCAGAGTTTAGAAAGTGGCCATCCCACACTTTCCAAGGGTTATGCAGTGGCTTGCCTTTCTATGAATGCAACCTTGGGGGGACATTGAGGAGACCACCTTTTTTCTCGGCTACACCCTCTTCAAGCTTTGGGCTGCCCCTGGGCTATCTTCCATTTCTGGGGCACATTCTCAACCCCTCTATGTGGTGGCAGCCAGGCTCTCCAGAAACCCCAAGGAATATGCTTCACCTTCTCCAAGGTCTGAGATGGCATGACTTTTCCACAGCAATCAGGTGGAAGGCCCATCCTCTGCCTTTGGGGCAAATTCACCCTCTCCACATGCTTGGAGAGCTCTCCTGGCCCAAGGCTTCTTGGCTTCAGACCCCACCTCCATGACTTTGCCTCTGAAGTTATTTTTCCTCCAATATGTCCCATTCTGTCCCTCTCACTCCCAACTGGCAGTAGGTCTCTTTTTAAAGATCATGCAACACTCTCATTGGCTTTCTATGCAGTAGCCTTGGAGCATGCCCATGAGACATAAGGAGTTTCCACAAATCCTTGCTAGATAACAGCAAGTCCAATCCTGGCTTTCTGTGAAATGGCTGACTGGTACCAACCACATTTGGCCAAATCCTCATGTGTGGCACCACTCTCTGGAGTCTCCCCTCCAGGAAGACCAGAATTTTCCAGAACATCAATTTCTGGTTTCTTTGTATGCAAGAGTCTGGTTCTCAGCTTATCTCTTTGCCATCACTTTTAAGCATAAGCTCAGAGGGGAAACCAGGCTGCATTTTTCATATTTAATTTGGAGATCTCTTCTACTAAATATCTGTTCTAGTTTGCTAGCTGCCAAAATGCAATATACCAGAAACAGAATGGCTTTTAAAAAGGGGAATTTAATAAGTTGCTAGTTTACAGTTCTAAGGCCAAGAAAATGTCCCAATTATAACAAGTCTATAGAAATGACCAATCAAAGGCAACCAGGGAAAGATACCTTGGTTCAAAAACACTGATGAAGGCACATGGTGAACATATTCAGGGCTTCTCTCTCAGCTTGAATGGCACATGGTGAACAAGGTGTCATCTGATAGCTTTCTCTCCTGGCTTCTGGTTTCATGAAGCTCCCCGGGAGGTGTTTTCCTTCATCTCCAAAGGTCACTGGCTCATGGAAACTCTGCTTTGTGGTGCTGCAGCATTCTCTGCTCTCCCTGAATTTCTTTCATTATCCAAAATGTTTCCTCTTTTATAGGACTTCAGAAACTAATCAAGACCCACCCAGATGGGTGGAGACATGACTCTACCTAATCCAGCCTAACAGCAACTCTTGCTTAAATCACATCTTCAGGGAGATGATCTAATTAAAGTTTCAAACATTCAATACTGAATAGGGATTAGAGGAAATGCTGCCTTTACAAAATGGGATTAGGATTAAAACATGGCTTTTCTAGGGTGCATACATCATTTCAAACCAGCACAATATCCAAGTTCATGGCTTTTAAAAGCTACCTTCCAGCCAAAGCCAATAGTCAATTTTGCCAGATTATCTGCTATTTTAAAACAAGGCTCACCTTCCTTTCCATCTATTCTAGTTTGCTAGTTGCCAGAATGCAACACACCAAAGACAGATTGGCTTTCAATAAAAGGGGAGTTATTTACTTAGTGTATAGTTCTTCAGAGGAAAAACAGCTAACTTTCTTTTTTTTAATCTTTTTTTATTAATTAAAAAAATTAACAAACAAAACATTAAGATATCATTCCATTCTACATATAAATCAGTGATTCTTAATATCATCACATAGTTGCATATTCATCATTTCTTAGAACATTTGCATCGATTTAGAAAAAGAAATAAAAAGACAACAGAAAAAGAAATAAAATTATAACAGAGAAAAAAAATTATACATACCATACCCCTTACCCCTCACTTTCATTTACCAGCTAACTTTCAACTGAGGTTTTTTCTTATATGGGAAGGCACAGGGTGACCTCTGCTGGCCTTCTCTCCAGGCGTCTGGGTTGCAAAAACCTTCTGTATCTCCAAAGGCCAGGGCTGAGCTGCGAGTGTTGAGATGAGGTAGGCTGAGCTGCTTGGGCTGTGCTACATTGAGCTCTCTTATTTAACCACCAGCCAATTAAATCAAACATCATTCATTGCAGCAGGCACACCTCCTAGCCAACTGCAGATGTTATCAGTAACAGATGAGTTTCACATGGCTTTGGCTCATGTCCACTGAAATAGAACTAGGTACCTTCACCCAGCCAAGTTGACACCTGAATCTAACTACCACACAGTCTATAATAACATGTGCCTCATTTCTGTCTAAGGCTTTATCAGAAGTGTGTTCAGAGTCCCCATTTCTACTAACAGTCTCCTTAAAACATTCTAGGCCTTCTCTATCAATTTCCTCACAACTCATTCAAAATTTTCCCCTCATCCATTTAAAAAGTCATTCCAACATGTTTGGTATATGTAAACTGCAGCAACACCCCACTCTCTCAGTACCAAAATCTGTTCTAGTTTGCTAGCTGCCAGAATGCAATATACCAGAAATGGATTGGCTTTTTAAAAGGGGAATTTAACAAGTTGTAAGGTTTCTCAGTTCTAAGACTGAGAAAATGTCCCAATTAAAGCCAATCTATAGAAATATTCAATCTAAGGCATCCAGGGAAAGATACCTTGATTCAAGAAGGCCAATGAAGTTCAGGGTTTCTCTCAAGTGGAAAGGCATATGGCAAACATGGTCAGGATTTCTTTCTCATCTGGGAAGACACATGGTGAACATGGTGTCATCTGCTAGCTTCCTCTCCAGTTCTCCAGGAGGCAGTTTCTTTCTTCATCTCCAGAAGTTACTGGCTAGTGGACTCTCTGCTTCATGGTTCTGTTGCATTCTGTTGTCCTTCTCTGCTCTCTCCAATCTCCAAAGTTTGCTGGCTGATGGACTCTGTGGTTCTCTCAGCCTTGTGACTCTGCTTAGCTCTGCTGTGGCTTTCTCATCATTCTCAAAAAGGACTCTCTCCAAAGTATTTCCTCTTTTAAATTATTAATGGGGAGAGTCTATGGAAGCTATCTGATCAAAATTACCACCCATAATTGGATGGGTCACATCTCCGGGGGATCAAAATGCTCCCAATCAGTAATTTTAATGAGGATTAAAGGACATGGCTTTTGCACCACAGAATCAAACCAGAACATCCCTATTATTTGTTTATTTCTTATCCATATTTTTAAGTCATCTGTCCACACTACAGATAAAAGGAGCATCAGACACAAGGTTTTCACAATCTCACAGTCACATTCTGAAAGCTACATTATTATACAATCATCTTCAAGAAACATGGCTACCAGAACACAACTTTACAATTTCAGGTACTTCTCTCTAGCCACTCTTATACACCATAAACTAAAAAGGAGATATCTATACAATGCAGAAGGATAACCTCCAGGATAACCTCTCAACTCTGTTTGAAATCTATAAACCACTGATGCTTTATTTTGTCTCATTTCTCACTCCCTCTTTTGGTTGAGAAGATTTCCTCAATCCCTTGATGCCAAGTGCCAGTTCATTCTAGGGTCTCTGTCCTACATCGCCAGGGAATTTTACATCCCTGGAAGTCATGTCACACATAGAGAGAGGAAGGTCAGTGAGTTTGCTTGCCATGTCAGCTGAGAGAGAGAGAGCACTCTTGATCTTGAGAACTGCTTTTATGAAATTTATTTCATTAGGGGAGAAGCTAAGCCCACCTATAGTTATGCCTAAGAGTTACCTCCAGAAAACTCCATTCATTGATCAGATGTGGCCTCTTTCTCTAAGTCCCACTATCCAATGAAAATCATTATCCTCCCCATTACATGGGACATGACATCCCATGGTGAAAGTCTCCTTCGTTATGTGGGACATGACTCCCAAGATGAGCCTTGCCCTGGCATCATGGGATTGCCAATGCCATCCTGACCAAAAAAGATGAAGAAATGTGACAAAGTAAGGTATCAGTGGCTTAGAGAGTTCAAATAAAGTTGAGAAGCTATTCTAGAGGCTGCTCTTATGAAAGCTTCAGCTAGATATTAGATATAGATTACCATGTGTTGTAGTTGGCTAGCTGCCAAAATGCAATATACCAGAAATAGAATGGCTTTTAAAAAGGGGAATTTAATAAGTTGCTAGTTTACAGTTCTAAGCCCAAGAAAATGTCCCAATTACAACAAGTCTATGGAAATGTCCAATCAAAGGCATCCAGGGAAAGATGCCTTGGTTCAAAAAGGCTGATGAAGTTCAGGATTTCTCTCTCAAGTGAGAAGGCACATGGTAAAAACAGTCAGGGCTTCTCTGCCAGCTGGAGTGGCAAATCAAGAACATGGTGTCATCTGCTAGCTTTCTCCCCTGGCTTCCAGTTTCATGAAGCTCCCTGGGAGGCATTTTCCTTCTTTATCTCCAAAGGTCACTGGCTCGTGGAATCTCTGCTTTGTGGTGCTGCAGCATTTTCTGCTCTCTCTGAATCTCCTTCATTCTCCAAAATGTTTCCTCTTTCACAGGACTCCAGAAACTTATCAAGAACCACCCAAATGGGTGGAGACATGTCATCACCTAATCCAGTGTAACAACCACTCTTTGATAGATCACATCTCCAGAGAGATGACCTGATTACAGTTTCAACCATACAGTATTGAATAAGGATTATTCTGCCATTTTACAAAATGGAATTAGGATTAAAACATGGCTTTTCTAGGGTCCAAACAATCCTTTCAAACCAGCACACCATAATTAGCCAAATCCCAATGAAAACCACCATATTAAGCCTAAAGAACATTTAAGACTTTATCTGAGATTCTACAAGCTTCATGCATTAAGATTACATTCCAGAAACCTGAAATCTCAAAATGCTTCTTAGGCCAAAGAAGTCCTAAAAGCCAAAGGGGCCAGTCTCTCTGAGAACATCAACTAGATCCATCCTCGTATCCCATATTGTGGACACCCCTTTCTAACATGAAAAATTTAGAATGGGCATAGCACAAATACCCCTAAAGATCTGGAGAAGTATCAAAGGCAAAGGAGGAGTTAGAACATGGAAGATAGGGTTTTAAAAATGAGGTTGACTATTGAATAATTAGATTGATATTTCTTTTAGGCTCCACTGTCTGGGAGCAGCTAGAAGGAAAAACCTGAAATTGTGAAACTGTAACCCATAACAAACTTTGAAATCTGTTCTATAACTACTTTGTAATTTATTTCTTCTTTTGTATATATGTTATACTTCACAATAAAAATGTTTAAAAATTGCTTCAAGTAGAATCACATCTTTAATGATTGGTTTAGTTTGCAAAAGCTGCTAAAATGCAATATATCGTAAATAGATTGACATTTTTTTTTGCTTGGGCAGACACCAGGTAGCAAAACCACTGGTCTCCAGCATAGAAGGCAAGAACTCTGCCTGCTGAGCCACATTGGCCCACCCTGGATTGACTTTTATGATGAAGATTTTTTTAACTTACAAGCTTACAGTACTAAGTCTGAGAAAAATGTCCAAATCAAGACATCATCATGTCAATACCTTCTCTTTGAAAAAGGTTGCCAATAATCCTGAACTGCTCTTTCAGATGGCAAGCACATGGTAGCATCTGCTTGTCTCTACCTTCTTTTCCAGGTTTTATTGCTTACAGTGACTTCCTGAGTTACTTTCTGTATCAGCTGTTTCTTTTTACTCTGTTTCATCTTCTTATAAAGAAATTCAGTGAGAGTATTAAGACCCACTTGGGTGATGCCTCAACTAAACTAGTCTAACCACAAAGGCCCACCCAAATAGGTTTCCATCTACAGGAATTGATTAGCTTTAAGAACATGATCTTCTGGGCCTTTCAACTTCAAACTACCACAGTGATATTTAATCTTCCAATTCATGAACATGTAATGTCCTTCATTTATTTAGAGCTCTTTTTATTTCTCTTATTAATATTTTGTATTTGCCTGTGTACCAGTCCTTTCCACCTATGGTTAGATTTATTTCTAGATATTTATTTTCATTGCTATTGTGAAAGGAATTTTTCTTGATTTACTGTTCTGATTGTTCATTGCTTTTTTTCTATAAAAACTACATAATTTGGGGTGCAGATCATGTACCCTGACACTTTGCTGAATTCATTTATTAGCTCTAGACATTGTGTTGTGGATTTCTCAAGATTTTCTGTACATAGCATCATGTCATCTGCAATTAGATAGATTTGCTTCCTTTACAATTGAGTGCCTCTTATTTATTTTTCTTGCCTAGTTGCTCAGGCAAAATTTCCAGAACAATTTTTAGTAATAGTAATGACAGTAGACATCCTTGTTTGTTTCTAATGTTAGAGGGAAAGCTTTCACTCTTTTAACAATAAGTAGTACATAAACTTGTAACTTAGTAAATTCCCCTTTTAAAAGCCATTCCATTTCTAGTATGTTGAATTTTGGTGGCCTAACAAACTATTACATATGGTTTCAATACTTTTGATTATTTCGAGACTGCTTTGTGGCCTAATAAAGTCTATTCAGGAGAATGATCCATGCATATTTGAAAAGAATGACTATTATGTTTTTGCTGTTTTGTTGGGTGAAATGTTCTATGTATGTAATTTGTTTCCAGTTGGTTTAGAGTATCATTCAAATTTTGTGTCTCCTTAATTGATCTTCTGACTAGTCTACATAGTATTGATGGTGGTGTATTAAAGTCTCTTAAAGCTAATGTAGAACTATCAATTTCTCCCTTCAAACCTGTTAATATTTGCTTGATATCTTTTAGGGTTCTACTATTTGATGCCAATATATATATAATAATATAATAGTTCCATCTTCTTGTGGGATTGACCCCTTTATAATAACTATATTTAACACACATTACTCTTTTTGTCTTAAAGTATATTTTACCTATTACTGCTACTATAGCTCTCTTATGGTTACTTCTTGCACGGCGCATATTTTTCTATCCATTCAATTCCAACCTACATGTGTCTTTGAATGTAAGATAAGTTTCTTGCATCCAGTATTTAATTGGGTCCTGCTTTATATCCATTGTGAGAATCTTTAACTTTTGATTGGATGGATAGTTTAATCCATTTCCATTTAAAGTCACTACTGACAATACAGGACTATCTTCCGCCATTTTACTGTTTTGTGTACCTTATACATTTTGTGTTCCCTAAATCTTCCATTAATAACTACATTTGTATTTATTTTATTTTATGTGATATAACATATTGAGTGGTTTCTCTTATCTGTCTGGATATATTTTGTATCTCTTTTCCTTGTAGTTACTAAGGGGTTAAAATTTAACATCCTAAATATATTGCAATCCTATTTCTTTTGACACCAACTTAACATCAATAGCATGCCCATTTACTTCTCATATACTCCTCTCTTCTCTCTATCCCCACCTTTTTTTGTGCATTACCACTTATACCTTTGTACTTTTTATGTCCCAAACCAAGGATTTATCATTACTTTTCATGCATATGTATGTAACACATGTAGGCAGAAGTGAAGTTACATTCAAAACAATACACTGATGCAATAATACTGGCATTATACTTATCCAAATGATTAATTTATTACAGGTATTTATGTATTAATTTATGCCAGTTTGTACCACTGTTTACTATTCTTTAATTCAGTCTGAAGAATTCCTTTTAGCATTGCTGGTAGGGCACCTCTATTGGTGAGGAACCCCTTCAGGTGTTGTTTATCTGGAAATGTCTTAATCTCTTCCACCTTTTTGAAAGAAAGTTTCAGCTGATATATAATTCTTGGTTGACAGCTGTTTTCCTTCAATACATTAAGTGTTTCAACCCACTGTCTTTATTTCTTCATGGCTTTGGATGAGCAATCAGTACTCAATTTTATTAAGACTGTCATGTACAAAACTCATTGCTTTTTTCCCACAGCTTTCAGAAGCCTCTCCTTGTACTTTGTATTCAATAATGTGATCAACAAATGACAGGATGCATTTTTCTTCATTTTTCTCATGTTTAGTATTCTATGGGCTTCTTGGATGTGTACATTCATTTTTTACTAACCTTGGGAAGTTCTTGCCATTATTTGCCTATTCTGCCTCTTTCCTTCTTTTTTCTCCTTTTGGAGCTCCTATAATGCATGTTGGTACACTTGAAGGTTTCTCAGAGATCTCTTAGGTTATTTTCACTTTTTTATAATTCTTTTCTTATGTGTTCCTCAGCCTGATTCATTTCAAATATCTTGTCTTTATGTTCATTGATTCATTCTTCTGCCAGTGCCAATCTGCCCTTCAAACCCTTCAGGACAATTTTTTAAAATTTCAGTTATTGTGGTGTTCAACTCCAGTAGTTCTGTTTGGTTCCTTTTAAAATTTCTATCTCTTTACTAAGATTCTTGTATTGCTCATTCATTATTTTCTTAATATCCTTTAGTTATTTCTCTGTATTTTCCTTTATGTTATTAAGCATTTTAAGATAATTTGTAAAAGATTTGTTTGGCTTGTCCACATTCTGGCATTCATTGTTGGTTTGTGGATTTTTATCCTTTTCCTTTGGATGGGCCATCATTTACTGCTTCTTTGTTTGTCTTATACTGTTGGTGCACACTGAATATTTTAATATGTTAATCTTGGTATTTATTACCTAAGATGTCTGTTTCTTGATTTTGTAGCCAGCTGGTGATAAAACAGAGATTTTCTTGAACATCAGTGCTCCTATCAGAAATGCCTGACCAAGGTGAATAAAGTGTGCATAGTTTTCCTTGTCTTTTTGTGTGTGTGCCTTGTCCCATGCTTTGGATTTTTAGTTGTTTTGGAACTCCCATGTTTTCAGGCATTCGTTTTTCCTCTTTGTTCCCCAGGGAACAGACATCCTGCTCCTGGGTGTTTGAATCCCCAAGTCATTGCTCCTAGTTATCTGCCTCTATGTTTTCTTACATGCCTTTTATTGCTTAAAGATGTTATTGCCTGTAGGGCACACTGTGGGTTGAAGAACATGATGTAGGGGCCTTTTCCTGAGTCAGCCTCTTCTGCTCAAAAGGGCCAATGACCTGGCCCTTTTGAGGTCTGCAGACTGACTCTAAAATGCCCTGAGTAGAAGATCAGGAAAGATACCAAGAGCTTCCTTCACAGCTCCTCAAAGCTGAGCTCTTTTAGCCTGCCCAGTAATTGCAGCCCTTCATCTAATGGTCTTCTGGAACCCTGAGAAAGGATACTGTATTCAATTTGTCTCCACCATACAGGGTTAGTTGAAGTAATGGCCGACACTATGGCCACTGTAGGGGTGAGTTTAATCAATGGCCACCCTTATAGCTGAGCCACAGTAAGCCAAAGTCATTAATCAAAACCTGTGGCCAGTGCTTGACAATGCCCTCCCTTGTTCTTGGGAAGAGATTATTGTTCATTTCTGTCACCAGTAAGCTAGCCAAGAGTTGGACCCATGGTGGCCTGTAGCAAGAGTAATGTATGAATGTCAGTAGCCACCTGAAGGGGAGGGGAGTTTTCTTTTCTTTATCATTTTTTTCCAGCTTCTTCCACCTGATCTTCCCTGGATGATGTATGGTGTTCTTCTGACATCTGGTGATTCAAGATAGAATGTAATAAGTTGAGGATGGGTGTTGACATCTCTAGGGCAATATCTAAAATAAGAGATAAGATGTATGACTGAATACCTGCTTGATGATAAAAAAGGAAAAATATAATTTATCAACCCAATAGAAGAAAAATTGGACAAGGAAAAAGTGGGGCAAATAGTAAACAAAAAGCGTGATAGTAGACCAAAATTCAAGATGTACTACTAACAATATTAGATTTAAGTAAACTAAAAGACAAAATTCTGACTCAAAATTTGTTGAGTGGACTGAAAAAAAGAATACACTACCTAAATATACACTCTTCATAAAAATAATGTTTAAAATAAACATAAAAATATAACTTTTTATATTTTTCTTTTTATAATTTTTTATCTTTTTATAATTTATAATCTTTATTTTTATCAAAAATAAAATTTTGAACAAAGGAAAATATATAATACAACACAAGGCAAAAATGTCTTTGTAGTTATACTGCTGAATTCTAGTAAAACAATGTAGACCAGAGGCAGGAATTATGACTCAATATAAAAAGGGATTTTTCATCATGATAAGGACATTCATTTAGTAGGAAGATATAACAATTCCAAATTTGTATGCACTCATGACATAAATGCAAATCATATGACATAATGGAAAAGAGAATATATAAAATCCTAAAATCACTGTTGGAAATGCAAATACCCTCTAGTTACTACACACACATCAATAGCACAGCACAACTAATTAGGACATATAGACTATCACTTCCAGAGTACAAAATTCTTTGTAAGTGCCTTTTCAGCATATATCAAACAGTCCATATCCTGGGCCAAATGTAAACATATCCAGCTGTTAAAATCATAATGCCTGTGTTGTCTGAGCACAGTTGAATAATACTAGAAATCAATGACAGAAATATAAGTAGTGCTTCTATAAACCATGGAAGAGCTTCTGCTTTTCTAGAGCCATCTGGAAACAATTATCTACTTGAAATTATACTTGGGCAATATTTACTGTTTATGCCAAGGGCTACACACATAGGAGTTTTCTCTAGTGTCATTGTTTCTGGTATTTTAAACTAAAACTGAACACAGATGCATTTATTATAAAACAAAATATTTCCTACCATCATCTTAATCATCTCAGGCATCCACTGATCCTTGCCTGCACCTGAAATATGATTGTACCCTTACCAGAAATCTTGCTTTGCCTCTCCAGAATAAGAAAAGATAGTATTAACCTGTGTTTGATGTTTTCATTTTCAACTTCACTCCCCTATGTGAATCACCCTCACTTCTCTCACGCTCTGCTATCTTCAACAAAATTGGAATAAAAAATATCAATAGGGGTGGTACTCACACAATAAGGCCAGTGTGTTTTTTATTATTCATAGAATTGAATATTTCAGCCCCAGCAGTTGTAAGCAGAATTGATCATTGTTAGTGAAAGTGCAAAGTGATTGGATAATAGCATCTAGTGTCAATGATGCCAGCAAAACAGGAAGGGATAGGAGGGCTCTGCTCCCTATAGTTTCAGTATGCAGAATACTAATTTCAATTATTTAAATAAATTCAATTATGGTGCATTCAGTTTATCTTAAAATTGGATATATTATTATATTATTGCTATTTAATTAATAATCATAACAAATGCTGCCTATTATCTTCTCTTTGCTAACCT
The DNA here is from genome assembly GCF_023851605.1 of Tamandua tetradactyla. Taxonomy (NCBI): domain Eukaryota; kingdom Metazoa; phylum Chordata; class Mammalia; order Pilosa; family Myrmecophagidae; genus Tamandua; species Tamandua tetradactyla. Next base: position 46,029,386 of record NC_135335.1, on the reverse strand, counting down.
CTGTGATACATTGTGCTGGTTTGAAAGGATGTATGAATCCTAAAAAAACACGTTTTAATCCTAATCCCATTTTGTAAAAACAGCCATTTCTTCTAATCCCTATTCAGTATTGCATGTTTGAGGCTATAATCAGATCATTTCCCTGGAGATGTGATTTAATGAAGAGTGGGTGTTAAACTGGATTAGGTGGAGACACATCTCCACCTATTTAGGTGGGTCTTGATTAGTTTCTGGAGTCCTATAAAAGAGGTAACATTTTTGAGAATGAAGGAGATTCAGAGGGAGCAGAGAATGCTGCAGCATCATGAAGCAGAGAGTCCATCAGTCAGTGCTTTGGAGAACCTCCTAGGGAGCTTCATGAAACAGGAAGCCAGGAGAAACAACTAGCAGATGATGCCATATTCACCATGTGCGTTTCCAGATGAGAGAGAAACCCTAACCTTGTTTGCCATGTGCCTTTCCTCTTGAGAGAGAAACTCTGAATTTCATCGGGCTTCTTGAATCAAAGTATCTTTCCCTGGATGCCTAAGATTGGACATTTCTATAGACTTGTTTTAATTGGGATATTATCTCGGCCTTAGAACGGTAAACTAGCAACTTACTAAATTCCCCTTTTAAAAGCCATTCTGTTTCTGGTATATTGCATTCCAGCAGCTATCAAACTAGAACATATATATTCAGGTGGTACAAAGTAAGTGAACTCTTGTCATAAAAATAAAATATGTACATGATTCCTTATATTTCAAGTGTAATTCTAAGGATTTCTCATAGCATATTATGAAAGAGCATATAATCATTTGTTCATGATTTATCTGCACAGTTTCAGATCACTGTGTGCATAATTCACTGGTAAATATATAAAAACATTGAAATAACTTTAAGCATATTAAATTTTGTATGGTTGTGTGGATGAAAAATGCAAATTAAAAATTATATTGATTCTTCAAATAAAAAAAGGCATCCTTCAGGTTTATGTGTTAAAGTCAATGAAATTTTATTTTATATTTTATGGAATGAGAGCACCTATACAATATTCTAGTTACCCCAGCAAAACTTTGCTGTGCAGAGATCCTCCTGCCCTTTGTCAAACTTCAAGTAAGGAAATGTCTAAGTTTTACAATCTATATAAATCATTTCAGTATATATTCTAATGTCATATACTTTTTTTAAAAAATTCAGACACATAAAAAAGTGCTTCCATTTATTGAGCATCTACTCTGTGCTGGGCTGTAACAGGATGATTTTTAATGCACTTTTATTGAGCTATATTCACATACTATATAATGACCCAGAGTATAAAATCAGAGGTTCACAGTTTCATCATATAGATGTGTATTCATCATCAAAATAGTTTTTTCATCATCACAATAGACTTTAAAACATTTTCATGGGTCCAAAAATGATGAAAATAAGAATAAAAATAGAAGTAAAAAAGAACTTCCAAAGTATTCCATAACCCTCATTCCCCCTTTCATTTTATTTATATTTTGTCTTTATTTCCTTACTCATCTATCCATGTTCTTAACAGAAAATCTTTTTAGAAAATGTACATCCATGGATTTTCCTTTTACATGTTTGCTGGCTCATTTAAAAACAATAGTACTGTAGGTTTAGGATGGAAGAAATGTCAGTGCTGAAGGGATCACATAATTAATGATTTTGTCAGTGATTTGTAATTCTTATTGTTTTATGTTTCTTCAACATAGCCACCATTTTGAGAATCAGCTCTATTTGAAACATTTTATAAATACTAAATTCATGGGTGGGCATTTTTACATATTCCATATATAGAGAAATGGTGTTTCAAAGATGTTCAAAAGATTTCCAGAGCTACAAAGCAAGCAAATGGCAAGGCCGAGGAGTAAAACATATCTTTCAGTGAAGGTGTGATGTTTTAGCCCTGCTGTACTGTCCTATGTAAATTAAAGCAAGAAACCTAACAATAATTCACGAGTGTAAAATAATAAAGGTTTTTAATTTTGTGTTCAAACCATGAAATCCTGTTGCATTTCTATAATATGGCAGTACTAGTCTAATAACTGATTTGAGAGGATAGTCTGATATATAGGAAATTTTAAGAAAATCTTCCTAAGACCTCAACCATCAGCATGAAACCAGTTTCACTAGGTTATTATCTACCTATAAATACTGAGGTAACCATTTTTAAGCAACATAGCCATACAATGCTATCACTAAACTTTCAAGAAAGAGATGGATATTAAAAAGCAAACTTCTTAATGAACTCTTTCAAATAATTCTGAACTAAAGACTATCAGAGAGGAGCAAATGAGAGAATTTATAGTCTTACAAGCAGGAGCTCAGTATGAAAGTCACACCTGCCCTGCCTTCTGGCAGATTTCTGAGGTTCTCTGTGTCATAAATGGTCATACTGATCACAAGAAAATGGGAACAAGAAAACCATAATGTGAAGTATGGGCGCATAGTTAATATCCTGTTAGAGAAGTTGACAGTGGAAGGATAAGCAGGTCTGGAAATGGATATTCAACAGTTTCAAAGCATCAAGAAAAATAGATTAAGCAAGTCTAGTAGAATATGTGCTATTCACTAAGGTTTATTTAGAATTTAGCTTAAGGGTCCATAATCATAGAGGCCTCAAAAACAGGTTAAAATATCACTACTTGATAATGAAAGTTATGACGAGGAATGTTAACAATGAATTGGCTATGAAAAACATCCATTCCTTTCTCATAAATTGCCAACAATGATTTGCATATATGAATAAAACAATCTTTTTTACATCTCAGCTTACTCACATCTGAAATATGTTCAACTTGTATGTTAAAACATAATATTTTACACAACACAGAAGGCTCAACATATTTCATCTTATTCAAAATCATGACGTTATTAAATAATACTGATTACCACAATATCTACCTTCAGAAGTTGACAGGAAAGATACTGTCAGAGGTTCTTGCTATTTTGTAGATCTATGAAGATTCATTGTTGTGAAATTAATGAACGCCTGTGTCAATGAATCAGTATTAACAGTCCATCACTTTTGGAGGTAAGGTACTTATCTCATAGATACTTTATGTCCAAATGTTATAATGCATAATGATGGTAATATAATGATTATAGTTAAGAAAAAATTCAAATAGTAAAAATAAAAGAATGACGTAAAGGAAAAATACAGCCAGTAAGTTCCCCAAAAAATGTGAATTTTAAGGAGTTTTATATTACATCCAGGGAACTTAATTTTGAAATATTTTTACAACATTAAATTACTGTGTTATTGGAGATATTTCTTGGAGTCTTATTCTATAAATTTCAATTATTCCACATATGCATCTATGCTGGTCTTAGTTCGAATAACACATTGAATGAACTTAAAGTGTTTTTTAATGGTAGAGATATAAAAGGTATTTAAGTTTAATCAATTTTAAGTAGTATGGAGTCTTTCATTAAAAAAAATTTTTTTATGGGAGTGCAGGGGTAGTTCAGTTGTAGAATTCTCACCTGGAGACCCAGGTTTGATTCCTGGTCCATGCACTTCCCCCAAAACAGAAAATAAGCAAAACAGACTAACAATAAGCATACAAAAATTCAAGGAATAGTGCTGCAATAACAGGATACTCACATACAAAAAGAATGAAATGTGACCCCACATACAGCATACAAGTAAAACATTGTTATTGAAGTTTTAACAGATGCCTAAAAGGTATATTTTATGCCTGAGATCAACAAAGGCAATTTTATACTTAAAATGTAATGTGACCTAAGAGCACATCTGTTGTTGCTCAAATGTGGTTTCAGAGGGGAGGGGCCAAGATGGCGGCTTAGTAAGGTATGTGCGTCTTAGTTCCTCCTCCAGAGCAACTACTAGGTGAACAGAAACAGTGCAGAACAGGTCCCGGGGCCACGGCAGGGAATGGACACACAGCGTACCCCAGTCTTGTCTGGCTAGACTGACTGCGAGACTCTGCTGCGGTGAGATCCCCGAGCGGCGCGCGACTCCCCGAGCAGCAGCAGCTGGCGGCTGGAGCACCTCCCTCCCTCCTTCCCGGGCCGGCTGAGAGTCTCGGAGAGGCAAGTATCCCAAGCCGCGGTGGCCGGTGCCCCTCTTTTGCGGGCGGCTTCCTGGACCGGCTACGAGTCTCGGTTCAGAGGGCTACCCAAGCTGCGGTGGTCAGCGACCAGTGCCCCTCCCCTGCGGGCGACTTCCTGGTCTAGTGGCAAATTCCCCAGGCTGCGGCGGCCGGCGACCGATGCCCCTCCCCCACGGGCAGCTTCCTGGTCCGGTGGAGAATTCCCCGGGCCGCTGCGGCTGGCGACCGACACCCCTCCAGGGAGAGGAAGGAATTTCCGACAGTGGCAGGGACTGGGTCCAACCAAACACCAATAGGGGAATTAATCAAGGAGCCACAGGGCCCCCTCAAGCCACGGCGGCTGACTCCCCCACCACGCGCGGCCCCCCGGACCAACTGAGAGAATTGGATTGGAAATCCCCAGGCCGCAGAGAACAGTAACTGGGGGGATCCCTTCCAAACACGTGAGACAAACGTGTGCAACGAGCGCCACCTACTGGGCAGGATAAGAAAAACAGAACCCAGAGATTTCACAGAAAAATCGTACAACCTTGTTGGGTCCGACACCCATGGAAATCTGACTAAATGCCCAGACTCCAGCAGAAGATAACGGTCCACACTCAGAAGATTGAGAACATGGCCCAGTCAAAGGAACAAACCAATAGTTCAAATGAGATACAGAAGCTGAGACAACTAATGCTGAATATACGAACAGAAATGGAAAACCTCTTCAAAAATGAAATCGATAAATTGAGGGAGGACATGAAGAAGACATGGGATGAACAAAAAGAAGAAATAGAAAAACTGAAAAAACAAATCACAGAACGTATGGAAGTGAAGGAAAAAGTAGAAAAGACAGAAAAAACAATGGATAACTACAATGATAGATTTAAAGAGACAGAAGATAGAATTAGTGATTTGGAGGATGGAACATATGAATTCCAAAAAGAAACAGAAACTATCGGGAAAAGAATGGAAAAATTTGAACAGGGTATCAGGGAACTCAAGGACAATATGAACCACACAAATATACATGTTGTGGGTGTCCCAGAAGGAGAAGAGAAGGGAAAAGGAGGAGAAAAACTAAGGGAAGAAATTATCACTGAAAATTTCCCAACTCTTATGAAAGACCTAAAATTACAGATCCAAGAAGTGTAGCGCACCCCAAAGAGATTAGACCCAAATAGACGTTCTCCAAGACACTTACTAGTTAGAATGTCAGAGGTCAAAGAGAAAGAGAGGATCTTGAAAGCAGCAAGAGAAAAACAATCCATCACATACAAGGGAAACCCAATAAGACTATGTGTAGATTTCTCAGCAGAAACCATGGAAGCTAGAAGACAGTGGGATGATATATTTAAATTACTAAAAGAGAAAAACTGCCAACCAAGACTCCTATATCCAGCAAAATTGTCCTTCAAAAATGAGGGAGAAATTAAAACATTCTCAGACAAAAAGTCACTGAGAGAATTTGTGACCAAGATACCAGCTCTGCAAGAAATACTAAAGGAGCACTAGAGTCAGATACGAAAAGACAGAAGAGAGAGATATGGAGAAGAGTGTAGAAAGAATGAAAATCAGATATGATATATATAATACAAAAGGCAAAATGGTAGAGGAAAGTATTACCCAAACAGTAATAACACTAAATGATAATGGACTGAATTCCCCAATCAAAAGACATAGACTGGCAGAATGGACTAAAAAACAGGATCCTTCTATATGCTGTCTACAGGAAACACATCTTAGACCCAAAGATAAACATAGGTTGAAAGTGAAAGGTTGGGAAAAGATATTTCATGCAAATAACAACCAGAAAAGAGCAGGAGTCGCTATACTAATATCCAACAAATTAGACTTCAAATGTAAAACAGTTAAAAGAGACAAAGAAGGATACTATCTACTAATAAAAGGAACAATTAGACAAGAAGACATAACAATCATAAATATTTATGCACTGAGCCAGAATGCCCCAAAATACATGAGGAATACACTGCAATCACTGAAAAGGGAAATAGACACATCTAACATAATAGTTTGAGACTTCAATTCGCCATTCTCATCAATGGACAGAACATCTAGACAGAGGATCAATAAAGAAATAGAGAATCTGAATATTACTATAAATGAGCTAGACTTAACAGACATTTATAGGACATTACATCCCACAACAGCAGGATACACCTTTTTCTCAAGTGCTCATGGATCATTCTCAAGATAGACCATATGCTGGGTCACAAAGCAAGTCTTAACAAATTTAAAAAGATTGAAATCATACACAACACTTTCTCGGATCATAAAGGAATGAAGTTGGAAATCAATAATAGGCGGAGTGCCAGAAAATTCACAAATATGTGGAGGCTCAACAACACGCTCTTAAACAACGAGTGGGTCAAAGAAGAAATTGCAAGAGAAATTAGCAAATACCTCGAGGCGAATGAAAATGAAAACACAACATATCAAAACCTATGGGACGCAGCAAAGGCAGTGCTAAGAGGGAAATTTATTGCCCTAAATGCCTATATCAGAAAAGAAGAAAAGCCAAAAATTCAGGAATTAACTGTCCACTTGGAAGAACTGGAGAAAGAACAGCAAACTAATCCCAAAGCAAGCAAAAGGAGAGAAATAACAAAGATCAGAGCAGAAATAAATGAAATTGAAAACAATAGAGAAAATCAATAAGGCCAGAAGTTGGTTCTATGAGAAAATCAATAAAATTGATGGGCCCTTAGCAAGATTGACAAAAAGAAGAAGAGAGAGGATGCAAATAAATAAGATCAGAAATGGAAGAGGAGACATAACTACTGACCTCACAGAAATAAAGGAGGTAATAACAGGATACTATAAACCACTTTACGCTAATAAATACAATAATTTAGATGAAATGGACGGGTTCCTGGAAAGACATGAACAACCAACTTTGACTCAAGAACATAGATGACCTCAACAAACCAATCACAAGTAAAGAAATTGAATTAGTCATTCAAAACCTTCCTAAAAAGAAAAGTCCAGGACCAGACGGCCTCACATGTGAATTCTATCAAACATTCCAGAAAGAATTAGTACCAACACTCCTCAAACTCTTCAAAAAAATCAAAGTGGAGGGAAAACTACCTAATTCATTCTATGAAGCCAACATCACCCTCATACCAAAACCAGGCAAAGATATTACAAAAAAAGAAAACTACAGGCCAATCTTTCTAATGAATATAGATGCAAAAATCCTCAATAAAATTCTAGCAAATCGTATCCAACAACACATTAAAAGAATTATACATCATGACCAAGTAGGATTCATCCCAGGTATGCAAGGATGGTTCAACATAAGAAAATCAATTAATGTAATACACCATATCAACAAATCAAAGCAGAAATATCACATGATCATCTCAATTGATGCAGAGAAGGCATTTGACAAGATTCAACATCCTTTCCTGTTGAAAACACTTCAAAAGATAGGAATACAAGGGAACTTCCTTAAAATGATAGAGGGAATATATGAAAAACCCACAGCTAATATCATCCTCAATGGGGAAAAATTGAAAACTTTCCCCCTAAGATCAGGAACAAGACAAGGATGTCCATATCACCACTATTATTCAACATTGTGTTGGAGGTTCTAGCCAGAGCAATTAGACAAGAAAAAGAAATACAAGGCATCAAAATTGGAAAGGAAGAAGTAAAACTATCACTGTTTGCAGACGATATGATACTATACGTCGAAAACCCGGAAAAGTCCACAACAAAACTACTAGAGCTAATAAATGAGTACAGCAAAGTAGCAGGTTACAAGATCAACATTCAAAAATCTGTAGCATTTCTATACACTAGCAATGAACAAGCTGAGGGGGAAATCAAGAAACGAATCCCATTTACAAGTGCAACTAAAAGAATAAAATACCTAGGAATAAATTTAACTAAAGAGACAAAAAACTTATATAAAGAAAACTACTGAAAACTGCTAAAAGGAATCACAGAAGACCTAAATAGATGGAAGGGCATACCGTGTTCATGGATTGGAAGACTAAATATGGTTAAGATGTCAATCCTACCTAAATTGATTTACAGATTCAATGCAATACCAATCAAAATCCCAACAACTTATTTTTCAGAAATAGAAAAACCAATAAGCAAATTTATCTGGAAGGGCAGGGTGCCCCGAATTGCTAAAAACATCTTGAGGAAAAAAAACGAAGCTGGAGGTCTCGCGATGCCTGACTTTAAGGCATATTATGAAGCCACAGTGGTCAAAACAGCATGGTATTGGCATAAAGATAGATATATCGACCAATGGAATCGAATAGAGTGCTCAGATATAGACCCTCTCATCTATGGACATTTGATCTTTGATAAGGCAGTCAAGCCAACTCACCTGGGACAGAACAGTCTCTTCAATAAATGGTGCCTAGAAAACTGGATATCCATATGCAAAAGAATGAAAGAAGACCCATATCTCACACCCTACACAAAAGTTAACTCAAAATGGATCAAAGATCTAAACATTAGGTCTAAGACCATAAAACAGTTAGAGGAAAATGTTGTGAGATATCTTATGAATCTTACAATTGGAGGCGGTTTTATGGACCTTAAACCTAAAGCAAGAGCACTGAAGAAGGAAATAAATAAATGGGAGCTCCTCAAAATTAAACACTTTTGTGCATCAAAGAACTTCATCAAGAAAGTAGAAAGACAGCCTACACAATGGGAGACAATATTTGGAAACGGCATATCAGATAAAGGTCTAGTATCCAGAATTTATAAAGAGATTGTTCAACTCAACAACAAAAAGACAGCCAACCCAATTACAAAATGGGAAAAAGACTTGAACAGACACCTATCAGAAGAGGAAATACAAATGGCCAAAAGGCACATGAAGAGATGCTCAATGTCCCTGGCCATTAGAGAAATGCAAATCAAAACCACAATGAGATATCATCTCACACCCACCAGAATGGCCATTATCAACAAAACAGAAAATGACAAGTGCTGGAGAGGATGCAGAGAAAGAGGCACACTTATCCACTGTTGGTGGGAATGTCAAATGGTGCAACCAGTGTGGAAGGCAGTTTGGCGCTTCCTCAAAAAACTGAATATAGAATTGCCATACGACCCAGCAATACCATTGCTGGGAATCTACTCAAATGACTTAAGGGCAAAGACACAAACGGACATTTGCACACCACTGTTTATAGCAGCGTTATTTATAATTGCAAAGAGATGGAAACAGCCAAAATGTCCATCAACAGACGAGTGGCTAAACAAACTGTGGTATATACATACGATGGAATATTATGCAGCTTTAAGACAGGATAAACTTATGAAGCATGTAATAACATGGATGGACCTAGAGAACATTATGCTGAGTGAGTCTAGCCAAAAACTAAAAGACAAATACTGTATGGTCCCAATGATGTGAATCGACATTCGAGAATAAACTTGGAATATGTCACTGGTAACAGAGTCCAGCAGGAGTTAGAAGCAGGGTAAGAAAATGGGTAATTGGAGCTGAAGGGATACAGACTGTGCAACAGGATTAGATCCAAAAACTCAAAAATGGACAGCACAATAATACCTAATTGTAAAGTAATCATGTTAAAACACTGAATGAAGCTGCATCTGAGTATAGGTTTTTGTTTTGGTTTGTTTTGGTTTGTTTTGGTTTGTTTTTTACTATTATTACTTTTATTTTTTTCTCTATATTAACATCCTATATCTTTTTCGGTTGTGTTGCTAGTTCTTCTAAACCGATGCAAATGTACTAAGAAACGATGATCATACATCTATGTGATGATGTTAAGAATTACTGATTGCATATGTAGAATGGTATGATTTCTAAATGTTGGGTTAATTTCTTTTTTTCCGTTAATTAATAAAAAAAAATGTGCCTTCAGTCTCTCTAAACCCAACTCTGCAAGTGAAATCATTGCCCTAATACATGGGACATGAAATCCAGGGGTGAAAGTCTCCCTGTCAACATGGGAGAGGACTCCCAGGGATGAATCCAGACTTGGCACCATGGGGTCCACAATTCCAAACTGACCAAATAGGGGAAAAGAAGTGTAATTAATAAAACATCAGTGGCAGAGAGAGTTCAAATAGAGTCAAGAGGCTACTCTGGAGGTTGCTCTCATGCAAGCTTCAGGTAGACCTTGCTACCTATCATAACCTTCCAACCCCCAACCAGGACCATTGCAGCCAATCCTAAAGAACACCTAGAGCAATATATAAGATTCCACAAGTGTTATCGGCACTAGAGTAACTTGCCAAATCTTACAACCTCCAGATGGGTTCCTGGTCCAGATAAGTCCTGAAGCCTATCCCAGCCTCTCCAGAACATCAAATAGTTTCATCTCCCTACCCTATCTTAGTGACAGACCCTTCCAATATAAAAGAATTTAGAATTGCCATAACCCAAACATGCCCAAAGAGAGGTATGGAAAGATCAAAGGTGATGGTGAAATTATACATAGAAGATAAGAATTAACAAATGAATGTGAATGCTGAATCATTACACTGTTATCTTTTAGTCTCCAGTATTTTAGAGCAGCTAGATGTAAAGACCTAAAATTGTGAAACTGTAACACATGTCAAAGTCTGAAATATATTCTACAAGTATTTGTGGTGCTGTGCTTGAGAATTTATAACTTTTTTGCATGTATGCTAGTGTTCACAGAAAAAGTACAAAAAGGTCAATTGTGATGATAAAAAAGTATTTAAGTCCACTAGCCTCCTATATTCTGGAGCAGCTAGAAGCAAAAATATGAGAGGATTGTATGGTAGCCCATGACAAACTTTGGGATCTATCCTGCAACCACTTTTTGAAGAGTGCTTTGAAAATATTGCTTTTTCATTTTTTGCTTTGTATATTTGTTATTCTATACAGTAAAAAATACATATAATTTGAGGGGGTGCAAACGTGTCTTAGTGGTAAAATTCTCACTTGCCATGCAGGAGACCACGGTTCTTATTGTTTATTTACTTTTATTATTTGTTTTTAGTTTGTTTGCACTTCCCAAACAAAATACAGCAAAAAAAAAAAAATACAGCAAAATGATGCTGCAAGAAGGTGATACTCACATGGAAAAAGAATGAAATGTGACCCCTGCCATACAGTATACAAAAATAAATAAATAAATAAATACAAAATAATGTGAGACGCATCTTAATGTCAGAATTATGACAGCTATGATCACACTTTTTATCCCCAGGGAAAATTTTAACCCCCTTTTCCTTGGCTGTCCTAATTCCACAGCCTCCTCCAGGAAAGAAAGAAATAAGCACAGACCCATAGACATATGCCAGCATAATGGAAAGCCAAGAAAAACACTAACTGCAGCAGTAACTGGTGATGACATGCTTGACAAAGTAGCTGATTGTGATAGACAAATTTCTCCTGTGTTTGTATGTTTTCCTTCCCTCACATCTGCTGAGATCTTTCTGGCAATATAGACAGGAACATCAGTGACCCTGTCAGGAAAACCCCATTGGAGCACCAATCAGTATGTCCAGTGGCCACAGAATCTTCTTCTTCTGGCTCCCTGACTTCTTGTCCCAGAAGGTCCAGACAATGATGCTGAGGTAATGCAAGTTTGAGATCTCTTTCCATAGCCACATTCTGTACATGTCATGCAATTACAGATTCTGTCATTGATCTTGGTGATGCCAGCTTTGCAGAAAGAGTAGGTCTGATGCCACCTGGTCCAGATTCATAACCCTCTGTGAGACCTGAAGGGTTTGTAGTAGTCCTTACATGAAAACTCTGTGCCCCCTGCTGACAGTACTGCACTGATTCAAGTCTGCTTGCAGTGGTCACATAACTTACTCTGGCAGCTTTCCTCCTCAGAGATCAGCCTTTGTTGGCTGGCACAGCCACAAGCAATGACAGTGTAGTCACGCAGAGACTGGCCTGGTGGCATTGGTTTCAGAGGCCAGGTAATGGCACAGCAGGAATGATTCATAGGAGTTAACTGGTGGCAGATCAGAAAGCAGTGGGTGGGTGGAACACATGGTTGCTCTCAGGGGATGTGATGGGCATTGGCTCATGCTGTTCTCATTGCAGATAGATCAAGAAGTGCTCCTGGCAGGAGCAGAACGGGAAGCTAAGCAGGTCATGGTGCCCACCCTGGTGGCAGCTGCTCTATTTGTCACGCATGCTCCACTTCCTCAGGGGGCACCACACTGCTGCCTCTTTCTCTAACCCCAACAGACTGCCTCCAAGAGTGAAGCTCTTGGTGTTGGGCATGGCATTGTGTAGGGATATGGAAGAGAGAGACTCTGAGTCCTTCTCAGAGCCCATGGCTGGAAGTGGCCATAAGATCAGTAGTCTCCAGAATTGCTCCAGTTTCTGCCACCTTAGCATTCTTATCAGATGCCCCACCACTGCCTGAGCAACTCTTCTAGAGGTAGAGAGTGGCAAATATTTTTGATGCAGGGAATGACACATGCCTCATCAGGATTGTGGGAATTTATCATCCCCAGGTCTTCCAATACTCCAGTACTTACAACTTTATTATTCTTCTAAGAGTAAAGATAATTTTAATTCCATTTTAAATTACAAGACCAATAATGACATTGTCAAAGGGAAATGTCTGCATCATGAGAAATGACTCACAAGTTATCTGTTATTTACCTATGTTCCATTCATCACTGATGTGTACTTCATTCTCAACAGTATATAAGAATTATGACACATCATCTTGGGTTGTACATTTTTCAGTTAACATTCAAGATTATTTTCTGATTTAACCTAGTCATCATAATTATGTTTAGAGTTATAGGGAAAAAATAGAAAACTGACCAATGTTATAGAATTTTTAACTACATCTTTTACTTCATAAGTATTTGCAAATACTAAATTCATTGAAAAGAACTTTGATTTCCTTGCTCACATCTCTTTACAAAAATCTCTATTCAGCCATTACAGATCATTTAAGAATCCTACATTTTTATTTCTCATTAACAGTTTATTCAGCTAAATTTTGAATTCCTTGTTGAATTGTGTGGTAAAGCATTCTTGTTAGATGTTTGTCCAAGTCTGATATCCTTGGTGAGAACTTCAGAAAAATACCTTTTACTTTGAGTTTAGGGTTGACATTTTATCCACATGAAAAATTTAACTTTGATGAATGAGGTCAAACCACCAAATATTTTTCTTCATTCTATATACAGAGAATGTTTCATAGAATCTGAAACTTCACATATATTATACACATTGCTCTGTCAGTAAAGGACTTCTCATGTTTTTTAAATGAGTAACTACTCCTTCAAAAACTATCTCTTGCTCTCCTAGTTTCCTTTTCCTGGTAAAGACATTTCCATCTTTTCTAGGTCAGGACTTATTCCTACTCTAAGCTATGCTTGCACACACCAAGGCTGGAGCTCACCTGAAACCTATTACAGGTAATTCCAGACATATTGTTTCTCCCAGTAATCATGTTGTCTAAGGATAGAGAGTAAATAAAACCATTTATACATTGATTGTATTAACAGGGAAATACACACTGTGGTTTTTTTTTTGTTTTTTTTTTTGTTGTTGTTTTTTGCTTGTTTTGCTTTGTTTTGCTTTTTGCATGGGCAGGCACCAGGAATCAAACCCAGGTCTCTAGCATGGCAGGTGAGAATTCTATCTGCTGAGCCACGAGGGCCCACCCTATACTCCTGTTTTGATTTCTTTTCATTTTTATTAAGGTTAGAGTTGGGCCAAAGACTATTCCATTTGTACAATATATTTCATTAGCTTTCTTAGATTGTTTGATGGCAGAATAATGTCTAAAAGTTTTCCCACAAAGAAGTCAGCTGTATGGATTCTCTTCAGTGAGTTCTCTCATGTCGCCTACGACTACTATATTGACCGAAGGATTTCCCACATAGATGGCAGACAAATGGTCTCTCTCCTGTATGAACTCTCTCATGTTGTCTTTGGTTAGATCTATCAATGAAGCCTTTCCCACATACAGAGCAGACAAATGGTTTCTCCCCAGTATGAGTTCTCTCATGTTGCTTAAGGTATCTACGCTGACGGAAGGGTTTTCCACATTGATTGCAGACATATGGCTTCTCTCCAGTGTGAATTTTCTCATGTTCTCTAAGATGAGAAGGATAAATGAAGCATTTCCCACATAGATAGCAGCCATATGGCTTCTCTCCACTGTGTATTTTCACATGTTCTCTAAGGACAGAGCCATTTCTGAAGACTTTTCCACATAGATGACAGTCATATGGCTTACATCCAGTATAAATTTGGTTATGTTGATGAAAGAATGACTGGTCATTGAGAGCTTTTTTAAATTGTTTGCTCATATAGGCTTTCTTTCCCATATCATTCAATGTGGAGTGAGTGTAGTCTTCCAAATCATTATTTTCCAAGGGATCTCCAGTGTAAGAAATATGCTGCTACAAATGAGAAAAAAAGACTGCTAAAGGTGTGTCCACATATATTCATTAATTCAATTCTTTAGTCTAATCATTCAGCTACTCTCAAGTTAAGATTTATCACTTTACTTACATGCATATGGTGTGCTACTTTCTTGTATGGAGAGATTTTCTCTTTTGTAGCATCTCAACTGCAAACCTCTCTAATTTGGAAAGCTTCATTATGTTTTAAAGAATAGGTATATGAATGATGTTTATGAAATTGACTTTTTGTAAGACTTCAGCTTATGGTTTTCATCTCAGGCTAATTTTCCCCCACAATTAAAACTATCAAAACATTTTGTAGGGCAGAGCATAATCCCATCTTTAATTACAGTGAGATGTTTTTGCTAAACCCCAAATTACTCAATCCCAGTTTTTTATTCAGAAAACCAATGTTCAACTGCATGAAGCTTACCTTTGGCTGGGTGGCATATGTGCTCTTCTTGCCAACATGTTGTGTCATTTTCATTTCTTGTTCTTTATGATCATTTTCCCTACCTGAAATAATTTTTAAAAGATTATAGAGTGGCATTAGCAGAATGAAATGTTTGGAAACCCCAATGCTCATATGATAATGTTCTTGTCATTTAGATGGGGAAAAATGGAAAATTAAGGTGTACTCCAGGATGTAACTAAACTAATCCAGTAAAATATTTTTGGCATTAAAATGATGGGATGTTTGTTGGGAAATAGAGGGGGAAATCCTCAAAGAGGATGACCAGTACAATGGTCAACATGTGAAAACTTAACCCCTATAAGTACATAAATATCCCTTTTCCTAATTCAAATACAATCGCAGATGGATTCCTGATGAGAGATTGATACATGTAGGGAATAAACACAGATTTGAGGAGTTTTGCCCCACAGTCATAGCCTACATTTCCATTTCATGGAACTTCATTTCATTAAAGAAATCTTCAGTTGATATTCCTAAAATCCTGTTCAGTCATTGACCAGGCCCCTCATAATACTGAATCACAGGGTTCCAGAACTCACCTGGGCTCTGTCCTTGGGGAAATCCTAATCCTTCTCTCCACAGTTCTTCTCCTTGTTCTAACTGGGAAATCACTTCTGATTTGCAGAGTTGGTATCCTATTTTTAAAAAAAGAAGCATAAATTTTTAATTCTATGCTCACACAAGCTCATGAACTCAAGTCCAGGGCAGACTATGAGGAACAATAAGGTAAACTCTGATGAGCAACACAAGGAAGTGTGTTTTAAACACAGGATATTCATAAACATTTTCCAGCAAAGGATGAATCTTGACCTTCAGCCAAAGAGATTAAGGTCATGTAGAAGCCTTTACATAGATTCATAGACTACAGTTTCCTCAGTCTTTTCATATAAAGAGAAATTGTTATTCCATGATTGTTGGAGAGTATTTTGTAAATGAATCCAATGAACATAAGCTCTACCAGGACAATCTACATTCTGTGAGGGAAAGGGCATACTGGTTATTTTTCTACTGTGTGCTGTAACTTCACCACAGTCCCTAGAGAATAATAATTATTTAGAGATATTTATTCCCTTTATTTTATCCTTAGAAATAATTGTCATTGAGTTCATAGGATTTTTCTGAATGTTGGAAATTAAGCAGCAATAAAGACATGAAATTTTTGTCAGGAAGATCATATGCCCTTAGTGTGACAAATGAGATGAAAGCAAAAAGTGAGGAGACAAAGTTTCCTTCAAGTAGCCATAACAGTTATGAAAGAATCAGAGCAAGGATCAGGGTAACATATGAGAAATTTGTCTAGATACTTGAATAACTTGAGGATGGATTAGATAAATGATAGGTAATAGATAGATGGATAGGTCATTAAAAAATTTATAAACTCACCAATGGACACCAGATGATTGATACTCTCCAGCATAACATCTCTGAGCAGCTTTTTCTGGGTTATGTCCAGCATAGCCCACTCTTCCTGGGTGAAGTCTATAGCTACATCCCTGAAGGTCACTGATTCCTAAATTAACAAAGGTATTTGGGTTCAGAACGGACATCACTACTAATATCCAGCGTTGGTTGGTTGAAATGACAGCAGTGAGGGAGGGAAAGTCTTGTGTATAAAAATCTCAAGCTGTGTTTGGGATTCCGGCCAGATCATTCTCACTGCTAACGTGGCATCTGTCTTTCAGATACACTCATACACTCACAGAGACAAACACTCTGAATATATAAAACCTCAACATGGCACAATATTTCTTAACATATAGTGTGATAAATCCTAAAAATTTGCCCACAAACTGATAATAATAACTTCCAAATGGAGACCATAAAATTTGCTCTTCAGAATTGGTAGCTTAATCTCTCTTCATCAGTTTCAAGGAAATCCACAGACTTATCACAAGGGAAGCATTATTCATGATCTGCCACTTTTTTTTGATCTGCCACTTTTTAACAAAGCTATGGTTCAATCATTCCCTTCTGCCCTATCAAAATATTTTGCTTTCTGTCTTACATTCCACCTTATTTTGGCCAAGTTACTTGCCTCAACACTGACCTTTGTCCTATTAAAAGAGTTTTCCATCACTGCAGACTAAACTCTGAAGAATCCTAACATACATTTGTGGTGACCACCCAAATCACTGATGTGCCACCCCCACTATATGGTCCCAAATGGTAAGATAACCATATCCACAACTCTGGAAACCTGAGTATCCATCCACTTCCACAGGTATTTGCTTTAAAGTAACCAATCCCTGACTCCTGTGAAAAATCTACTAACCTTCACCCCTTCCCCACATTAAAATCAGAATCCTATGTGTTCCTTTTGCTCTGTTTATTGCTGCTGACACAAAAACAAGAGCTGTTCATGCTTCCCACCCATTCCACATGGCTGCCCTCTTTCCCTAGGATCTGGGAGTAATGCACTCCTTTTTTCATGCATTATTGACTTGTTCCTCCATTGTGTGATACCTAACCTCCACCTGAACCCACATTTAAAAGCCACCTTAACTAATTTGAGGCATCTTCAATGACCTCAGTTTCCTCATCTATGAAATGGTTTTACAAACTTTTACAAGGTTTGAAAAATCCAATGATTCCTAGCTAACCAACACTTGTCAAGTACAGGTGATAAATCTGTTGTTTATTAAAATGACAGAAAGACTTGAAGCCATATGCATAACTGCAGAATGGTACAGGCTTTGTACATACAGCATTTGGAAATAGAAGGCTCTTCCTTCTTCAACTCTGCAAAATGCAGGTGTTTATTGTGAGATATGAACATAAGCTGCTCAGTAGTAAAAAACAGGGGTCCCTGAGACTGCTATAAATTACAGTCCTAGTCCTCCTACTCTTGTGGTAGAAGACTTCCCATACTCAGTATTCTCCTGGATCTCCAAACTGCAATTTTCATTGTGTCTCATGTCTATTCATCATAACTCTCTGTTAAAGGATAAAAGAGACTATTTGTTCTGGCCTCTCTCTCTCTCTCTCTCTCTCTCTCTAGTTCTTCAAATATCTTCACAGATTCTAAAATATTACTATACTTACAATGCTTCTGTATACACAGCTTAAAATAAGAAAACCATATTCCTTCTTTATTGCTTCCACTTACAAAGTTGTAGAAGTGTTTTTTATGTTGTTGTTTTGTATGCTGTATGGCAGGGTCACATTTCACAATTTTTCCATGTGAGTATTCCATTATTGCAGTATCATTTGTTGAATTTTTGTTTGTTTGTCTTTGGGAAGTGCATGGACTGGAAATCACAGTGTTTTCCCACATGTTAAGCAAGAATCCTACCATTGAACTACCTTGCACTCCCATAGAAGTGAATGAGTGAATTACTTCAACATTGAGACCATGAGCTTCATGAGGAAAATAAATACTCTCACATCTCTTCTGTGAATGCACAGCCTTAATAGAAGCTGGAACTAATTAGTGTAAATGTTGGAAGGTGGGAGATTATGTCTTACTCAGTTCCAGGCCCATGATAATTGTACTGTCTTTAGTATACTTAAACGGTTCTCAAATATGTGAATATCTCATGAGCATACCTAGAATGGGTCAAGCCAATAGTATAAATCTTCATATTCCTAAACATGTATTTAAGTAGAAATACCAATTCCCTACTCACCAGTGGTTGCATTGTCAATAGTTCCACTAACTGTCTTCCTCTGGATTTTCACTCTCTGACAGCCCAAGCACGAAACGGTCACTACTGAGAATCATGAAAGAAGCAAAGATTCAAGGTTTGCCCACAATTTGCACACCCAACTGTCATTTATACCCAAAACTTCATCTGGAAGTAACCCTACCAGTCCAACTTACAGAAACATGTAGTGTGGTGTAAGAGAAACAAGGAAAGATTCTCATCTCCTAAACTCAAATAAAAGAATGTTAAGGATGCTTTTGCTAATAATGAAGTGAGTACAGATATCATATAGGTAGAGACATGAAACTCATGGAGTGTCATATGTTAATTATACCATTGTGTTCAGAGTTTTTCAATCACCTCCATGATTCTTAGATATCCATAACTCATGCCATATGCGGATCTGGTCTTTACCTCAGGTAAATGCTGTTGAAATTCTCAGATTTAAATATTCTTGTTTTATGCTCTAACATTGGTTCTCCCCCTGCTATCCTCACCCTCCAGACCCTCACTCCTTTCTTGCTATATCCTGCCACTGCCTTTGTGCATGCAGCTGCCCTAAATCATTTTGGTTTAACCCATCAGGGTTTCTGGAAAGATCATTCCCTAAATCCCCTAAACCCTGACTTTTAGATCTTTCCATAAAGGATTTTTGTATCAGTCATACAACTTAAAAATTATTTCATGATATGGCTAATCAATTTCATGATAAGGATCTGTGATGTCCATCCTCCAAATGATGGCCCCAAATATCCTGTATAAGAAAGCATCAGGAGTATGTGGGTCATAAGTTTTCTGTCATGTCCCATGAACTTCAGAAGGCATAGAGGCTCAGGAAATAGAGAATGAAGGGGTTTGTGAGGATATCTAGTGGCTCTTTCTAATAACTTAGTAATGTGGCTGCTGAAATCCTGTTCCATATTAATCATCATTTGTGGGAACATGTTTGCATTTCTCTTTTCTTCTCTGTATATCTCATGTGTGTATCAGAGTGTGTGAGTGTGTGAGGGAAAGAGAGAGAGAGAGAAAGCACTAATAGTTTATTACCAGTAAATTACCTTTAAAACATTGTTAATAGCTAAATGTATTTAATGTACAAATGATAATAATTTCACATAAACAATAATAGTCTTAACTCACTAATTTGTATCTGAGTTCCAGTAAAAAAATTATGTGTTACTCTGCTTGGTGATTAACTGTATTTATTTAAATCTCTCAATGATCCTGTTATTTATGGCTTATTTCCCAATTTAACAAATGACATGATCAGATGTTCAGAAAATTTTAGTATTATGAAACAATTACATGGCTAGAAAATGACATGGCTAGAATTTGAATTTAGCTCTGCCTGTTTTCCAAGCTTAAATTCTTGGGGCTTTTGCACACCACTCAAATCTCTTACCTGTGATGTCCCTCTCACATAAACATCAGAGTTTCCACCCTGTGACCACAATCTCCTTTCCTAGTTTTCAACAAAAATACTCCCCACACCCAGATTCTCTTTCTGCATGGGGTGCTAAAGTACATTAACTTTTCTCAACAAGCATCATCCTTGATTTCTCCGCATTTATACTGCCCAGTTTAGTCTACAGATTGTAATTTTAACAGATATTTACCAAGACCATCATTATATCCCTCTGACCATTTACAACACCTACAATCAAATCTTCCTCCAAATACCTGCAATTTTCCATGACTGCATCTGGCACAGTTCTTGAGTAAGATATTGCCACTGGTCTGAACACCTGACCCCCATGAGCTCCCATTCTGACTTGTGAACCAGAGTGATGTTTTGGGTCCCCTGGAATTAATGTCAGTTCTGAAAAAGTGTCTAATAATCCCAAAAATACCTGATAATTTCCTTTTCGCTGATGCACAGTTACCTTGGTAAAAGGTTGTACATCTCCTTGGGGAAGACTTGGAGGAAGATTAACAGTATTAATTTGAGGAAGTGTAACAGGGTCCTCCCCCAAAGGGATCTGCCCTTCCCTTCATTAATGGGACTCTGGATCTGGAAACAGTCTCAAGTCTGGAAATTGATTAAGGGACCACGACTCTCAGTTTTTGTAATTCAATTTAGACTTCTGTTCACTTGAACCAGAACTCTTTAGTTTATACAGCTCAAACAAGAATTCAGCAGACTGCCCATCTATTGTACTTCTAGGTACCCCATGATTTACTAGCCAATGCCACAAGTCTTTGTTTAGTCAGATTCTTTTGACTCCTGCTTTGAGTCAGCTGTCTATTGTGATAGCCACATCCACCTTGTCTTTGGCAATTAAGTGCTGCCCCCTGATTGCTGCCATCTCGGGATCCAGTCTTCCCCACTGTGTTTAAGGATTCCAGCTCAGTGACAGCAGTCCCCACTATATCTGACCCACAGAAAAGTGCAAGTACAGAGCTCTTCAGGGATGATGACGCTAGTCTCACAAATTTATTTTGCACAGTTATGGTAAGAGGTGCATCCTCCAGACATTCCTGGAGTGTAAGAGCATGCTTTGCATGAAAAATCTACTCTAACATTACAATCCCATAAGCCTCTGTATCCCCTCATCTACATTATAACGGTGCCATTCTGACATTTTAACCTTAGGTAATTGTGGCATATTTCTCAGGGATTGGAGCCTAGCCATACTTAAAAAATTTTAATCATTTCTGCATTCTCTCCCTGCCTCTCATGTCTGTAGCCTGACTCACTGTTCCCCCTTCCCCCTCTCGTCGTAAACCGCCCATCTCAGTAGCTTATCACAAAACCACAGGCCTTCCTGTTATTCTGTTCTTGCCTCAAGCCCTCTTCTGCCGCCTTTGCCTAGCAACTACCTTTTAGCTTGTGTGATTGGCTCCCTGAACCCTCTACCCTCTCCCCTACTCCTCCCCCCTGTGCAACTGTATATAACCTGAGCTCCCTGGAGCCTCGTGGTCTCCTGTGCACTTGAGCTCCCTCAGTACTTATAGCTTATACCATGTAACAATAAAGAAGCTTTGTGCTGATTAATTGGCCTCTGGCTCAAGTCCTTTAGTCCCCTAGCTGAGACGGCTAGGCTCTGCTTACCCAGGTTTGTTCCCTGCAAGCTCGCCCCCTAACCCACCCAGTGGTCTGGCCGCGAGGCAGCCCGGCTGAAGATATCCCGGCAGGTAATGACCACCTTTTGATCCAAGTTTCAGCTAACCATCCAAAAAAACTGTGAATGCCTTTTCTAACCCCTCAAGCTATAACATTGAATGCAGAATCTCTGCTTAATGAGCCCATATCAATAAATTCAGACTGATCCAGCTTTATATTCATTCCACCTCTAGCCCACACACTTGAAATCCATTGCCACACATATTCCCCTGATTTCTCTTTATATAAATTGGAAAACTCACACAGTTCTTTTGGAGTATAATGTACCTTCTTATGTGTCATATTTTGTACCTCATCTTTAAGGGCCTGTTGGGATTTTAGTCTAGTTACAGTTCTGGAAGGAATGAGGGGTTGGGTGGATCATGAAAATAATTAGAAGTGTCTTCCAAGCCATTTGCTTCAAGGCATTCATTTGCAATTTCATCTGGTGAAACAGGATTAATCACTCTAAGGCTAATCCCTTCAGGGGGAGGTAGGGTGGCCAACTACTCAGGGCAGGCTGGAGGTGGGGCCGCTATGTCCTCAGGGAAGACTATTACAGGGTTATCTAGAGTACACTCAGCATGAGTTAGGGTTTCAACCTCTCCACCCAAATCATTATCAATCCATATGTTACCATACCATTTTTCAGGGTCCCATTCCTTTCCAATCAATGCCCTCACTTTACTAGCAGACACCATGCAAGATTGAAATTTCAGTCTACCTTGTAAAGTTGCTACTCTAACATTAAGACTATGAGTCTAATTTTCAGATCTCTCAAGTCTATGGCTACAGGAAATAAGATTTTCCTTCAGGACACTCATAGAAGCATTTACATGTGTCAGACGGCACATAATCTTCTCATTTGAAGTCTTAAGCCCATCCTTTCCATTCATTGCTATATACAGTGTTCCCAACAACAACCAGCCAACATCTCTATACCTCCTATTTCCACAAAACTGCAAATGTGTCAAAAACATTATTCCCCAGAGCCTGGCTTCATACAATCAAAACATTAGAAGAATCGAATGGTCACCATTTGGACTATCTCATGTACCAACTCACTCCATGGGTTGGCAGTGTCACTCTGATTATGGGAATCAGAGTCTTTAGTGCCTTTGAGTCCAGTCAGAGTAGAAAAGCAATCATAAAAACCCAGTTTTAAGATTCTGTTTCTTAAGAACCACCCCACTCTCGATACCAAGCTATATAAGCTGGGGGTTCTCTAGAGAAACAGAATCGGCAGGAAATATTCGTAGATATAAAATTTATAGAAGTGACTCACATAACCGTGGGAATGTAGAGTCCAAAATCCGTAGGGCAGGCTGTGAAGCTGACGACTCTTATGAAGGGTCTGGACGAACTCCACAGGAGAGGCTCACCAGCCGAAGCAAGAAGAGAGACTGTCTCTTCTGAATCCTCTTTAAAAGCTTTCCAGGGATTAGATTAAATGTCATTTGTTGCAGAAGACACTCCCCCTGGCTGATTACAAATGCAATCAGCTGTGGAGGCATCTGACATGATGATGATTTAATTCTATGAAATGTCCTTATAGCAACAGACACACAAGCACTTGCCCAACCATACGAGTCACCTGGCCAACTTGACACATTAACCTGACCACGACACCTCCTATTAAGCAGATGATTTGCATAATTTGCCAAATTACACTATAATATCATAAAATCTTCAAATATCCCTTCATACATACACACTAGTTATTTCTTCTGTTCTATTAAATAGAAAAGTCATGTTACTTCTGGCTAAAGTGAATGTCTCCAATTTATCTGAATAAAACTATAAAATAAATTAAATCTTTATCAGAAACCTCTCCCTTCCTTCATATCCATCTCATCAGTTAGGTTCATTTTTGCCTCTTCTATATTGGAAAAAATTCCTCAGAATTAATTTTCTTTCATCTTATTTCCCTACAGATCTTTCCTTGGCAAACTAGAAGTGCACTTACCATATTCTCACATGCACCTCTCAGCCTTTGACTCACAAAAATCTACACTGATATCCTCATTTACAAAACTTGGATCTCCTGTTTTTTATTTTATCACTAATCTCCTGATAAATTAAATCCTTGCATGAAACCAAAGAATTGGACTATGATCTCTTTTTGGAATTTTCTTTTTCCTTGATTTCTCTGGAGTACAGTCTCTCGATTATTTTCAAACAACTCTGGACACTCCTTTTCCATGTTTGCTCAAAAGAACTCCTCAAACAACACCATTGAACTATCGTGAAGCTAAATGCTAACTCCTCTTGTCTCCTCATTTCTGTGGAGGGCCAGGAGCAATAAATCAGGCCCAAGCAGGAAAAGTCCCCAAAGATCTGGGGCAGAATGTCCCCCAAGAGTTAAACAATGAACAATGTTAGGAAACTGAGGGAACAGGATGTGTTTTGGCAACAGCTAACAGCATTTTTCTGCTTCTGTGATTAAGTTTGCTTGCTAGCAACTGCAAACCAGGATATGGTTTTAGCCTTTGTAAGCTCACTTTGAAAACATCTGGGGCTGCTCTCTGAATCTTCCTTCTTGGAGGTTTCAGAGGCAGTTGCTGGCCGACTAATAAAGACTCCAAAATGGCTTGTAATTTTGAATTGTGTGGTCTCTGTTTTGGTGCAGCCCACAACATTTTGAAGCCCCAGTGAGATTATTTCTAATGGGACATCTGGTGACCACTGGTCCTGGAATTACCCCCCAGAATCAAAGTCCAGCCAAGGGAACGGCCTTGGAGAGATGTTCCTCCACCCCAGGCAAGGACCAGGGACCATGCCAGTCCTACAGGACCCTTTGAAAATTATACAAAATCTGGTGGAGTCATCTGTTTATGGAAACTTCACCTGTGAGTACAGGTCTGTTATTGGATCTAGTGAGGACCTCTGCAAGGCTGGACACAGCATTATTTCCAGGGTCCAGTTCTGGAATGAGACATTGCCTGGGACTAGGGGTTAGGAATTATTTAGGGATAAGGCTTTGTTTGTTTTGTCCCTCCTCTCAACTGTTGGTCTCATCACATTCTGTGCCATTCTTATCATAATTGCCATGGGTCAAGTTCATCTGTCTGTACTCCCCTTCAATGTTTTTCAAAACATTTCCAGGAATTTCAGTGGAAGGCCAGATACTATGGAGCCCCTGTCAACGCCTTTGACTTGGAAAAGTTCTGCTCATTGGTGTGGCCAATTTTTGGTTCTGGGTGGCCTTCCAAGGGAACCATAGACCTATCTATAGCTTATAGAGTCCAAAGGTTGATTTTCTGGTAATCTAGGCCATTCTGACCAAATTCCCCATATACTAATTTGGATTGAAATTTTAACAGAAAAACCCAAATGCTTATGGTCTTGCTTGGAGTCCCAAAAAGGAAGACCCCCAAGAGGCAAAATGGCCCTCTCAATAAAAACCTCTCAAAAGAAAAGACTAATGGAATCCCAGTATTGACAAGACCATTGGAGGATTCACTCTTGATGAACCCTCCCCCATACCCAACAGCCCCTCAGCCCGCTCTAAGACCAGAGGGGAGAAACGGCCAAAAGGCAGCAACCAGCCCTTTTGATAGCCAGGAGGTGACCTTCAGTCACCCTTCTTCTGGTTCACAATCACCAGATTCTTCCAGAGCTCCAATTTTGCCCTTGAGGCAAGTTGGCCCTGCCCTTGGGGCTGACTGCCCACCTTTCATGGTCTATGTCCCCTTTTCCTCTAGCGATCTGTATAATTGGAAAAACCAGAATCCCTCTTTCTCTGAAAAGCCCCAAGGGCTCATCTCCCTCTTGGAGACTGTCTTTTTTACCCGCCAGCCCACCTGGGATGACTGCCAACAGTTCCTCCAGGCCCGCTTCAACTCCGGGGAACAAGACAGAGTTGGGAGAGAGGCAAGGAAGTTCATTCTTGGACCTGATGGACAACCACCTACTGAATCAACCTGATTAGAGGCTGTGTTCCCCTCCATCCATCCTGGATGGGACCCCAACACTGTTGGAGGTAAGCACCCTCTCGATCGGTATTGCCAGACCCTGCTGGGGAATATGAGCAGTGGATAAGAAGCTGACCAAATTATCTCAGGTAAATGAAACTGTACAAAAGTTGGGCAAATCTCTGGCTGCTCTTCTTGAGTGCCTCCTTGAGGCATACTGCTTGTACACTCCTATAGATCAGGAGGCGCATGAAAATAGGCAAGCCGTAAATATAGCATTTGTCTCCCAGTCGGCCCCAGATATAAGAAAACAGTTACAGAAATTAGAAGGATTTGAGGGTAAAGTGCTTTCTGAAATGACAGAGATTGCCCAAAAGACTTTTAATAACAGCGATGACCTCGGGACCATGCAGTCCAAAAAAATACCCAAAATTTTAGTATTCACAATGGCTTAACAGGAAAAACAAAAAGGTAGGAGGGAAACCAATGAAAAAAGAAAGGGGAAATGAAAAAGGTTGGGCCTAGGTGCAAACCAATGTGCCCACTGCAAAGAGAATGAACATTGAAAAATGAATGCCCTAAAAGAGGATTTAAAGGACTGAAACCCGGCCCCATGGTAGTTGAAGAGGCAAATTGACAGGGCTGGGGCTCCAATCCATTGAGTCCCTGGGAGCCCACGGTTAACTTAGAAATTGGGGACAAGCCTATAAAATTTCTTGCGGATACTGGGGCAATGTTCTACATCCTCCAGCAAGCAGAAGAGCCCACACCTAAGGAAAAAAATCCCCATACAGGGAGCAACGGGAAAGACAAAGTCTTACCCATGGACTAAGACTAGGATCACTAACCTTGGGGAAGGAACTGTCACCCACTCATTTCTTGTAATGCCAGAGTGTCCATACCCCCTTTTGGGGAGAGAACTACTCTAGAAATTACAAGCCACCATCTCTTTCAAAAACGATTTGGCCGAGTTCTCCTTCAATACAACCCCCTTGGCAATCCTCCTCATTTGCCACTTATGTGCTCTCATAAAACCAGTGGGTAATGTGGAAGGCCAGGAGCCATAAATCAGGCCTCAGCAGAGAAAGTTCCCAAAGATCTGGGGCAGTATGTCCCCAAGAGTTAAACAATGACCAATGTTAGGAAACTGAGAGAACTGGATTTGTTTTGGCAACAGATAACAGCATTTTTCTACTTCTGTGATTAAGCTTGCTTGCTAGCAACTGCAAACCAGGATGTGGTTTTAGCCTTTATAAGGTCACCTTGGAACCCTCTTGGGGCTGCTCTCTGATTCTTCCTTCCTGGAGATTTCTAAGGCAGTCGCCATCCAGCTAATAAAGACGCCACTCTTTCAGTGTGGCCCACAACAATTTCCTACACTGTACTGATTTGTTCATATATTTAGTCCATTTTATTAATTTCTCCATTTGCTGTCTCTAAGTTGAAAGACAAAAAACACTTTCCCATCTTTGTTAGTTTGCAAGCTGTTGAAATGCAAGAGACCACAGCTTGAACAGCTAATAAAAAAGGAAATAAAATACATTGCAAATTTACAGTTCTAAGGAAGTGGAAGTGTCCAAATTAAGGCACCAACCAGAGGTTACCTTCACTCAAGAAAGGCTGATGGGTCAGGAACACCTCTGTCAGCTGGGAAGTCACATGCCTGGCATCTTCTCATTTCTTGCTCCTGGGCTGTGTTGCTTTCAGCCTCTGTTCCTCTGGGGGTTCCTTACTTTGCTTCTCTGGGGTTGGTTTTTGCCTCTTGGCTTCCCTTGGCTCTCTCCAGGTTCTGTCTTGCTTAACATCTCATAGCAATGTCTGCTGGGAGATGCTGGGCTCCAGGCATCTCCAAATATCATTGTCTCTATTCTCCATGTGTCTGAATCTGTGCCAGCTCTGCTGTGAAGTTTCTTTCAGCTCTCAGGCTTCTGTCATTTCTAACCCACTCCAAAATGTATCCTCCTTCAAAGGATTCCAATAATCTTATCAAACCCCACCTGGAATGCATGGAGTCACATCTCAACTAATCAAAAGATTATACCCACAATTGGGCATGTCATCTCCATGGGAATATTCTAATAAAAATTTTCCACCCTGAAATACTGACTCAAGATTAGGTGAAAAAGCTGCTCCACACAAGATTGGATTAAAATTAGCATGGCTTTTCTTTCCTTTCAAATTGACACACCACTCCATTCTCATTTTCTCTCAATATCAGTTTAAATGTTAAGCCCTCAGAGACCTTTTCATTGAATTTCAACAGAAGTTAGCCTTTCATTTCCATTCCTACTTAATTGTTATCTTATTACTCCCTCAAGCAAGCCATCCAATTTGCCATTATAAATCTATCTACCTATCTATCTATCTCTCTATCTATCTATCTATCCCCATATCCAACTATCCATCACACTTTCTATTTAATTCCTCTCTCACTTACTTGTCTAAATGCAGAAAATCAACCTCTGAATGCTCAGATCAGACAAGTTTCTCTTTGACCACTACTTATACATTTGAATACAGATATATCATTTTAAAACTTCTTAACATCCCCTGATAATGCATTCTCCGAATGCCTAAATCAGATTAAACAATTATCTTTTGGTTAAATGTTAATTTATGAAAAAGAGAGGTCTGTCATTCATGGTAAAAATTCTCCTCAACACTCACCAGAACTCAAATAAGTTGGGAAATTCAAGGAAACTAAGTCTCTTTTGAGTATTCTGGCTCTACACATTGTACTCAGAGCTTCTTTCTTTCCCTACCTTCTAAAAATACTGGTTCAAAAGCAAACTCTCTTTTTATGCCATTGATAACTTAATGAAACATAGACTCTGAATAACCCACCTTGATTAAGTGGAATGCCAATTATGATAAGTCCAAAGAACTTATGTCTAATTTATAAAATATTGACCTTCTGTCAGGTAAATTGCATAGCTGCAATAGAGGAAAACAGATTAAGTCATTTAAATCATGCCATTCCTCTAACATCCTAAAGACAACCTATATGTGTGTTCATAGCAACCTCAGTTTTTGTGGATTTTTGTGGTTCTGTGCAATAATGTAGGCAATCTGCAGAAAGAGAATCCTTCTTGTTTTTTACTTCTTAGAGGACTTGCAATCTACCAAACTTTCCTCAGGTTGTGAGCATCTGGAGTGACATTAAATAAAGAGAAACATTTCTGCTGATATTTTATACTAAAAGAAAAAGTATATTGTACCATTCTAGAATGTAAATATATTATTACCAAGAAAAAAAAGAACATTCATTGTAGGTCTCTTCAAGCCAGATTTAGCTGATATCCCAGGACTGGAGAGTTGACAAAAGCTTAAAAATATTAGAGATTATTGTAGTAAATGAGCATTTTATTACTGATTTTAATATAAATAAGATGTGTTTTAACAAATCAAAAATCTCAAAATTGAAAAAATTATGGCATCTCTTTAGATATAAAGATTTATTAAGATGTCAAACAGGTATATTTTCATTTTAGCTTCTGGTCTTTGACACTGAAAGGAAAATTTTAATACTTTATATTTTAAAATGCACTCTGTGGAAATTTTTAAAAAGCAATAGGTTTATTTTTAATAGCAAGGATTTTAAGTCATCAAATTTAAAGTTCCATTGTTCTCTTGTGTATTCCTATGTTTATTAAGCTAGTTACACAGTAAATTTCTTGACACAAATGATGACCCCCTTTGATCATAAATGAATATGTGATGATGCATAGATGAACATAAATTTGAGGTAAACTCTGTGGAGAGAGATGAAGTAAACAGAAAGATGTAGACAGTCGAGTTCCAGGAATATGGCAGAATAGGATAGGTTGAGTTCTCCTCTGCTTCAAGGAGAAGCTACAGAAGGGATAGGAAGGTGACTGAGATGGCAATTCCAGGGTGTAAGTGAACTGGAAGAGTCTTCTACACCACATAGGGAGGCCCTGGTTGCAAAAGCTGGAGAATTGAGACATGGAGAGCCAGAAACCACCCAGCTGGTGTAAATGGCCTAACACACCCCTTTCCAAATGGAAGATGGGAGCCCTTAGGGGTGCATGGATGGAGAGACAAGGACTAGGAAGTAAGCCAAGCTGCATACCTTGAATGTGCTACCTTCACTGAATGTGCTACCTTCACTGAATGTACTACCTTCACTGAATGTGCTACCTTCACCAGAGCAGCCCTGCAACACGTGACTGACTCCACACACCTGAGTGCCATCACATGTATCCTGTCCCCAGGCTCCAAGCACCCCTGCACCTTCACCAACACTTCCCTCCACATGTACCCACTCCATACCCACACCCCAAGCACACCCATGCCTGCCCCAGCCCAACCCACCTCTCCTGTGCAAGTGCAGTCTTTCCCTGCCCCTCCTGATACCCACTTTCCCCTCCCTGCCCCCTTCAGGCAGTCACCAGGGCATAAAGGCTGTGGATGCTTACCTTCATACCCAGGCTACAATCGCCCCCAGCCCATTCAGTCACACAAACTTACCCTGCCCCCTCTGAGCTCTATGCACAAGTATATCAGTTTACAGCCCTTCCAGATCTGCACATGCATAGTACCCCCAATCATGTCGCCCAGCTCTGGGCAACAACAGACTTGCTTCTCTGGGCCAAACCCACAGGTACAACCCAAACCTGCTGCCACTGAGCTCTGTTCATGTGCACATGAGGGCCCTGTCCCTTAGAACAGCACACATCAAGGACCCACCCACCAAGACCCATATACCCACACAGCTATATATTCCCCATTCTGTGTGCCCACCAATTTGTGCACGGACTTCTTGACCTCTGCACCTCAATACCTTGCCCCACTAATGTGCACACTTTTCCCATTCCCAAACTCCCTAACACAAGTGCTCTGCTCCTACACCTGGCTGGTACTTCCGTGTGCATCTTGCTACATAGACCCTACTCTGCACACGTGTGCACACATGTTCAAACCCTCCTCCACACCTGTGCATGAATATCAGGGCACCACCCACCAGATGCTACCACCACCCACACCCACCCACATCCTTCAACCACTGTGACCCCTGACCATGCCTACATGCTCAAACATCTGCATCAAGGACCCTCTGGATCCTCCCATGTGCAGGGACACACCCATGCCCTGCCCCACTATGCCCTGACCTCTGAGACACCTACCTTACACCCTGATGCCCACAACTCCCTGTTGTGGGGCACACTGAAAGAGAGACCACACAATTCAAAGGTGCAAACCAATTTGGAGTCTTTATTAGCTGGTTGGTGATTGCCTAAGAAACCTCCAAGAAGGAAAATTCAGATAGCAGCAGCCAGAGGTTTCCAAGGTGTGCTTATAAAGGCTAAAATGATGTTGTGGTTTTGCAGTTGCTAGCAAGCAAGTGTGATCATAGAAGCAAAAAAAAAAATGCTGTTAGCTGTTGCCAAAACACAGCATGTTCCCTCAGTTCCCTAACATTGGTTATTGTTTAACTCTTGGGGACATTGTGCCCCAAAGTTGTGGGGACTTTCCCTGCTTGGGCCCGATTGATTGCTCCTGCTTGGGCCTAATTGATAACTCCTGGCCCTCCACACTCCCCTGATCCACACACCCACCTACATCCTACCAGCACACCAGCCCCTGTGCACCCACACAGCCTCCCCATACACCTCCACAGTGTTCTACCTCTATGTCCCCCATGCTGCACACCACTCCTGTACTCCATGGTTAGCCTGAGCTGCACCACATACTCACAGTCCCTGCATTGCACCTCCAAAACCTTCTGACCCATAGCCCATTTTCACAGGCAACAGCATAGTGTCCCCAAACTCTGCCTATACCTGCTCTGCAATGCATCACTTCATTGTTATGCCCCACCAGCATGCTTTATCCTGCTCCACTTCGATGCCACAAATACAAAGCTTTAGACTACTGAAGGAAATCAACTTCCAAAATAAACCTATCAAGATATTTACATGCTGTGAAGCCAATAGAAGATCACTAAGAATATCTAAATGCAGACAGATACAACCCAGCTTAATGACCAAATTAAAACACCAGAGGAGACACAGACATTGGAGCAACTAATCAAAGATGTTCATATACATCTACAAAATAAAATAAATGAGCTTGTTAATGACATAAAGAGATCAAGAAGACATTAGAAGAACAATTAAGAGGAATTGGAATGAATAAAGAGAAAAATAGCACATATCACAGAGATTAAAAATGCTTTAGACAACTAAAATATATACTAGAGACTCACAACAGCAGATTTTAAGAGACAGAAGAAAGAATAAGCAAACTAGAGGACAGGACAACTGATTTCAAACATTCAAAACAGCAAATGGCAAAAAGGATGGAAAACTTTGAATTGGAGTTCATGGAAATGATGGGCAAAACAAAGCATAAGAACATAAGATTCACTGATGTCCAAAGGGGAAGAGAAGAGTAAAGATGAGAAAGATTAGTTGAGGATATAATGGGAAAAAACTTCCCAAACCTTATAAAGGACATAAATATATGTGTCAAAGAAGTTTGATGAACTCCAAATAGAATAAGCCTAAATAAGCCCTCCCCAAAACTACTAATCACTCTGTCAAATGTTGAAGAGAAGCAGAAAATCCTGAAAGCAGAAAGAGAAAAATAATCTACTACTTACAGGGGGAGCCACATAAGACTGAGTTCAGACTACTCAAATGGCACCATGGAGGTGGGAAGACAGTGGTATGATATATTTATGATCCTGGAAGAGAAAGAATTCCAACAACAAAAAATCTGTATCCAGCCAAATTGACCTTCAAAACTGAGGGAGAGATGAAAATTTTCACAGAAAAATCCTGAAAGAATTTGTTAACAAGAGACAAGCCCTACAAGAAATACAAAGGGAGTTCTGCCCGTTGAAAAAAAAAAAAAGTCAGGAGTGGGAGGTCTGGAGGAGGGCACTGAACTGAAGAGTACCAGTAAAAGTAACTTATAGGGTAAAAAACAAAAGAGGAAAAAGAATATATAGATCTGACAAATAAAATCCAAAGAATAAGATAGTGGTGTTCTAGTTTGTTAACTGCCAGAATGCAATATACCAGAAATGGAATGGCTTTTTAAAAGGGGAATTTAATAAGTAGCATGTTAACAGTTTTTAGACCATGGAATTGTCCCAATTAAAACAAGTTTATACAAATGTCCAATCTAAGGCATCCAGGGAAAGATACCTTGATTCAAGAAGGCTGATGAAGTTCAGGGTTTCTTTCTCAAGTGGAAAGGCACATGGCAAGCACAGTCAGGGCTTCTCTCTCAGCTGGATGGGCACATGGTGAACACAGCATCATCTCCTAGTTTTCTCTCCAGCTCCCCAGGAGGTGCTTTCCTTCTTCATCTCCAAAAGTTGCTGGCTGGTGGACTCTGCTTCGTGGTTCTGCAGCGTTCTCTGTTGTGGCTTTCTCATGGCTGTCATTCTTTACTGCTTTCTATAAATCTCCTTTTCTCCAAAGTGTTTCCTCTTTTATACTATTCCAGTAAACTTATCAAGGCCCACCTAGAATGGATGGAGGCATGTCTTCACCTAATCCAGTTTAACAACCACCCTTGGTTGAGTCATATCTCCAGGGAGATTATCTAATTAAAATTTCCAACATACAACACTGAATAGGGATTAGAAGAAACAGCTGCTTTCACAAAATGGGATTAGGATTAAAACATGGCTTTTCTAGGGTACATATATCCTCTCAAACTGGTGCATTCCACCCTCTGAACCCTAAAAGAGACATGCTTTTCCCATATGCAAAATACATTAATTCCATCACAATATCAGAAATCCTTAAACTATTTCAGTAGCAATATAAATCAAATACAAAGTTAAAATTACAGGCATGGTCTGTCCTAAGGCAAAATTATCCTCAGGCTCTGGACCTGTGAAACTCAAATAAGTTATTTGATGCCAACATTCAAAGAAGGAACAGTCACAGGATACCTATGCTTGTTTCCATAGGGAGAAATTGGAAGAAGCAGAGGGGTCACTGGACTCATACAGTTTTGAAAACCCACAGGGCAAAGTCCATTAAATTTCAAAGTCTGAGGATCATTTATCTTCAAAACTTTAGAAAGCAGCAGTCCCACACTTTCCAAGGGCCTACACAGTGGTCTGCCTCTTTCTGAATCAACCTCGGGGCACATTGAGGAGACCACCTTTTTCTCAACTCCACCTTCTCCAAACATGAGGGCCACACCTGGGTTCTCTGCCATTTCTGGGGCACACACTCAAACCCTCCATGTGGTGGAAGCCAGGCTCTCCCCAGTCCCCAAGGAGCATGCTATACTTTCTCCAAGGCCTGAGGTGCCACAACCCTTCCAATGCAATGAGGTGGGAGGCTTATCCTCTGATTTCAGGGCAAACTCACCCTCTCCATATATATGGATGGGTCCAATCGCTCTAACTTTGAATGTTAATGGACTAAATTTATCAATTAAAAGATACAGATTGGCATAATGGATTAAGAAGTATAATCCACCTGTATGTTGTGTATAAGAGACTCATCTTAGACACAAGGATACAAATATATTGAAAGTGAAAGGATGGAAATAGATCTTCCATGCAAGTTATAACCAAAGGAAAGCAGGAGTATCTATACTGATATCAGACAATATAGACTTTAAAAGAAAAGACATCATAAGAGACAAAGAAGGACACAATATAATGATTAAAGGGACTATCCACCAAGAAGAAATAAGAATCATAAATGTTTATGCTTCCAATCAAGGAGCTCCAAAATACAATAGACAGACAGTGGTAAAACTGAAGTGATGATAGATGTTTCAATAATAATAGTAGTAGACTTCAAAACACCACTCTCTTCTATAGATAGAACAAACAGGCAGACGATAAACAAGGAAATAGAAAAGCTAACATTTTGATTAATAAATTAGACCTAACAAACATATAGGGTATCACACTCCAAAACAGCAGGATATATATTCTTCTCTAGTGCTCATGGAATTTCTCCAGAATAGATCATAAGTTGGGGAACAAAACAGGTCTTTATAAGTTGAAAAAAAATTAAAATTATTGAAAGCACTTTCTCAGATCACAATGGAATGAAGTTGGATATCATTAACCACTAAAAAATGAGAACTTCCACAAATATGTGGAGATTAAATAACACACTCTTAAACAACCAGTGGGTTAAAGAAGAAAATGCTAGAGAAATCAGTAGCTATCTGGAAACAAATGAAAAGAAGAATATAACATATTTTAACTTATGGAATGTGGCAAAGGTTATGCTGAGAGGGAAATTTATTGTCCTAAATGCCTATTTTTGAAAACAAGAAAGATCAAAAATTGAGAACTTAACTGCTCACCTGGAAGAACTTGAGAAAGAATAACAGACTAACCTCAAAGCAAGAAGAAAAATAACAAAAACTTACAGCAGAGTTAAATGAATGGAGAACAAAAGAACAATAGAAAGAATAAATAAAACCAAAACTTGGTTCTTTGAGAAAATCAATAAAATTACTGGGTCAATAGCAAGGTTGACAAGGAAAAAAAAGAGAGAGGATGCAAATAAACAAAATCAGAAATGAGAGAGGAGTCATTACCACAGATCCTGAAGAAATCATAAAAGGATACTATGAACAACTATATGCCAACAAACTAAATAACTGAGATGAAATGGACATATTCCTGGAAATGCACAAACAAGCTATGTTGACTCAGGAAGAAATAGAAGATATCAACGCACCAATCACAAGTAAAGAAATTCAAGCAGTCATCAAAAATCTTCCTACAAAGAAAAACCTAGGGCCAGATGGCTTCACAGGGAAGTTTTATCAAACATTCCAAAAATAACTAACACCAATCCTTCTCAAACTTTTCCAAAAAATTGAGGGAAAAGGAACACTACCTAACTCATTTTAAGAAGCTAACATCACCTTAATACCAAAACCAGGTAAAGATGCTACAACAAAGGAAAGCTACAGACCAATCTCCCTAATGAACATGGATGCCAAAATTCTCAACAAAATATTAGCGAATCAAATCCAACAATGCATTAAAAGAATTATACACCATGAACAAGTGGGGTTTATACCAGAAATGCCAGCATGGTTCAACACAAGACCATCAATTAATGTAATACAGCATATTCACAAATCAAAAGGGAAAAATCATGATTCACTCTTTAGATTCTGCAAAAGCATTCGACAAAACTCAACATCCATTTCTGATAATAAACATTTCAAAAGATAGGAATGAAAGGTAACTTCCTCAATATGATATAGGACATATATGAAAAAACAATAGCCAGCATCATATTCAATGGAGAATGACTGAAAGTTTTCCCCATAAGATCGGGTATGAGATAAGGATGCCCTCTGTCACCATTATTATTCATACTCTACTAGAAATTCTAGCTAGAGAAATCAGGGAAGAAACATAAATAAAAGGCATCCAAATTGAAAAAGGAGAAGAAAAACTTTCATTATTTGCAGATGTCATGATACTAGGAAAATCCTGAGAACTCTCCAACAAAGTTAACTTGAACTAATAAACAAATTCAAAATCAAGGTGAATTGGATTAAGGTGGCAGGATATAAAATTACTGTGCAAAAATCAGTAACATTTCTGTACATAAGCAAAGCCTCAACTATGGAGTCAATTAAGGAAAAAATCCATTTAAAATAGCAAGTAAAAAAACACAAGCACCTAGGAATGAACTTAAGTAATAATGTAAAGAATTTTATGCCAGGTTGAAAGGATTTAAGTACCTTCGAAAAAATGGTGTTTTATTCCTAATCAATCTGTGGAATCAACCATTTCTTTTGATCCCTATTCAATAATGCAGGTTGGAAACTTAGGTTATCTCAATGGAGAAGTGAATCACCCAATTACGGATATTAAACTTGTTTAGATGGAGACATTCTCCACCCATGCCAGGTGCGGTTTGATTACTTTACTGGAATCTTTAAAAGAGGAAGCATTTTGGAAAAGTCTAGAGATTCAGAGAGAACAGAGAATAATGACAGAATGATGGGAGAACAAAAGAACAAAGTCATAACAATGATGAGATGGTCACGAAAACTACCGAAGTCCACCAGCCAGTGACCTTTGGACAAGAAGAAGGAATATGTCCCCATGGCAGCTTCATGAAATAAGAAGTCTGGAGAGAAAGCCTGCTGTTGCTGCAATGTTTGCCACATGCCTTTCCAATTGAGAGAGAAACCCTGAACTTCATTGGCCTTTCTCGAGTGAAGTAAACCACTTGTTAGTGCCTTAAGTTGGACATTTTTACAGGCTTCCTTTAATTAGGACATTTTCATGGCCTTAGAACTGTAAACATGCAATTTAATACATTTCCATTTTTAAAAGCCATTCCCATTTCTGGTGTATTGTATTCCAACAACTAGAAACCTAGAACAGATTTGTATGGAGAAAACTACATATCATTGCTAAAATGTACCAAAGAAGATCTAAAAAAGTGGAAAGGCATTCTCTGCCTTTGGATAGGAAAGTTAAATATAGGTAAGGTGTCAATTCTACCCAAGTTGATTTAAAGATTCAATGTGGTACCAATAAAAATTCCAACAACTTACTATGAAGACTTGGAAAAGCTAATTACCAAATTTATCTAGAAGGGAAAGAGATGCTGAATATCTAAAAGCATCCAAAAAAGAAGAATGAAGTGGGAGGATTAACACTTCCTCATTTTTAAACTTATTATAAGGCCACAGTGGTCTAAATAAGATGGTACTGGCACAAAGATAGAAGTATTGACCAATGCGATTGAATTAAGAGTGCAAAAACAGACCACAAAATCTACGGTCAATTAATTTTTTGCAAGGCCCCAAAAACCCCTGAATTGGGATAAGTTCTTTAATAAATAGGCATGGGAGAACAGGATATTAATAACCAAAAGAATAAAAGAGGACCCTTACTTCACACCCTATCCAAAAATTAACTCAAAGTGGATAAAACACTTAAATATAAGAACTAGTACCATAAAGATTCTAGAAGAAAATATAGGGGAAGATCTTCAAGACCTATTAATAGGAGGTAGCTTCTTAAATTTTACATCCAAAACTGAAGAAACAAAAGAAAAGATAGATAGTGGGAAGGCCTCAAAATCAGAAGCTTTTGTGCCTCAAAAGACTTTTCAAAAAGGCAAAGAGGCAGCAAAATCAATGGGAGAAAATATTTGGAAATCACACGTTGGACAAAGATTTGATATCCTGTATACATAAAGAAATAATATAACTAAACAACAAAGGAACAAACTACCCTATTATAAAATGGGCTAAAGATATGAATAACCATTTTTCAGAAGAGCAAATGCAGATGACAAAAGCATGGGAAGAGATGTTCATTTTCATTATCTATAAAGGAAATGCAGATCAAGGCTACAAAGAGATACCATCTCACACCTGCAAAATTGGCTGCCATTAAGCAAATAGGAAATTACAAATGTTGGAGAGGATGTGGAGAAATTGGGTCACTTATGCAATGCTGGTGGGAATGTATAATTGTACAGCCACTATGGAAGACTGTTTGGCAGTTCCTTAGGAAACTAAATATCGAATTTCCCTAAAACATGGCAATAGCGCCGCTTGGTATATACCCAGAAGAGCTGAAAACAGCAACACAAGCAAACACTTACATACCTGTGTTCAAAGCAACATATTCACAATTGCCAAAAGATGGAAACAATACAAGTGCCCATTAACAGATGTGTGGATTAACAAAATGTGGTATATGCATATGATGGAATATTATGCAGCAGTAAGACAAAATGATATACTGAAGCACATGACAAGATGGATGAATCTTGAGAACATAAGGCTGAGTGAAATAAGCCAGACACAATAAAATAGATACTGTATGACTCCACGTTTATGACAATGGTAAAGGTAAAATTGGAGGCCTATAATACAGAATATAGGGGATTTAGAGAAACATAGAAGTTAGAGATGGATGGATGGTTAGCTAGTGAGGTTGAACTCAAATGTAAGGGAATAGACAGAAGTGAAGGCAGTTCCCTAGTAGGTAACAGACCTAACAGTGATATTACTATATTGAAGGAAAACATGATTGGAAGGAGGTATACAGATCTTAGGTCCCATTATTTAACACTATGAATATAAATAAGTTCTTCCATGAACCACTTCAAAGTTATGATTTTTGTACAAAGAGTGTTTAAGTTCAGGGTATAAGGGGGAAACTGCTATTGCATACTGTGGGCTATGTTTAACAGGAAAACATCAGCAGTGCCACAGCAAAATCAGGGGTAAATAAAGGGGGGAGGGACAAGACTTAAGGGGAGATTTTAAGTTCCTATTTTGTGGAGGTCTGTTTATTGTTTATCTTTCTCTTAGTAACAATGAAATAATCAAAAATTGAGAGTGTTGATGGACTGTGAACTTTGAACATTATACATGATACCTAATGAATGCAGGTGGCTGAAGGATACACTGACTGAGAAGTAAAATGATAAACAGTGGGGTATACATATGATCGGATATTGTGCTGCTACAAAAAGAAATGATGTTGTGAAGCACACAAAATTGTCAATGAAACTGTGGGACATTTGGTGGGGCCAGATATGCTAGAAAGAAAAAAGCAATTATTGTATGGTCCTATTTAGAAAATGCTTATAAGAAAACAGAGGCCTAGATTGTATGCTCTTGTAGCAGACACATTTTGTCCTGGGTTATTTCTAGATTTTGAAAGGCTGGTTTCTATGTATAACCTGATATTCAGAGATAAGAAGGAAGGGAATCAAATCAAGTCAGGATTAAGGTAATACAGAAAGCAGAGGTAAAGAAAACATTGTCTATATTTTAGAACCTCATTACTCTTCGAGACCAAAGTAAGAAGGTTTATTTTGTCCAGAATCTAAATTTTCTGTAGCACATAATCTATTTCAAACTGCCTATGTAGTTCATCTAAACAATCAAAACATAGGGAGCCCAGAATAAGAATGAGGGCCTTTAATCCTGTATAACTTAATGTAATGCTGGGATACATCTCAGAATACATTAAGCAGGTAATCAAAAAGTATTGGCAACACCAGGGTTATGCCCCCCAGTCTGGTGCATCCACACAGCTACATTCTCTCTGGCTGCTGGATACCCACATTCACAAGCATCAGTGTAATATCCCCAACCTGCATCTATACCTGCCTTGAAACAAATCACTGCACTGAGTGCTCCACCCCATACCCTGCTCCCGGCTGTACAACCATCCCACAAACACAAGGCCTTAGACTACTGAAAGAAATCAACTCTCAAAGTAAATCAATCAAGATATATTCATGCCATGAAGATCACTAAGCATATCACAATGCAGACAGATGTAGCCCTGCTTAAAGGCCATATTTAAACACCAGAGGAGGCACAGACATTGGAACAAGTAATGAAAGATGTTCATACAACTCTATTTAATAAAATCAGTGGGATTTAAAATGGCATAAAAGAGATCAAGAAGACAGTAGAAGAACATAAAGAGGAATTTGAAAGAAGAAATAGAAAAATTGCAGATATCACAGAGATTAAAGACTCTATTGACCAAATAAAAACCATGCTAGAGGTACACAACACCAGATCTGAAGAGAGAGAAGAAAGAATAAGTGATATAGAGGACAGGAAAACTGTCTTCAAAGACTCAAAACAGCAAACAGCAAAAAAGATGGAAAAAAATGAATTAGATCTGAGGGAAATGATAGACAAAACAAAGTACACAAATGTTAGAATCATTGGTTACTCAGAAGGAGAAGAGAGGAGGAAAGGGCTAGGAGCATTTTGATTGTTCCCATGGACATATGACCCATCCAATTGTGGCTGGTAACTTTTGATTAGATTATTTCCATGGAGCCGTGTCTCCACCTATTGAAGGTGGAGTTGCTTACTGAAATCCTTTAAAAGAGGAAACATTTTAAAGAGAGTCCCTGTTTGTGGAGCTACAAAAAGTCAGCAGATGTTGCCATGTTTGCTACATGCCCTTCCAGCTGAGAGAGAAGCATTGAACGTCATCAGCCTTTTTTGAACTAAGGTATCTTTTCCTGGATGCCTTAAATTGGACATTTCTATAGACTTGTTTTACTTGAGACATTTCTCAGCCTTAGAACTGTAAACTTGTAACTTATTAAATTTTCCTTTTTAAAAGCCATTTTGTTTCTGGTATATTGCATTCTGGCAACTAGCAAACTAGAGCACACTACATTTTGAGATGTTTCCTTACATTTTCTTCTAGGAGTTTTATGGTACTCATTCTTATACTTATGTCTTTGACCCATTTTGGGTTAATTTTTTAATAGGGTGTGACATAGGGATCTACTTTCATTCATTTCATTGTGAATATTCAGTTTCCCAGCACTATTTATTGAAGAGATTGTTCTGTTCTAGTTGAGCATATTGGGGAATCTTATCAAAACTCAATTGAGAGTAGTGCATTGGTGGCTCAGTGGCAGAATTCTTGCCTGCTATGCCAGAGACTCAGGTTTGATTCCCAGAGCCTGCCCCTTCAAAAAAATAAGGAAAAAAAAAGCCTCAATTGACCGTAGATCTGAGAGCATATTTCTGACCTCTCTAATCGATTCCATTCATTAATATATTTATCCTTATGCCAGCTTCAAGCTGTTTTTATACTATGCTTTATAGCCAGAAAGTGTGATATCTCCCACTTAATTCTTTTTCAAGTTGTTTTTCACAATCTTAGTCTACATGCATATCTAAATGAAATTGGTAATTAGCGTCTCCATTTCTGCAAAGAGTCTGTTGGAATTCCGAGTGGTATTGCATTGATTCTGTAGATTTATTTGGCTAGAATTGACATCTTAACAACATTTAGCCTTCCAATCAATGAACACAGAATGTCTTTCCAATTATCCACATCTCGTTTGATTTCTCTTAGCAATGTTTTCTGTGTACAAGTCCTTCACATCCTTGGTTACATGTATTCTTGGTTATTATTTTTGGTGTTATTGTAAATGGAATTTTTTCTTGATTATTTCCTCAGATAGTTCATTATTACTGTATACCAACACCACAGATTTTTGTGGGTTAATCTTTTATCCTGTCACTTTGCTGATCTCGCTTTTAGTTTAAGTAGCTTTGCTGCCATTGTTCCTGGACTTACTAAATATAGGATCATGTCAGCTGCAAATAGTAACAGTTTTTCTTCTCACTTTCCAATTTAGATTACTTTCATTTTTTCTTGTCTAGTTCCTCTAACTAGACCTTCTAGCACAATGTTTGTATTAGGTAGGGTTCTCTAGAGAAACAGAATCTGCAGGGAATATCTGCAGATATAAAATTTATAAAAGTGTCTCAGGTAACCATGGGAACATACAGTCCAAAATCTGTAAGACAAGCTGTGAAGCTGATGACTCTAGTGAAGGGTCTGGACAAACTCCATAGGAGAGGCTCACTGGCCAAAGTGGAAAGAGAGCTTGTCTCTTCTTAATCCTCTTTAAAAGCCTTCCAGGGATTAGATTAAGCATTACTCCTTGCAGAAGACACTCCCCTTGGCTTATTACAAATGCAATCAGCTATGGCTGCAGCAAATGTGATCATAATTTAATTCTATGAAATGTCCTCTTAGGCACAGACAGGGCCACACATGCCCAACCTGTCAAACAGGCACTACCACCTGGCCAAGGTGACAGATGAACCTGACCCTGACAATGTTGAATAGCAGCAGTGACAGCGGGCTTCCTTGTGTTGTTCCTGATCTTAGTTGGGTAGCTTTCAGTCTTTCACCATTGAGTATGAGGTTGTCTGTGGGTTTTTCATATGGGCGCTTTATAATGTTGAAGAAGTTTCTTTCAATTCCTACCTTTTGAAAGTGTTTTTATCATGAAAGGGTGCTGAATTTTGTCAAGCACCTTTTCTGCAACAATCAAGATGATCATATGATTTTTCCCTTTTAATTTGTTAATGTGGTATATTATATTAATTGATTTTCTTGAATTGAAACACAGTTGCATACCTGAAATAAAACTCACTTGGTCATAGGGTATAATTATTTTAATGCACAAGTATTTTGTTTAAGATTTTTTATCTATGTATGTTAGAGAGATTGATCTGAAGTTGTCTCTTCTTGTAGTATCCTTATCCAGCTTTAGTATTAGGATAATGTTGGCTTCACAGGATGATTTAGGTAGGTTCCCCATTCTTTAATTTTTTGTAAGAGTTTGCGCAGGAATAATGTTAATTCTTCTTGAAATACTTGATAAAACTCGCCTGAGATGCTATCCAGTCCTGGGCTTCTCTTTGTTCATAGGTTTTTGTTTTCTTTAGTTTGTTTTTTAACTCAGGCAGAAAATTTATTGAGTGCACATTGAGAAAGACATGTGAGAACTCTTGCAAA
The DNA here is from genome assembly GCF_023851605.1 of Tamandua tetradactyla. NCBI lineage: Eukaryota > Metazoa > Chordata > Mammalia > Pilosa > Myrmecophagidae > Tamandua > Tamandua tetradactyla. The sequence continues at coordinate 45,986,489 of NC_135335.1, read as the reverse complement.
AAAGACATAAGAGGCAAGACACACCAGCACTGTAGGGCAACTGCTTTTTGTTTCTTTTGTAACTTTCATTAACTATTTTACTAACTTAACTGTGCTAGTTTGAAAGGATTTATGTACCTTAGAAAAGCCATGTTTTAATCCTAATCAGTCTTGTGTTAGCAATGGTTTCTTCTAACTCCTATTCAGTACTATAGGTTGGAAACTTGATTAGGTAACTTCCACTGAGATGTGACTCAATCAGTTGTAGATACTTAACTTGATTAGATGGTGACATGTTTCCATCCATTTTATGAGTCTTGATTAGTTTACTGGAATCCTATAAAAGGAAAGACATTTTTCAGAGTGACTTTTTAGAGCCAACAAGAAAGCCACAGCAGAGCTGAGAAGAGCCACAAGGCTGAGAGAACCGTAGAGTCCACCAGTCAGCAACCTTTGAAAATGAAGAAGGACAATACCCCTGGTGGTGCTTCATGAAACAAGCTTGGAGAGAAAGCTAGCAGACTGTTGCCATAGTCACCATGTGCCTTCCTATTTTCAAGAGAAATGCTGAACACATCGGCCTTTCTTGAGTGAAGGTAATCTCTTCTTGGTGCCTTAATTTGAACATTTTTGTTAGTCTTGGGATATTTTCTTGGTCTTAGAACTGTAAAATAGCAACTTATTAAATTACCCTTTTTAAAATCCATTCTGCTTCTGGTATATTGATTTCTGGCAGCTAGTAAACTAGAACACTAACCTTTTCACTTCTTCACTGATGCTTGGCCATCGATGACTCAACAGGTGGGATCAGTTGGCAATACCCTTCTCTTATAGATAACTCACTCATATGCAGCCCATTGTTCTCCAGGTGCTATTCATTGCAGATCCTCTCAGAAGTGCAGACATTTCTCTGTGAGGCCTGAACACTTCTGGAAATATGTCCATTGATAAGCCATTGCTAAGCCCCTAATTCTAACCCTGCCTAAATTCTCCCTCAGAGATGTTTAGCTCCCTTACTCTTGATGGAATTTGGGGCAATGAACCATCTTCTTTAGCTGCTTCAAGCTGTCAGTGGGCCACAGACCCTATTGGTAAGGGCATTGTAGTCCCTGTCTATGCTATTGAGGGTGGCTGGTTGAGTGTGGGGAACAATACCATAGCCTCTGGTTGGTGAAGTTTGCTGCAAAGACCTTTTAATCTGGAAAAACAAACTTGGTGAGAATAGTATTGTGCTGGTTTGAAAGGACTATGTACTGCAGAACAGCCAATTTAATCCTAATCCAATCTTGTGGAGGAAGTTCCCTTTATTCCCTGTTCAGCAGGCTGAGAACTTGATTAGATTATCTCCATGGGAATGTGACTTACCCAATTGTGGGTATTAAGTTTTGAATAGAGGGAGATGTGACTCCGCCCATTCTAGGTGGGTTTGATTGGTTCTCTGGAACCCTTCAAAAAAAGCAAGTGTTTTTCAAAGATCCACGAAGCTGAGAGCCCACACCACCAGAGACCTTTGGTGATGATACATCCCTGGGTGCGCTTCATGAAATGAGAAGCCTAGAAAGAAAGTAGACATTGCTATGTTTGCAATGTGCTTTTCCAGTTGAGAGAGAAATCGTGACTGCCATCAGCCTTCTTGAACCAAGGTATCTTTCCCTTGATGCCTTTGTTTGGACATTTCTATATACTTCCTTGATTTGGGCATTTTCAAAGTCTTAGAACTGTAAACTCGCAGCTTAATAAATCCCACTTTTAAAAACTGTTCTGTTTCTGATATATTATATTCTGGCAGCTAGCAAACTAGAATAAGTATACCTAGTCTGAACAGAAGCAAAATGGAACCCAAAGTATTTTTTAAATGTTTTTGTTTTTTTAAATATAACATACATACAAAGCAAAGAAAGAGAAAAGCCATAGTTTTCAAAACACTCTTCAATGAGTAGTCACAGGACAGATCCCACAGTTTTTCATGGGCCACCATACCATCATCTCAGATATTTCCTTCTAGCTGCTACAGAACATTGGAAGTCAAGGTAAATATATCTTTTATCATCACTTTTCTTCTTTCTTTCTTTCTTTTTTTTTTTGAAAAATAACGTTGTTCTAGTTTTCTAGCTGCCAAAATGCAACATACCAGAAATGGAATGGCTCTTAAAAAGGGGAATTTACTAACTTACTAGTTTGCAGATCTAAGAATGAGAAAATGCCCCAATTGAAACAAGTCTATAGAAATGTCCAATCAAAGGTATCCATCCAGGGAAAGATACCTTGGTTCAAAAAGACTGATAAAGTTCAGGGTTTCTCTCTCAAGTAAGAGGGCACATGGCAACACAGTCAGGTCTTCTCTCTCAGATGGAAGGGCACACAGCGAAAACGGTGTCATCTGCTAGCTTTCTCTCCTGGTTTCCTGTTTCATGAAGCTCCCAGGAGGCATTTTCCTTCTTCATCTTCAAAAGTTGCTGGCTTGTGGACTCTGCTTCTTGGTGCTGCAGCATTCTAAGCTCTCTCTGAATCTCCTCCACTCTCCAAAATGTTTTCTTTTTTATAGGACTCCAGAAACTTACCAAGACCCACCCAAATGTGTTGTGACATGTCATCACCTAATCCATTTTAACAACCACTCTTGATTAAATCTCATCTCCAGGGAGATGATCTGATTACAGTTTCAGACATACAGTATTGAATAGGGATTATTCTACCTTTATGAAATGGGATTTTGATTAAAACATGGCTTTTCTAGAGGGCATATATTCTTTCAAACCAGCACAAACATATATACTAAAAACAATAAATTTCAAAGCACAGCACAACAACTAGTTGTAGAACAGATTACAGAGTTTGGATGGGTTACAATTCCACAATTTTAGGTTTTTGCTCCTAACTGCTCTAAGATACTGGAGACTAAAAGAAATATCAATACAATGATTCAGCAATCACATGTTTCTTAAACTCTACATTCACGGTATCATTCCATCACCACTTTTGATCTTTCTGTTCCACTCTTTAGTGGTCTTTGGGCTATGGACATTTAAAATTTTTCATGTTGAAAAGGGCTATCAATAATATGGGGTAGGGAGATGGATCTATCTGATGTTCTGGAGAATCTAGGTCCTCTAGGTTTCAGGATTTATCTGGTTCAGGGGCCCATCTGGAGTATGTAGGCTTCTGGAAAGTTACTCTTCTGCATGGAACCTTTGTAGAACCTTAACACATTAACCTGGGTGTTCTTTAGAGTTGGATGGAATGGTTTTGGTTGGAATTTGGTAAGTTATGATAGACAGCAATGTCTAACTGAAGCTTACATAAGAGTGACCTCCAAAGTTTCTTCTTGACTGTATTTGAAATCTCCCAGCCACTGCTATTTTATTAGTTACAATTGTTTCCCCCCTTCTAGTCAGGAAGGAATTGTTGATCCCATGGTGTCAGGGCCAGACTTATCCCTGGGAGTCATCTCCCACCCTGCCAGGGAGACTTTCACCCCTGGATATCATGTACCATGTAGAGGGGGAGGGCAATGATTTCACTTGCAGAGGGGCTTAGAGAGAGTGGGGCCATATTTGAAAAACAAAAGAGGTCCTCCAGAAGTAACTCTTAGGCATACCTATATGTAGGCTAAGCTGCTCCACTACTTACATAAGCTTCACAAGTGTAAACTTCAAGATCAATTTATTTGGGTGTCACTAATGTTCGACACAGTACCAGGAGGTTCCCTGATGGGAAAGTTTAATAGTTGCATATTTTCCTCCCATCCTTCAAGGAACTTTGCCAATACTTTTTGATTATCTGCTCAGTATATTCTAGGATGTATCCAGGCATTAAATTAAGCTACACAGGATTAAAGACCCTCATTCTTTTTCTTGGCTCCCTGTGTTTCAGTTGTTCAATGAGTTATCCAGACAGGTTGAGTTACATTATGTGCTACAAAACATTTGAGTCCTGGACAAAATAAAATTTTCTTCCTTTGATCTCATAGAGTAGATAAGGTTCTAAAATATAGACAATGTCTTCCTTATCCCTGTGTTCTGAATTAATTTAATCCTGACCTGATAAGTTTCATTCTTATCTCTAAATAGCAAGTAATAGATATATAAACCAACCTCTCAAAATCCCTTTGGACTAAATGTGTCTGCTATAAGAGCTTACAGTCTAGGCCACTGTTTTCTTATAAGCATTCTCTAAAGGAGACCATACAAAATTTTTTTCATTTCTAGTTTATTTTGCCTCCCAAATGATTCACAGGTTCATTCAAATCATTGCATACCTCACGACTTCATTCCTTTTTGTAGCAGTACAATATTTGGTCATATGTATACACCAACTTTCACCAATCTACCTGTCAGTCAGTGCATCCTTCAGCCACCGGCATACATTAGACATCATGTATAATGTCCAAAGTCCACAGTCAATCAATCTCAATTTCAGATAATTTCACTGTTCCCAAGAGAAAGATAACCATTAAACACACCCTCACTAAACAGGAAATCTAAACCACCCCTTAACTCTTATTCCTCTCCCCATTATTTACCCCTGGCATTGCTGTGGTACTGCTGATGTTTTCCTATTAAACATAACTCATAGCATGCAATAGCTATACAGAAATCATACCTTTAAGTGGTTCTTACAAGAACTTATTGATATTTCTAGTGTTAATCAGTGGAACACATAGGTCTATACAACCCCTTTCAATCTTGTTCACCTTCAATATGGCAATGTTACTTGTAGACCCCACTAGAGAACTGCCTTCACTTCTATCTATTCCCTTACGTTTTACTTCAATCTCAATAGCTAACCATTCACCCATCTCTACTATGTTTCTCTAAGTTCCCTATATTCTTTATTATAAGCCTCAACTTTGACCTTTACCATAGTCATAAAAAATGAACTCATACAGTTTCTATTCTGTTGTGTCTGGCTAATTTCACTCAGCATTATGTCCTCAAGGTTCATCCATCTTGTCGTATGCTTCAAGATGTCATTTCATCTTACTGCTACATAACGTTCCATCTTATGTATTTACACATTCTGTCAATCCACTCATCTGCTGATAGCATTTTATTGTTTCCACCTTTTAGCGATTATGAAGAAAGCTGCTATGAGCATCAGTGTGCAAATGTCTGTTTTTCACTGCTTTCAGTTTTTCTATGTATATACCAAATAGTGCTATTGCTGGGTCATAGGGCAACTCAATCTTTAGTTTCCTAAGGAACCACCAAACTGTCTTCCATAGCGGCCACACCATTATGCATTCCCAACAGCATTGCATAAATGTCCCAATTTCTCCACATCCTCTCCCAAATTTATAGTTTCCTGTTTGTTTAATCGCAGCCATTCTTATAGGTGTGAGGTGGTATCTCATTGTATCTGCATTTTCTTATAGCTAATGAAGATGAGCATCTCTTTGTGCTTTGAGCCATCTGTATTTGTTCATCAGAGAAATGCTTATTCATATCTTTAGCCCATTTTATAATTAGATTGCTCTTTTGTTGTTGAGTTGTATGACTTCTTTATGTATACAGGATATCAAACCTTTGTCCGATTTGTGATTTTCAAGTATTTTCTCCATTGATTTGGTTGCCTCTTCATCTTTTGACAAAGTCTTTTGAGGGGCAAAAGTATTTGATTTTGAGGAGTTCCCATTTGTCTATTTTTTTCTCTTGTTGTTTATGCTACGGGTGTAAAGTTTAGGAAGATACCTCCTATTACTAGGTCTTGAAGATGTTTCCCTACATTTTCTTCTAGAAACGTTATGGTGCTATTTCATATGTTTAGGTACTTGATCCACTTTGAGTTAATTTTTGCATAGGATGTAAAGTAAGGTCCTCTTTCAATCTTTTGGCTATTGATATCCAGTTTTCCCATGCCTATCTGTTGAAGACTGTTTTGTCCCAGTTCAATGGATTTGGGGGCCTTGTAAAAAATCAAATGACCATAGATTTGGTGCTCTATCTCTGAACTCTCAATTTGATTCCATTGGTCAATGCGTTTGTCTTTGTTCCACTACCATGTTGTTCTGAACACTGTGGCTTTATAATAAGTTTTGAAGTTAGGAAGTGTTAATCCTCCCACTTCGTTGTTCTTTTTTAGGATGCTTTTAGCTATTCAGGGACTCTTCTCCTTCCAGATGAATTTGGTAACTAGCTTTTCCAAGTCTTCCAAGTAGGTTATTGGAACTTTGATTTGTAGTGCATTGAATCTATAGATCAATTTGGGTAGAATTGACACCTTAACTATATTTAACATTCCATGAGCAGGAAATGTCTTTCCACCTAATACAATCTTTGATTTCTTTTAGCAATGTTACGTAGTTTTCTGTGTACAAGTCCTCTATATCTCTCGTTAAGTTCATTCCTAAGTACTTGATTCTTTTAGTTGCTATTTCAAATGGAATTTTTTCCTTGACTGACTCCTCTCATATGTCATTGTTTGTATATAGAAACATTACGGACTTTTGCACATTGATTTTTTTTATTTTTTTAACTTTTTTTATTAATTGAAAAAAATTAACAAAACATTTAGATATCATTCCATTCTACATATATAATCAGTAATTCTTAATATCATCACATAGTTGCATATTCATCATTTCTTAGTACATTTGCATCGATTTAGAAAAAGAAATAAAAAGACAACAGAAAAAGAAATAAAATGATAATAGAGAAAAAAAAAACTACATGTACCATACCCCTTATCCCTCACTTTCATTTACCACTATTTCAAACTGAATTTATTTTAACATTTGTTTCCCCTATTATTTATTTTTATTCCATATGTTCTACTCTTCTGTTGATATAGTAGATAAAGGAGCATCAGACATAAGGTTTTCACATTCACAGAGTCTCATTGTGAAAGCTATATCATTGTTCAATCATCATCAAGAAACATGGCTACTGGAACACAGCTATACATTTTCAGGCAATTCCCTCCAGCCTCTCCACTACATCTTGAACAACAAGGTGATATCTACTTAATGCGTAAGAATAACCTCCAGGATAACCTCTCGACTCTGTTTGGAATCTCTCAGCCATTGACACTTTGTCTCATTTTACTCTTCCCCCCCTTGGTCGAGAAGGTTGTCTCAGTCTCTTGATGTTAATTCTCGGCTCATTCTAGGGTTTTTCTCAGTCCTTTGATGCTGAGTCTCAGCTCATTCCAGGATCTTTGTCCCATGTTTACACATTGATTTTATATGCCACCACCTTGCTGAATTTATTTATTAGCTCAAGTGACTTTGTTGTAGATTCCTCAGGATTTTCCAAGTATAGTATCTTGACAACTGCAAATAATGAAAGTATTACTTTTTCCTTTCCAATTTGGATGCCTTTTTTTCCTTTGTCCAGCCTAACTGCTTTACTTAGAACTTATAGGGCAATGTTGAATAATAATTGTGACAGTGGTCATCCTTGTCTCATTCTTGAATTTAGGGGGAAAGCTTTCTGTTTCTCTCCATTTTATGATGCCAGGTATTGGTTTTTCATATATGTCCTCAATCACATTGAGGAAGTTACCTTTGATTTCTGTCTTTTGAAGTGTTTATTATGAGAAAAGAATGTTGAATTTTGTCGAATGCTTTTTCAGAATCAAAAGATTTGATCATGGGATTTTTCCCTGTCAATTTGTTGATCTGTTGTGTTACATTAATTGATTTTCTTGTGTTGAACCACCCATGCATTCCTGGTATAAATATCACTTTGCTGTGGTGTGTAATTGTTTTATGTGTTGGTGGGTTTGATTTGCAAGTACTTTGTTGAGGATTTTTGCATCTATGTTCATTAGAGAGACTGACCTGTAGTTTTTCTTTCTTATAGCATCTTTACCCAGTTCAGGTATTAAAATGATATTAGCTTCATAAAATGAAGTTAGATAAAGTTCCTTTTTCCTCAATTTTTTGGAGAAAATTGAGCACTATTGGTGTTAGTTTCATTTTGTTTTGTTTTGAAGCATTTGATAAATTTCCCCTGTGAAGTCATCAGGCCCTGGGCTTTTCTTTGCAGGAAGATTTTTGCTGACTGACTGAATCTCTTTGCTTGTGATTGGTTTGTTGAGATCTTCTATTTCTTCCTCAGTCAACATAGCTTGTTTGTGTATGTCCAGAAATTTGTCCATTTCATCTAAGTTGTCTAGTTTGTTGGCATATAGTTGTTCATAGTATTTTTTCATGATTTCTTTTATTTCTTGAGGGTCTGTGGTAACACACTCTTTCTCATTTCTGGTTTTGTTTTTTTGCATCTTCTTTCTTTTTTTCTTTGTCAGTCTTGCTAATGGCTCAGTTTACTGATTTTCTCAAAGAACCACCTTTTGATTTTATTGATTCTTTCTAGTCTTCTTTTGTTCTCCCATTCATTTAACTCTTCTGTAATCTTTGTTATTTTTCTTCTTTTATTTACTTTTGGGTTTATTTGCTGTTCTTTCTCAAGTTCCTCCAGATGAGCAGTTAAGTCCTTGATTTTTGCTCTTTCTTGTTTTTTAATATAGCATCTAGGGCAATAAATTTCCTTCTCAGCACAGCCTTTGCCACATCCCATAAGATCCAATATGTTGTATTCTTGCTTTCATTTGTTTCCAGACAGCTACTGATTTCTCTACCAATTTGTTCTTTGACCCAAGGTTATTTAAAAACATGTTATTTATTCTCCATATATTTGTGAAAGTTCTATTTCTTTGGTGGTTATTGAGATCCAGCTTCATTCCTTTTGTTTATTTTGCTTCATTCCATTTTTTTTATTTATTTTACTTTTTATTTTTTATTAATTAACGGGAAAAAAGAAATTAACTCAACATTTAGAAATCATACCATTCTACATATGCAATCAGTAATTCTTAACATCATCACATAGATGCATGATCATCTTTTCTTAGTATATTTGCATTGGTTTAGAAGAACTAGCAACACAGCCGAAAAAGATATAGAATGTTAATATAGAGAAAAAAATAAAAGTAATAGTAGTACAAACAAAACAAAGCAAAACAAAACAAAACAAAAACCTATAGCTCAGATGCAGCTTCATTCAGTGTTTTAACATGATTACTTTACAATTAGGTATTATTGTGCTGTCCATTTTTGAGTTTTTGTATCTAGTCCTGTTGCACAGTCTGTATCCCTTCAGCTCCAATTACCCATTATCTTACCCTGTTTCGAGAAAGTGCTTTGAATAATTTCAATGCTTTTAAATTTATAAAGACCCGTTTTGTGTCCCAGCATATGATCTATCCTGAAGAATGTTCCATGAGCACTGAAGAAGAATGTATATCTTGTTCTTTTGAGGTACAATATATATGTATGTTAGGTGTAATTCATTCATCAAGTTGGTTAGTTAGCTTTTCTATTTCCTTGTTGATCTTCCATCTGGTTTTCTATCTATAGAGGAGAGTGGTGTATTAAAGATTTCTACTATTACTTTTGAAACATCTATCACTTGCTTCAGTTTTGCAAATGTCCATCTCATGTACATTGGAGCTCCTTGATTGGGGGCATAAGTATTTGTATTTGCTGTTTCTTCTCAGTGAATTGTCCCTTTAATTAATATATAGTGTCCTTCTTTGTCTCTTATGATGCCTTTACTTTTAAAGCTATATTTTCTGATAATAGTATAGCTACTATTCTGTTTTATAAAAATTTTATTCACACACAATACAGTCCATCCTCAGTAAATAACAATGACTACAGCCATAATCACACAGTATATATTCACCACTACAATTTATATAAGAACATTTCCATTTCTTCTGCAAAGAAAGATGAAAAAATAGAGAATAAGAAAGAAAAAGGAGAAAAAGCAACAACACCAAGAGTCCCAAACACCAACGTTATATCTTTATATCAATTAAACCAACTTTATACCAACTAAATATAAGTACGAATGCATTCATATTTATATTTAGATTTGGCATATTCCTTTAGATACAATTAACGGAAGAATATTACAATGTCATTGCTAAGTATAAACCGTAGTTTGCATTGATTGTATTTTTCCTGGATACTATCCAATTTTCAACACCTATCAATGTTGACATGAATTTGTTCTCCCTTGTGTTAGTAAGTGTTCTCTAGAGAAACATAACCAACAGGAGAGATCTGTAGATATGAGATTTATAAAGGTGGCTCACACAACCATGGTAAAAGACAAATTCAAAATACATGGTGTAGGCTGTGAGCCTGTTGGCTCCAATGAAGGGTCTGGACGAAATCCACAGGAAGGACTTTAGGGTAAAAAAAAAAAAACAGTAAAATGAGCCTATTGATTGGATTATCTTGTTATGGGGGCACACCTTAGTTGATCGCAGAAGTAATCTGTCACACATGCAATCAACTGATTGATGATTTGATCAACCAGCCATGAAATATCCTTGCATCAATGATCAGGCCAGTGATTGCCTGATCAGACAACTGGGTATAATCTTTTGGCCAAGTTGCCACCATAACCTAAGCATCTCATCCATCATGTAAATTCTTTCTTATGTTTGTACATTTAATCACCATCATTGTTCACTCTAAGCACCTCTTAGTTATACAGTCCCATTTTTAATCCTCTATCTTTCCTTCTGATGTCATACATGTCACACTAGCCTTCCTCTTTCAACCATACTCACACTCAGCTTTGTTTGTTATACTTAAAATATTGTGCTACCATCAGATATTATGGCGTTATCAATTTCTGGATCTTTACAATCAGTTCTGTTGAATATTCTGTACTTCTTCAGCATCAATTGCCCAATCTCTACCCTCTCTATCTCCTGATAACCTTTGGTCTCGTGTTAGCTTTCAGAGTTTCTCATATTAGTGAGTGTGTATACTGTTTGTCCATTTGTTTCTGGACAATTCCACTCAACATAAGGTCCTCAAGATTCATCCATGTTGTTGCATGTGTCATGATTTTAGTTTGGCTTACAGCCATGTAATATTCTTCATATGTATGTACCATAGTTTGCTTATCCACTCATCTGCTGATAGACATTTGGGCTATTTCCATCTCTTGACAATCATAAATAATGTCACTATAAACATTAGTGTACAAATTTCTGAAAGCTCCTGCTTTCAGTTCTTCCAGATATATACCTAGAAATGGGATTGCAGAATCACATGGCAATTCGATATTTAGTTTCCTGAGGAAGGACCAAACTAGTTTCCAGAGTGGTTGTACCATTTTCCATTCTGTCCAGCAGTGTATAAGTATAGCTCTTTCTCCATACTCTGTACAGCATTTGCAGATTTCTGTTGTTTTTTTTTTATAATGGTCATTCTAGCACCTGTGAGGTGATATCTCATTGTGGTTTTTATTTGAATTTCTCTAATAGCCAGTGAAGTTGAGCATCTGTTCATATCTTTATGAGCCATTAGTGTTTCCTCTTTAGGAAAGTGTACTTCCATGTCTTTTACCCCTTATTTTAATTGCGTTGTTTATCTTTTTCTTGTTGAGCTGTAGGATCACTTTATAAATTCTGGATAATAAATCCTTATTGAATACGTGGTTTCCAAATATTGTCCTCCATGGTGATGGCTGCCTTTTTACTTTCTTAACAAAATCGTTGATGTGCAAAAGTATTCTATTTTGAGATCCCAATTATTTATTTCTTCTTTCATTGCTCATACTTTGGGTGTAAGTTCTAGGAAACTACTTGCTATTACAAGATCTTTTAGATATTTCCATGCATTTTCTACTAGAAATTTATGGTCTTACCTCTAATGTGTAGGGTTTTTATTCATGTTGAGTTAATTTTTGCATAAGATGTGAGAGAAGGGTCCTCTTTCATTCTTTTGGATATGCATATCCAGTTGTCCAAGCACTATTTATTGAAGAGATGGCTCTGTCCCAGTTTAGCTAACTTGACCACTGTATCAAAGATCAATTATCCATAGTGGAGAGGGTCTATTTATGAACCCTCAGTTCACTTCCGTCGGTCAGTAAATCTATCTTTATGCCATTATCTTGATGTTTTGACCACTGTAGCTATGTAATATACTATTACATATTCAGACAGTGTGAGACCTCACACTTCATTCTTCTTTCTCAAGATATTTTAAAGTTAGTGGGTGCAGCCTGTCCTTTCAAATACTTTTGATTATTGTTTTATCTATTTCTTCAAAGTAAGCTGTTTTTTTAAAACATTTTTATTGTGAAATATGACACCTATACAAAAAAGCAATAAATTTCAAAGAACATTGTACCAAATAGCTATAGAACAATTTCAGAGTTTGGTACAGATTACAGTTCCACAATATTAGGTTTTTCTTTCTAGCTGCTCCAAGACAGAAAAGACTAAAAGAAATATCAGTGTAACAATTCAGCAGCTATATTCGTTTGTTAAATCCTATCTTCTCTGTTATGACTCTTCCTTCTCCTTTGATTTTGCTTTTAATCTGAAGGGGTATTTGGGCTATGCCATTTCTAACTTTTCATGTAGGAAAAGGGTGTTGATAATATAAGATAGGGGAATGGAACTAGTTTATGTTCTTGGAGAGGCTGGAACCTCTGGGATTCAGGATTTGTATGGCTAAGGAACCCATCTGGAGGTTATAGGTTTCTGGAAAGCAATTTTAGCATGTGAAACTTTTGTAGAATCTCAGATAGAGCCCTAGATGTCCTTTAGGATTTAAAAGGAAAGGTTTTTGGCTGGGGGTTGGCCAACCATAGTAATTAAAAATATCTAGCTGAAGTTTCTGTAAGAGTAGACTCCAGAACTTTTAGCTACTGGTATTACATTTTGTACATTTCTTTCCCCCCTTTTGGTCAGGAAGGCATTGTCAATCACACAGAGCCAAGGCCAGACTCATCTTTTGGATTCATGTCCTATGTTGCCAGGGAGACTTTCAACCTTTGGATATTATAGCACATGTAGGAAGAAGAGTAATGATTTTAGTTCCAGAGTTGGGCTTAGAGAGAGAGGCCACAAGTAAACAACAAATGAAGTTTTCTGGAAGTAACACAGGCATAACTATAGGTAGTCTTAAGTTCTCTACTACAGAGAAAAGAGTCACAAGAACAAGCCTCAAGATTAAGGGCTTTGCTTATTGACTTGCAAAGCCTTATTGCTTGATAGAGAATCAGGGACTTCCCTAGTGGTAAAGGGTAATAATTCCATATATATTTTTTACTATCCCTTAAGGGGATTTACAGATAGTTCCTACTTTTCTGTCCAACATACTCTGGATGTGCATTAAGCTATATGGAATTATAAGCCCTCATTCCAATTCCAGGCTCCAACTGATTGAATTTTTTTAAGTGAGGTTTCTAGACAGGTTGAGTTTGATTATGTGGTACAGAAAATTTAGGTTTTGGACAACATAAACCTCTCTTCCTTTGGTCTTATGTGGTAGTTAGATTCAGAAGTCATCTTGGGCAGGTAAAGGGGCCTAGTTCTAGGGCTTTGGACAAGAATGAATGACATGTGAACCTCATCTGTTGCTGATTACACCTGCAATCAGCTAGGAGGCTTGCCTTCTGCAGTGAACAATGTTTGTTTTAATTGGCTGGTGCTTAAATGAGAAAGCTCAATGTAGCACAGCCCAAGCAACTCAGTATACCTCATATCAGCACTCACAGCTCAGCCCAGGTCTTTGGAGATACAGAAAGGAATCACCCTGGAGAAAGTTGTTAGAACCCATAGGCCTCGCAAGAAGGCTAGCAGAGATCACCCCGTGCCTTCCCACATAAGAAAAAAACTTCAGTTGAAAGTTAACTGCCTTTCCTCTGAAGAACTACACGTTAAAACTATAAATCCCCTTTTACTTAAGGCCAATCCATTTATCGCGTGTTGCATTCTGGCAGCTAGAAAACTAGGACATCTTACAGAGTAAGTGAACTACTAAAATACAGACACTGTCATCCTTTACACTGCATTTTGATTTACCTTAGTCCTGACATGATTGGCTTCATTCCTATCTCTAACTGACACCTGATCTCTTTCTTGCTTTCTTTAACAGTTCTTGTATGTAGTAATGTTGACTTTCAGAGCTAAATAACTCCAACTGAGCTGGTTTTAAGGTGTTGTCTATGATAGAAAAGTCTTGCCCTTTAATCTTGATTCAATATTGTAGGGTGGAATCCTTTGATTAGGAGGTGACTAGGAAAGCCTGGAATTGCTGTGAGGAGATGGTTGGTAGAAATGTGGACTTTAAAGATACTTCTGTTGATACTTTAGACAGAAATAATGCATGTGGTATTGCAAACTGAAAGAAAAATGGCCCTTGTTTTAAAGTAGTGGAGAATTTGTCAAAATTATTATGCAAAGTAGAATTTGAAAGCAAAGGGCTGGGACACTTAAGTAAAGAGTTTTCCAAAAGAAATGTAGAAAATGCAACCTGGCTACTCCTTATGACAGGAAAGAGATAAGTTGAGAACTGAAATCCTGGGTACAAAGGAACTAGAAATTAATAGTCAGGAAAATTCTGAGTTTCCAGGAAAAGAGAACCCAGAGAAAAAGACTCCACATGTTGATTTAAACAAACATGGAATCAATCAGCCATTTCAGCACAAGCCAGGATTGGAGATGCAGTTATCCAGAAAGGATTTATAAAAATCATATTGTCTGATGGTGTGATCTGTGAATACTGAATAGAAAACCTACAAGTTGCTTGTGAAATCTGTATAGTCAGTCTGGACTAAAACAACAGAGAAGTTACAGATTGAAGGAAAAATGTCTTCAAAGGCAGATTCATGGAAGCTAAGGTATGAAGCCAAGAGCCAAGAGTGGACTTACCCATCCATGCATGAAGGATAGTTTGCCCCAGAATCAGAGGATGCACCTTCTGCCCCGATATTCAGGAACAGTTTGGGGCCCACAGGTCTCAGAATAGGTGGAGTGAATTACAGGGTATTGAGTGAAGCCTGGCAATTGCCCCATTATCTTGAGGGGTTTTGAAAATTTGCCCTGATGATAACAGAGAATCTTGGCATTGTCCTGATGTTTGTGGAGGGAGGATGGAGCAAGGCAAAAGGTGATCCACCAAATAATCACAAGTGTTGCAACCCTCACTTCAGTGTTTGCAGATAGGAGGGTCGTTGTATAAGCCTTTGGAAAGTTTGGGACTGCCGATTTCTAAAACCCCAAAGATAAATGGCTCTCAGACTTTGAAATCTAATGGAGTTGCCCTGCAAATTTCTGGAACTGTTTGGGTCCAGTGAACCCTGTGCTCCTTCTAATTTTCCCTATGGAAATGGGAACATGTATCTCATGAGTTCCTCCTTTGTATATTGGTAGCATAACTTGCTTTGAATTTCACAGGACCACAGCCATAAGGAAATGTTGCCTTAGAACAGGCCATGCCTGAAACTGACTTCAGTGAGATTTTGAACTGTATTTGATTTTTTATTGTAGTTGTATTATTACTGAAATTGTTTCAAGTTTGTTGATATTGTAATGAAGTGAATGCATTTTGTATATGGAAAGAACATATGTTTTGGGGTCCAGAGGGTGGAATGTGCTGGTTTGAAAGTGTTGCGCATGCGAGGAAAGTCATATAGGGTGGAAAACTTTGATTAGATTTTCTCCATGGAGATTTACTCACTCAATTATGGGCATGCCCACTTGATTAGATTATTCCATAGAGATTTGATGCACAAAATTGTGGCCATAGCCTTTTGATTGACTCTACTCTTTTGCTTTTGAGTTGTATGATTTCTTCTGCATACAGGATATCAAGCCTTTATCTGATACATGATTTTCAAATATTTTATCCCATTGAATTGGCTACCTCTTCACTTTTTGACAAATGTTTTTGAGGCGTAGAAGCATTTGAATTTGAGGAGTTACCACTTATC
Organism: Tamandua tetradactyla; assembly: GCF_023851605.1. Taxonomy (NCBI): domain Eukaryota; kingdom Metazoa; phylum Chordata; class Mammalia; order Pilosa; family Myrmecophagidae; genus Tamandua; species Tamandua tetradactyla. The sequence goes on along the minus strand of NC_135335.1, from coordinate 45,970,758 downwards.
TATTTGTTCTTTCATTTCTATGCTTTGGGTATAAAGTTTAAGAAGATATTTCCTGTCATTGTATCTTGAATAGGTTTCCATATGTTTTCTTCTAGGAGTTTTGTAGTACTGGCTCTTATATTTAGGTCTTTGATCCACTTTGAATTAATTTTTCTATAAGGTATAAGGTAAGGGTCCTCTTTCATTATTATGGTTCTTGATATCAAGTTCTCAACTTATTTATTGAAAAAACTATTCTGTCCCTGTTCAGTGGATTTGGGACCCTTTCAAAGATCAATTTACTATAGATTTAGTCATTACATCTCCACACTCTTGATTCAATTCCATTGGCAAAACATTTACCTTTGTGCAAGTACCATGCTGTTTTGACCACTGTGGCTTTATTATAAGTCTTTAAATCAGGAAGTGCCAAACCTCCCATTTTGTTCTCCTTTTTAAGAATGTTTTTAACAATTTGAGGTCCCTTTTCTTTCCATATGAATTTGAAAACTAGATTTTCTGAGTCTTCAAACAGGTTATTGGAATTTTGATTGGTTTTGCATTGAATCTGTAGATCAATTTGGGTAGAGTTGTTATCTTAACTTCATTTAACTAGCCTATTCATGAATAGGGAATGCCTTTTCACCTACTTAAATCTTCTTTGATTTCTCTTAGCATGTTTTGTAGTTCTCTGTGTACATGTCCTTTACATCCCTAGTTAAGTTTATTCCTAGATGCTTGATTCTTTTAGTTGCTATTTTGAATGGGAATTTTCCCTTAATTGTCTATGTCAGTAGAACAGTGAAGGTAAGCTGTTAGTCATGCCAGATGAAACATACTGATTCTGATGGTCCTTACTAACAGTAATTGAGAAAAAAAGCATTTGTTAGATTAGTACCTCCATACCAGATGCAAGAGGATTTGTTGATTTGCTCAAGCAATTATAACACATCTGGAATAACAGCTACAATTGAAGTCACCATCTCATTAAATTTTTTATAATTCACTGTCATCCTCAAAGACCCTTCTGTTTTCTGCAAAGGCCAAATAGGAGGTTTGAATGAGGATGTGGTGGGAATCAAGCCCTGCTTCCTTCATGTCTTTAAGAGTGCTGCTAATTTCTGAAATGCCTTGATGAATCTTGTATTGCTTCTGATTTACTATTTTGCTAAGTAAGAGCAGTTCTAGTGGCTTCCATTTGGTGTTTCCTACATTAATAGCCCTCACTCCACAACTCAGGGAACCAGTGTGCAGATTATGTCAGTTGCTGAGTATGTCTATTCCAATTGCATATTCTGGAACTAGGGAAAAAAACATGGAATGGGTCTGTGGGGCCTGTGGACCCAATGTGAGAGGGACTTGAGCTAAAACTCCATTAATCACCTGATCTCCATAAGCCCCTACTCTGGCTGGTGGACCACAATGACTATTTTGGGTGTCTAGAAATTAATGTCACTTCTCAGCCAGTGTCTAAAAATCTCCAAAATCTCTTATCATTTCTTTTTCCCCAATGCACAGTTACCCTGGTAAATGGTCATAGTTCTCTTTGGGGAAGGCAGGAAGGAAGTTTAACAGTATAATATTTTGTCCATGTAACGGAGGCCTTCCCATTAGGGCCTTTCAAGGTGCTCTGGGTCTGTAAACTGTCACAGGTCTGGTAATTAAATCAGGGGCCATGATTCTGTTTTGTAATTCAAGTTAGATTTTTGTTCACTTAACCTAGAACTCTTCTGCTCATACAGATCAAGTAATAATTTTGTAGACTGCCCATCTATGTTACTTCTATGTATCCCGTGTTTTACTAGACAATGCCATAGATCTCTGTGAATAAGACTTTTTCAAATGCTACCTCGATTTTGCTATCCATTATGGAATCCATGCTCACTTGTCTTTGGCAGTTAAGTGCTACCGCATTTCTTCCACCAACCCACGACCAGATCATTTTCATTGTGTTTAAGAATTCCAGATCAGTGACAGCAAGTCCAAGGAAAATATCTGGTCCACAGAGAAGGGCAACTACAGAGCTCTTCAGAGATGATGGAATTAGTCTCACACATTTAGTCTTCACATTACTGGTGAAAGATGTGTTCTCTCAACATTCCTGAGGTGGGTGAGGATTTGTCACACACCCTTCTAACATTCCAATCTCTCCAAGCCTTTGGATCCCCTCATATATATTATACCATGGCAGTACCAGCATTACAAACCTCAGGTAATGTTTCCACCTTGGATCCATGTTCCAGCCAAATACCCAAACTGTTAAAGACCTTTCTAAACCCTCAAGCTACAACACTGAGTCCAGATTCTTGCTTGGGAGGCCTATATCAATAAATTCAGCCTGACACATTTATATTCCTTCCACATTATCCCATACTTTTTTATATCCATTCCCACACATATTCCTCTGTCTATATAAATTGAAAAACTCATGCAGTTTTTGCAGTGCAGAGCACTTCCTAATGGGTAGCACTTTGTAACTCACCTTTTGGGATTTTAGTCTAGTTGTACATATAGTTATACATCTGAAATAGAATAGGCATGTGGAGTAGGTCATGAAAAGGAATAGAGGTCTCTTTCAGGCCAATTACCTCAGGACATCCCATTGCAGTTTCATCCTTTGAAATGGCATTAATCTTTCCAGACAGAGCAGTGAGGGCTCTTTCTTCAGGGAGTTTGTTACGGGTTTATTATGCTCTGTATGTGTAATCTCTTCAAGTAGAAGCTGGATGGCAGATTTCTTAGGGATGAATGAGGTTGGGAAGCTGTTTCTTCAGGACAAGTAGAGGTGTTTTATCTGTGTCCTCAAGGAAGGCTGGATGTCAGGTAGCTATTTCCTCAGGGAAGATCATTACAAGTTTATCTAGCAAAGCATCGGCATAACCTAAAATTCTAATGTCCTCACTGCCATCATTATCAATCTGTATATCCTCATTCCAATTTCCCAAATCCTATTCCTTCTCAATAAATGCTTAGTTTAACAGCATACGCCCTGCAATGTTGAGAATTGAGTTTACATTGTAACTCTGCCATTCACACAATGAGACTTTGGGTTTGGTTTTCAGAGATCTCATGTCTGCAGCCACAGAGAATAAGATTTTCTTAAAGGGCATATCTAGAAACTTTTACATCTTTCATACAGCTCTTAAGTTGCAAATTTGAAGCCTCCAGCTGATCCATTTATTTTATACTTGTATCCAGTATATCCAGGAGCAACTAGCCAACATCATTACACATTTTTGCTCCATTCTGTTAAGGTATCAAAAGTGTTGTCATCCTGTTCCTTGCCTCATATAAGTTTATGAGTGCCAATATACAATGGTGGCACTTTGTGAATTTCTATTGCCAATGCACACCATGGACTGTTAGTGCCATCTTGGTTATTGGAAACAGAGTCATTAGTTCCTTTGAATAAGTGCAAAAACCAATTCCAAAAACGCTTTTATAGATTCTGTTGCTCAAGAACAACTCTGGACTGGCTCCTCCGCTACCAGCCTCGACAGCCTTGCCGCCCTCACCTTTCCTCCTCCAGAACAGCTACTGGGGGAGTGGAGATAATACAGAGCAGCTCCCGGAGCCACGAGGGAGATCAAAGGGACGGCATACCCCATCCTGGAACGGCTGACTATCTGGGAGAACCAGCTCCGGTGAGATCACCAAGGGGCACGGGCTTTCCTGGGTGGGACAGCAAGCGACCGGAGTCCCTCCCTTCCACCTTCCCAGGCCAGCTGGTAGAATTGGACAGGCGGTCCCCTTAGGCCGCAGCGGCTGGTGCCCCCACCACGCGAGGCCCCCCGGACCAACTGAGATAGTTGGGTCAGAAATCCCCAGACTGCGGAGAACAGTGACCGGGGGATCCCTTCCAAACACGTGACTCCCCCGTCCGGCTGGGAACAGTGCACTCTCCCAGGCTGCGACAGCTGGCGCCCTCCCGCCATGCTTGGCCTCCCGGGCCGACTAGCTAATTCGGCCAGACGCTCTCCCGTGCTGCAGAAGCCAGCGACCCTCCCCGCATTCGGAACCCCAGGCCGGCTGGCATTCTTCCAAGACGCTTCGGCTGCCGAACCTCCCCTACAGCAAGAATTTTCCAGAGTTAAAGGACCCACAGCAAATTTCACTGGTGGAACCCGTAGACAAACGTGTGCCACGAGCACCACCTACTGGGCAGGATAAGAAAAACAGAACCCAGAGATTGCACAGAAAAATTGTTCAACCTGTGGGGTCGAACACCCAGGGAAATCTGACTAAATGCCCAGACGCCAGCAGAAGATAATGGATCACGCTCAGAAAATTGAACATATGGCCCAGTCAAACGAAGAAACCAATAGTTCAAATGAGATACAGGAGCTGAAACAACTAATGCTGAATATACGAACAGAAATGGAAAACCTCTTCAAAAACGAAATCGATAAATTGAGGGAGGACATGAAGAAGACATGGGCTGAACATAAAGAAGAAATAGAAAAACTGAAAAAACAAATCACAGAACTTATGGAAGTGAAAGATAAAGTAGAAAAGATGGAAAAAACAATGGATACCTACAATGACAGATTTTAAGAGACAGAAGATAGAATTAGTGATTTGGAGGATGAAACATCTGAATTCAAAAAAGAAACAGAAACTATCTGGAAAAGAATGGGAAAATTTGAACAAGGTATCAGGGAACTCAAGGACAATGTGAACCGTACAAATATACGTGTTGTGGGTGTCCCAGAAGGAGAAGAGAAGGGAAAAGGAGGAGAAAAACTAATGGAAGAAATTATCACTGAAAATTTCCCACCTCTATGAAAGACCTAAAATTACAGATCCAAGAAGTCCAGCGCACCCCAAAGAGATTAGACACAAATAGGCGTTCCCCAAGACACTTACTAGTTAGAATGTCAGAGGTCAAAGAGAAAGAGAGGATCTTGAAAGCAGTGAGAGAAAAACAATCTGTCACATACAAGGGAAACCCAATAAGACTATGTGTAGATTTCTCAGCAGAAACCATGGAAGCTAGAAGACAGTGGGATGATATATTTAAGTTACTAAAAGAGAAAAACTGCCAGCCAAGACTCCTATATCCAGCACAATTGTCCTTCAGAAATGAGGGAGAAATTAAAACATTCTCAGACAAAAAGTCACTGAGAGAATTTGTGACCAAGAGACCAGCACTGCAAGAAATACTAAAGGAAGCACTAGAGTCAGATACAAAAAGACAGAAGAGAGAGGCATGGAGAAAAGTGTAGAAAGAAGGAAAGTCAGATATGATATATATAATACAAAAGGCAAAATGGTAGAGGAAAATATTATCCAAACAGTAATAACTCTAAATGTTAATGGACTGAATTCCCCAATCAAAAGACATAGAGACTTCCTGGAAGATGGCGGCTTAGTAAGACGCGCGGATCTTAGTTTCTTCTCCAGGACACCTACTAGGGGAGTAGAAACGATACAGAAAGCGCCCAAAGCCACAACAGAGATAAAAAAGACAGCGTACCCCATCCTGGAACGGCTGGCTGGCTGAGAGAAGCAGCTCGGGTGAGATCGCCGAGGCGCGCGGGCCTTACCGGGCGGGGTGGCAAGCAGCCGGAGTTACTCCCTTCCCCCTTCCCGGGCTGGCTGGGAGAATTGGAGAGGCGGTCCCCTGAAACAAAGACGGCTGGCGCCCACACCACGCGCAGCCCCCTGGACCAACTGAGAGAATTGGATCGGAAACCCCCAGGCCGCGGAGAATGGTGACGGGTGGGGGAGGCCCCTTCCAAACCCGTGACTCCCGGGGAACGTGCACTCTCTCGGGCGGGCCGCTGCCGCTGGCGCCCTCCCGCCACGCTTGTTGCCCAGGGCCGACTAGGAAATTCGGACGGGCTCTTTCCCTGGCTGCGGCGACCAGCAACCCTCCCTGCATTCAGACCCCGGGCCGGCTCAAGCCGTTTCGGCTAGCGAACCCCCAGGACGGCGAGAGTTTTCCAAAGTTTAAGGTCCCACAGCACCTTTTACTGGTGGGACCCGCAGACAAACGTGTGCCACGAGCGCCACCTACTGGGCAGGATAAGAAAAACAGAACCCAGAGATTTCACAGAAAAATATTACAACCTTGCTGGGTCCAACACCAAGAGAAATCTGAATAAATGCCCAGACGCCAGCAGCAGAAGATAACTGTCCACGCTCAAAAGATTGAGAATATGGCTCAGTCAAAGGAACAAACCAATAGCTCAAATGAGACACAAGAGCTGAGACAACTAATCCTGAATATACGAACAGAAATGGAAAACCTCTTCAAAAATGAAATCGATAAATTGAGGGAGGACATGAAGAGGACATGGGCTGAACATAAAGAAGAAATAGAAAAACTGAAAAAACAAATCGCAGAACTTATGGAAGTGAAGGATAAAGTAGCAAACATAGAAAAAATAATGGATAGTTACAATGATAGATTTAAAGAGACAGAAGATAGAATTAGTGAATTGGAGGATGAAACATCTGAATTTCAAAAAGAAACAGAAACTATAGGGAAAAGAATGGAGAAATTTGAACAGGGTATCAGGGAACTCAAGGACAATATGAACCGCACAAATATACGTGTTGTGGGTGTCCCAGAAGGAGAAGAGAAGGGAAAAGGAGGAGAAAAACTAATGGAAGAAATTTTCACTGAAAATTTCCCAACTCTTATGAAAGACCTAAAATTACAGATCCAAGAAGTGCAGCGCACCCCAAAGAGATTAGACCCAAATAGGCGTTCTCCAAGACACTTACTAGTTAGAATGTCAGAGGTCAAAGAGAAAGAGAAGATCTTGAAAGCAGCAAGAGAAAAACAATCCATTACATACAAGGGAAACCCAATAAGACTTTGTGTAGATTTCTCAGCAGAAACCATGGAAGCTAGAAGACAGTGGGATGATATATTTAAAATACTAAAAGAGAAAAACTGCCAACCAAGACTCCTATATCCAGCAAAATTATCCTTCAAAAATGAGGGAGAAATTAAAACATTCTCAGACAAAAAGTCACTGAAAGAATTTGTGACCAAGAGACCAGCTCTGCAAGAAATACTAAAGGGAGCACTAGAGTCAGATACAAAAAGACAGAAGAGAGAGATATGGAAAAGAGTGTAGAAAGAAGGAAAATCAGATATGATATATATAATACAAAAGGCAAAATGTTAGAGGAAAATATTATCCAAACAGTAATAACACTAAATGTCAATGGACTGAATTCCCCAATCAAAAGACATAGATTGGCAGAATGGATTAAAAAACAGGATCCTTCGATATGCTGTCTACAGGAAACACATCTTAGACCCAAAGATAAACATAGGTTGAAAGTGAAAGGTTGGGAAAAGATATTTCATGCAAATAACAACCAGAAAAGAGCAGGAGTGGCTATACTAATATCCAACAAATTAGACTTCAAATGTAAAACAGTTAAAAGAGACAAAGAAGGACACTATATACTAATAAAAGGAACAATTAAACAAGAAGACATAACAATCATAAATATTTACGCACCGAATCAGAATGCCCCAAAATACGTGAGGAATATACTGCAAACACTGAAAAGGGAAATAGACTCATATACCATAATAGTTGGAGACTTCAACTCACCACTCTCATCAAGGGACAGAACATCTAGACAGAGGATCAACAAAGAAATAGAGAATCTGAATATTACTATAAATGAACTAGACTTAACAGATATTTATAGGACATTACATCCCACAACAGCAGGATACACCTTTTTCTCAAGTGCTCATGGATCATTCTCAAAGATAGACCATATGCTGGGTCACAAAGCAAGTCTTAACAAATTTAAAAAGTTTGAAATCTTACACAACACTTTCTCGGACCATAAAGGAATGATGTTGGAAATCAATAATAGGCAGAGTGCCAGAAAATTCACAAATACGTGGAAGCTCAACAACACACTCCTAAACAACGACTCGGTCAAAGAAGAAATTGCAAGAGAAATTAGCAAATACCTCGAGGCGAATGAAAATGAAAACACAACATATCAAAACCTATGGGACGCAGCAAAGGCAGTGCTAAGAGGGAAATTTATTGCTCTAAATGCCTATATCAGAAAAGAAGAAAAGGCAAAAATTCAGGAATTAACTATCCATTTGGAAGAACTGGAGAAAGAACAGCAAGCTAACCCCAAAGCAAGCAAAAGGAAAGAAATAACAAAGATTAGAGCACAAATAAATGAAATTGAAAACATGAAAACAATAGAGAAAATCAATAAGGCCAGAAGTTGGTTCTATGAGAAAATCAATAAGATTGATGGGCCCTTAGCAAGATTGACAAAAAGAAGAAGAGAGAGGATGCAAATAAATAAGATTAGAAATGGAAGAGGAGACATAACTACTGACCTCACAGAAATAAAGGAGGTAATAACAGGATACTATGAACAACTCTACGCTAATAAATACAACAATTTAGAGGAAATGGACGGGTTCCTGGAAAGACATGAGCAACCAACTTTGACTCAAGAAGACATAGATGACCTCAACAAACCAATCACAAGTAAAGAAATTGAATTAGTCATTCAAAAGCTTCCTAAAAAGAAAAGTCCAGGACCAGATGGCTTCACATGTGAATTCTACCAAACGTTCCAGAAAGAATTAGTACCAATTCTCTTCAAACTCTTCAAAAAAATCGAAGTGGAGGGAAAACTACCTAATTCATTCTATGAAGCCAACATCACCCTCATACCAAAACCAGGCAAAGATATTACAAAAAAAGAAAACTACAGACCAATCTCTCTAATGAATACAGATGCAAAAATCCTCAATAAAATTCTAGCAAATCGTATCCAACAACACATTAAAAGAATTATACATCATGACCAAGTAGGATTCATCCCAGGTATGCAAGGATGGTTCAACATAAGAAAATCAATTAATGTAATACACCATATCAACAAATCAAAGCAGAAAAATCACATGATCATCTCAATTGATGCAGAGAAGGCATTCGACAAGATTCAACATCCTTTCCTGTTGAAAACACTTCAAAAGATAGGAATACAAGGGAACTTCCTTAAAATGATAGAGGGAATATATGAAAAACCCACAGCTAATATCATCCTCAATGGGGAAAAATTGAAAACTTTCCCCCTAAGATCAGGAACAAGACAAGGATGTCCACTATCACCACTATTATTCAACATTGTGTTGGAGGTTCTAGCCAGAGCAATTAGACAAGAAAAAGAAATACAAGGCATCAAAATTGGAAAGGAAGAAGTAAAACTATCACTGTTTGCAGACGATATGATACTATACGTCGAAAACCCGGAAAAATCCACAACAAAAGTACTAGAGCTAATAAATGAGTACAGCAAAGTAGCAGGTTACAAGATCAACATTCAAAAATCTGTAGCATTTCTATACACTAGTAATGAACAAACTGAGGGGGAAATCAAGAAACGAATCCCATTTACAATTGCAACTAAAAGAATAAAATACCTAGGAATAAATTTAACTAAAGAGACAAAAAACCTATATAAAGAAAACTACAAAAAACTGCTAAAAGAAATCACAGAAGACCTAAATAGATGGAAGGGCATACCGTGTTCATGGATTGGAAGACTAAATATAGTTAAGATGTCAAACCTACCTAAATTGATTTACAGATTCAATGCAATACCAATCAAAATCCCAACAACTTATTTTTCAGAAATAGAAAAACCAATAAGCAAATTTATCTGGAAGGGCAGGGTGCCCCGAATTGCTAAAAACATCTTGAGGGAAAAAAAACGAAGCTGGAGGTCTCGCGCTGCCTGACTTTAAGGCATATTATGAAGCCACAGTGCTCAAAACAGCATGGTATTGGCATAAAGATAGATATATCGACCAATGGAATCGAATAGAGTGCTCAGATATAGACCCTCTCATCTATGGACATTTGATCTTTGATAAGGCAGTCAAGCCAACTCACCTGGGACAGAGCAGTCTCTTCAATAAATGGTGCCTAGAGAACTGGATATCCATATGCAAAAGAATGAAAGAAGACCCATCTCTCACACCCTATACAAAAGTTAACTCAAAATGGATCAAAGATCTAAACATTAGGTCTAAGACCATAAAACAGTTAGAGGAAAATGTTGGGAGATATCTTATGGATCTTACAACTGGAGGCGGTTTTATGGACCTTAAACCTAAAGCAAGAGCACTGAAGAAGGAAATAAACAAATGGGAACTCCTCAAAATTAAACACTTTTGTGCATCAAAGAACTTCATCAAGAAAGTAGAAAGACAGCCTTCACAATGGGAGACAATATTTGGAAATGATATATCAGATAAAGGTCTAGTATCCAGAATTTATAAAGAGATTGTTCATCTCAACAACAAAAAGACAGCCAACCCAATTACAAAATGGGAAAAAGACTTGAACAGACACCTCTCAGAAGAGGAAATACGGATGGCCAAGAGGCACATGAAGAGATGCTCAATGTCCCTGGCCATTAGAGAAATGCAAATCAAAACCACAATGAGATATCATCTCACACCCACCAGAATGGCCATTATCAACAAAACAGAAAATGACAAGTGCTGGAGAGGATGCGGAGAAAGAGGCACACTTATCCACTGTTGGTGGGAATGTCAAAGGGTGCAAACACTGTGGAAGGCAGTTTGGCGGTTCCTCAAAAAGCTGAATATAGAATTGCCATACGACCCAGCAATACCATTGCTAGGTATCTACTCAAAGGACTTAAGGGCAAAGACACAAACGGACATTTGCACACCACTGTTTATAGCAGCATTATTTACAATTGCAAAGAGATGGAAACAGCCAAAATCTCCATCAACAGAAGAGTGGCTAAACAAACTGTGGTATATACATACGATGGAATATTATGCAGCTTTAAGGCAGGATAAACTTATGAAGCATGTAATAACATGGATGGACCTAGAGAATATTATGCTGAGTGAATCCAGCCAAAAACTAAAGGACAAATACTGTATGGTCCCACTGATGTGAACGGACATTCAAGAATAAACTTGAAATATGTCATTGGTAACAGAGTTCAGCAGGAGTTAGAAACAGGGTAAGACAATGGGTAATTGAAGCTGAAGGGATACAGACTGTGCAACAGGACTAGATACAAAAACTCAAAAATGGACAGCACAATAATACCTAATTGTAAAGTAATCATGTTAAAACACTGAATGAAGCTGCATCTGAGCTATAGGTTTTTGTTTTGTTTTGTGTTGTTTTGTTTTGATTTTACTATTATTACTTTTATTTTTTTCTCTATATTAACATTCTATATCTTTTTCGGTTATGTTGCTAGTTCTTCTAAACCAATGCAAATGTACTAAGAAATGATGATCATGCATCTATGTGATGATGTTAAGAATTAATGATTGCATGTGTAGAATGGTATGATCTCTAAATGTTGGGTTAATTTCTTTTTTTTCCGTTAATTAAAAAAAAAAAAAGAGAAGGGATAATTGGAGATGAAGGGATACAGACTGTACAACGGGACTGGATATAAAAACTCAGAAATGGACAGCACAATACTACCCAATTGTAATGCAATTATGTTAAAACACTGAATGAAGCTGCATGTGAGGTATAGGTTTTTTTGTTTTTGTTTTTTTGTTTTTTTTTCTTTCTATTATTGTTTTAATTCTTATTCTGTTGTCTTTTTATTTCTTTTTCTAAATCGATGCAAATGTACTAAGAAATGATGAATATGCAACTATGTGATGTTATTAAGAATTACTGATTGTACATGTAGATTGGAATGATTTCTAATTGTTTTGTTAATTCTTTTTTTAATTACTAAAAAAAAAATTAAAAAAAAAAAAAGACATAGAATGGCAGAATGGATTAAAAAACAGGATCCTTCTATATGCTGTCTACAGGAAACACATCTTAGACCCAAAGGTAAATATAGGTTGAAAGTGAAAGGTTGGGAAAAGATATTTCATGCAAATAACAACCAGAAAATAGCAGGAGTGGCTATACTAATATCCAACAAATTAGACTTCAAATGTAAAACAGTTAAAAGAGACAAAGAAGGACACTATATACTATTAAAAGGAACAATTAAGCAAGAAGACATAACAATCATAAATATTTATGCACCGAACCAGAATGTCCCAAAATACGTGAGGAATACACTGCAAACACTGAAAAGGGAAATAGACACAAATACCATAATAGTTGGAGACTTCAATTCACCACTCTCATCAATGGACAGAACATCTAGACAGAGGATCAATAAAGAAATAGAGAACCTGAATATTACTATAAATGAGCTTGACTTAACAGACATTTATAGGACATTACACCCCACAACAGCAGGATACACCTTTTTTTCAAGTGCTCATGGATCATTCTCAAAGATAGACCATATGCTGGGTCACAAAGCAAGTCTTAACAAATTTAAAAAGATTGAAATCATACACAACACTTTCTCGGATCATAAAGGAATGAAGTTGGAAATCAATAATAGGCGGAGTGCCAGAAAATTCATAAATACATGGAGGTTCAACAACACACTCTTAAACAACAAGTGAGTCAAAGAAGAAATTGCAAGAGAAATTAGTAAATACCTAGAGGCAAATGAAAATGAAGACAAAACATATCAAAACCTATGGGACGCAGCAAAGGCAATGCTAAGAGGGAAATTTATTGCCCTAAATGCCTTTATCAGAAAAGAAGAAAAGGCAAAAATGCAGGAATTAACTGTCCACTTGGAAGAACTGGAGAAAGAACAGCAAACTAATCCCAAAGCAAGCAAAAGGAAAGAAATAACAAAGATTAGAGCAGAAATAAATGAAATTGAAAACATGAAAACAATAGAGAAAATCAATAAGACCAGAAGTTGGTTCTATGAGAAAATCAACAAGATTGATGGGCCCTTAGCAAGACTGACAAAAAGAAGAAGAGAGAGGATGCAAATAAATAAGATTAGAAATGGAAGAGGAGACATAACTACTGACCTCACAGAAATAAAGGAGGTAATAACAGGATACTATGAACAACTTTACGCTAATAAATACAACAATTTAGATGAAATGGACGGGTTCCTGGAAAGACATGAACAACCAACTTTGACTCAAGAAGAAATAGACGACCTCAACAAACCAATCACAAGTAAAGAGATTGAATTAGTCATTCAAAAGCTCCCTAAAAAGAAAAGTCCAGGACCAGACGGCTTCACATGTGAATTCTATCAAACATTCCAGAAAGAATTAGTACCTACTCTCCTCAAACTCTTCAAAAAAATCGAAGTGGAGGGAAAACTACTTAATTCATTCTATGAAGCCAACATCACCCTCATACAAAAACCAGGCAAAGATATTACAAAAAAAGAAAACTACAGACCAATCTCTCTAATGAATACAGATGCAAAAATCCTCAATAAAATTCTAGCAAATCGTATCCAACAACACATTAAAAGAATTATACATCATGACCAAGTAGGATTCATCCCAGGTATGCAAGGATGGTTCAACATAAGAAAATCAATTAATGTAATACACCATATCAACAAATCAAAGCAGAAAAATCACATGATCATCTCAATTGATGCAGAGAAGGCATTTGACAAGATTCAACATCCTTTCCTGCTGAAAACACTTCAAAAGATAGGAATACAAGGGAACTTCCTTAAAATGATAGAGGGAATATATGAAAAACCCACAGCTACTATCATCCTCAATGGGGAAAAATTGAAAACTTTCCCCCTAAGATCAGGAACAAGACAAGGATGTCCACTATCACCACTATTATTCAACATTGTGTTGGAAGTTCTAGCCAGAGCAATTAGGCAAAAAAAGAAATACAAGGCATCAAAATTGGAAAGGAAGAAGTAAAACTATCACTGTTTGCAGACGATATGATACTATACGTAGAAAACCCAGAAAAATCCACAACAAAATTACTAGAGCTAATAAATGAGTATAGCAAAGTAGCAGGCTACAAGATCAACATTCAAAAATCTGTAGCTTTTCTATACACTAGTAATGAACAAGCTGAGGCGGAAATCAAGAAATGAATCCCATTTACAATTGCAACTAAAAGAATAAAATACCTAGGAATAAATTTAACCAAAGAGACAAAAAACCTATATAAAGAAAACTACAAAAAACTGCTAAAAGAAATCACAGAAGACCTAAATAGATGGAAGGGCATACCGTGTTCATGGATTGGAAGACTAAATATAATTAAGATGTCAATCCTACCTAAACTCATCTACAGATTCAATGCAATACGAATCAAAATCCCAACAACTTATTTTTCAGAAATAGAAAAACCAATAAGCAAATTTATCTGGAAGGGCAGGGTGCCCCGAATTGCTAAAAACATCTTGAGGAAAAAAAACGAAGCTGGAGGTCTTGCACTGCCTGACTTTAAGGCATATTATGAAGCCACAGTGGTCAAAACAGCATGATATTGGCATAAAGATAGATATATTGACCAATGGAATCGAATAGAGTGCTCAGATATAGACCCTTTCATCTATGGACATTTGATCTTTGATAAGGCAGTCAAGCCAACTCACCTGGGACAGAACAGTCTCTTCAATAAATGGTGCCTAGAGAACTGGATATCCATAAGTAAAAGAATGAAAGAAGACCCGTATCTCACACCTTATACAAAAATTAACTCAAAATGGATCAAAGATCTAAACATTAGGTCTAAGACCATAAAACAGTTAGAGGAAAATGTTGGGAGATATCTTACGAATCTTACAACTGGAGGCGGTTTTATGGACCTTAAACCTAAAGCAAGAGCACTGAAGAAAGAAATAAATAAATGGGAGCTCCTCACAATTAAACACTTTTGTGCATCAAAGAACTTCATCAAGAAAGTAGAAAGACAGCCTACACAATGGGAGACAATATTTGGAAATGACATATCAGATAAAGGTCTAGTATCCAGAATTTATAAAGAGATTGTTCAACTCAACAACAAAAATACAGCCAACCCAATTACAAAATGGGAAAAAGACTTGAACAGACACCTACCAGAAGAAGAAATACGGATGGCCAAGAGGCACATGAAGAGATGCTCAATGTCCCTGGCCATTAGAGAAATGCAAATCAAAACCACAATGAGATATCATCTCACACCCACCAGAATGGTCATTATCAACAAAACAGAAAATGACAAGTGCTGGAGAGGATGTGGAGAAAGAGGCACACTTATCCACTGTTGGTGGGAATGTCAAATGGTGCAACCACTGTGGAAGGCAGTTTGGCGGTTCCTCAAAAAGCTGAATATAGAATTGCCATATGACCCAGCAATACCATTGCTAGGTATCTACTCAAAGGACTTAAGGGCAAAGACACAAACGGACATTTGCACACCAATGTTTATAGCAGCGTTATTTACAATTGCAAAGAGATGGAAACAGCCAAAATGTCCATCAACAGACGAGTGGCTAAACAAACTGTGGTATATACATACGATGGAATATTATGCAGCTTTAAGACAAGATAAACTTATGAACCATGTAATAACATGGATGGACCTAGAGAATATTATGCTGAGTGAATCCAGCCAAAAACTAAAGGACAAATACTGTATGGTCCCACTGATGTGAACGGACATTTGAGAATAAACTTGAAATATGTCATTGGTAACAGAGTTCAGCAGGAGTTAGAAACAGGGTAAGACAATGGGTAATTGAAGCTGAAGGGATACAGACTGTGCAACAGGACTAGATACAAAAACTCAAAAATGGACAGCACAATAATACCTAATTGTAAAGTAATCATGTTAAAACACTGAATGAAGCTGCATTTGAGCTGTAGGGTTTTTTTGTTTTTGTTTGCTTGTTGGTTTGTTTGTTGTTGTTGTTTTTTACTATTATTACTACTTTTATTTCTTTTCTTTATATTAACATTTTATATCTTTTTCTGTTTTGTTGCTAGTTCCTCTAAACCGATGCAAATGTACTAAGAAACAATGATCGTGCATCTATGTGATGATGTTAAGAATTACTGAGTGCATATGTAGAACGGTATGATTTCTAAATGTTGTGTTAATTTCTTTTTTTTTCTTTCCATTAATAAAAAAAATAAAAAATAAATAAATAAATAAATAAAAGAACAACTCTGGATACCAAAACTGTATTAGTCAAGGTTCTCCAGGGAAGCAGAACCAACAGGAAATATGTGGAAATGGTGAGTGTTTATAAAAGTGTCTCACACAACTGTGGGGATGCATGATTCTAATTCCCATAGGGCAGGACACCAACTGGCAAATCTGATGAAGGTTTTTGATGAATTCCCCAGAAGAAGCTGGCTTACTGAAGTAGAGGTGCAAGCTCTCTCTTCTGACTGCAACTGATTGGATTAAATACCTTCATTGTGATTGGCACTCACCTTATTTCACTGTAAATGTATCAGCCATAAATTCAGTCAACTTATTAATTATTTAAATCCACAAATATCCTTACACTAACAGTTAGGCTAGTGCTTGCTTGACCAGACACTGGCACCATTGCCTGGCCAAGCTCTCAAATGAACCTAACCAGCGCACACAGGAAGCAAAGCTTGGGAGAGAGTTAGTTGGGGAATAGAAGCCAGTTAGATCGTATGCTCAGAAAAGATTTGAAAATACCCTTACCTGTCATTTCAGGCTAATCCTTGAGCCTAAAATATTCAAGAAGTGAAGATTAAGTTAAAGTTGTAAAGAAATTGTGTAAGTATTGAAGGACTGTCCCAAACCAGAGCCACCAGGATAGAATTTTACTTTTCTTTTTGTTCTTCATTTTCCCCCATGGCTCCAGGTATTTAAGTAAATCTCAAAGTACTACCTGATGACATGCTAAAAGAACAGAAAGATCAAAGTCAACACCCAAAAAGAATAGTCTTAAAATAGTTTGGGTAAATTGCTAAACTGATATGTAACTAAAACCAACTGCAAAACAGCAATGGCAAACAAACAAACAAAAAACTCCTGAGGATGGTGAATCCAATTTCCAAAGTTATCACATTATAATTTTCAAAATGAAAACTTTTCAACAAAAATCACAAGGCATGTAAAAAACAAGAAGTGTGGCCCATACTAGAAACCATAAATGAGGAAGGCAGACCTTGGATATACCAAAGAGCTTTGTTTCTAATGGTGCTAAATATTCACAAAGAGCTAAAGGAGAACATGGACAAGAAATAAAGGAAGCCCAGAAAATTATAGATGGCCACAGAGAGAACTTCGATGAGAGATGGAAATTATGAAAAGGAACCAAACAGACCTGAAGAGCACAGTAACTGAAATTAAAAATTCCACAGAGGGTTTCTAAAATAGATTTGAATTGGCAGGAAAAAAATCAGTGAACTTGGACTTAAAACAATTGAAATTATATAGTCTGAGGAGCAGAAGGAAGATAACTGAGCAAAGAAAGCTATAAGAAAATATCAAACATATTAATATATGCCTTGTGGAAGTCCCAGAAGGAGAAGAGAGATAGGGGTTGAGTGGATAGTCAAAGAAATAATGGCTGAAGAACTACCAAAGTTACAAAAGACATGAATATTCACATCCAAGAGGCTCAGCAAATTCTGAAGAAGAAAAAACCAAGTATACGTACGGTTTTGGTTTGGTAAAGCTGCTGGAAAGCCATATACCAGAAATGGGTTGACTTTTAATGACGGTGGTCTATTAAGTTACAAGTTCCAATTCTAAGACCATGGAAATGTCCAAATTAAGGCATCATCAAGAGGTTACATTTACTGAAGAAAGGCCAATGGTATTCAGGGTTCCTCTATCACATCAGAAGATGTCTGCTTATCCTTCACTCCTAGGTTCCACTGCATGTTGGTTCTGTGTGTCCTTGCTTGCTTCCCCTGTGTATATCTCTCTGAGCTCCCTGTGTTCTGCAAGTCTTCTGTTAGCATATCTGGGGCATCACTCTTTCCCTGCATCCTTCACTTGGTTTCATCTCTCTGCTCTCTCATGTCCTGTGGATCATTCTCTCCAAAATGTATCTGTGGATGTTTTCTTTCTCTCTTAACTTCTCTCAGTTCTGAGTTCTCTCCAAACTATCTCTCCCTTAAAGGACTCCAGCAAGTAGATTAAGACACGCCTTGAATGGGCTAGGTCACATCTCCATGTAAACAACCTAATCAAAAGGTCCCACCTAACAATAAGTCTGCCCCCACAGAATTGTAGTAAAGAACATAGGCTTTTCTGGAGTGCATAAGAGATTCAAACCAGCATGTCTACATTGTGCCATATTTTAATCAAACTGTTAGCTGCAAAGATAGAGAATGCTAATAGAAAAAAATTAAAATTTTATAAAATGCCATAGAACTAATGATACAATGCAATGAATGCTAAATGCAAGCTATAGATTATGAAGTATCATTTTAATAATATCATTTCATCTATTGTAATAAAAGAACCCCACTAATGCAAAACACAAACAGTAAGGAAGTATAAATGTGTGTGTGTGAGAGGGAGAGGGTATATGAGAGCTCAGTACTTTCTTCATGATTTTTCTATAAACCTGCAGCTACAGTAATTTCAAAAAAGCCAAATAATATTCTATATCTGGGCAAACTGTCTTACATTCCCAGATAAAAATAAGGTGAGGAGTTTGTGACCTACAAAAATGCAGGTTGACAAAAAAGTACAAGAGACAAGAAATAGAAGTCACATGAAGAGATAAAGGTCTACAATAGGGAAACAACATGAATAAATATAAATGTGACTGCTATTGCAGTTTTTTATTTGAAAATTCACTTTTCACTTCGTATAGGCCCTAAGAGGCAAATGTATAAAACATAATGATGAATCAGAGGTTTTTTAGTTACAAGGTAAAAACATGTAATTTGTAATGAGAACTACAAAAAGTGGGGAGACAGAAGGCATAGTCACACAGTTTACGTATTTTATATTATATATTATATATTAGACATTAAGTTGGTAAGTTGGTAACTCAGTAAATGAAAGTACTGTTGTTTTAATAGTGCCCCCCTAAAGATCTCATCCTGGACAGAGGTCAGTTGTTGATATTCCAGCAGAGGTGACATTCCTGTTGTCACTTTCCAGTTTGTTTTTCTCTATTAAGGAAGACATTTTGTAACTGCATCTCCATGGGCTGAGAGACTCTGTAAAGCTGTTTTTGTGGCCTTGCTCTGAACACTCGTAGTTCCAGATGCTGTGTTTGGCAGAGGGGTCAGGCCAAAATGCACATGTATGTGTGTGTGTGCATGTAGGAGTCCTTTGCATGGCCGGGCATGGCTCCCTTGCTTGGGCATCTGTAGGGTGTCGTGTGAAACATTGAATGCTCCCAAACTGAAATTCTACATTTTTGTATCCCACTTTTAAACTCCTTTAGTAAAATAACTATTGGCTTTATTTAAAACATACATTTAATAATTAAACAAAAATAATTATAAAAATAAAATTGTGGACATTGTCATTTACAGAAATTAAAAGATTGAAATATGATATATAAGCAATTGAACACCAATCAATTAGAAAACTATCACATATCATTGTGAGTTGTGTATTTTTCAGTTAACATTTAAAGTTATTTTCTGATTCAACCTATTCATCATAATTATATTTGAAGTTGTATAAAAATTAGAAATGGACAAACATATAAGATTTTCAGCCACAGCTTTTACTTCATCAGTATTTGCAAGCACTAAAGTATAGAAAAGTGTTAACAGATAGGTATACAGCAAGGAGGAGTGGAACATAGATAAATAGATAAATAAGGAGTAATTTCTGTTGATGCAGACGTTTTCCATTTATAATGTCATTTCTGGTCTTGTTACGTCAAAAACAGACTCTGAAAACCAAGGTGCAGAATAAGTTCATTGAGCTAAATGATACTCATAGGAGCAAAACTAAAAGAAAGTTACTGCTCAAAGAAAAGTGGTGGGGAAACAGTTCAGACACCTGCTTAGAGCAAAAAAGGGCATCAGAAAAAGAACGTTGTATAAAAATGGACACTGTGACCAAGGGGACCCTCTGCTTCTTTCCCTTAACCTCTTTTGCAGAAGCAGATGTGACAACAAGATCCCCAGGCATGCGGGCGCTTCACCCATCAGAAGGCACTACACCCATCAGAAGATGATAAACAGCCATGCAGTCAAAACTTGTCCCTGCTTGATAACACTCCCCTCCCAGCACGGTTTTTCCTTTAAAACCACGAACTGTCAGAAAAAGAGCTGGAGCCATTTTTCCTTTCTTTCCCTGGCAGGTTTAGCTGGCTCCTGCCTGCATGCTTTCTCCCTGCTTTCGCATCCCAAATATATATAAGCCTTGACTCACTGTCCCATGTGGAATCCTTAATGACTCTGTGCTTAACAGGTATGGGAAAATTGGGGGTGGGGTTCCAAGAGGTTGTGACCTATGTAAGTTGTCCAGGGCCAGATGTCCTTGGGTTATGGGCCATAAATTTGCAAGGACTGTTGCCAAGGGGTTTGTATGAGTGGGCTTATCTGGTGACGATAAGCAGACTTGCTTAACTTGTTTACTATGGTCCCTCCTTTCTCATGGAAGAAGGGGTCTTAATTAGCACCACAGAGGATTGTTGGTAGGTCAGCCTGCTTTGGTTATTTTTTGTTGTTTCTTTGTATTTGTGCTGTACCTACATTGCCAACAATATAGCCCCAGATGTGTCAGTTACTAGAGCTCTAAAAGGACTCATGGCTCTCTCTGAAGAATTAGCTAAAAATTGAGTAGTAGACAATTCTTGGACCCCATGGCTTGATGCATTGTTTTCCAAACCATTGGTCCAAGATTGTAACTATGGTAAGTGCTTTACTTATTTTACCTTGCCGAATCCCCTGCTTATTAAAAAGTTAATCAAACTATAGAAGCCTTAGTGGTCAGAAAAATTGCCTCCCAACTACTTCATCTCTGACGCCTGCACCCCTGAAACTATCACAATTATGAATTAGTCCCCACAAGTGAAAATGGTGCTACACCTATGGAACAAATGTAATGAATAATGTCATCAAAAGGGAGGAATTAGGTAGTTCAAAGGTTTAACCTCAATATTGTTGCTGTATAACCTTATAAATTTATGTGTATCACTTTGGGCATCTGTGTGGATCATTTTATGAATTTATGTACTCACAAAAATATGTAAAAAGCATGCTTTCTACAAGGTAATGAAACAAATTGTCTGCAGCAACTGCTTTAGTCATGTCCAGGCATGCTCAGGCATGTCCAGGGTTGCCTACATTTTAGACAAAAGACATCAGCTAAAGGTCAGCATTTACAGCGCATTCCCATAGCAACTCCCACCCTGAAAGTTCTGCTTCCATACTTCCTGATTGCTTGACTATATAATTTGTGGAAAAAGGATGTTCGGGGCTCAGACTTTGGGCAGGAGTCCTCTAAGTCTGCTGTGGCAATAAAGAGTTTGTCCATTTCTTGAGGTTCTGGTGCTTTCTTGCATGGTGTTCAGAATTTTCCCTACTTCATTTGAATAGGTAAAAATGGAAGTTCAAGCAAATTAAGATGAATAGTGAAGTTATTTACCATTCTAGCTTCACAATCTCTTAATTTAAAGTGGAATTAAAATTACTTTCAATCTTAAAAAGAAAAAAAATAATGTTGTCAGTCTTGTAGTATTGGCGGACTGGGGAGTGGAAAATCTTCACAATCCCAATCAGATAAGGCTCATTTCCTGCATTAAAAATGTGTTGCCACTTTCTATGTCATAGAAGGTGGCTGAGGCATCCACAGCTGGTCCCAGCTCAGAGAAGGACTCCGAGTGTCTGTGCTTCACACCCCCACATATGAATGCACAGGATCCCAAATGCCACAGCCACTGCAGAGGCTGATGCTTCACCTTCCACAGCATCTTCGTGGTCCCAAGCCACAGGGGGAGCACCTGTGGGCCCCAGGCTGGAGGAGGTGCGGAATGCTACCTGGGGTGGCTTCTACCTGGTCCGGATCATGCCCTCTCAACTGCCAGCACCACTGGTGTTCCCAGCACCTCCATCTTTACCTGCACCTGGACACCAGCCTGTGTCAGTGCCCATCAGCTGCCCCAAGTCAGTGAGTGGCTCCACCCACTGTCACCTACCTGCAACTTACTAGCCCAATGCTAGAGCACAAGTAGGAGAAGTTCCAGCTGTGTCACTACCTGACCTCTGACTTGGGTGCTCCCAGGCAGCCAAGCCTGTGGTTATGCTGTAATTGCATGTGGCGGTGCCAGCTACCCAAGGCTGACCTGTGAGGGGAAAAGCAGTGAGACTGGGCTCTCCAACCACCTCAAGCACACCAGGCATTCAAAAAACCTGCAATGTGGCTGGTCAGCAGGGGGCACACAGTTTTCAGGTAAAGACTAAGTGCTCTTCAGGTCTCAGATAGGACAATAATATGGACCAGATGGCATCAAGCCTCCCCGGGATGCAGCACTGACACCACCAAGATAAATAACAGAAGCTGTAATCACTTGACCTGTGCAGAATGTGGCTGTGTATTTGTTGGCTTTGTCTATAAGAGATCTCAGACTTGCCTTACCTCAGCTGTACCTTCTGGGGCAAGAAATCATGGGGTGGAAAAAGATTCTTAGTCTACTGGACACATTGATTGGTGCTCCAGTGAGGGCTGTCCCTCATGTCTGTTATTCCTTTTCCTGTCATGATCACTGGTATTCCAATTTGTGTAGGCAGAAAAATCTTCACCAAGAGTGAGGGAAGGAAAACCTAAAAGTACATGAGGAATTTGGCCATTGCACACTGTTGTGTATGGCATCCCCAGTTATTGCTGCAGTTAGTTTTGGTCCTGGCATCCCCATTATGCTGGCATATGTGCATAGGTTGTGTCTACTCCTCTCTATTGTGAAGGAGGCTTTGGAACTAGCATATGCAATGGAAAAAAGGTAAAAACTGAATTCGATGAAGATGATGATGTCATCACTGTGGCAAATGCCTGGTGAGCCTTCAAGAATCCCAGCTGTGGGGAAAGCAGCACTGAAGATCTGATATGAATGTATATTGAGGACCAGTAGAGCCCTCTAGGGGAATTCAGTATCATGCAGGGCTCTACAGCAAAACTGTCAACTTTGCAGCTTTTCAGAGGCACAATGTGTGGGGCATTCTGTCCAAGGGCAAGGAATAATACAGCAGCTTAGAAGTGTACACAGATATCCCAAAAAACACAGTCTTGGCACAATTAGTGACAGTGAAGCCTATGTGATGGTTGGTTCTACAACCAGTCCCTACAATCCACTGGACAGAGGGAGGAACAATGTAGAAATCCAAGTGGACACAGAAGCCAAACAATCCACAAAAAGCTGCTGAGTAGAAGCAGTAGGGAGGATTTGTCCCATGTTCATGCTGATGGCAGAAAATTAAGAAGGAGGTAGAGGCCATGTGGTGGCAGCAGCAGTGAAGGGGATCCTGCTGCAAACACTAAATCCATGAATAAAAATATTGCCTGGCCAGCAAACCTTGGAACAGCAGCCCGGCCCAAATGAAAGCATCTAGAGTGACCTAGAGAGATCTCATAAGCAGTCATATGGTACACCAGACATCAGCTTTGATGAATGTGGCTCCCCCAGTTCCCACCCTGCCCCTCCACCCATAGGGCCCAAGGTGCACTGAGCCCAAGAGCCCATATAAACTTCTCTTTCCCAGCTGAGAAAATATTCTCTTTCAAGAATATTTTGAAGCCAGGGGGTGCAAAAACCAGGTTATGACATATATTGAATTCTCCTCTTCTGAAAAATGCACTTGTTGCAAATGCATTATTTGGAATTTCTTTTTAAAGTGGTGACAGGGTTGGTATTTTATTTCAAAGAGTCTCTGGTCACACTTTTCCCAGCGAAATTCTGAGAAATTTGCTATTTCATACCAGAAAAAAACGTGGAAATTTTGCCCTTAGTGTCATCCCTATTATCCACCTCCCCATTTTAGTTTACATTTATTGGGTAAACTGCAGGTGGTGATCCATGAGGTGTGTCAGAGTATGCATATGTTTGTACACATTTTGCATGTATGCTAGTGTATTACAGAAGAACTCAATTTAATAAAAATGTCTGTCATTATTCAACTCATCTCAGTTTTCTTGGCTTGGATAGTCCTCCAGAGCCAAGTGTTTGCTCCAAACAGAATGCTATGTCTTTGACAGTCTCTACAGCTGAGCTTACTTAATTCCAGGGAAGAAGATTGTTTTAAATTAGACTGCCATGGAGCCATCTATGAAACAATGACAACTTCCAGTCTGTCTGGATGCAAAACTAGACATGGCTTAGGGTCAAACTGAAGAATTACTAATTCAGTCAGCTATATGGAGAAGCTGGACTTTAACATGAACCTTGATTCCCCTCTAGAAGCAGCTGTGCACATTTCCTTTCAAAGTTTAATTTACCATTTTCTGCATTGTAGTTACTTGTAGTCATATGCTTTAGAGGAGAGGAGGAGGTGGTAGTCTCAGGAAACTCTTCCTGAAAGATCTCAATGAATATTACAGGGTTATCAATTAGGGAAAAAAGGTACTCAAGCAAAAACCTAAGCATTTACTGTGTTCTCAGGTATTACCTCCCTATTTCAAAACACTTTCTCAGTTCAAAGAGATTTCTCAGGTTCTTAGTTTACTCAGAAATTTCATTCTAAGTAAGAGAGACTAAGGACAATAACTTAAACTTATAAAGAAAGGATAAGAGAAGACATGTCATCACAATCTCTGAACATATTTGATTTTTTTTCTGATTTTATAAATTTGTCATGATCAAGCCATGTGAGTGCTACTTAGATTTTTTCTCTGTTAGAATGATGTCCTTAGAATTGAAAACTCATACATAGCATAGCAGGGAAATTAAAAGATTCATGAGACCTGATGCAAGATTCCAAATCTGTTAGTAACTTACTTTCTGACTCATCTGAGTCTGTTTTGCTCTCATACCCCTAATTCCCCCAATGCTCAGACTATATTTGAGGAGCTTCCAGTGCCCACCTTCCTTATCAACTCGGGCTTGGGCCCAGAGGAAGACATGAAAACTTCCTTTCCCTGAGGACTAGTTGGCTTTCTGTTTCCTTTCACAGATATACCTGCTCTGTCTTCCTGGCCTGTGTTTTACAGTGAGAATGATCTGTCTAGACAACCACCAGTTGGGAAGAAACATGCCTATTGGGCACTGTAGACAGAGTTACTGCTGCCTGTGCCTGGGAGAAGAAATGCTGTTAGTGGACTTGGGGTCTCTGGAAGAAATGTGCCCTAGAGGGTTTCCTTGTGTTTGAAAAGGAGCCTCCTTGGAGAAAAGAGGCAGACAGTGTGGAGATCTCTGAAATGCACATTAACTCAAGCCCAGTAGTTCTCTTGAAACCTCATCAAAAGCAATTAACTTAGATAAAATCAAAGCAATCTGCTGGAGGGGCAAGAGTTTACAGCTAAACTTCTACCTTTTTATCTAGGTTCCACCACCTGATATTGTGAGACTTGGGGAACTTAACTCTCTGAGTCTGTTTTCACTTAGCCAACATGGGAATAATACACCTAGTTATGGGATTGTTAAGATTAATTAAGATGATGGACTGAAAATGTTTTTGGTAATGTCTTTTTTTCTACTCTTGCCAGAATAAGAAGAAATAATTTAAGGGAGATTCTGGATGTCATCTACAAAAGAAGCCCACATATCGAGACCAGCGCCTATAAAAACTAAGCTTATTCTAACATGTTTCAATACTCCCTTTCTTTTTCAGTCATCAATAGATGAAATGGTCCATCCCTGCCACCTAGTCGAGAAAATTAGTAATGCATTGGAAACATTTGTTCTCAATTGAGGAAAGGGGAAAGTAAAATCTCTGCAAACATCTTTAATTCATTTTGTATATACCTATTATGCCTCAGGTATAGGATGCAACAATGAAGAAAGCAAAAAATACTTGTCTACATGAAACAAACTCTAATGGGGAGAACAATCAGATATATATATATAATCTGGGTGGGGATAAGTGCACTCAAGAAAAGCAAGGGAAGGGAATAAAGATGGTGCTACTTTAGACAGGTGCTATAGGCCTCCGTGATTAAGATATATTTTATTAGAGACCTGAATGAAGAGAGGAAGACAATCATTGGGTATCTAGGAAAAAAATCATATGAGATAAGTGGAAACAATAAAGTACAAGAACCCCTAAATGGAGCATCTTTGGTGCCTTTTAAAATGTGCAAAAGAACATAGAGATAGTAAATATCCAGGAACAGTACAGAACAACTGTTGGGGCCACATCAGTGACCAGAAACACAGCATGCACCAGTTTGGACAAGCTGGACCATCTGAGAACCCCACACAGAACGATAAGCTCCCTAAGCCATGGAGGCTGGTGCCCCTCTCCCACAGCAGGGCAGGCTGGTTCCCTGAGTGGAAAGGAAACAGACTTTACTAGCAGCAGGGGCTTAGCTCAACCAAGCTCCAATTGCAGAATTAATTAACAAATTCTGACTACTGAACATAGGCCCCCAGCTCAGATAAACCTAGAATAAAGAGCTAAAGGTACTAGGAGTTTTTACCCCAGCAGAGCAGGGGCAGGACTGATGGAAAAGAAAGAGAGAGAGAGAGAGGTATTTTTAATTGGACAGTACAAAATGCTTGAAAAGTGCTGGACCCTCCAAAAAGGGGGCACATTAAGCCTGGAGATACATAGAGCAATGTACCAATGTAATCTTTTGATCGATAAACCCTAGGAACAGGGGTCCTGCTCTGAAAAGATTTTTTTTTGCTTTGTTTCTACAATGTAACACCATTAGATAGAACTGCAAGGCCTCTCAGTCTCGAACTGCCCCAGACAAGGATGGAATTAAGCTTGTCTGAGAGACAAAGTAAATAATCAGGTGAAAGAAGTTAATTCCCTGAAGGCTGTACCTTCCCCAAGAGAAAGGTGGGGCCCAGCTCAACTGGAATCCCTCCTTCAAGGAATTCAGGCCCCAGGGACTGGAAAACTGAAGTAATTAATGCCTACCTACAACCTCAGCTCTGCCTCAGCCATGCCCCTAGCAAGCAGAGTCTGCTGAAACTAAAGGCACCCCATCACTTTATGCTGGTGGGAAGCCACAGGCAAACAAGCACCATATACTCACCAGGATAGGAAACCCACATAGTTTAGAGGCTTGACAGACTCTAGTCTATCAAGCCTGCGGGTCTCAGCTTCAGGGAAAATTGATGCAGGCTCATCTTTCCTCCTGAGAGGAGCCCAGTCCAGTCTGGAAAATTCCGACTGGGGTCTATATTGTTGGAGGAGGCTCAGAAAAAAAACAGGTCCCATATGGGGAGGGCAAGAAACAGAAAAACAAGAAATGAAAAAATTCTGATCAGTTAAACAGAACCTATGCTATAGATCTAGAATATGCTGAACTGAATGTCAAAGAACAGATGAAGAACAAAACCATCCAGTAAGAAAATCCTGGTAAAACAGTGAAAACAACCTCTAGAATAAACTAATTAAGGACATCAAAATCCTAGCACCAGCAGGAAAAGTGAAGATATGGCCCAGTCAGAGGAGCAAACTAACAATTCAAATGAGATACAGGAGTTGAAACAACTAATTCAGGATGTTCAAGTAGACATGGAAAATATCATCAAAAATCAAATCACAGTGTTGTGGGAGGATATAAAGAAGGCATTGGGTGAATAAAAAGAAAAAACTGAAAGTTTGAGAAAACAATCAGAACTTATGGGAATGAAAGGTACAATTTCAATCTCCTCAAAGAACCAAGTTTTTGCTTTGTGGATTCTTTCTATTGTTTTCTGTTGTTCTCCAGTTCATTTATTTCCACTTTAATCTCTGTTTTTATCTTTTTCTATTTGCTTTGGGGTTAGTTTGTGGTTCTCTCTTTAGTTCTTCCAGGTGAGCTGTTAAGTTCTCTATTTTTGTTCATTTTTTCTTTTTTAATGCAACAAATTGCCGTAAATCTTGGGTCTAAGCAGCAAATGGATGAATCATATTTTTAATTTGTTCTCCAAGCTGTATCTTTTAATTGGTTAGTTTAGTCCATTAACATTCAAACTTATTGCTGTAATAGCAGTTCTTGAATTTACCATACTATCCTTTAGTTTTTATTTGTCAGATTTCTATATTTCCTCCTCTCTCTCTTTTTATCCTTTAAGTTACCCTTACTGATACTTTTCAATTCTTTACTCTCTACTAGACTTCCCTATCTTGTCTTTTTTTTTCAACCAACAAAACTCCCTTTAGTATGTCTTGTAGGGCTGGTCTCTTCTTGACAAATTCTCTTAGTCTTTTTCTGTGAAGATTTTAATCTCTCCCTCATTTCGGAAGGACAACTTGACTGGATAAACAATTCTTGGCTGGAAGCCTTTCTCATTCAGGATCTTAAATACATCATACTACTGCCTTCTTGTATCCATGGTACCTATTGATTAGCCTAAACTCAGTTTTATGTGGTTTCCCTTGTCTTTAGTGAATCACTTTTCTCTTCCTGCTTGCATGACTTTCTACTTCTCTTCAACATTTGACAGACTAATTAGTACATATCTTGGAGTAGGCCTATTTGGGTTTATTCTATTTGGGGTTTTTTGGACTTCTTTGATTTGCTTATTTCCATCTTTTATAAGTGATAGGAAGTTTCCCCCTATTATCTCTTCAACTAATGTCCCTAGCCTTTTACACTCACTTCTCCTTCTGGGGCACCAGTGATTCTTATGTTTTCATGCTTAATGTAGTCCATCATTTTCCTGATATCCAGTTCCATTTTTTAATCTTTCTTCCCATTTATTCCTTTTTTGTCTGAATTCAAATATCTTGTATTCTAGCTCACTTATTCTTTCTTCCACTTCTTGAAATCTGCTATTGTGTGTCTCTACTAAGTTTTTAAATTTGTTCTACAGTGTCTTTCATCTCTGTGAGTTTTGCTGTCCTTCTATTTATCCCTTCAAATTCTTCTTTATGTTCTGCCAATGTCTTCTTGGTATCCTTTATGTCATTATGAACATCCTTGATTGGTTGTTCCAAATTCTGTGTTCCCTCCAGTATTTCAATTTTGTCCCCTGGCTGAGCCAAATCTGCCTGAATCCACACATGCTTTATGCTTTGTGATTTTCTGCTGCAGTTGGGGCATTAGATTATCTTGATAAGGTTATTTCACAAGTTGATTTCCTGCACTCATCTAATATTTTATATTTGCTTAGATTTGCATTGAAGGTCCCATTTTGCACTTGGTATGCCAGTAATTCCCCTTTTCTTTGAAGGCCTGCTAAAGCTAAGCAGACCCCCCCCCCATATGGGACATGGCATTAAGGGGTGAAAGTCTTCCTTGGCAAAGTTGGAAATGAATCCCAGGGATTAGCCTGGCAATTGTGCAATGGGACTGATATGCCTTCGTAACTAAAAGGGGGAAAAAGATGAAACAAAACAAGGTATTGATTGCTGATAGATTTCAAAAAGAGTTAGGAAGCTCTTCTGGAGGTTAAAATCATAAGATTCAGCTAGATATTGCTATTTACCATGGTTTGCCAAACCCCAACCAAAACCATTCTTACCAACCCTAAAGAACACCTATGGCTCTATCTGACATTCTACTAAAGCACATGCACTATGATTACTTTCCAGAAATGTACAACCCCAGATGGGTTGGTAGGCCAGAAAAGTCCTGAAAACACAAGGTGACAGCCTCTCCAGAGCATCAACTAGTTCCATCACCCTATCCCATATTACTGACAGCCCTTTCCACCATGAAAAATTAGAATGGGCATGGTACAAATACCCTTAATGATTAGAAGAAATGTCAAAGGAGAAGATGGAGTTATAACAGAGAAGACAGGATTTAACAAATGAATATGACTACTGAATCATTAGATCAATATTTCTTTTAGTCTCCAGTGTTTGGAAGTAGCTAGAAGGGAAAATCTAAAATTGTGGATCTGTAGCCCATGCTAAACTCTGAGATCTGTTCTATAACTACTTGTACAATGTACAATGAAATGTACCACTTTTTTTATATATGCTGTATTTCACAATAGAAGAAATATATATTGAAAAAAAAGCTAGGCAGATAGGCAGTTTGCCACAGTGTACTTTCTCTTCTGTCCAGAAAATGGTGCTATTACAACACTTGTTCCCTTCAGTCCTGCCTTTCCCCAACTGTGGTAGTCAACTAAGCAGAGTGGAGACCCAATATATTCCAGTCTGGGCTGCTAGTCTCAGTGTGCACAGAATGCTACCAACCCTTGGGCAATGTATACCTCAGCAGAGGCTCTCTTTATAGGCCTGATAGGTCTGATGGTCTCCATACTCCTGCTTAATATGGCCTTGGGCTGTGAGGCCAGGTATTTCAGTTGCACATGCCCACAGCCAGCTTGGAAATGCATGGCAGCTGGTTCCAGCATGAGACAGGTTCCAGCATAGTCCTGACCTGGGGTGTGGCAATTGATCATCATAAGGGACATGGAGGCTAGGTGCATTGCCCTGTGGGTTAGCTGTTCATGGTACCTGGTGGGGCCGCTAGTTGTGGCAGGCAGTTGGATGTGCTTCTGAGTTCCTCACAGGAGCTCCTGGCCATGTAGCAGCGCTGGAAGATCTCCCAACCTAACTGAGGAGTAGGCCAGAGTGGAGGGGTGGTTCATTCCTATAGACCCAGACTCGCCCACATGCTGTTGCCTGCCCTCAGTGGGGTTATGGATGAACACACTCACCCAGTTTGCTCTATCTCTATTTCTCTGGTTTTTCATCCAGAATCTCCCTGTGTAATGTAGAAAACTTTCTCTGATCATTCACACCCTGGAACTGTTGTCTTGGTCACTTTTCTGTCCCTTTTCTCATTGTCCCATGGAGCCAGGTGAACTCAGCCTATCCTATTCTACCACCTTCCTGGAAGTTGATAGATTCTTATATAAATAGTCCAAAACTGACAGACAATAGGAAAATAATTGATTATCTAATGCCTAAATGAAAACTATCTACAGCCTTATGAGAGTTATGGTATGTCCTAAATATCTTAGAGGACAGGACATTAACTTGTTGAAATCACTAGGGTATGACTTATGATGAGGAAGAGAAATTTATAAAACATTCACTCGATACCTTTGCCAAATGAAATCCCCCACAAATTAAAATAGGAAATGAAACTTAGGTATAAACATAACTTTGTTTATAAATCTCAACACACATCAATCTTACTTGAAATTTTATGGTTTTGATGTTATTCTTTTAAGTGCTTAATAGAAATTCAAACTTCATTTGAAGATCATGGATTTGAGTGTGCATTAACATTGAAATTTCTCAGCATTAATGTTTAATTATCAGACAAGAATCAAGCAAAAAAAAATACTGTTTCAAAGACAATTTTTATTCGACTTCCTTGTTTCTTTCCAACACTGATTATTCTAAGACTTTTTATTCTTATACATTACATGTAGTTCTAAGGAAGTATGAACAGACCAGTCAATGCCCCCTTATGTTTAATATCTCTGACAGTATCAGTGGAGATAGTGATTAAAGGTTAGTGTTTGCTAAAGAAATTGAAGAAGAGTGTTCTGTGTAAAATATTAGTTTCAACCCTGTGGCACCAACAATTATGATGAAATTTCTTAATCATATAGTGAAGATAGAAGCTAAAAAAAAATGAAGAAAAAAGATAATAAGAATGGAAGAAAAATTATTGTCCCTGATAAAGTTTCTTCAAAGTTGCTCTCTCAGGGTTATTCTGGTGATATCAGAAGGGTAATAAACAATCTCTAGTTTTCTTAGAGTGAACAATTTGTGGTTAAGAAAAGAAAAGGACTATCTTCATTAAAATCAGATGCTGCTATGTCAAAATCAAAACAAAGGGAAAAAACTGAGAGGATTTCTGAAAATCAAGAGATCCAAACTGTTGATGGAAAAGATGCTTCTCCTTCCTTTTCACACCTTTGGGGGAAAATTTTATTACAAAAAAAGTATTTAAAAAAAATTAGTCTCCCCTAACTTCCTTCTCCATTTATCAATTAAACAAGCAAGGTTCAAACTGAGGAAATAGTAGAAATATCACTCATGCCATGAGAGTTGCTTCATTTATGTCTTCACCAAAACTACATAGATTTCTTCATGGATATAGATGACCTCAGGAGAGTCATTGAAATTTCTGATGTCTTCAATGGTGACAGGAATAGGTGCTCTTTACTCAAAGGGTATAGTTCATCTATATGTGTTAGAGGTGTGATCCATTTCAAAAAGTCTGAGGATTTGTTCATTTTTTGAGAAGGATAAATTTTAAACCTATGCACAATGCCAGTGGCTTCTAATAAGTGAAAAATAGTTGGAGAATTGCTGGCAGCAATTCTGTCTTCTGATTTCCAGCTTTATGCCTTTTTTCTGACTTCTGCTTACCAGCTTTATGACTTCAAATTCACCTGTTGCCATACCTTGTTCTGCTAACTATTCCGATAAGAAATCAAGCTCAGATATCTGTTACCTAAGATATTGGAAGGTTTCCTCTGAAGCAACCCTTTGGAAAATTGAAAATGAAAGGCATGACTGACAAGGAACCTGCAGTGATAGACCTTGACAGTGAAGATGAAGCCCAGCTGAATGGAGGGCAGCCTGCAGAAGAAGATCCAGATGAACCCGTTCAAGCCATTCAACCCAAAGCCTGGTCTCCCTCTCTGACTCAGAATAGTGACAGAGAACTGGCCTTCTAGCCAGCTTCAGCCCTTTTTAGCCCAAAGAGACATGGAAGAAGAGGACATAGTAATAGATGACTATGAGAGTGATGAGACATAGAAACCAGTCTGCGAATCAGATTGCTACCGGACATATTTTATTTTTTATACAGTGGTATGTGAAGAAAATTTAACACTTTCCAGGTGAATACAAATTATTCATTTTTCATTCTTGTAGTATTTCATCACAAGGATCTGACTCCTCTGCTATCTTGAAGAAAATGCAAGATCAAGCCTTTAAGCATCTCTCATTGCTTTTCTCTAGTATTTATTTAGTTTTGTGAGTGGTGTACAGGGAGGACATCAGTCTGTATGAAGTATGTTTGACTGTTATGGCAAATATAAGAAAGTATGCAGGAATAATTCATGATATAAAAACTTTATCTGGATGTTGTAAATATAAATTACAAAACAGCTCAGACTGCAATTATGAGTTTAAATAAGTTTGTGCCTTATTTACAGTTTCTCTATGGTCTCTGTCTTCTGAGATAATCATTTATGTGTTGTACAGTGGGATATTTTAGATACTGGTTGATGATATTTGCACAATTTATATCAAAATTAAAATACTGAGTTAAAAAACATCTAACAGGGAGGAAAACAAAAAGCCTAGAGAAGAAAGATCTTTTCCCCATTCATTCTCTGTTCTCTCAGCATAAATTTAGAGCAAAATAAAGCCCAATAAAAATTTCAATACTGACATGTTTTTGAAATCTTAAACCTTAGTAGGTGTCAAAAACTTTTACATATATCACTAGTCCTTGCATACCTTTGTTAGTTCAATATAAATCATTATCTCATAGACTACTACTACTCAAATGCTCATCTTCAAAAAGGCCATAGTTTTCTAGATTGGTGTGTATGCATGTTCACATACACTGACAGAATTCACTCTTTTGTTTGTGTAGGCAAGCAGAAAACAGATGACCCCACTTGAGCTCCATGCAAGTTACTTTACTGTGGTTTATAAAGAATGGTAATCACAGTCTCCAAAATTTACTGCATCCACAATTACAAACTTGTGAATGCACATACACACCATACACACACAGATGGAGACACACAGATTTTAAAATACTCTTATCAGCACTGTTGACAACCCAGAAAGTCTACATACTTCTACAATTCTAAGACATAATTCTAAGAGAAAAATGTCTTGAGCTTTTTTTAATAAAAAACTTCAGCCTTCAATATTTAATCTATTGCTACATCATTTTTCCATGAAAAAATAGGAAAGTTAAATGAGGGGGAAATTAAACACAGAAAAACTTGAGAAATCACTCTGCTACTAAATAGAATTTTGAAAAACTCTATAGGGAAAACATAGAAAGAGAAAATATACTGATAGAACCTTTGTACATGAGGTGGCTCATCACACCATTTTTTTCTAATAATTATCTATTGGAAATAATGAAATATCCCACATTAGTCTCACTGTTTGGTGTGTGAACTTTCTTTTAATCCATTGTTTTCTGAACAGTCTCATTGCTTATGGTGGCAATTGATGCCCTTAAATCCAGGGTTTCACTGAGCCAACCTCTCCAGAAGGTAAGCCTTCAGACTGCCACAATGGGGAGTAGGCATGGGATTCTGCCTGTTCTGTACTCAGAATTCCAGGTAATCATTGATTTTTCACTCCACATGCTCAGCACAGGGTACATGATAGTTCTAGATTCGAAGCTTTCTGGGGATCAGCAGCACAAATTAGCTTCCTTAGACCTCTGCACTGCTGTCTAAGGTTTGGGTTTTTTAGTGTTTGCTAAAAAGTTACTCATATCTTCATTTTAGCTTTCAAAAAAATTACTGTTCTCTCTCTTTGCCTTTTCTAGTTATTCTTGGGGTTCAATCCTTTGAATTAATCACTTTACTCTCATTTCAGTGAAGTTATGTGAGAGTACAGAGGAAAATATCCATGTTCTTTGTTCAGTGATTACTGGGAAGTGTGAACTAAAATTCTTATGCTTTTATACCCTGTTTAATATAGTGTTTTGAAATTCTTAAAATAAAGCATTTGTGTGCACATGTATTATGAACTGAAGATAAGTGGGATAAGCACTAGACTTAGATGCTTAATGATGCAAAAATTTTTTTTAATTTTTACTGCATAGTATAACATATTTACAAAGCAAAGAAATAAAAAAGCAATAGTTTTCAAAGCACTCTTCAACAAGTAGATATGGGACAGATCCTAGAGTTTCTCATGGGCTACCATACGATTATATCAGATTTTTTTTTCCTTCTAGCTGTTCCAGAATACAGGAGGCTAGAAGGCTTAAACATTTTTTATCACCACAACTGACCTTTTTTTCCTTCTTTTTTTTGTGAAAAATAGCATATATACAAAAAAGCAATAAATTTCAAAGCACTGCACCACAATTAGTTGTAGAACATATTTCAGAGTTTGACATGGTTTACAATTCCACAATTTAGTTTTTACTTCTAGCTGTAGAATGAAAATTTTAATCTCATTAACATATTTCTTAAACCCAAATATAATTTCCCTTATTCTATCACTCACATTTTTAAAATTACTTAAGTACTAAGATCTTTATTTTGTAAGTAACATTAAATGTTTGTCAAAGAAAGTATAAAGTCAAGGAATTAATATAAACAACCTTAACTGGAAGTTAAAAATATTTTTTCAAAATACAGTAAGAACATGTTTAGGCCTTCATCAACATACTAGGACAATAGTTAATTTTCAAGAGTAATAAAAGTGTTTACATTTGAAGGGTTTTATACTTCTGACATGAGGATTATAAGAACAAATCTTTTCAATACTAGTGGTCAATGAGAGGAAGGGGTAAGGGGTATGGGATGTATGAGTTTTATATTTCTTCCTTTTATTTATTTTTCTGGAGTGATACAAATGTTCTAAAAATGACCATGGCGATGAATACACCACTATGTGTTGATATGGTGGGCCATTGAGTGTACACCATGTATGGATGTTGTGTATGGAAAGATTTCTCAAAAAAATATTTTTTATAAAAGACTACAATGAGACCACCTCACACCTATAAGAATGGCTGCCATTTAACAAACAGGAAACTACAAATGTTAGAGAGGATGCAGAGAAATTGGGACACTCATGCACTGCTGATGGGAATGTAAAATGGTACAGCCACTATGGAAAACAGTCTGGCAGTTCCTCAGAAGCTAAGTTTCAAGTTGCTGTATGACCCCGTAATAACACTACATAGTATATACCCAGGAGAGCTGAAAGCAGTGACACAGACACTTGCACACCAATTTTCATAGCAGCATTATTCACAATTGCCAAAGATGGAAACAATCCAAATACCCATCAACAGAAAAGTGGATTAACAAAATGTGGTATATACATGTGATGGAATATTATGCAGCAGAAAGACAAAATGACATCTTGAAGCACATAACGAGATGGATGACCCTTGAGGACATAATGCTGAGTGAAATAAGCCAGACTCAAAGGATAGATACTGTATGACTCCACCTTTATAGCCATGGTAAAGGTAAAATTAGAGGTGTAAAATACAAAATATAGGGGACTTAGAGATGCATAGAAGATAGATATTGTGAATGGTTAGCTAATAAGGTTGAACTCCAGTGTAAGGAAATAGATAGAAGTGAAGGCAGTTGTCTGAGGGTCTGTAAGTAATATTACCATATTGAAGGGGAACAAGATTGAAAGGGGTTGTATAGACTATGTGTCCCACTGATTACCACAAGGAATATTAATAAGGAGAGGTCTAAGATGGTGGCTTAGTGAGGCATGAAGTTTAGTTTGTCCTCCAGAGCATCTAGTACACAGCCAGGAATAGTACAGAACAACTACTGGGGCCGCTTTTGTACCTGACACACAACATACACCGGTCTGGACAAGTTGGACTGGCTGTGATCCCACCCAGAACCCTGAGTTCCCCAAGCATTGATGGCCAACACCCCTCCCCCACAAGCTGGTTCCCAGGGGGGAAAGGAAAGAGACTTTGCTAACAACATGAGGCTGAGTTCAAATAGCCCCATTTGTTAATTAACAAATTTTGACTACTGAAA
Organism: Tamandua tetradactyla; assembly: GCF_023851605.1. Classification (NCBI taxonomy): domain Eukaryota; kingdom Metazoa; phylum Chordata; class Mammalia; order Pilosa; family Myrmecophagidae; genus Tamandua; species Tamandua tetradactyla. The sequence goes on along the minus strand of NC_135335.1, from coordinate 45,934,179 downwards.
ATAGACTCCCAGGTTAGCTGAACCTCAAGGAAAAGCTGAGATTTGTTTTTGCCCCAGGTCAGAGGGGGCAGGGCTGACCAAAAAAGAAAAAATAAACTGAGGTCGTTTTTTTTTTCAGATCAGACAGCACAAAACACTTGAAAAGTCTGGGCTCTGAAGGAAACAAGGAGGCACAAAGGATCTGGAGATACATAGAGGAACATACCAACTTAAGCTCTTGATTGGCAAACCCAAGGAATGTGGGTCTTGCTATGAAAAGGATTTTTTCCTTTTCTTTTTTTCTGGCTGTGTTTCTATGGCTTGACTGATCTTTGTATAAAACTGCAAGAGTTCCCCAGCTCCAACTGCCACCAGGCAAGGGCAGAAAATAAGCTTGTCTGAGAGGCAAAGAGGCTGGTCAGGTAAAAGGGGTTCATTCTCTGGAGGCTGTGCCTTCCCCAGGAGAGGAGTGAGGCCCAGCTCAGGTGAAATATCTTCCTCAAGGAATTCAGACCCCTGGGATGGAAAAACTGAAGCACTTAAAGCCAGCCTACAACATTTCCTCTGTCTCAACCATGCCCCCAGCAGGGAGAGTCTGCTAAAGGTAAAGGTACTGCATCACCTTATGCTGTTGGGACCCACAGACAGACAAGAGCCACATACTGGGCAAGATAGGAAAAACACAGAGTCTAGAGGTTTCATAGGAAAGTCTTTCAACCTGCTGGTTCTCACCCTCAGGGAAACCTGATGCAGGTGACTCTTTCCTCCTGAAAAGAGGCTAGTCTGGTCTGGGAAAAACTGACTGGGGTCTATAATCCTTAAGTAGACCCTCCTAAGGAAAAAAAAAAGGCACCATACAGCCAGGGGAAGAAACGAGAAAATAAGAATGGAAAACTTCTGATCTGTTAAGCAAAACCTAAGCTAGAGGTCTAGAATAAGCTGAACTGGATGTCAACAAATAGATAGACAACAAAGTCATCCAGTAAGAAAATCTTAGGTAAAGAAAAAATGAAAACAATCTCCAGAATAAACTAATTAAGGAAATTAAATGTCTAGATGTGAGCAAAAAAAAATGAATCATACTAGGAAAATTGAAGATATGGCCAAGTGAAAGGAAAAAACCAACAATTGAAATGAGATAAAGGAGTTGAAACAATTAATTCAGGATATTCAAACAGACATGGAAAAGCTCATCAAAAAACTACGCAACGAAATGCGGGAGGATATGAAGAAGGCAAGGAGTGAACAGAAAGAAGAAATCAAAAGTCTGAAAAAACAAATCACAGACTTATGCAAATGAAAGGCACAGTAGAAGAGATGGAAAAAAATGGAAACCTACAATGTTAGATTTCAAGAAGCAGAAGATAGGATTTGTGAACTAAAGGAAGGGACATCTGAAATCCAATAAGCAAAAGAAAATATGGGGAAAAGATTGGGAAAATATGAGTGCAGACTCAGGGAATTGAAAAGCAACATGAAGCACATGAATACATGTGTTGTGGGTGTCCCAAAAGGAGATGAGAAGGGAAAGGGAGGAGAAAGACTGATGGAGGAAATTATCACTGAAAATTTTCCAACTCTTATGAAAGACTTAAAATTACAGATCCAAGAAGTGCAGCATACCCCAAACAGAATAGGTCAAAAAAATATATACTACAAGACACTCACTAATCAGAATGTCAGACGTCAAAGAGAAAGAGAATTTTGAAAACAGCAAGAAAAAGCAATCCTTCACATACAAGGGAAGCCCAATGAGACTATACATAGATTTCTCAGCAGAAACCATGGAATTGAGAAGACAGTGGTATGATATAGTTAAGATGTTAAAAGAGAAAAACTGTCAACCAATAATTCTATATCCAGCAAAATTGTCCTTCAAAACTGATGGGGAAATTAAAATACTTTTAAACAAAAAAAAATCACTGACAGAATTTGTGACCAAGAGACTGGCTCTACAAGAAACACTAAAGGGAGTATTAGAGACAGATAGGAAAAGACATCAGAGAGAGGTGTGGAGAAAAGTGTAGAAATGAAGACTATCTGTAAGGCAAAAAGAAAAAAAATTAGATATGATATATAAAATCCAAAAGGCAAAATGGTAGAAGGAAGTACTGCCCTTACTGTAATAACACTAAAGTATATTAAATGTTATGTAATTATGTAAAATGTATTTACATAAATGTAATTATGTAAAATGTTAACAGATTAAACTCCAAAATCAAAAGACATAGGCTGGCAGAATGGATTTAAAAACAGTACCCATCTATATGCTGTCTACAGGAGATGTACTTTAGACATTAGGATAAACATAGGTTGAAAGTGAAAGGCTGGGAAAAGATATTTCATGCAAACAACAATCAGAAAACAGCAGGAGTAGCTATACTAATATCCAACAAATTACACTTCAAATGTAAAACAATTAAAAGAGACAAAGAGGGACACTATGAATTAATAACAAGAGCATCTCATCTATGGACAATTGATCTTTGATAAGCCAGTCAAGCCTACTAACCTGGGACAGATCAGTCTCTTCAACAAATGGTTCCTGGAGAATAGGATATCCACACTCAAAAGAATGAAAGAGGATCCATATCTCACCCTATACAAAAATTAACTCAAAGTGGATCAAAGACCTAAACATTGGATCTAAGACCATAAAATTTTTAGAAGAAAATGTGGGGAAATATCTTATGAATCTTATAATAGGAAGTGGTTTCCTAGATCTTATACCCAAAGTGTGAATATTGAAGAAAGAAATAGATAAATGGGAACTCCTCAAAATTAGCCACTTTTGTGCATAAAAAAACTTTGTCAAGAAAGTAAAAAGACAGCCTACACAATGGGAGAGAATACTTGGAAATGATATATCAGATAAGTGTCTAGTATCCAGGATATATAAAGAAACACAACAACAAAAAGATAAACAACCTAATTTTAAAAAATGGGCAAAAGACATGAACAGACACTTCTGTTCATGAAGAGGAAACACAAATGGTTAAAAGGCACATGGAAAGATGCTCAACCTCCCTGGCTATTAGGGAAATGCAAATCAAAACCACAATGAAATATCATCTCACACCTGCCAGAATGGTCATTATCAATAAAACACAGAACGACAAGTGTTGGAGAGGATGTGGAGGAGACACATTTATCCACTGTTGGTAGGAATGTAAAATGGTACAACCACTGTGAAAGGCAGTTTTGTGGTTCCTTAATAAGCTAAGTATAGAATTGCCATATGATCCAGCAATACCATTTCTAGGTATCTATTCAGAGGACATAAGGGCAAGAACACAAATGGACATTTGCACACCAATGTTTATAGCAGCATTATTTACAATTCTCAAGAGATGGAAACAGCCCAAATGCCCATCAACAGATAAGTGGGTAAACAAGCTGTGGTATATACTTGCGATGGAATATTATGCAGCAGTTAGACAGAATAAAGTTATGCAGTATGTAACAGCATGGATGGACCTTGAAGACATTATGCTGAGTAAGATAAACCAGAAACAAAAGGACAAATACTGTATGGTCCCACTGATATGAACTAAAATTAATGAATGAACTTGGAAAATTTCAGTTAATACCAGAGGTTCTCAAGAGATAGAAATAGGATAGATTTTGGGTAATTGGAGCTGAAGAGATACAGATTGTGCAACAGGACTGATTATAAAAATTCAGAAATGGAAAGCATAATACTACCTAATTGTAGCACAATAATGTTAGCACACTGAATGAAGCTGAATGTGAGAATGATAGAGGGAGGAGGATAGGGGGCACAAATGAAATCAGAAGGAAAGATAGACAATAAAGACTGAGCTGGTATAATCTAGGAATGCCTAGAGTATACAATGATAGTGACTAAATGTACAAATTAAAAAATGTTTTTGCATGAGTAAGAACAAAGAAATGTCAGTATGTGGGCTGTTGAAAATAGATGGTAATTCATATTTTTAAAACTTTCACTTATGTGTGAGACTTAAAAAATGCTTATTTGGTACAAAATTTATGTTTTGACTAGGTGTACAGTTTTGTCAGTTTGTCAAGAGTGATGCCCTGATAAATCCCAGAGTGATTTGAACAGTCAATAAAAAAGTATTTGCAAAGTCCCCTTGGGGGATTGGTGAGAAAGAGGGAAAATTCAACTTCCCAATTTGGAAAATTCCTGATATTCTCACAAGCAGTGGGAACAACCAAATCAATAGTCTAAGCCCTCAATCTTGGGGTTTATTCATATGAAACTTATCCCTGCAAAAGATAGACTAAGCCTACTTAAAATTAGGCCTAAGAGTCACCCCCAGAAAACCATTTTTCTGCCTCAAACGTGGCCTATTTCTCTCTCAGCCAACATCGCAAGCAAAAATCACTGTTTCTCTATGTGGGACATAACTCCCAGGGGTGTAAATCTCCCTGGCAATGTGGAACAGGAATCCTAGAATGGCCTGGGACTCAGCATCAAGGGATTGAGACAGTCTTCTTGACCAAAAGGGGGAAGAGAGGAATGAGACAAAATAAAGTGTCAGTGGCTGAGAGATTTCAAACAGAGTGGAGAGGTTATCCTGGAGGTTATTCTTATGCATTTTATAGATATCCCATTCTTAGTTTAAGGTGTATTAGAGAGCCTAGAGAGAAGTGCCTGAAACTGTAGAGCTGTGTTCCAGTGGCCGTGTTTCTAGAAGATGAATGCATAATGACATAACTTTCACAATGTGACTGTGATTGTGAAAACTTAGTGTCTGATGATCCTTTTATGTACAGTATTGACAGATGAGTAAGAAACATGAATTAAAAATAAATAAGTCAACACCTCACAATATCATTACATAGTATATTCATCACCATGATCATTTTTAGAACATTTGCATCACTCCAGAAAAAGAAATAAAAAGAAAAAATTCACACATACTATACCCCTTTCCTCTCCCTCTCATCAACCACTAGAATTTCCGGCTACTCCACAGCTTTTAACCTTTGCTGTCCCTTTTTTCTATACCCCTTACCACTCCCTTTCATTCTCCCTTACCATTCTCCTGCCATGCTGGAGACCCAGGTTCAATTCCTGGTGCCTGCCCATGCAAAAAATAACAATAAATATATAAATAAATAGCAAGGGGAACAAGTGTTACAATAAATTGAGTAGATAGAAACACTAGTGAAAAATGAAAGGGAGTGGTAAGGGGTATAGAAAAAAGGGACAGCAAAGGTTAAAAGCTGTGGAGTGGCTGGAAATTCTAGTGGTTGATGAGAGGGAGAGGAAAGAGGTATAGTATGTGTGAATTTTTTCTTTTTATTTCTTTTTCTGGAGTGATGCAAATGTTCTAAAAATGATCATGGTGATGAATATACTATGTAATGATATTGTGAGGTGTTGATTGTACACCACACATGGAATGTTTGTATGTTAAGAATGTTCATGTTTGTATGTTGTTTTGGTTTGATAATACAAAATAAATTAAATAAAGATAAAAATAAAAAATAAAAATTCAAAAGAAATATTAATAACTTCTTGCAAGAACTACTTCAAAGTTATGTTTACAAAGAGTATTTAAGTCCAAGGTATGGGGGGAAACTGATATTGCATGCTATGGACTATGTTTAATAGGAAAACATCAGCAGTACCACAGCAACAGCAGGGGTAAATAATGGGGGGAAGGACAAGAGTTAAGGGAAGGTTTAGATTTCCTACTTGGTAAGGGTGTGTTTATTGGTTATCTTTCTCTTGGGAACAATGAAATTATCTAAAATTGAGAGTGTGATGGACTTTTGACTTTGGACATTGTACATGATGCTAATTAATGGAGGTGCCTGAAGGATGCATTGACTAAGAAGGACATTGGTGAATGATGGTGTATATATGTGATTGAATATTGTGCTGGTATAAAAAGGAATGAAGTTGTGAGGCATGCAGCATCATGAATGAATCTGTGGAAATTTGCTGAGGCAAAATAAGCAAGAAACAAAAGAACATACATTGTATGCGCTCATTTAGAAAATACTTAAAACAAAACTGGGGCCTAGATTGTAAGCTCTTATAGCAGTCACATTTAGTCCAGAGCAGTAGTTGTTATTTCTGGATTTTGAGAGATTGTTTTATATATGTATAAACTGTTATTAGAGCCAAGAATGAAGCCGCTCAGGTCAGGATTAAGTTAATTCAGAACACAGGGGTAATAAAGATATTGTCTGTATTTTAGAACTTTATATACATTTTGAGAACAAAGGAAGAAAGATTCATTTCATCCAGAACCTAAATTTTCTGTAGCACATAATCTAACTCAATCTGTCGGGATAGTTCATTTAAACAATCCAAACACTGGGAGCCCAGAATAAGAATGAGAGCTTTTAATCTTGCATAACTTTATGTAATGCCTGAATACATCCATGAGTATATTAAACAGATAATCAAAAAGGATTGGTAAAGTCCCTTGAGGGATGGAGAAATATAGGGAACTATTAAACTTTATCACTGGGGAAACCCTTGATACTGTGTCCGACATTAGTGACACCCAAATCAATAGGTCAAGCCCTTGATCTTGAGACTTGCTCTTGTGAAGCTTAAGTATGTAGCAGAGAAGCTAAGCTTACTTATAGGTATGCCTAAGAGTTATTTCTGGAGGTACTCTTTTGTGACTCAGGTATGGCCTCTCTTTCTCTAAGCCCAACTCTGTAAGTAAAATCATTGCTCTTCCTGCTACATGGGGCATGATATCCAGGGGTGAAACTTTCCCTGGTAGCATGGGAGATGACTCCCAGGGATGAGCCTGGTCCTGACACTGTGGGATCAGCAAGTCATCCTAACAAAAAGGGGAAAAGAAGAGTAACAAATAAGGTATCAGTGGCTGAGAGAGTTCAAACAGAGTCAAGAGACTACTCTGGAGGTTATTCTTAGGCAAACTTCACTTAGACATGGATACCTATCATAGCTCACCTAACCCCAGCCAAAACCATTCCTGCCAATCCTAAATAGCACCTAGGAAATTATATAAGATTTTACAAGTGTTCCAAGCACTAGGGTAACTTTTCAGAAGCCTACAACCTCCAGATGGGTCCCTGGACCACATAAATCCTGAAACTTAGAGGGCCCAGCCTCTCCAAAACATCAACTAGTTCCATCCCTCATCACATGTTATCAACAGTCCCTTCTAACATGAAAAAATGAGAATGGGCATAGACCAAATACCCTTAAACAGTGAGAGAAGGATCAAAGTTGATGGTGGAGTTATACAGAGAAAGTTGGGTTTAAAAAATGGGTATGAGGGCTGAAGCATTACACTAATATTTCCTTTAGCCTCTAGTATTTTAGAGGAGCTAGTGGTAAAAACCTAAAATTGTGGAATTGTAGCCTATACCAAACTCTCAAATCTGTTCTACAGCTAATTGTTGTTTTGTTCTTTGAAATGTATTTTTTGTGTGTGTATATGTTATTTGTCACACAAAAGAAAAAAGTTGATTGTAGTGATAACTGCACAGCTATATGATATCATGAACCATTGATTGTAGACTCTCTCAGCCACTGATACCTTACTCACATGGTATGTGAATATATAATAGATATCAATAAAAAGTTAAAAATATATACAATCATATGTGTTTTTTCTCCCATTTTCTTCTTATAGTACCTACAAATACTCTCACATGCACGCATTTATCTTTGGAATACAAGAAATAGATTCAACAGATGTCAAGTATCAGTTTTATTCCTATGGTTGTTTATTTATCCCAGACTGCCTTTAATGCAAAACACAGAAACTCATAGCAAATCACATGTAATTACCTTGAATACCTGGGTTATCCAAGACATCATTAAGTTCTATGTACAACTTGATAAAGGAGGATGTCAAATGATGATAGCTTTAAGGTTGTAGGGTTTCCTCATTCTCTAGATAGATAGATAGATAGATAGATAGATAGATAGATAGATAGATAGATAGATAGATGATAGATAGATAGATAGATAGATAGATAGATAGATAGATAGATAAATGGATAGATAGATGACAGATAGATAATTAGGTAGGTAGGTAGATAGATAGACAGACAGGGGTACAGGTATACATGCATATGTGTATATATGTATGTAGGTGCATGTATTTGTATATATAACCACATTTTTCATGTGAACTTTATCGCTCTTTTCACACTAATTTTTGAACACACTTCAAAATGGATATTACCAGTTAATGTACTTTCCTCAGGAAGTTAATTCACAGAATGAAAGTCTAGAAATGTGTGTATCTTTCCATTAGAATTTCCTTCTGTAAGTAGATTAGAGCCACTAACATAGAGAGGGAATATGCTATGTTCCTTCTATATACATAGGACGTTCACTGATCCTGATCTAATATACTTTTACTTAGAGGCACCAGAGGTTTTTAGTCTGCTTAGTTTATGAAATCCCATGTATGTTTAGAATTTCCCAATTTTATAAGCCATACTAGGAAGCACCTAATTGGGGATGGAGGTGCAAACACTTGCCTTCCTAGATTTCTTTGTAGCCTTGACAACAGCAAGTGAGGTACATTCCACTAATCAGGTTTCACCTTGGAAGCAGACAAAGCATTTAGGCTGTTCCACAGGGCAGGAAGAGAGGACAGGGAGGGTTTTCTCAGGGTGAGGAGTAGATGCTGGCTGGACCTCCTTCATGTTCCCAAGTGCTTGACCTTCCTCAGTTGGGGCAAGGGAGGAGGGTGGTAATGAATGGGTGTGAGCCTGTTATAAATAAAACAATTAATAAAGTAAGAAATAATCCCTCACAAATAAATACACAGCCCATCTGAAAGTGGGAGCACATCAGGGTATGTCTCCCTTCCCCAGTGCCTCAAATACTAAATAGAATAAAAATAAATGAGGATACAGTGGTTGCTGCCAGATAAGTGACTAACCACCCACTCCCACAGAGCTCTTCAAGGGAGTAGGCTGGAGCTACTTCATCCTGCTTGTACCCAGCCAATGGAAGGACCACAACAACAGGAAGTAAAGGCAAATAAGCAGAGAGAAGGAGTATTGGGGTGGGGTTAGGAGGAAGTCATTATGCAGAATAAGCTGGATTAATCACATCCAAGTGCATCCCCTTGAGGAGAGGAGGTTGGTGTAGTGTGCTTTCTAACACAGCCTCTCCTGAAAGGAGAATGATCACTGTCCTGTCAGCATGGAGAAGAGCAGCCCAAGCAGCCTCCTGTTGGCCTGGAGTGCCCATCATGCCTGCAGCCTCTGCCCACTCACAGCTTGGGTCAGCACCTCCTACTACCCTGAAGGTTGTGTGAGGTGATGGCATAGCCATTCAGAGTACAATGCCTGACCCTGTGCTCAGCAGCTTGGGGAAACTTGTCTAGCTCTAAGGAAGGAAGCTGGAAAGATTAAGTATGGAGGTGGACAGAGCCCCTCACTGTAACCTCTACAGCTCAGAATAGCTGCCAGTCTACCTGCTCAAAACTGCACTGAAACAAGTCCACAAATACCCAGGCATGGATTCCAGAATCCCGAGGTCAGACACAGACAAAACTGATGGTTGACTTGGAGGGAAAGTAGGGAGGGGATGGGGAGAAGGACATATGAAACTAGGGAGGGCTGATAGGGAACTCTACCACCAGACCTGAGAGTGCTCCACCCTGAGTAAGTCTCACAGTAAATCTCAGAGATCCAGTCTCCATTTCTCCTTGGATCAGAAGGAAAAAAATGGCTCCTGGAATTTTGTATTTGGTCATTAAATCTTGGGGTAGTTTGTAGGAAGTTCTCTGTACAATCTGTTTTGTGAGAGAGCCCTGTCACCCCAGCCCCTCTTCCATTTCTTAGGACCCTTGCAGGGGACAAGGGGGTAAGGGGAATTTCTGGGCAGGGAAGAAGCTGAGAGACCCAAAACCTCTGGAAGCATCAGGCCCAGGATGGGAGCAATTTAGTCTATGAGAACAAGCCTCATTTTTGGCCCAAAGCGAAATACACCAATTCAGTCTCTTCAGCCACTCAAGTGGGGGTGAAAAGCCATCTATCGACTACTATCTGTGTCTCCTCCTATGGTCTCCCAGATGGCTCCTCACAACCTTTGAAAGCTGTAGACTTTTGGAGACATTGGAGGTGATGCTTTTGAAAGCTATGGAGGTGCAGATATCCTTTGCAAGTGAACCCCACTGAGACTTCACCACAGCATCTGTTCGCCTCCTTCCTCCAGTGCCTAAAGTTCTCCAGGATGATGTGACACATATGCCCTGCAGGTTGAATTGTGCTTCTGGACTACTAACCTGACCTCTGTACCTCTATAGGCCACTTATTTTCTGGTAGTTCTGAATATTCTTCGATCATTAATTAGAGATGCCAAATTAGGTGGCCTAGCGTTGCTAGAGATTTTATGCTTTACTTTGTTGCCTGGGAAAGGATTAGTAAAATTGTTCATAAAGTTGAAGGCTGGGAGTTCTGGGTAATTGGGAGAAGATTCCAGGTGGAATCTCTTATACCCCAGGAACATATAGGAAGCCATCACATCTTACTCTGTTTGTCCATTAGGGAGTATTAAAAATCTCTTTTATGTGTAACTCAAGGAAACCGTCCAGTGTGCTGGGGACCCTTCTCCTTAGGGGAATAGTTCTACATTAGGTTTTAGTTTGTCATCTTCATGAATCACCTACATCCATTGATTTTTCATCATTTTCTCCAAAGTTCCTCTCTTCTGAGAAAAGATAATGAGATATTCCTTGGGCGGCTCTTCACACTACATGGACATGTAAAAGGGATCATTGTCCTCCCTGATTACTACTTGCTCCTACAGCTCCTGATGCTCTGTCTATTAAAAACAGGGACCCATTGGCCACTGTAAAGATGATGACTGACTTCCAGGATCCACATGTCCATCAAAGATCCATCACAGTCCCGATCCTAGAAGCGTTGAGGGGTAGCATGAGGGAGACTACCACACAAGGCATCCAATTTATTGTCAAAGTGAATTAATGGCTGTGCTGGTTTGAGAGGATTATGTCCCCTAGAAAAACCATGTTTTAATCCTGATCCATCTTGTGGGAGTTGAGAGTGAAACCCTGAATTTCATTGGCTTTTCTTGAGTGAAGATAAACTCTTGTTGGTGCCTTAATTTTTATAAACTTGCTTCAATTGGGACATTTTCACAGCTTTAGATCTGTAAACTTGTAACTTAATAAATTCCTTTACTTTAAAAGCTGTTCTGTTTCTGGCATATCACATTCTGGCAGCTAGCAAACTAGAACAATGGCTTTACCCAAGTAGGCAAACTCAATGTTCATATCATCCTCCCATTGCAGATTTTCAGCCTTTAAGACCCTGTGAATGCTACAATTCTAGCAAATGTATTGTACTGCAGATGCTATGGGGAAGATTTTATCTCAGGCCTCCTTTTCTTTTGTACTGTCCTGAGCCTGAGATAATCTAATGTGTCCTATGTACTTGCATACTTTAGGACAAGATATTGGACTTACTCACCAGCAATGTCTGAGGGTTCCTCTTTTCCCACATCCTCACAAACACTTGTCATTTTCCTATGTTTTTTTAAGGGCATCAATTTTAGCACTATTGAAGTGATATGTTGTTGTAGTTTTGATTTGCATTTCCCTAATGGCTAATTATATCAAGCAACATTTCCAGTGATTTTTGAAATACAGATGTTTAGTTTAGATCAAGTCTCATTTATCTATAGTTTCTTTGTTGCTCATGGTCTTTACATCACATTCATTGTTAAATACAAGAGCACTGATATTTATTCCTATCTTTCCTTCTAATAGTTTTATGGATGGAGGTCTTATATTTACTTAATGATCTATTCCTTAGTTCATTTTTCTTCATTACATAAGTATCCATTTTTCTTCTATTGTATGTTGAAAAGCAGTTGTCCCATTACAATTTATATGTAATTACTGATCCATTCTTTAGTTCATTTTTCTTCATTGCATAAAGAAAGTATCCATTTTTATTCTATTGTATGTTGAAAGGCAGTTGTCTCATAACAATTTCTTAAAGGGACTGTTCATTTCTCATTGAATGGACTCAGAAACTTTTTCAAATATCAACTAATCACAGATGTATGGGTTTGTTCTAGATACTAATTTCATTATTAGTGCATAAACCTGAGGAGAGAGGAGAGAGACAAGGAGCTACTCATTCAGGAGCCTCTCATATGTCTGTGGAGCAAAAGTGGGAGGGAGAGAGAAGGGGAGGGTGGGGGAGAGATTGATATTTAGAATACTTAGGCTTTGAAGTGTTTTTTCCTCTTTTTCTTTCCTTGCCATTTGGGTTGCTTTCTCTATAGTCCCACAGAAACAAAACTGATTGTTTTCAAGATACACAGGAATAGGAAGTAGCAGGTAGCGGCAGGAGTGGAGTAAGGCTGACAGATTAGTTAAGAGAAAGAAAAAGAGTCTCTGTCAGGATCATTACTGTTTTGCTAATCAATATATCCCCAATGTCAAGTACAATGTCCTCATATGGCAGATATGTAACAATTTGTGTTGGATGAATGGATAAAATAGAAAATGGAACTTATTGGGGAAACATGCCTGTGTATACAATGGGAGTATTTTGAAAGTATATTGAGAGGAAATAAAGAGATGAGTAACTAGAAACAATAGGGAACTTGATCATGGAGGCTATTCTGAGAAATAAATTCAGTCTTTTTAGTCTCTGAATCATATAATGAAAATCAAAAGTCAGAATGAAATATAACTATTGATATTACACAAATAAACAAAATTATAAAGTAATATTACAAACAACTGTACAAAAATTGGATAATGCAAACAAAACAGACAAGTTTTTTATAAACGCACATATATATCAAAGTATCTCACAGTATTTAATTGCAAGTAGTAAAGAGATTGAATCAGTAAACAAAAACAAATGTGCAAGCAGATGGCTTCAATGGTGAATTTTACTAAACAGTGAAAGAATTCTACTAAATGGCAAATTAATCTGAAAAGAAGGATAACTCCCACTGTAGAAGCTCCTTTCTAAAGCAACCTTGGGAGGAATGTGCTGAAAATGGCAGGAACACAGTAGAGAAGGAGCCAAGTTTAACCAGTCACCTCCCAAAGAGAGACTCCCCTATCCAGCAAGACTTGGATTGGAGTAGGACCAAGTGGCTCCACAGAAAATCCACTAAATTTTAAGAATATGACAATTACAACATATTTCACCCTAACTCTTATGACTGAGATCCAGTTTTGTAAGTTGAAATTTTGGTATGACCCCTCAGTCCTCTGTCCCTGCTTGTCTCATCCTAACACCAAGAAAAATAGATCCTTTAGGGAGAGGATATCCCTGTGATATTGGCAGGCATGATCATGTTTCCCAAGGGCAGAAAGAAATTCAAGTCAAGAGAAAAGGTCTTCGAGGAATAAGGGCACAGGCATCCTCTGTACCCAGCCCAGAGAAGGGTTGATGACATTGTCTAATCCTCAAGGTTTTCTGTTGGTGGGGCACAAAGAAGCCAGAGATCTCTGGTTAGTCTCACCTGGCTGCTGTCAGCCATTAACCCTTTCCTTATTTCAGAGTACAATTAATACCTTTTTTTTTTTTTACCAAGGGTAGAACAAAATTAGAGAGTGCTGTTTTATAGAACCGCACTGTTCTTCCACTCCCCTTGCCCAAATGTCAATGTGTCCTGGTTACCAGGCACTTGTTTGCATTGGAGATGGCTCCCTCCACAGGATTCTGGAGAGTCAGTTGTGGTTAACATGATATTGGCATTAAGAGGCAGAGTTTCATGAGCTCTGGAGCTATGGAGGGTCTGCTGATGGCCAGCAAAGTGTTTCACTAGGTGGTGCTGGAGCACCTTTCTGATGCTGTGTTGATAATGTCTGAAAGCCTGAAACATCTCTCACATCTCTTGGGTTTCACTGGGAGTTCTGGGTATGTACTAAATTGCCTAAATACTGTAAGGAGGCAAAACAGATAGACAAAAATATTTCTGCTTGTCTTGGAGAACATTGTCAAGTCTGAGAGAAGATTTGCCACATGACACCAGCCTACAAAGCCCCAAATCCTCTGTGGGGTCATACCTGTCTTCTGATGTTACAGATACTGTGTTTGGCAGTACTCAGCACAAATCTGAATGACTTTCACTCAAAGATATGGTAGACCTTCTGGAAAAAGAACAGAAATATACACCCCCTATGCTTTCATCTCATGGAATGATGATGGCTCACCTTGAAGGCAGCAGAATCCCTCCAGTCCCATATGATTGGTGTAAAAACGATCTTTAAAATATCTCAGGTAAATGGGAAACAATCTTAAAAGAAAATAAAGGATGTGTGTGAAGGAAAACACTCACCTTCAGGAAAGTTGACAAGTGATAGCCCAAGAAACTGTGGGATGGAAGCAGAAGGTGAAAGAATTGAAGGAACAGATAAAACACATTGAACACTTCAATGCAATCATGGAAGATGCTGTGAAGGATAGAGAAAGGTGGTAAAATCTCTTACTAAAATTGTACTGGAGATCATATATTTGCCTGACCACTTTAGAAAAGCTTACATGGGTGATGACCACATGGAATAAGGCAAAAAGAGGAAATCAGAAAATAGAGATGGCAGCTGTTGAACTGAGCATAACTAAATATTTCTTCCAAAAGGATGGAAGGAAAAAAAACAAGAAATATTCAAGAAAGTGTGTGAAGAAAACTAAATGACTGAACAGATTACAGGGCAAATAAAGTCTCCAGAGTGAGCAAGCATCCTGGAAATGTGAAAATTAACAGCTGATCAGTGAGAGTGAAAAGCTTCTGATGAAACTTCAAATACTTCCTGAGGTTCCATCAAGAACATGTAATGCAACTTGAGAGAACTTCCATTGAGGAGGAAACCATCTGCTCAGAAATGTAGAAGAAACTTTGAGAAGTGTATAGAAACATAAATGCCACATATCAGAAGCACATTTCTATAAGAAGATGGCTGAAGGTCTGGACAAAGAATTTGAAAGACCACTTCCTTCTAATACAACCAGATTATCTACTATGAGAAGAAAGCCCAAAGAAAGGGGATGGAAGCTCTGTCCATGGACAGAAGGCTCAATGAAATAAATAAGGAAAATTATCACAAAAGGGAAATATTGGTGGACGTAGAGTTTTCCTCAGGTGGCTCTCTTGCCCTGGATGTTCCAATTGTCTTTCAGGAGTCTTGAGGAATGATTCAGTTTTCAAGGCTGCTAAACCCTGATTATCCTCAACTACTACAAGACATATGCTGTGCTTTTCACTGTCCAATGCAACACAGGTTAATCTAATTTTATTTTGACTGCTGCTATTTAAAGTGCACAAACAACTATTGGCATTTCCCATACCTCAAAATGAACAGAATGGTTTAAAGATTACTTGTAAACATATTGTAGTGTCTGCTTCAAACATCAGGTTTCATTAAAAAAAAAAAAACCTGAGGAAGATGGCAGAATAGGATAGGTCAAGTTCATCCCTGCTCCAAGGGAGAGCTAGAGAAGGGACAGTGATTCTAGGGTATAAGTGATCTGAGAGGGTCCTCTACACTTCATAGGAAGGCCCTGGCTGCAAAAGCTGAAGAACTGTGATGAAAAGAACTGAATACCATCAGGCTAGTGCAAACAACCCAACATGCCCCTTTCATTTTTTTTTTTTTTTTTTTTTGCATGGGCAGGCACCAGAAATCAAACTCGGGTCTCTGGCATGGCAGGTGAAAACTCTGCCTGCTGGGCCATCGTGGCCTGCTCTAGCATACCCCTTTGAAAACAGAAGGCTGGAGCCCTCACGGTTGTATGGACTGGGAGACAAGGACTAGGAAGTAAGCCAAGCTGCATTCCTTGAATACGCTACCCTCACCTGTGCAGACTCAGCACCCGCGATTCACCCCACCCACACATCTGAGCTCCCTCACCTCCCCCCCACCCATGCTCCAAGTCCCCCCACCCCAAGTCCCTCACCCACATACCTGCCCCATACCCCCACCCCAGGTGCATGCACACCTGCCCCACCTTTCCTGTACAAGCGTACATCTCACTCCAACCCTCCCAAGACCCACTTATCACGCCCAGCCCCTCAACACTCACCTCCCACTTCCTGCCACCTGCAGGCAGTTGTCAATGCATCAAGGCTGCAGATGGTTACCTTCATACCCAGGATACATCCACCCACAGCCCATACAGTAGTGGAAACCCACCTCACCCAGTTCTGCGAACATGTACAGCAGTTCATGGCCCTCTAAGATCCACACAAGCACATGTCCCCCAGTCATGCCCCCCAGCTCTGGGCAAGCACTGACCTGCACATCCACCCCCAGCCTGCACAGCTCATGCAGGTGCAATCCCAGTCACTGCCCTTGAGCTGTGCTCACATGCACACCAGGGCCCAATTCCCCAGACACTTGCACCTGCACTGCCACATCCACCCCATTGCCAGGCACTCACTCATTTGTGTACTGACTTCTTGATTCCTGCACCCCAATTCTCTGCTGTGCATACATGCATCCTTGCCTCCCCACCCCATTCCTCCCTGCACAAGCACCCTGCTCCCACACCTGGCAGGTGGATACAGGCACATCTGTGCTAAATAGGCCCCACTCTGCACATGTGTGCACCCCAGCTCCAAACACCTCCACACCTGCACCAGGGTCCCACCCAAATGATATTACCCCACCACATCCTGAAAACCCTGTGACTTGTGCTACACACATGCACACTCCCACATCTGTGTCCTGGGCCTCCTGGAACTCTTCCTCTGTGAAAGGACATACTGGCACCCTGCCCTCCCCATGCATTGACCTCTGAGCCACCTATCCTACACCCTGATACCCATGAACAGTTGTGGGGTGCACTGAAAGAGAGACCACACAATTCAAAACTGCAAGCCAATCTGGAGTGTTTATTAGCCAACCAGTGACTGCCTCAGAAACTCCTCCAGGCCCTCTTCACCTCCGAGGAATGAGACTGAGCCAGGAGAGAGGCAAGGACCTGATGGACAACCTACTACTGAATCAACCTGATTAGAGGCTGTGTTCCCCTCCACCTATCCCGGATGGGACCCCAATACTGATAGAAGTAAGGAGGCTCTCGATCATTATCACCAGACTCAGCTCCAGGGAATTCAAGCAGCAGTCAAGAAGCCAATCAACTTGTCTTGGGTAAGCAAAACTGTACAAAAGCCAGATGAATCTCCAGCCGCTTTTCTTGAACGTCTCCTGGAGGCACACCTCTTGTATACCCCTAAGATCCAGAGGCGCCTGAAAATAGGTGAGTCATAAATATAGCATTTGCCACCCAGTTGGCCCCAGATATAAGAAAAAATTTACAGAAATTAAAAGGATTTAAGGGTAAAGTGTTGTCTGAACTGATAGAAATTGCCCAAAAGACTTTTAATAACAGAAATGACCCTGGGACCATGCAGTTCAAAAAATAGCCAAAAATTTAATACCTACAATGGCTGAACAGGAAAAACAAAAAGGTAAATGGAAAACCATTGAAAGAAAGAAAGGGAAATGAAGCAAAAAGTTTTGGCCTAGTTGCAACCCAATGCAACTACTGCAAAGAAAATGGACATTGGAAAAATGAATGCCCTAAAAAAGGACTTAAAGGACTGACACCAACCCCCATTCTCGTTGAAGAGGTGAATTGACAGGGCTGGGGCTCCATTCCGTTGAGACCCTGGGAGCCCAACATCACCTTAGAAATTGGGGGCAATTTTCTTGTGGATACCGGGGTGACATTCCCCATCCTCCAGCAGGCAGAAGGGCCCATATCTAAGGAAAAAAATCCCCATACAGGGAGCAATGGGAAAGACAAAGTTTTACCCATGGACTAAGACTAGGATCACCAACCTTGGGGAAGGAACTGTCACCCACTCATTTCCTACAATGCCAGAGTGCCTGTACTCCCTTTTGGGGAGAAATCTTCTCCAAAAATGACAAGCCACCATCTCCTACAAAAATGATTTGGCCAAGCTCTCCTTCAATACAAGCCCCTCGGCAATCTTCCTCACTTGCCCCTTATCAGAAGAGTATTTACTTACTGCAGAAGTGTCACTGCTGGCCCAGGCCCATATTTGTGGGAATTTAAAGAAAAAGTACCAGGCATATGGGTAGAAACTAACCTACCAGGATTAGTTTCTAATCCTGGCCCCCCATTGTTGTCCAGCTGACTAGCACCACCCCCCCAATCAGAGTCCTGCAATACTCAATAATCTTAAAGGCCAAAAAAGGCATTGCAGTATTCTAGTTCCCTGCCATTTGGCCTGGAACACCCCCTTTGTCCTGGTCCAAAAACCTGGGACCAATGATTTCCAGCCAGTGCAAGATCTCCAAAAGGTAAAGAAAAGAATTGAAACCATTCACCCCACTGTGCCTAACCCATATATGCTCTTGAGCATGTTACCTCACAGCCAGCAGGTTTACACTGTTCTGGACTTAAAGGATGCCTTCTTTTCTCTTCCCCTGGCTGCAGTAAGTCAGCTCATCTTTGCTTTTTAATGGACTCTCCTCCGGGGGGGGGGGCGGTTCTCTGGATAACTAACCTGGACTCAATTGCTACAGGGTTTCAAAAATTCTCCCACCCTGTTTAATGAGGCATTAAGCCAGGATCTGGCTCGTTTTAGACTAGAGCATCCAGAAATGACCCTTCTACAATATGTGGTTGACCTCTTACTGGCAACTAATAACCTATCAGAGAGCAAAAAGGCAACAGAAAATTTGGCACGGGAACTAGCCCAATTGGGCTATTGGGTCTCAGCCATAAAGGTCAAACTAATAGCTTTGACCCAGGCTCTAAGGTGGGGAAAAGGGAAGGTTGTCAACATCTGTATGGACAGCAAATACACCTTCACAACTGTGCACGTCCTTGGGGCACTATATCAGGAGTGGGGACTTTTGACATAGGGAAGAAAAGGAAATAAAAAATATACCAGAAATACTTGTCTTGCTAAAGGCTATCTGATTGCCAAAAAGGGCAGCCATTATACATTGAAAAGGACATCAGACTGCTGAAGCTCAAATTGACAGAGGAAATGCCCTGGCTGATGAAACAGCAAAAGAGGTTGCCCAAAAACCAGTGGGGACACTACAGATACTTCCTGTTTTACCAGGGCAAGTGCTGCCTAGCCCTCCAAAGTATACCGGGGAAGAAATTAGACTGAGCAAAACTCTGGGCACTAAAACAGATCCAAACGATTGGAAAATTCTCCCGGACAGGAGAATCCTAGTGCCAGAGCACCTGGGGAAAAATTTGGTTACCCAGGTTCACCAAAGTACAAACCTAGGCAGTAAGAAACTAGCTGAACTCTTACAGAGAGATTACTACATTCCTCGATTGCAACAACAAGCCCAGCAGGTATCATCCAGACGCCACATCTGTGCCCAGGTAAATTCCTGCCAAGGGAAGGAAATGCCCCAAAGAGCCAGGCTGAGGAGACAAGCCCCAAGGGAACAGTGGGAGATAGACTTCACGGAAATATTACCTGATCCATATGGATACAAATACCTATTAGCCTTCATCAACACCTTCTCTGGATGAACAGAGGCATTTCTTACCAGAACTGAAACAGCACAGATAATAATAAAAAACCAGTTTCTGAAATTGTGTCCCTATTTGGCCTCCCAAGTACAATGCGGTCCGACAATGGGCTGGTGTTCATTACCCAAGTTACACAATTATAGCAAAAATACTAAATATTAAATAAAAATTGCATTTATAGGCCACAGAGTTCAGGATAAATTAAAAGAATGAATAAAACAATAAAGGAAAATTTAAATTAACTAAAGCTCAAGAGTGGTGAAAACTGGATGAGTCTCCTTCCATTTATCCTCCTAAACACTAAATGAACTCCCTATGCTAAAGAAATTACCCCATATGAAATCATGTTTGGGCAACCACCCCCACTAATCCCTAAATTGGGAGAAGAAAAAATAGCTAAATTAAATAACCATTCTCTTCTAAAATCATTACAGGACCTGCAAACTGCCATCCAGCAAACTCAGCGTCCTATGAAGGCAGTTCATCTGGGACCAACAAATCCTGTCCCTAAAAAAATCTATTTCAGGTGCAGCCCAGAGACCTAGTTTGGATAAGGAAATTTCAGCCAACCACTTTGGAAGCCCGGTGGATAGGACCACTGCCTGTGATACAAACACTTATTTTCCTGGTCCCCATGGCTAACCATGCTCTTGTCCACCATAGCAGGACCCCTAATTCTCATATTATTAAGCTTAATGTTTGGACCCTGACTAATCAACTGTCTAACCTCATACGTGCAAAGAAAAATACAAACTATTAAATTATTAGTCCTTGGAATCCAATATAAGCAAATTTATCATCAAAATAAGGAAACAATAATTTGATTCTCTCATAAAACCAGTGGGGAATGTGGAGGGCCAGGAGCAATCAATCAGGCCCAAGCAGGAGCAATCAATCAGACCCAAGCAGGGAAAGTCCCCACAACATTGGGGTGGGAATGTCCCCAAGAGTTAAACAATAACCAATGTTAGAAAACTGAGAGAGTGGGATGTGTTTTGGAACCAGCTAACGGCACTTTTCTGCTTCTATGATATGCTTGCTTGCTAGCAACTGCAAAACCACAACATGATTTTAACCTTTGTAAGCACACCTTGAAAACCTCTGGGGGCTGCTCTCTGAATCTTCCTTCTTGGAAGTTTCTGAGGCAGTCGCCGGCCAGCTAATAAAGACTCCAAATTAGCTTGCAGTTTTAAATTATGTGGTCTCTCTTTGGTGCACTCCACAACATTTCCCTTTTTAAAAGCTATTCTGTTTCTGGTATATTGCATTCCATCAGCTAGCAAACTAGAACAGGCAGGAAAAGGAATGAAAAAACATTTAAATTGGGAAGAAAGAAATAAAATTTTCACTACTTTCAGATGAAATAATCCTATATATAAAATGTCCTAAACGTCAAGAACAAATCTAGTAGAGCTAATAAATGAATTCAGGAAAATGATGGGGTTAAAAGACAAACACACAAAATATCCATAGTTTCTATATGCTAGTAATGGGTAAGCTGAAGAAAAAAATCAAGAAAAAAATTTAATTTACTACAGCAACTAAAATAATCAAATATCTAGGAATAAATTTAAACAAAGATGTAAAGGAATTATATGTAGAAAACTGCAAAACATTGCCTAAAGGAATCAAAGAAGACCTATATAAATGAAAGCGTGTTCCATGTTCATAGGTTGAAATAAATATCATTAAGATGTCAATTATACCCAAAATCTTTAGCAGATTTGATGTAATCCCAATCAAAATTCCACCAGTGCCTAATAGCAGAAATGAAAAACCCAGCTGTCAAATTTATTTGGAAGGCTAAGCGACCCTGAATAACCAAAAACACTTGAAAAAGAAGAATAAAGTTGGACAATTCACAACTTCTGACTTTAAAACATATTATGAATTTGCTTTAAATATTTAAATAATTGGTGGTCAAAATTGCATGGTACTGGCACAAAGATAGAAATGTCATCCAATGGAATTGAATTAACAGCTGAGAAAGGACCCTCTCACCTATGGCCAAATGATTTTTTTACAAGACTGCTAAATCCAATCAACTGGGAAAGAATAGTCTTTTCCACAAATGGTGCTGGGAAAACTGCATATTCATATGCAGAATAATGGAATAAGAACCCTGTCTTACACCATTTACAAAATGGATCAAAGACCTAAATATAAGACCCAGGTCTATGAAACTCCCTGATGGAAATGTAGTGAAGCATCTACAGGATCTTGTGTTAGTCAATAGTTTCTTAGACTTTACACACAAAGCACAAGCAACAAAAGAAAAAAGTAGGTAAGTTGGATCTCCTCAAAATTAATAAATTTTGCACATCAAAGGACTTTGTCATGAAAATGCAGAGACAATCTACTGAATGGGAGGAAATATCTGGAAAATACATAACCAATCAGGGTTTAATATTCAGAATATAAAAAGAAGTCCTACTTCTCAACAATAAAAAGACAAATGTCCCAATCTAAAACTTGGCAAAAACACTTGAACAGATATTTCTCAAAAATAAATATACAAATGCCTAGAAAGCACATGAAAAGATGGTCAACATCACTAGCTTTTAGGGAAATGTGAAACTAAACAACAATGAGATATAATTTCTCACTCACTATATTGGACACTATTAAAAAAAGAAAGATTCCAAGTGTTGGAAGGGTTGATAATATGTATTATGATGCATAGTGATGAGAAAGGCACTTTGCTTTTGTGATTTTCCTCGCAAAAACCTATAACTCCCTCCAGTCTAATTATGAGGAAAATATACAAATTCCAGTTGAGAGATATTCTGCGAAATACCTGACAGTACCCTTCAAAAGTGGCATGCTTTTAAAAAGAAGGAAAGTCTGAGAAAAATGTCATACCCAGGGGAAACTTAATCAGACAATACAAGGTAGAATCACGGATGGGGTCCGGAAGAGAAGAAAGACATTAGGTAAACACTAAGGAAATCTGAATGCAGCATTACTTTATTTAATAATAAAATATCAATATTATTTCAATTACATTAATTATATAAGTATAACAGAAGTGCCATATTAATGTAAAATTTTAATTGTACATAAAAGTAGGTATGGGAAATATGAAAAGACTGTACTAACTTTACCATTTCTCTGTAAATATAAATCTACTCTAAAATAAAAAGTGTATTACAAAGAAAGATAATCAAGATTGACTAAGGTTGAGGAATGAAGTTGAGCAATGAGGGTATTAAAGTTCAAATATAATGAGTAGACAGAATTATTTTAGACTATAAGGATTATTTTTTTGAATTATAAGATGAGACACATGGAGCAGACAATATTTAATTGGGTGACCAAAGATGTGAGAGATGAAGGCCTGGGATCTTCATAACTTCTGCTTCATTTTGGTGTATGATTTCTCAGTGCAAAAATCATTTCCTAGAAACATAATTGAGAATATTGCACAGAAAAAGATAGCGATCTTTGATTATATGGTTTGTTACAGTGAAACTTGCAAATATAATAGCTTAAGACTATTTTTTTTTACCTAAGTCTCTTTATATTTCAGTGCTACAAAGACTGGGTTAAACAGTTGATTCTGAGAGTTGAGGAAATCTCTCTAGAGACAGGTCAGCTGCCTTTCTGTATGTTCCCAGTGTTTTCACACATCACCAAGGTTTCCAACTGGGGTGGTTTGTTCACATCAATATGGAATTCCCTTTCTGGACAGATCTGTGCATGAAGTCACCACAGAGGTGCTTGAAATTCCTCTTTTCCTGGTTAGCTCTTATACATCACTACCTTTGCTTCATACACTGATCATGCATCATAGAAATCTTGGTGAGAAAACAAATTTAGCTTTTTCCTCCACTCTCAGTG
The DNA here is from genome assembly GCF_023851605.1 of Tamandua tetradactyla. NCBI lineage: Eukaryota > Metazoa > Chordata > Mammalia > Pilosa > Myrmecophagidae > Tamandua > Tamandua tetradactyla. The sequence continues at coordinate 45,910,881 of NC_135335.1, read as the reverse complement.
AGAGACATCAGCACTTAGAAAAGAACCACAAGGATTACATTTTCTATGAGCCTTAGTGGCATTACTCTGGTGAAAAATGATGTGGTAATAAGATATAATTACTCTTTGACATCAAATAAAATAAAATAATTACCCTTTGATGTAAAACAAATGCATGTACATCAATCTAATAGTACCCCATAATTACATCTTATGTATTGTAGATAATGGTTGTTACATGTACAGGCAAAAAGAAATAACTCATTTTAGAGAGACTTGCATATTTTATGATATTATTATGAGTTGAGGGGTCCTAAGAACAGGGTAGGGATATGTCATTCACTAGATCATGAAAACAGTTTTTTATGCAAAAGGTTTTTTGGGTGATAGCATGGGCTAAAGTGGTATTTAACCCAAATTCAGCTCCTTATCCTGTCTCTGTTCCTGCAATTTGTAGATAAAGAAAACCATTGAATATTCTAAGCAGATATGCTCCCTAACATGCTATTAGTGAATAATGGCACTGACATCTAGTTTGGAAGAGGGCCAGGCACAAGGAAGCTATGTACTTTATTATTCTGGCCTGCAAACCAAGAAGCTATGCCTCTTTAACAGCCAGAGTGAAGAATTGGTGAAGTAAAGAAAGTCTCATTCTTGATGAATTAATAAAATGAGGTGTTTTACTGCATTCCAGTAGAGTGATTAAATATTCATGTTCAAGGGAATCCATAGGACATGATACATAATAAATTTCAGCTAGTACCCACTAGCATCTCAAAACAGTCAGGCATTTCCAATAATTACAACCTAAGGGGGCAAGTAGAGTATAAGACAGCAACCTCTATTAATTCACATGCAGAAGCTCTATAGTGATGGCATATATTGTCTGATTGAATTGAAATAATCCATAATATATCCATAGGAACAAGGTATCTAAAGCTTTATCATATGTTCACAGAGAATTAATTCAGCCATTATGAGTTATGAAGTCCACATCTTTTAAAAATTTATTTATTAATTTAAAAAATAAACAAACATAATAAAACATTAACATAGATAATCAGAAATTCCCAATAACATCATTTAGTTGCATATTCATCATTTCTTAGAACATTTGCATCCATTCAGAAAAAGAAATAAAAAGACAGTAGAAAAAGAAATAAAATGAAAATAGAAAAAAAAGATTATACCTACCATACCCCTTACCCCTCGCTTTCACTGATCACTAGCATTTCAAACTAAGTTTATTTTAACATTTGTTCCCCTTGTTATTTATTTTTACTCCATATGTTCTACTCATTTGTTGACAAGGTAGATAAAAAGAGCATCAGACACAAGGTTTTCACAGTCACATTGTGAAAGCTATATCATTATTCAATCATCCTCAAGAAACATGGCTACTGGAACACAGTTCTACATTTTCAGGCAGTTCCCTCCAGCCTCTCCATTACATCTTGAATAACAAGGTGATATCTATTCAATGCATAAGAATAACCTCCAGGATAACCTCTCATCTCTGTTTGGAATCTCTCAGCCATTGACACTGTGACTCATTTTACTCTTTCCCCTTTTGGTCGAGAAGGTTTTCTCAATCCCTTGATGCTGAGTCTCAACTCATTCTAGGGTTCTTCTCAATCCCTTGATGCTGAGTCTCAGGACATTCTCGGATTTCTGTCCCATGTTGCCAGGAAGGTCCATTCCCCTGGGAGTCATGTCCCACATAGACAGGGGGACAGTGGTGAGATTACTTGTTGTGTTGGCTGGAGAGAGAGGCCACATCTGAATGAAAGAGGCTCTCTTGGGGGTGACTCTTAGGCCTAAATTTTAACTAGACTTGACCTATTCTCTGTGGAGTTAAGTTTCATATGAACAAACCCCAAGACTGGGGGCTCAGCCTATAGCTTTGGTTGTCCACACTGCTTGTGAGAATATCGAGAATTCAACTTGGGGAGGTTGAATTTCTCCCCATTCTCACCATTCCCCAAAGGGGGATTTGCAAATACTTTTTCATTCTCTGATTGAATCACTCTGTGATTCATTGGGGCATCACTCTGGACAAACCAACAAAATCTCATATTGTACCTGAGATTCCAAGTAAAGTCCACAATTTTGACCTAAAGTTTAAGTAAGTTCTTTGTGACTGTTTCATTGTATTTACAATTATCAAAAGTAATTATGGTAATGAGTAAAAAAAATAAAGAAGATCTTTTAATTAAAAGATATGCTACACACTTGTTACCCCAAATCTTTCTCCATTTATGTAAAAACCTACGCTTTATGTTTTCAATTTTCCAGTGGCTATTTGATCTTCTAAGGGATATGTATGTAGTACGATCTATTGGGTTACTGATTTTATAAATTAATCTTTGGCTTTCTGCTGAGATAAATAAAAATTTAGCTTAATTACACTCTTCTTCCTAACACATCTTCTCTCTTGTATACCATTTATGCCCGAATATAAGGAGATTGTTCCCTGAAATCCTTCAGAAATGAGTCACGTCATATGTATCCTAAAATTGTTCCCTTATTCTAGGTCATTACTACCATTAGCTTACTCTATTTTTTTGCATAGGCAGGCACTGGTAATCAAATCTGGGTCTCTGGCATGGCAGGCGGGAATTCTGCCACTGAGCCACCATTGCCTGCCCCATTAGCTCACTTTTTTAACAAATAAAATGCATTAAAGGAAATATGATAACATGTAAAAATCTCAGCTGTGTGGGATGTTTAAGGAATTTTGATGGTGTCTCTAAAAACAAGAGGAACAGAAATATAACAAAAATTTGGTTGCTATCCCTTGTGCCAGTTTGAAAGGATGTATGTGCCCTAGAAAAGACATGTTTTAATCCTAATTCCATTTTGTAAGGGCAGTTGTTTCTTCTAATCCCTATTCAGTACTGTATGTTTGAATAGCCATGAGAAGCAGAGTCCACCAGCCAGCGACCTTTGGAGAAGAAGAAGGAAAGTGCCTCCCAGTGAGCTTCATGAAACAGGAAGCCAGGAGAGAAAGCTAGCAGATGATGCAATATTTGCCATGTGCCCTTCCAGCCAAGAGAGAAGCCCTGACTGTGTTCTCCATGTGCCTTCTCACTTGAGAGAGAAACCCTGAACTTCATCAGCCTTCTTGAACCAAAGTATCTTTCCTTGGATGCCTTTGATAGGGCATCTCTATAGACTTGTTTTAATTGGGACATTTTCTCAACTTTAGAATTGTAAACTAACAACTTATTAAATTCCCCTTTTATAAAAAGTCATTCCATTCCTGGTATATTGCATTCTGAAAGTTAGCAAATTTAACCATCTGTATATATAGGACATAACAGTAAATATTAGATATTTGTACAAATAGGCCTTTAGAATTCATTTTTAAAAGCAATGGAAAAAAGAGTTATATTGTATGATGAAGAAAATATGCTTTTAAAATAATAAATTTTTTAAAAATATCCTAACATTATACAAATGGCACTTAAGCTGACTTTTCCAGTGACAGAATTATCAATGGACTTAAAAAGAGTTACATCTCAAATAATTTGTATAAAAGTGAGGATTACCTGTTCTGAAAAACTGTGATAGGTGCTTTGAAAAGTGATTCCAAAGGTGACAAAGACAATGATGGAAAAAGTGAAATTAAAGAACTGGAATACATTGTGACAAAATCTGAGAGTGATAAAAAGAGGATATGTATTATCTAGTATTTACATAATATATTTTTAAAATATGAAGCTTAAATGAGAAATTATATTTTGCAAGAAGTACAATTTGTTAAATTCATCTTTATCTCTAAATTTAGTTTTAGTAAGTCTGGCCAAATTATGCTTAAAAGAGTGTCTCATTTTTAAAATGGGGGGATTACCTTATCATACTCAAATTTTATCAGTCAACTTTGCACAACTATTTATTGCTTTCTATTTCTGAGTTCCAATTCTTTTTTTACTTTGGAGGAAAATGGTTTTCAACATACAAGGTACAATGCAATGGAAGTAGAGAGAGAGAGTGAAAGGGTGAGAAGATTCTTGGCTCTTCCATTTATTAACTCTGTGTTAGGTCACAAGTTATGTAATGTCTTTGAGTTTGATTATACACAGAATGTGAATAATAATAGTAGTTCCTCACAGGTTTTTTGTGAGAGTTAAAGAAAATAATCTCTGTAAAGTTTTGAAACATCCAGGTCGATTGCTAACCCTGAAAATGAGTGATGCTTGAAAGATAATAAATTTCTTGAATCTGGAGAGGGAATAGTTGTGCATTTAAATACTACTATGAAATAATGAATAAAGTTGCCTTATAAGCATTAAGTGGTGACATGAAGTAAAAACCTTGATATAAGTATCTAGAAATCTAGGCTGTTCCAGGAAACAACACATAATAGTTTGGCTTAAATAATGAGAATTTATTAGCTTACAGTTTTGAGGTCATGAAAATATCCAAACCAAGGTATCAATAAGTCAATATTTTTTTCCTAAAGACTGGCTGCTATGAGCCTTGGCATCTCTGTCACATAACAGTATCTGCTTGTCTGCATTTTCTTCCAAGTTTCATTGGCTTCTCCCTTCCTCCCTCCCTGTCTCTGTCTCTGTCTCTGTCTCTGTCTGTCTCTCTCTCTCTCGATTCATTCCATTTATAAAGGGATCCAGTAATAGGATTAAGTTCCACTTTGAATGAGGTGAGATACACACTTTAATTGAAGTAGCCTCACCACAAGGTTTTACTTACAATGTGTTTACACCCAGAAGAATGAATTAGATTTTAGAACATGTTTCTCTGGGATACATGAGTCACCATGTGGAAGAAATAAGCAGAGACACCAAATAGTGGAACCTTAAATATATAAAACAATAAATGACAGAAGGGTCAAATAGATTATTCTACAATACTCATTGAAGACCTCAATACCTCACTTTCATTAATAGATACAATAGCAAAAGGAAAAAGCAATGATAAGATAAAAGATTTGAACAACACTAAAACTGACTGGGATTAACAGACATATATACAAGGCCTGACCCCCCAATTAGTAGATTATTTCAAATGAGTTATGTGGGCTTTTAAATTTGGGTTCAGGTAGACTTCAGGTATGATGCAATGGGAGTCTTTGCTGTAATGAATGAGACAAGATAGTTCATTACTCCCAGGTGCAAGAGAGAGAGGGCAGTCATGTGGAGTTAATGGGAGCATAATCAACTTGGTTGGCTTAACCAGCAAGTGAAAAGTATGCAAGTATAGTAACAGGGATCTTTGGCCTTGTGCCTCTGTTATGGTCCAAGGAAGGAAGTTAGTAGATTACCCGTAGGAATCAAAGATTGGTTAGTTTAAAGCAAAGGCATGTAAAAAAAGGAAAGTGTCTGGGTTTTCACAATGGTGGAAATGGTTAATGTATCATTTGTGACCAATTTGTATGTGGTATGAAATGTCTGAATGGTGTGAAGGGTGGCTGCACATGTGAGCTTGGTGTCTGAGGGAGTTTATGCTCCAGAGCTGAAAAACTACTTATTAATTAGACTAATGTTTATTGTTGAGGATAGCAGCTTAGCCAAAGTAAGATGGATGCTGAGTTCAGCACAAGCAAAATTTTGATAGTTATAACAATACACACTCTTCAGAAGTTCACAGACTATTCTCAAAGATAGAAAATTTGTCTGGCACTAAATACCTCTCAAATTAAAAAAAATAGATTTAAATCACTTAAAGTTCTTTCTTAGATAAGAAATAAGGAATTAGAAATAAAAGATAAACTGGAAAATTTTTTTTAAAATGTGTGAATTAAATAAAGGGGCAAAGAAATTAACAGCAAAATTAGAAAATAATTTGAGATGGAAAACAATGAAACATTCTAATATTATAGGTTTCATTGAAAGCAGTAATCAGAAGAAAATTCGCCGCTTAAGATGCCTAAATTAAAGAACTAACTACAAATCTAGCAGAATGAGAGAAATAGAGATTACAGTAAAGATAAATGATAGATAAATAAAGAAAATTCTGAATCTTAATCACAGGGGTTTATCCTAGGTATGCAAGGGTGTTTTAACATATCATGATCAACAACATATTGCATTAAAAGAATGAAGAAGAAACACCTGATCATTTCAATTGTCACAGAAATAACATTTGACAAAACCTAAGAAATTTCATGAAACTCAACAAATTAGGAATAGAAGTCTACTTTCTCAATCTGATAAATGATCTTTATGAAATCCCACAGCTAACATACTACTCAATGTTGAAAAATTAAAGATTCCCCTCTAATATCAAGGACACGTAAGGATTCCTCCTTCCACCTCTACTATTAAACATTTTATTGGGAACTTCTCTGTGAGAAATTAGGCAAGGAAATTGGTAAAATGCATCCAAATTGAAAAGAGGAGTTACAATCTATGCAATTTTTAATCAAAGAACTTAAGATAACTCTCATAAATAGGAGCAATGAATAAAAGGAAAACATGGTCAAAGAACTAAATGAAATCAGAACAATAATGTATAAAGAAAATGAGAATTTTAATAATCAGATATAAATTCTACAGGAGAAGCAAAAGAAATATTGAAGTATTCAATGGAGGTTTTCTAGAGCTATTTAGAAGAGGAACAAGAAGGGATTTTTGAATATGAAACCAAAACAGTTGAAATGGTAGAGGTTAAGAAAAAAATAAAAATTAATGAAAAAATAAAGTAACAGAGCCTGAGGAATTTGGGGCCCCATAATTCCCATCAATATATACATCACAGGAATCCAATGAGGAGAAAGATAAAGGGCCAGAAAAAATATTTGAAGAAATAATGTCAGAAGACTTCCCAAATCTGGTGAAAGATATGCATGTACAAAATCAGGGTGTTCAATGAATGCCAGATGAACCCAAACATTTCTAATCTGAGACACAGTATGATCAAACTGTCCAATGCCAAAGCCAAAGATAGAATCTTGAAGACAACAAGGGAGATGTGAAATGTCACATGAAAGGGGTTGTTAATCAGATTAACATCTTATCTCTCCATTGAAATCATGGGGGCCAGTGGCGGTGGATGGACATATTTAAAGCGCTAAAATGTTTTTTAAAAAGGAAGAAAAGACTTGTTACCCTAGAAGTATACACCCAGAAAAATTTGTCTTCAAAAATAAGGGAAAATTAAGAAATCTCTGGACAATCAGAAACTGAGAGAATTTATTATGATTAGACCTATCTTGCAGGATATGCTTAATAAACTCAACAATGTTGATAGGAAGGACAATAGAGAGTGTCTCTATTCTGCATGAAGGAATAAAGATATTTGGTATAAGTAAATATATGGGTAATTATATATAATATTGGTATTATTCCATTTTCCCATTTTTCACTTGTACTGTCTTTTATATATTAAAAGCCTGAAAATTCAAATGCTTATAAAACTTAAATGTTTATTTTTGGGCACAAAATGCATAGATATGGAATTTAAGACAAAAATAAGGGGAAAGATGGAAAGATAAAGATGCTGTTTATGTATGAGCTATTGAAGTCAAGTTGGAATCAATGTAATCTAAATAGAGCAGACGTAGTATGCTAAATGTAATCCCTGTGATAACCAAAAAGAAAATCTGATAAAAATCTACACAAAAGAAAAGGAGAAGTGATAAAAAATGGCTCATTATAAAGATTGGTAAATGAAAAAGGAAGTAACAATGGAGGATTGGAGGGATGAAAATTGTGTTAAAAAAAAGTTGGAAAATGGCAGAACTAAATCTTTCTTTATCAATAATTATCCTAAATGTAGAAGATTAAACTCTCCAAAGTAGCTGAGATTGGCAGAATGTATCAACAAACATGGCAAACTAGATGCTGTTTAACGGATATAATTTTATCCATAGAAACAAAGAAGTTGAAAGTGAAAAGATGGAATAGCCATTCAAAGACAACAGGGAGCTATACTAAATCAGGCAAAATAGACTGTAAATGAAAAAATTGTTACAAAAGCAGAATGGCATTCTTTATCTACAAAAGGGTCAATTCAACAACATAATTTAGCCATTATAAACATATATGCAACCAACAGTTGAGCGCCAAGATATATGTTGCAAATATTGAACGAATTTAGAAAGAAATAGTTCTACAATAAAAGTTGGTGATTTCAATATACCACATTCAACATTAGTTAGAACATATAAACAGAAGACCAATAAAGAAAGCAAGGACTGGGAAACAGTATAAAACAATCAATTGTAAGTACCATGTATAGAACAGGTCACTCAACCTTAGTGGGATATACTTTCTTTTGAAGTACACATATATTATTCTCAGCTGTAGACCACACATTAACCCACAAGAAAAGTATGAAGTAAAAAATAATGAAGTCATAAAAATAACTTTCCTTCTGCTATCATGTCTGCCAAAAATAACTGATTTGCTATCATGTTATCTTTGTTGTGGCTGCATTAGTGTTGATTAAGCAGATCCATGAACAGCTGCATTGCTGCAGAAGTGGTGGTGCCAGAGAAAGGATTGGAGCAGCTCACTTTAAAAATACATTGGGCAGGGTGTGGGGTGGGTGCAAGGGTAATTCAGTGGTGGAATTCTTGCCTGCCTTGCAAGAGACCCGGGTTCAATTCCCAGCCCAAGCACTTTCTTCGCCCCTTCCCCCAACAAAATTCAACAAATGGCATGGCAGTAACAGGATACTTACATGGAAAAAGAATGATATATGACTGCTGCCGTATAAGCATACAAAAAAATACACTAGGGGATGTCATCAACATGACAATTTAAGACATTCCCTGAAAAACTCTCCCAAGAGATTCAACAAATAAAAAGACCAATCCCACTTATGTTGAGCTCTGGACTCCATTTGAGTCCTCCAGTTCAGACTGGAGGTTTCCACAAACACTGAATCAAAGTAAAAGAAAAATATTTCCTCTTGTACTGCCAAACCTCTTCCCTTCCACTCACTCAGTCCTGCAAAATCTGGGACTTGCTGAGAGTCAGCATGCTGGATCCCTCCACCTAGCACTGGGGCCATCAAATATAGAGGCACACATAGCAACATGCGTGCCTCTTCAGGCATAGGGACCCAAGTCTACAGAGACCTAGGGGGATCACAAGTTACTGAGGAGTGCTATATACAAAAGGACTCTTGGTGTGATAGGGAAGAAGACATATAGAAAGAATGGTGTATTAGCTATGGAGCTCTAGAAAAACAGAATCAACGGGAGGTATCTGTAAATATAAAATTTATAAAAGCATCTCACAGAATCACGGAAGTGTAGAGTCCAAGGTCTGTAGGGCAGGCCACAAGCTAGCAGCTCAAATAAAGGTCCTCAATGAACTCTCAGGAGAGGCTTACTGGGCAACCATGGGGATATAAGGATCCAAGATGTGTACGGCAGTCCTCAAGCTAACAGCTCCGATGAAGGTCCTCAACACACACAGGAGATACTGGCTGGATGAAGCAGGAAGAGTGACTGTCTCTTCTGAATCCTCCTTAAAGACCTTCCTGTGACTAAATAAAGCATCACTCATTGCCAAAGACACTCCCCTTAACTGATTACAAACGAATCAGCTGTGGATGCAGCCAACATGATCATGATTTAAGTTTATGAAATGTCCTCATAGCAACAGACAGGCCAGCACTTGCCCAACCAGACAACCGGGCACCACCACCTGGCCAATTGATACATGAACCCCCCTGACCATGACAGTCCACCCCTTCTCAACTTGGCAGCTATGCACATCAACTTAAACCATACTTAATCTCTAAATAAAAAACAATCACAGACACATTTTTTTCCTCCCCTAACAATCCTCAACTGTCCTGTGTACAACATGTTAAATCTCTCCATAATAGAGTGCAAGTCCTTAGGTAATATTCACTCATAAACTTCACATCTTATAACTTAAATACTATAACATGAACAAAACAGCATTACAGTCCTCATTTTTATTACTGATCACATGGTAATAGTTTATATTTATCACTACCTTCTTCCACTACCCATTCCATGTTCTTTTTACCCTCAGCAAGCATTTCAGCTGGCCATGGTTCTTTGCCTGGTAAAGTGACCCAAACCTTCATTCCTGAAGTTTCAGAGCCATTGTTAGTCCTGCCTGGATTGGGTTGTGGCACTTTTCCATTGATTTTAATCACAGGGCATGGTAGTACTAAGAGATGCCCTAGGTGATCTCCTATATTCCAGGAAAACTGTTCTTTACCCCCATTGTGTAATTGCAGTCCTATTTCCCACCAATAGTCAGGGTCAATCACCCCAACCAGTAAAGTAATCCCCTTCTTGGTTTGTTTATCCATGGGTATGAGTAGTTCAAAGTGACCAGGTGGCAGCCTTAGATTCCAGTTCAATGGAATAATCATTGTTTCTCCTGGTGGAAGCACTCCCCATTCTGGAACTAAAACTTGTACACCAGCAGAACTCGAGGTCACAGGGACAGGAAACAAAAATTTTCCTAGTGGATCACTAGGGGTAATAGTGAGTGGTGCTACTCCCATTTCTACCCCTGGGTTCCTGGATCCATGGATCCTGGCTATGGGAGAAAAAGCATCATATGCTGATTTAGAGCATACACAGCTTCCTGGAGATCATCATCCCAGCCCTGCAACATATTGCCATGTGTTGGTACTGTAATTGATTTTTCAAAAGGCCATTCCACCGTTCTGTCAATTCAGCTGCCTCTGGATGATGGAGAACATGATAAGATCAGAGAATTCCATGAGCATGTGCCCATTCCTGCACTTCATTTCTTGTGAATGGGTTCCTTGATCAGAAGCAATGCTGTGATGAATACCATGATGATGGATATGTATTTTCTAAGTCCACACTGGTAGTTCTTGCAGAATCATTTTGTGCAGGGAAAGCAAACCCATATCCAAAGTATGTATCTATTCCAGTTAGAACAAATCAAAGTGTTTCCATGAGGGGAGTGTTCACTGCAAACAACCTGCCACCATGTAGCCAGCTGGTCACCTCAGGGAATGGTGCCATATCAGGGGCTGAGTATGGGTCTCTGCTACTGGCATATTGGGCACTGGAGCCAGGTCAGCCTTGGTGAGTGGAAGTCCATGTTGCTGAGCCCATGCATAACCTTCATTCTTACCACCATGACCACTTTGTTCATGAGCCCATTAGGCAATGACAGGAGTTGCTGGGGGGAAAAGGTTGATTGGTATCTACAGAAAGGATCATCTTATCCACGTGTTTATTAAAACCTTCCTCTGCTGAAGTCACCCTCTGGTGCACATTCACATGGGACACAAATATCTTCATGTTTTTAGCCCACTCAGAAAGGTCTATCCACATACCTCTTCCCCAGACATCTTTGTCACCTCTTTCTCAAATTATGGTCTTTCCAAGTCCCTGATCATCCAGCCAAACCATTAGCAACAACCCATGAGTCAGTACACAAACGTACTTCTGGCCAGTTCTTCTTCCAAGCAAATTGAACAACCAGGTGCACTGCTCAAAGTTCTGATCACTGGAAGGATTTCCCCTTACCACTGTCCTTCAAGGACACCCCAGAAAAGGGTTGTAGTGCTACAGCTGTCCACTTTCAGGTGGTACCTGCATATCTTGCTGAACCATCTGTAAACCAGACCCAAGTTTTCTCTTCTTCAGTCAATTCACTGTAAGGAACTCCCCAAGAGGCCATAGCTCTAGTCTAGGAAAGAGAAAGTAATGTGGCAGGAGTGGAGACCATGGGCATTTGGGCCACTTTTTCATATAACTTACTTGTGCCTTCAGAACCTGCTCTGCCCTTATTTGTATATACCATTTCCATTTTATGATGGAGTATTGCTGTGCACACCCAAATTTATGGCTTGGTAAGTCAGACAACACCCAGCTCATGATAGCTAACTCAGGTCTCATGGTAACTTGGTGGCCCAAGGTTAAGCATTTGGTCTCTATTATGGAGCAGTAGCAGGTCAAAAGCTGTTTCTCAAAAGGAGAGTAGTTATCTGCAGCAGATGGTAAGGCTTTGCTCCAAAATCCTAAGGGTCTCTATTGTGATTCTCCTATAGAGGCCTGCCAAAGGTTCCAAACAGTATCTCTATTTGCCATTGACACTTCCAGCACCATTGGATCTGCTGGGTCATATGGTCCAAGTGGCAGAGCAGCTTGTGCAGTAAGCCTGGACCTGTCGAAGAGCCTCCTCTTGTTCAGGTCCCCACTCAACGTTAGCAGGTTTTCTGATCACTTGATAAATGGGCCTGAGTAGCACACCCAAATGAGGAATATGTTCTGGCCAAAATCCAAAGAGATCAACTAAGTGTTGTGCCTTTTTTTTTTTTTTTTTTTTTTTGGTCATAGGAGGGGCCAGATGCAGCAACTTATCCTTCACTTTAAAAGGGATATCTCGACATGCCCCACACTACTGAACACCTAGAAATATCACTGAGGTGGAAGGCCCCTGTATTTTTGTTGGATTTATCTCCCATCCTCTGATATGCAAATGCCTTACCAGTAAGTGTAGAGTAGTTGCTACTTCTTGCACACTAGGTCCAATCAACATGATATCATCAATATAATGGACCAATGTGATGTGAAAATGAAAAACGATCGAGGTCCCTGCAGACAAGGTTATGACATAGGGCTGGGGAGTTGATATATCCCTGAGGTAGGACAGTAAAAGTATATTGCTGACCTTGCCACCTGAAACCAAACTGTTTCTGGTAGTCCTTGCTAACAGCTATTGAGAAAAAAGCATTTGTCAGATCAATAGCTGCATACCAGGTACCAGGGGATGTATTGATTTGTTCAAGCAATGATACCAAATCTGGAACAGTAGCTGCAATTGGAATTACCACCTGGTTGAGCTTATGATAATCTAGTCATCCTCCAAGACCCACCTGTTTTCTGCACAGGCCAAATAAGAGAGTTGAATGGAGATGTGGTGGGAATCACCACCCTGCATCCTTCAAGTTCTTGAGACTGGCAGTAATCTCTGCAATCCCTCCAGGAATCCAGTATTGCTTCTGATTTACTATTTTGCTAGGTAGGGGCAGTTCTAGTCACTTCCACTTTGCCTTTCCCACCGTAATAGCCCACACTGCACAAGTTAGAGAGCTAATATGGGGATTCTGCCAGTTGCTCAGTATGTCTATTTCAATTATGCATCCTGGAACTGGGGAAATATCTACAGAATGGATCTGGGGCCCCACTGGACCCACCGTAAGACAGACCAGAGCTAAAACGGCATTGATCACCTGACATCCATAAGCCCCAACTCTGACTGGTGGACCAGAGTGACATTCTGGGTTCCCTGGAATTAATGTCACTTCTGAACCAGTGTCTAATAATACCCAAAATATCTGATCATTTCCTTTTCCCCAGTGCACAGTTACCCTGGTTAAAGGTCATCAGTCCCCTTGGGGAAGGCTTGGAGGAAGATTAACGGTATAAATTTGTGGAAGTATAATGGGGTTCTCCCCCAAAAGGACTTGGCCTCACCTTCATTCAAGGGTCTCTGTGTCTGTAAACTATCTTAAGTCTGGAAATTGATTAAGGGGCCATGACTCTGTGTTTTGTACCTCAAGTTAGACTTCCATTCACTTGACCTAGAACTCCTTTGTTTATACAGCTCAAACAAGAACTTAGTAGACTGCTCATCTCTTGTATATATAGGTACCCCAAGATTTACTAGAAAATGCCACAAATCTCTGTGAGTCAGATTATTTTGACTCCTGCTTTGAGTCTGCTGTCTATTATAAGAGCCATGTCCACACTGTCTTTGGCAGTTAAGTGCTGCCACCTGACTTCTGCCAACTCGGGATCCAGTCATCCCCATTGTGTTTAAGGATTCCAGCTCAGGGACAGCAGTTCCCACAGTAATATCTGACCTACAGAGAAGTGCATCTACAGAACTCTTCAGGGATGATGGCAGTAGTCTCACAAATTTATGTCTAACTATTCTGTTAAATGGTGCATCCTCTGGATATTCCTGGGGTGTAAGAGCAGGTTTTGTATGAGAAATCCACTCTAACATTCTAATCTCTCTAAGCCTCTGGATCCCCTCATCTACTTTATACTAGGGCAGTTCTGGCATTTCAACCTTAGGTAATGTCAGCCAACTTTTGATCCATGTTTCAACCAACCATCCAAACAAACTATTGATGCCTTTTCTAACCCCTCGAGCTATAACGTCGAATGCAGAATCTCTGCTTAGTGGGCCTATATCAATAAATTCAGCTTGATCCAGCTTTATATTCCTCCCACCATTATCCCACGCCCTTAAAATCCATTGTCACACATAGTCCCCTGATTTTTGTCTATAAAAATTGGAAAACTCACGCACTTCTTTTAGAGTATAGCATACCTCCTCGTGTGATACTTTGTACCTCAGCTTTCGGGGCCTATTGGGACTTTAGCTTAGTTATAGGTCTGTAAGAAATGAGGCTTAGTGGGGGTGGATCATGAAAAGACTTAGAAGTATCTTCCAAGGCATTTGCTTCAGAGCATTCATTTGTAGTTTCATCCAGTGAAACAGGATTAATCACTCTAGGGCTAATCCCTTCAGGAGTAGGTTGGGTGGCCAACGCCTCAAGGCTGGCTGGAGGTGGGGCAGTTATATCCTCAGGGAAAACTATTACATGGTTATCTAGAGGAGACTCAGCATGACGTAGGGTTTCAACCTTGCCACTGACATCATCATTAATCCATACGTCACCATCCAATTTTTCAGGGTCCCACTCCTTTCCAATAAATGCTCTCACTTTAATGGCAGACACCATACAAGATCAAGATTTCAGGTTATGTTGTAAAGTTGCTTCTCTAACAATAATATTCTGAGCCTGATTTTTAGAGATCTCAAGTCTACAGCTACAAGAAATAAGATTTTTCATCAGGACACTCATAGAAACATTTACATCTGTCAGGTGGTGCTTAAGCTTATTGTTTGAAGCCTTAAGCCCATTCCTCTTACTCATTAACATATACAGCATGTCTAACAACAACCAGCCAACATCTCTATACCCCCTATTTCCACAGAACTCTGTAAAGGTATCAGAAACATTGTACCCCAGAGCCTGGCTTCATACAAGTGAAGCATTAGAAGAATCGAATGGCCACCATTTGGACTATCTCATTTGCCAAATCACTCCATGGATTGGCAGTGTCATTCTGATTATGGAAATCAGAGTCCTTAGTGCCTTTGAGTCCAGTCAGAGTAGAAAACCATTCATAAAAGCCCATCTTTAAACTTCTGTTTCTTAAGAACCACCCCTGGTACCAAGTTGTATTAGTTAGGATTCTCTAGAGAAATAGAATCAACAGGAAATATTCACAATTATAAAATTTATAGAAGTGTCTCACATAACCATGGGAATGTAGATCCCAAAATCCACAGGGCAGACTGTGAAGCTGATGATTCTGATGGAGGGTCTGGATGAACTGCTCAGGGGAGGCTTGCTGGCTGAAGCAGGAAGAGTGCCTATCTCTTCTGAATCCTCCTTAAAAGGCTTCCAGTGATTAGATTAAACATCACTCATTAAAGAAGACACTACCCTTGGCTTATTACAAATGGAATCAGCTGCGTATGTAGCTGATGTGATCATGATTTAATTCTATGAAATGTCCCCATAGTAACTGTTCTAGTTTGCTAACTGCCAGAATAGAACACACCAGAGATGGATTGGTTTTGAAGAAAAGTGGGTTTATTTCATTAGTTCTTCAGAGGAAAGGCAGCTAACTTTGAACTGAGGTTCTTTCTTACATGGGAAGGCACAGGGTAATCTCAGCTGGCCTTTTCAACAGGTCTCTGGGTTCCAAAAACATTCCCTGGGGTGATTTTTTTCTGCATCTCCAAAGGCCTGGGCTGAGCTGTGAGTGCTGAGATGAGGTACGCTGTATGCCTGGGCTGTGCTACATTGCACTCTCTCATTTAAGCACCAGCCAATTAAGTCAAACATCATTCATTGCAGCAGGCATGCCTCCTAGCCAACTGCAGATGTAATCAGCAACAGATGAAGTTCATGTACCATTGACTCATGTCCACAGCAACAGAACTGGGTGCCTTCACCTGACCAAGTTGACAACTGAATCAGCTACCACAACGACAGACAAACCAGCACTTGCCCAAGCAGACAAGCAGGTACCACCACCTGGCCAAGTTGACACACGAAACTGACCATGACAACTATGTTGATAAAATTGAAGAATGACCTTTTGAAAATCAATTATGGTGCCAGCTAGGTGGCAATACCTTGGAAGCCTGAAGGAATGTTTTCCAGGAGGCTGTGTATGCTCTAAATCAGTGTTTATTCTGCAGTGCTGTTTCTCCCATAGCCAGGGGTCATGGATCAAGTAATGAGGCTTTAAATGGGAGTAGCACCACTCACTATCACCCCTAGTGATCAACTAGGAAAATTTTTCTTCCTGACCCTGCACCCTTATGCTATGCCGCTGTACAGGTCTTAATTCAAAAGGGAGGG
The DNA here is from genome assembly GCF_023851605.1 of Tamandua tetradactyla. NCBI lineage: Eukaryota > Metazoa > Chordata > Mammalia > Pilosa > Myrmecophagidae > Tamandua > Tamandua tetradactyla. The sequence continues at coordinate 45,894,507 of NC_135335.1, read as the reverse complement.
GAGCTTTCCCCAGGAAACTCAATATTGATTCCACTTAACTGGAAGTTAAGACTGCCATTTGGCCACTTTGGGCTTGTCATACCTCTGAATCAATAGGCAAAGGGGGATTACTGTACTGGCTTGGGTGAATTATCCTGTCTGTCAAGGGCAAATAGGACTGCACAATACAGTGGAGGGAAAGAATCATTTGCCTGAAATATAAGATATCCCCTAGGACAGCTCATACTACCATTACGTGTGTATAAAGTCAATGGTAAACTGCAACAACCTATTCCATGCAGGGCTATCAATGAACCAGAAACTTTGGGAATGGTGTTTTCAGTCACCCCACCATGCAAGGACCATGTCCAGCAGAGGTACTTGCTGACGATAAAGAAAATATGGATTGCATAGTGGAAGAAGTTAGTGATAAATACAACTATGACTATGTGACCAGTTATAGGAACATAGATTAAAATGGTATGAATCTGTCTTCCTTTTTTTCTATGATTATATTTGCATATGTATATGTAAAGCAAATATCTTTTTCTTCTCTATTTTATATGACATGTTTTATTGTTCATGTTATAGTATTCAAGTTACAGGATATCAAGTTTAAGACTGAATATTACTCAAGGAAATGCACCTTATTCTGGAGAGATTTAGTGTGTTTCTGGCTCTACACAGGATAGTTGTGTATTTATTAGGCAGAATATGCCTCATTGTTTTTTATTTAGAGATTAAGTATTGTTTATGGTGATGTATATAGCTGCCAAGTTGACAAGGGGTAGAATGTGATGGTTAGGCATATATGTAAACTTGGCCAGACGTAATGGTGTTCTATTGTGGGTCAAGCAAGCGGTGGCCTACAGGTTACTGGGAGAACATTTCATGGACTTAAGTAATCAGTATCTTGGATGGATTTATAGCTTATTGCATCCACTATCAACCAAGAAAGTTTCTTCAGCAAGAACAGATGTTTCATGTAATCAGCTGAAGGCTTTAAAAGGAGAAGTTTTCTTTTCAGCAGTCAGAAGAGAGCATTTTCTTCTCTACTTCAGCCAGCTGGATTTTCTGAGAGAATTAACTGAAAACCTTCATGGGAGTTGCCAGCTTGCACCTTGCCTTATGAACTTTAGACACCTGCATCCCCAAAGTTGTGTGGGGCACTCATATAAAATTTCATAGTATTTACTGCTATCTCCTGTTGGTTCTGTCTCCCTAGAGTACTCTGACTAATATACTCTTTAACTTACCAGTTAAGAGTATTTTGCTTAATTTCTACATGTTTGTGAATTTTTCATTTCTCCATTTATTTATTTCTGACTTGACTCCATTGTGGTAGGAGAATGTACATTATATGATTTCAATATTTTTCTAATTTATGAAGACTTATTTTGTGACCTAACATATGTTCTATTTTGGAGAATGATCCATGCATGCATGAGAATAATGTGCATTCTGTTTTTGTTAAGTGAGCAATGTCTGTTATGTCTTGTTGTTTTAGGGAGTCTTTCAAGTCTTGTACTTCCTAATTGATGTCTGACTAGATGTTCTATCCATTATTGAAAGTGGTCTACTAAAATCTCTTAATATTAATTTAGAACCATCAACTTCTCCCTCCAGATCTCTCAGTGGTTCCTTCATATATCTTGGGCCAGGTGCATATATATTTATAATTGTTACATCTTCTTGTTAAGTTGTTCCATTTGTCACTTCATAGTGGCCTCTTTATCCCTCATGACTCTTACCTAAAGTCTATTTTTTATTGTATTAATGTAGCTACCACAGGTCTCTTTTGATTACTACTTGCATGCCTTATTTTTCTATCCTTTCACTTTCAACCTACTTTCTAAATTTAAATGTAAGGTGAATCTCTTCCAGGTAGTATATACTTCATTCAATCTTTTTAATCCATTCTACCAATCCCTGACTTTCAACTGGACAGTTAAATCCATTTTCATTTAAAGTCCCCAAAGATAATGTAGATTTCTCTTCTGCCATTTTACTATTTAGCCTTTGTGAGTTTTATATATTTTCCCTCAATTTTTCTGTTACTCACATGTTTATATTTATTTGAATTTTTGTATCATATTGAGTTCCTTCTAATGTATATCTGGATATACTTTTCATCTATTTTCCTTGTGTTTACATTGGGGTTAAATTTAATGACCTAAATTCATAATAATTATATTTGGTTTGATAACAACTTAACTTCAATAGGATAAACATAGTCTTTTCCTACACTCCTCTGTAGCCCCACCTGTTTTGAACCTTTTTCCACAAACCTCTTTGCACATTGGAAGTCCAAAAATATAGATTTATTATTACCTTTTCTTTCTTTAAAGTTTAGTCTGCATAAGGAGCAAGAAGTTAAATTATATACCAAATAATACAATACAATAATACTGGAATCCATAATTACCATAATGGTTACTTTTACCACAGGTCTTTGTTTCTTTATACTGCTTTGAACCACAGTCTAGTGTCCTTTCCTTTCAATCTGTAGAACTCCTTTTAGCATTGTTTGTAGGGCATGTCTGGTATTGATGAACTCCTTCAGCTTTGGTTTACCTGAAGATGTCTTAATTATTCCCTCATTTTGAAAGAAAGTCTTCCTGGATATAAAATTCTTGGCTGGCAATTTTTTTCATTCAGCACTTTAAGTATTTAAACTTATTGCTTTTTCCCTGCATCATTTATCATGAGAAATCTGCACTCAATCTGATTGAACTACATTGTACATGACCACATTGCTTTTCTCTTGAAGCTTTCAGAACTCTCTTCCTGTCTTTTACAAATGATACTGTGATTAATATATGATGGGGGGTATTTTTCTTCATCTTTATCCTGTTTGGAGTTCTCTGAACTTTCTGGATGTGCATATTCACATCTCATGCTAAGTTTGGAAAATTCTCTGTAACTATTCTTTGAAGATTCCTTTTGTTTTTTTCACTATTTCTTCTTCGGGGACTTGAGTAATGTGTATATAGATACACATGATAGTGTCCCGGGGGTGGCTTAAATTCTTTGCTTATGAAAGTTCTTTTTTCTTTCCTGCTCCTCAACCTGAATCATTTCAAGTATTTTTTCCTTAAGTTCACTGATTCTTTTCCTTCTGCCCACTCCAATCTTCTTTAGAAATCCATCTGGACATTTTTCATTGCAGTTATTGTGGTTGTTAACTTTGTTCTGTTTGATTCCTTTTCTCAATTTTCTATCTCTACTAAGAGTCTCATATTGTTCATTCATTGTTAACCTAAGATCCTTTAGTTCTTTCTCTAAATTTACTTTCAACCACTTGAGATATTTTTTTCACATGAACAGGCACCAAGAAATGAACCCAGTCTCTGGCATGGCATGTGAGAACTCTGCCTCTGAGCCACCATTACCCACCCAACTACTTGAGCATTTTTAAGATCAATTTTTAAAGAATTTTCTCAGAATACCCACATTCTTGTCTTCTTCATTGGCCTTTTCTATATTTTTATCCTCTTCCTCGCATGGGCCACCATTTCCTGTTGTTTGGTTTTTGCTTTTTTGTTGTACTCTGTGTGTTTTAGTATTTTTAAATGTTAACTCTGGGCTTTATTTCCTGAGATGTCTGTTTCTTGATTTTATAACCAGCTGGTGATAAAATTTTCTTGAACTTCATGAAGACCTGCCCAAGATGAATGCAGTGTTCATGGTTTCCCCTCTATATGTGGGCCTTTGTCTTGTCCTGGGCTTTTGCTTTTAGAAGTTTTGGGGATCACCTGCTTTCAAGAGATTGTCCCCTCTGTTTGCCAGGAGATAGACCTCTAGCTTCTGAGTGTTCAAAACAAGCAGGCTTTGCCCAATTCTATCTGCCTCTGATTTCTTACACTCCTTTCTGAGCCTCAAGCTTTTTTTGCCTGGAGGGAAAATTCTGGGATGAGGGATATGACAGAGATGAGTTTTCCACATAAGTTTTTCCAAAAAAGGCTGAGCCAGGGACCTAGAAAGAGAACAAATCTGGATCCAATGTTCTCTAGGTAGAACATCAGGGATGCCACCAAGAAATTTTTCAATGGCGCCCCAAAACTGAGCTGTTCTCATCTGCCCAACAATGCATTCTTTGCCCGCAACTAACTGTGCCCTAGGGAAGCATAGCACCTTAAACTCTGTCCTGGGAGGGTTGAAACAATGGCCACCAATGCCTTTGTCCAGGACAGGTTGAAACTATGCCTGCCCTCATAGCCAGGCCCCCAGCAATATGAAATCACTCATCTAAAACTGTGACCAGTGATTGGCTGTGCCCAGATTTAGCTCAGGGAAGAGGATTTTTATGTTAATATCTCTCACTAGCAAGCTAACTAGTGGCTGGAACTCAGTGTGGCCTGCCATAGGAGTGGAGGATGGGAACCAATAGCTGCTATTTGGAGAGAATGATTTTCTGCTCTTTACTATACTTTATCAGCTTGTTTCTCCCATTCTTCCCTGGACGCAGTCCAGCGTTCTTCTAGTTTTTGGAATTTCAAAATACTAGTTTCACACAGTTCTGGCCTATTTAATAGTTGTTTTGGTACAAGGACTGAGCCCTGAAGCTCCCTTATCCACCAACTTTCCACAACAACCAGTGTTTTGTCACAGATTTATTCACATATTTAGAGTCAAGAAAAAACATTAAGGAAAAAAGTAGAAAACTGTCCCTCTGTTTTCAAATTAGCTCTGTGTTGGGGGAATTTTTATAGTCTTATCCAGGCTGTCTAAATCTTTACATGCTATTTGACCTGAGCCCAAATATATGATAGTGGTGGAAGATTGGTATTTTTCCCTGGTTTTATTAGTCAGGGTTCTCTAGGGAAACAAAACCAACAGGAGAGATCTGTAATTGTGAGATTTTATAAAATTGTTTCAAGCAACTGTGGGCATGCACAAGTCCAAACTCTGTAGGTCAGGCAGTGAGCTAGCAACAATGATGAAGTTCTTTGTTTAATTCCCATGAGAGGCTGGCTGGCTCAAGTAGAGATGAAAGTTATCTCTCTGAATCGACATTTGACACCTCTCACTCAAAAGACTTCAACTGGTTCAATTAAATTTAACTGATTATAGTCTCTGATTGCAAAAGACACTCCCTTTAGTTGACCATAGATGTAATCAACTGATTGATGATTTGCATCCATGAAATGTCCTCACAGTAATATTCAGGCCAATATTTACTTGACCAGACAGCTGGACACCATCACCTGGCCAAGTAAGATACATGAACCTAATTAGAACAATCAACACCTTGTCAAATTGGCAATTGTACACATCACCTTAAACCATACTTAATCTCTAAATAGTACACAACAACTGATATATTTTTGTCTAATAATACAACTGTCCATTGAATAACTGGAAACACACTAAACCTCTCCAGAATAAGGTATAAGTCCTTGGATAAATACACTCTTAAACTTGATATCCTATGACTTAAGTAATATGACATGAACAATACAACTTATGCCATATGATGCAGGGGTAAGATAGAGAAAAAAGCAAAGATATTTGCTTTGTATTCAAATATAAACATAAGAAAGCAAGGAATAAATATTCATACCATTACAGTCCTCTTTTCTGTAACTTGTCACATTGTGGTAGTTCATAAGTATCACTAACTTCTTCCACTACCCATTCCATGTTACCTTTACCCTCAGCAAGCACTTCAGTTGGTCATGGTTCTTTATACAGTTGGGTGACCCAAACCTTCATTTCCCAAGTTTCTGGACCATTGGCAGTCATGGATGGATTGTGTTGTTGCAGCTTTCTATAGGCTTTAATCACAGGACATGGTAGTATGGAGATGCCTTAGATGATCTCCTGTATTCCAGAAAATATTCTTTACTGCCATTGTGTAGCTGCAGTTCTGTTTCCCCTTGATAGGATTAATTGCTCCAGCTAGTACAGTAATCCCCTTCCTTGCCTGTTGATTCAGAGACATAAGAAGTCCAAAGTGGCCAGGTGGCAGCCTTTACTTCCAATTCAATGGAATCATGGTTATGTATCCTGGTAGGAACACTCCTCCTTTTGGAAATAAGACCTATAGACCACCAGTGCTTAAGGTTGTAGGGGCAGGAAGCAAAAATTTTCTGAGAGATCATTGGGGATGATGTTGAGTGTTGCCACTTCCATTTCCACCCCTTGATTCCTGTATGTTGAGAAACAACAGCAGTGGACGCTTATACAAAGCATATACAGCCTCAAGGAGAACATTTTCCCAGCCCTGAAAAGTATTCAAACCTCAAAGCCAATAAAGGAAGAGGAAAAAATGCAAAGATTAAAGCAAAAACAAAGGAATTGGAGAACAGAAAAACAATAGAAAGAATCAATAAAACCAAAAGTTGTCATTTTAATTTGAATTTCCCTTGTAGCTAATAAAAATGGGCATCAATTCATATGCTTTTCAGTCACCTGTATTTGCCCCTCAGAAAGGTGTCTGTTCATATCCTCTGCTCATTTTATAATTGGATCACTTGTGCTTTTGTTGTTGAGCATATGAATACCCTGGGAAACTAACTGATGGGAGGTGGTGGTTATGGACAAGTGATAAGGAATAGTTTTCATTCGATAATTGATGCTGGTATGTTTGCCAGTTCTTTGTCATTATGCACCAAGGAAAATTGTCTAAAATTGAGAGTGCTGCTGATTGTACAACCAAAGGAAGATACTGTAAGACATGGTTTGTTTAACTCGGACATTATTCATGATGCCTAATAGATGAAAGGAGATGAAGGATACTATGACTGAGAAGTACAATGGTGAATGGTGATACATTCACATGATGGAATTTGGTGCATCTACAAAAGGGAGGGACAGGGAGGGAAGCACAACAAACTGAATAAGAATTGAGGACTATGAGCTGTGCACAACGTGCCAGAAACAACTGAACAAATATGCTAAGGTCTCTCTTATAAAATACTTATTAAATTGAGAGTCTAGATTGTGAGCCCTTCTAGTAGTCACACTTGGTCTGAAGTTGTGGATGTATTTCTGGATTCTGACACACTGAGCTGATATATCCCTGGAACTTTGAGCAGCTCTGTAACACCTGGTTCCCAAAAATGTAGTGCTGCAGACTTGAAAGGTAACATACCTATATATAATAACAGTTGAAGTAACTGAGAGAGACAGAGAGAGATCAGGCCTCAGCCAATCTGGTTAGGTCTAAGGTAAATTAGAATGCAGATAAAAGATGATAGTTTATGTGCTCTAGACCTTCAACTGATGTATTAGATCAAAGACAGAGAGGTTTGTTATGTCTAGAACCTAAATTTTCTGTAACTCATAGTTACAGAGTCTCTGGATATCTCATTTAGACAACTTGGACTCCTGGAGCTGAGAATGTGAAAAATGGCCTTGTAATTTACTATGGCTTTGTGTAGTACCAGGATAACGCTCAGACTATGGTGGGCTGATCATTAAAAGCATTGGTAGAAAGAAAGTGTTCACAAAGTTCCCTTGGTGGAATGGTGAGAAAAGAGGGAAAATTCAACTTAACCCAAGTGGGGAATTCTTGATATTCTCACAAGCAGTGGGAACAACCAAAGCAATAGGCTGAGCCCCCAATCTTGGGGTTTGTTCATATGAAACTTAACCCCACAAAGGGTAGGCTAAGCCTACTTAAAATTAGGCCTAAGTGTCACCCCCAAGAGAACCTCTTTTGCTGCTCAGGTGTGGCCTCTCTCTCTCTCAGTCAACATGACAAGCAAACTCACTGTCCTCCCCCTCTCTACATGGGACATGACTCGCAGAGGTGTGGAATTTCCTGGCAACATGGGACAGAAATCCTAGAACGAGCTGGGACTCAGCATCAAGGGATTGAGAAATCCTTCTTGACCAAAAGGGGGAAGAGAGAAATGAGAGAAAATAAAGTGTCAATGGCTAAGAGATTCCAAACACAGTTGAGAGATTATCCTGGAGGTATAACCTTTTTTGTTAAGGTATAATGGAGAGTCTGGAGGGAACTGCCTGAAAATGTAAATCTGTGTTCCAGTAGCCATGTTTCTTGAAGATGATCATATAATGATATAGCTTTTGCAGTGTGACTGTGATTGTGAAAACCTCGTGTCTGATGCTCCTTTTATGGATTAAAAACAAATAAATAATAGGGGGAACAAATGTTAAAATAAATTTAGTAGATTGAAATGCTAGTGATCAATGAAAGGGAGGGGTAAGGGGTACAGTATGCATAATTTTTTTCTGTTTTCTTTTTATTTCTTTTTCTGAATTGATGCAAATGCTCTAACAAATGATCATGATGATGACTATATAACTATGTGATGATATTGTGAGTTATTGATTATATAACAAGAATGGAATGATCATATGTTAAGAATTTTGTGTTTGTATGTGGATGTTTCATAAATAAAAAAAGAGAAAAGAAGGAAGTATTGGTAGGGTCTCTTGAGGATCTGAAGTAGGAAAAAATATATATATGGAACCATTAAACTCTCCCATCTGAGAAACCATGAGTACCTCTTAACCATTGGGGACACCAAGGAAAATATTCCAAGCCCTGAAGGTATTTTATTGTGAAAAATGACATACATACAAAAAAGAAATAAATTTCAAAGCACATCACAATATTTAGTTGTGGAATAAATTTAAGAGTTTGGTATGGGTTACAATTCCACACTTTTATGTTTTTATTTCTTGCTGCTCCAAGACACTGGACAATAAAATAAATATCAATATAATGATTCAAATAAAGCAAATATCAAAATAAGCAATCGTACTGATTTGCTAAACCCTAACTTCTCTACATAACTCCACATTCTACTTTGATCTTTTACCCCATCTTTATTATTGGGTTATGCCCATTCTAACTTTTTCATATTGGAAGGAGTTGTGGATAATAAAGGATAGGGGGAAGAAACTGGAAAGGCTGGCCCCTCTGGGTTTAAGGATTTATCTGGTCTATGAACCCATCTGGAGGTTGTAGGTTTCATAGTGCATGGAAGCATTGTGGAATCTCAGATAAAGCCCCAGCTGTTCTTTAGGGTTGACAGGAATGGTTTTAGTTGGGGGTTGACAAACCATGATAGGTAGCAATATCTAGCTGAAGTTTGCATAGGAGTAGACCCAAGAGTAGCTTCTTGACTCTATTTGAACTCTCTCAGTCACTGATACCTTATTTATTATAGTTCTTCTCTCACTTTTGGTCAGAATGGCATTGTCAATCCCATGGTGCCAGGGCCACGCTCATCCCTGGAAGTCATATCCCACATTGCCAGGGAGACTTTCACCCCTGGATGTCACCTCCCATGTAGGGGGAAGGGGAATGATTCCACCTGCAGAGTTGAGTTTGGAGAGAGAGAGGCCATATCTGAACAACAATAGATGTCCCCTGGAGATAACTTGAGGCATAACAATAGGTAGGATAAGCTTCTCTACTACAGAAATAAGATTTACAGGAGCAAGCCTCAAGATCAAGGTGTTGACCTAGTGACTTGGGAGTCCCTAATGTTGAGACAGTGTCAGGGGTTTCCCCCGTGGTAAAATTTAATAGTTCAATATTTTTTCTCCCATTCCTGAGGGGACTTTGCCAACAGTTTTTGATTATCTATTTACCATGCTCTGCGATATATCTGGACATTACATTAAGCTATGCAAAATTACAGGCTCTCATTCCCATTCTGGGCATCCTATGCTTGGGTGGCTTAAATGATCTATTCAGACAAATTGAGTTAGATTATGTACAACAGAAAATTTAGGTTCTGGATAAAATAAACCTTTCTTCCTTTCATCTCAAAGAGTAGATGAGTTCTAAAATACAGACATTCCTTACCACTATATTCTGAATTATCTTATTCCTGACCTGATCAGCTTTGTTCTTGTCTGTAATTGAAGCTTGATCTCTTTTTCAATTTCTTTAACAATTATTATATGTTGCAATGCTGACCTTTAGAACTACAGAACTCCTACTCTGAGTCTTAGGTGTCACACAGGTACTGAAAGTTCCAGGGACATATCAGCTGTACATACATAGCATAGCCTCTCAAAATCTAGAAATAACAATTACTGCTCCAGACTAAATGTGGCTGCTATAAGAGCTTACAAATCTAGTCCCCAATTAGATTATAAACACTTTCTAAATGAGACCATACAATGTTTGCTATTTTGTTTCTGTCTGATTTGCATCACATATAGTCCCACAGGTTCATTCATCACATTGTATGCCTCACAACTTTATTCCTTTCTGTAGAAGCACAATATTAGATGTGTATACCATTGTTTGCATTATACTTCTCAGTTGGTGTATCCTTCATTCATCCTCCTCCATTGGGCATCATGTATGATGTCCAAAGTCAATAGTCCATCTCAATTTTAGATGATTTTCATTGCTCCTAAGAGAAAAATAACTGATAAACTCATCATTCAAACCACTCCTTAATTCTTGTTACACTCCCCTGTTATTTACCCCTGGTATTGCTGTGGTACTGTTGTTGTCTTCCTGTTAAACATAGCCCAGAATATGCAATAGCAGTTTTCCCTACCCTGATATTGAGCCCTGTATTTTGAGGCTTAGTCTTATGAAACTTATTTCTGTGCAGAGAAACTAAGACTACCCATAACAAGGCCTAAGAGCAGCTTCGAGGAAGACTCTTTGTTGTTCAGATGTGACCTCTTTCTCTCTAAGCCCAACCTTGCATGAAAAATCATTGCCCTTCTCTCTGTGTTGTCAAGCCATCCAGGGATGAAAATCTGCCTGACAATGTGGGGCATGACTCCCAGGGATAAGTCTGGGCCTGGCCCCATAGGATTGGCAATGACTTCATGACCACAAGGGGGGAAAGAAATGCAATAAAATAGAGCATCAGTGGCCATAGGAGATCAAATGGGGTCAAACAGCTGTTCTGCAGGCTACTCTTTTGCAAGGTACAGTTAGATAACATTAACTACCATGGTTTACTAAAGCCCAATCAACATCACTCCTGTTGACTCTTAGGAACACCTAGGGTTTGAACTTAGAGTCTATAAAGGTTTCATGCACTAGATTTGCCTTCCTGGAACATATTATTCCCTGAGGGTTCCTAGGTCAGATAAATACTCAAACCCAGAGGTACCAATCTTTCCAGGATTATCAATTAATTGCATCCCCCTCTCTTCAGTGTGGACACCACTTCTCAACATGTCAAAATCAGTACAAGCACTCCCCAAAGATCACTATGGATTGAGAGAAGGATTAAAGAAGAAGGAGGAGGCATGACAGAGATAAATGGGATTTAACAAATGAGTATGGCTTCTGAATTTTGATATTAATATTCCTTCTAACCTCTAGTGTTTTGGAACAGCTAGAAGGCAAAACTTGAGATTATGGAATGGTAACCCATGACAAATTCTTGGATTTGTTCTGTAACTACTTGTTGAAGCCTGCTTTTAAAATTATTATTTTCTCTTTCTTTTCTTTGTAGCTAGGTTATATTATACAATTTAAAACATTAAAAAAGACTTCCGGAGAAGATGGCGGCTTAGTAAGATGCGCGGGTCTTAGCTCCTCCTCCAGAAAAGCAACTAAAGAAACAGAAACAATACGAAACAGCTCCCGGAGCCACAACAGAGACCAAAAAGACAGCGTACCCCATTCTGGAACAGCTGAAGGGGCAGGGAGAATCCGCTGCGGTGAGATATCCAAGGGGCGCGTGTTTTCCCGGCCGGGGCGGCTGGCGACTGGGGTCTCCTCCACGCACGTGGCTCCCCGGTCTGAGTGGGAACGTTGGATAGTGGGGCCCTCCCGCCACGCTTGGCGTCTCGGGCCAGCTGGGCAATTTGGACCGGAGTCCCCCAAGCCATGGCGGCCGGCGATCCACCCCCTCCACGCGCGGTTTCCCGGGCTGACTGCAAGATTCGGACTGGCCAGTTAAAGGAGCCACGGCATCTTTTACTGGTGGGCCCCGCAGACAGACGAGCGCCACGAGTGCCACCTACCGGGCAGGAAAAGAAAAACAGCCCAGAGATTTCACAGAAAAACCTTTCAACCAGCCGGGTCCCACACCCAGGGAAATCTGATCAAATGCCCAGACACCAGCAGAAAATAATGGATGACGCTCGGAAAATTAAAGATATGGCCCAGTCAAAGGAACAAACCAATAGTTCAAATGAGATACAGGAGCTGAGACAACTAATGCTGAATATACGAACAGAAATGGAAAACTTCTTCAAAAACCAAATCAATAAATTGAGGGAGGACATGAAGAAGACATGGGCTGAACAAAAAGAAGAAATAGAAAATCTGAAAAAACAAATCACAGAACTTATGGGAGTGAAGGACAAAGAAGAAAAAATGGAAAAAACAATGGATACCTACAATGGTAGATCTAAAGAGACAGAAGCTACAATTAGTGAACTGGAGGATGGAACATCTGAATTCCAAAAAGAAACAGAAACTATAGGGAAAAGAATGGGAAAACTTGAGCAGGGGATCAGGGAACTGAATGACAATATGAAGCGCACAAATATACGTGTTGTGGGTGTCCCAGAAGGAGAAGAGAAGGGAAAAGGAGGAGAAAAACTAATGGAAGAAATTATCACTGAAAATTTCCCAACTCTTATGAAAGACCTAAATTTACAGATCCAAGAAGTGCAGCGCACCCCAAAGAGAATAGACCCAAATAGGCGTTCTCCAAGACACTTACTAGTTAGAATGTCAGAGGTCAAAGAGAAAGAGAGGATCTTGAAAGCAGCAAGAGAAAAACAATCTGTCACATACAAGGGAAACCCAATAAGACTATGTGTAGATTTCTCAGCAGAAACCATGGAAGCTAGAAGACAGTGGGATGATATATTTAAATTACTAAAAGAGAAAAACTGCCAACCAAGGCTTCTATATCCAGCAAAATTGTCCTTCAAAAATGAAGGAGAAATTAAAACATTTATAGACAAAAAGTCACTGAGAGAATTTGTGACCAAGAGACCAGCTCTGCAAGAAATACTAAAGGGAGCACTAGAGTCAGATACGAAAAGACAGAAGAGAGAGGTATGGAGTAAAGTGTAGAAAGAAGGAAAATCAGATATGATATATATAATACAGAAGCCAAAATGGTAGAGGAAAATATTGTCCAAACAGTAATAACACTAAAAGGTAATGGACTGAATTTCCCAATCAAAAGACATAGAATGGCAGAATGGATTACGACCCAGCAATACCACTACTAGGTATCTACTCAAAGGACTTAAGGGCAAAGACACAGACGGACATTTGCACACCAGTGTTTATAGCAGCATTATCTACAATTGCAAAGAGATGGAAACAGCCAAAGTGTCCATCAACAGACGAGTGGCTAAACAAACTGTGGCGTATACCTACGATGGAGTATTATGCAGCTTTAAGACAGACTAAACTTATGAAGCATGTAATAACATGGATGGACCTAGAGAACATTATGCTGAGTGAGTCTAGCCAAAAACTAAAGGACAAATACTGTATGGTCCCACTGATGTGAACCGACATTCGAGAATCAGCTTGGAATATATCATTGGTAACAGAGACCAGCAGGAGTTAGAAACAGGGTAAGATAACGGGTAATTGGAGCTGAAGGGATACAGACTGTGCAATAGGACTAGATACAAAAACTCAAAAATGGACAGCACAATAATACCTAAGTGTAATGTAACTATGTTGGAACACTGAATGAAGCTGCACCTGAAATATGGTTTTTTGTTTGTTTGTTTGTTTGTTTGTATCTTCTGTTTTTGTTTTTTTCTTTTTCCTTTTTATATATATATATATTTTATTAGTATTATTATTTTAATTCTCTTCTCTATATTAACATTCTATATCTTTTTCTGCTGTTTTGCTAGTTCTTTTCCTAAATCGATGCAAATGTACTAAGAAATGATGATCATACATCTATGTGATGATACTAAGAATTACTGAGTGCATGTGCAGAATGGAATGATTTCTAAATGTTGTGTTAATTTCTTTTCTTTTTTTTGATTAATTAAAAAAAATTTTAAAAATTGGATAAAAAAATAAAAGCACATAGTAGATTCAGGAAAAAAAATAAATAAATAATAGAGGAAAAAATGTTAAAATAAATTCAGTTTGAAATACTAGCGATCAATGAAAGGGAGGGATAAGGAATATGGTATGTAAAAATTCTTTTTCTTTTTCTGTTTTTGTTTTATTTTTCTGTTGCCTTTTTATTTCTTTTTCTGAATTGATGCAAATGTTCTCAGAAATTATCATGATGATGAATATGCAACTATGTGATGATATTGTGAATTACTGATTATATATGTAGAATGGAATGAGCATATATTACGGATGTTTGTGTTTCTTTCTTGTAATTTCTTTTTAATTAATAAAAAATTATTTAAAAAAAAACATTAAAAAAGTCAATTTAGGGGTTACAAGGGTAGTTCAGTGATAGATTCCTTGCCTTCCATGCAGGAGAACCAGGTTTGATTCCTGATCCATTCACTTCCCCCCCAAAAAAAACAAACAAATAAGGAGAACAAACAAAAATTCGACAAATGGTGCTGCAATAACAGGATACTCCATAGAAAAATAATGAAATTTGACCCTGCCATAGAGCATACAAAAAAATTAATTGACCAAATAAGAAAACAACAACTAAAAGAATGAAGTATCTAGGAATAAACAGAACCAGAGATGTAAAGGACCTGTATACAGAAAACTATAAAACATTGTTAAAAGAAATCAAGGAAGACCTAAATAAGTGGAAAGATATTCTCTACTTATAGATAAGAAGGTTAAATATAGTGAAGCTGTCAATTCTACTCAGATGATCTACTGATTCAATGCAAAACCAGTCGAAATTCCAAAAACCTTCTTTGAAGACTTGGAACAGCTAATTACCAAATATATTTGGAAAGGAAAGAGATCTAAAATAGGTAAAAACAGCCTTAAAAAGAGAATGAAGTGGAGGAGAAACACTTTCTTATTTTAAAACATTATAAAATCACAGTGGTCAAAACAGCATAGTACTGGCATAAAGATAAGAACTGATCAACAGAATCTAATCAATACTGCAGAGATAAACCACCAAATCTACAGTCAATTGATCCTTGACAAGGCCCCCAAATCCACTGAACTGGGTAAGAGTAACCCTTCAATAAATGAGTATGAGAGATCTGGATATCAATAGCCAAAAGAATTAAAGAGGATGCTTACCGTACACCTGATACAAAAATTAACTGAAAGTGGATCAAAGAACTAAGTATAAGCCTGTGATGGTTAGGTTCTGGTATCAACTTGGCCAAATGATTATTCACAATTTTCTGGTCAGATAAGCTCTGGCCTGACTGTTGCTGCAAAGATATTTTATGGTTTGTTGATAAACTGGAAGTCTGGTGTATTAAATCATCAGTCAGTTGAATGCATCTGTGGTTGATTACCTCTGTGGTCAACAAAGCTGTGTCTCCCACATTGAGATAGTGCAATCAGCTGAAAGTTTTCAAGGAAAATGAGAGAAATTTTCATTGCTTCTTCAGTCAATGAGCCTCTCCTGTGGAGTTCACCCAGACCCTTCATTAGAGCTGTCAGCTTCACAGCCTGGACTGCAGATTTTGGACTCTTCCATTCACACGGCTGCATGAGACACCCTTATAATTCCCATATTTATAGATATGTCCAATTAGTTCTGTTTCACTAGAGAACCCTGGCTAACACAAAAGGCCAGTACCATAAAACTAGAAGAAAATATAAGGGAACATCTTAAAGGACTAGTAATAGGAGGTAGTTTCTTATCCTTTAAACCCAAAGCAGAGCAATGAAAAAAAAATTATATAAAGGTGAACTCATCAAAATCAAATGCTGGGTGGTGCAATGGTGGCTCAAAGGCAGTATTCTTGCCTATCATGCTGGAAACCTGGCTTCAATTCCCAGAACCTACCAATGCCAAAAAACAAAACAAAAAAATTCTTCCTGGTCTGAAAGGACTTCCTTACAAATAAAGATACAGCCAACTCAATGGGAAAAATATTTTTGTATGTCATATTGTCTTTCAAGCAGGAGACCCGTGTTCGATTTGCAGACCATGTAACCCAAAAAAATCATATCAGATAAAGATTTCATATCCTGTGTACCTAAAGAAGTCAACAACAAAAGAACAACCCAATTTCAAAATGGGTAAAGATATTGATAGACATTTTCCCAAAGAGCAAATATAGATAGATATAAAGCACTTGGAGAGATGTTCATCTTCACTAGGTATAAGGGTAATTCAAATAAAGACTCTAATGACATTTTACCTCACTCCTTTCAGAATGGCTATTATTAAACAAACAGGAAATTACAAATTTGGGGGAGGATGTGGAGAAGTTGGAACTCTTATTTACTGCTGGTGGGAATGTATAATGTTGCAGCCACTGCAGAAGACAGCTTGGCAATTCTTCAGAAAACTAAATATTGAGCTACTCTATGACCCAGCAACACCAATACTTGGTATATACCCATAGTAGTACTATTCACAATTGCCAAAAGATGGAAACAATCCAAGAGCTCATTAACAGAGGAGTGGATAAACAAAATGTGGTATATACACATGATGGAATATTATGCAGCAGTAAGATGAAATGAGATCTGAGGCATATAACAACATGGATGAACCTTGAGGACATAATATAAGGTGAAGATATTGGGTAAAGATGATATTGTTTGTATTTTAGAACTTCACCTACTGTATGAGACCAATGGAGAGAGGTTTATTTTGTCCAAAACCTAAATTTTTGGTAGCAAATAATGTAACTCAGCCTGTATGGATGGCTCACTTAAACAGTCTAAACATATGGTCCCCACAATGGGAATAAGGATTTGTAACTCTGCATAACTCTAGGTAATACCTGGATACATCCAAGAGTGTGCTGGGTAGAAAACTAAAATGTACTGACAAAGTCCCTTGAGAGATGGGAAAAAATATATGGACTTATTAAACTTTCACAGCAAGGAAAACCTTGATACTATTTCAAACATGAGCTCTTGATATTTTTATTGTAAACAACAAATATACCAATATTCTTGATGTACAAGTATTCTTGACATGGTTACAATCAATGGCTCACAATATCATCACATAATTGTATATTCATTACCAAGATCATTTTTTTTTAACATTTGCCTCTCTCCAGCAAAGGAAAGAAAAAAGGGAAAAACTCATAAATGCCATATCCTTTACCCCTCCCTCCCACTGACACTAGTATTTCAATGTACTTAATTCATTTTGACCTTTGCTCCCACTTGTTCTAGTGTGCTAACTGCCAGAATGCAATATGCAAAAAATGGATTGACTTTTTAAAAGGGGAATTTAATAAGTTGTAAGGTTTAGAATTCTAAAACTGAGAAAACATCTCAATTAAGGTGTCTATAGAAATGTCCAATCTAAGGCATCCAGGGAAAAATACCTAGATTTAAGAAGGCTGGTGAAGTTCAGAGTTTCTCTCTCAAGTGTAAAGGCACATGACAAACATGGCATCGTTTGCTCACTTCTTCTCCAGCTCTCCGGGAGGCATTTCTCTTCTCCATCTCCAAATGTCATGGCTGTTGGATTCTCTACTTCATGGTTCTGTGGCATTCTGTTGTCCTTCTCTGCTCTCTCAAAATCTCCAAAGGCTGCTGGCTGATGGACTCTGTGGTTCTCTTGGTCTCATGGCTCTGCTTAGCTTTACTGTGGCTTTCTTGTCATTTTCAAAAGGGACTCTCTCCAAAATGTTTCCTCTTTTAAAGGTTTAATGGGTGGAGTCACAACTCCATGGAAGCTAGCTGATCAAAATTACCACCCACAATTGGGTGGGTCACATCTCCAGGGGATCAGAATGCTTCCAGCCAGCAATATTGAATGAGGACTAAAGGACATGGCTTTTCTGGGGTCCACTACAGATTCAAACCAGCACATTCCACCCATTGGACCCCAAAAAGACATGCTTATTCCAGATGCAAAATACATTCATTCAATAACAATATCAGACTGACTTAAACCATTTCAGTAGCAATACAATCAGAAAAAGGATAAAATCTCATCAAAGACAGTTACAGGCATTGTATATCCTAAGACAAATTCTCCTCTGGCTCTGGACCTGTAAAATTCAGAACAAGTATTTGCCGCCAACATACGAAAAAGGAACAGTCATAGAATACATATACCTATTTGCATAAGGAGGAAGGAACACAGGGCTCGCTGGACCCAAGCAGTTTCAAAAACCTGCAGGGCAATGTCCTATAGATTTAAAAGTCTGAGAGTTATATATCTTCAGAGTTTAGAAAATGGCAGTCCCACCCTTTCCAAGGGTTATTCAGTGGCTTGCCTTTCTATGAATGAAACCTTGGGAGGACATTGGGGAGACCACCTTTTTCTCAGCTACACCCTCTTCAAGCGTTGGGATGCCCCTGGGCTATCTGCCATTTCTGGGGCACATACTCAACCCTCTAGGTGGTGGCAGCCAGCCTCTCCAGAAACCCCAAGGAATGTGCTTCACCTTCTCCAAGGTTTGAGGTGGCATGACTTTTCCACAGCAATGAGGTGGAAGACCCATGCCTTTGGGGCAAATTCACCCTCTCCACATGCTTGGAGAGCTCTCCTGGCCCAAGGCTTCTTGGCTTCAGACTCCACCTCCATGGCTTTGCCTCTGAAGTTATTTTTTCCTCCAATGTGTCCCTATTCTGTCTCTCTCACTCCTGACTGGCAGTAGTTCTTTTTATACAGATCATGCAACACTCTCATTGGCTTTCTACGCAGTAGCCTTGGATCATGCCCATGAGACATAAGGAATTTCCACAAATCCTTACTAGATAACTGCAAGCCCAATCCTGGCTTTCTGTGAAATGGCTGACTGGTACCACATTTGGCCAAATCCTCATGTGTAGCACCACTCTCTGGGGTCTCCCCTCCTGGAAGACCAGAATTTTCCAGAACATCAATTCCTGATTTCTTTGTATGCAAGAGTCCAGTTTTCAGCTTATCTCTTTGCCATATAAGCTGTGATGGGAAACCAGGCTGCATTTTTTACATTTAATTTGGAGATCTCTTCTACTAAATATCTCTTCTAGTTTGCTAGCTGCCAGAATGCAACACACCAAAGGTGGATTGGCTTTCAATAAAAAGGGATTTATTTAGTTAATGTTTCCTTCAGAGGAAAGACAGCTAACTTTCAACTGAGGATTTTTGTTATATGGGAAGGCACAGGGCAATCTCTGCTGGCCTTCTCTCCAGGCCTCTGAGTTCCAAAAACTTTCCTGGGGTAACTTCCTTTCTGCATCTCCAAATGCCTGGGCTGAGCTGCGAGTATTGAGATGAGGTATGAAGAACTGCTTTGGCTGTGCTACGTTGAGCTCTCTTATTTAAATACCAGTCAATTAAATCAAACATCGTTCATTGCAGCAGGCACACCTCCTAGACAACTGCTGATATAATCAGCAACAGATGAGATTCACATGCCATTGGCTCATGTCCACTTAAATAGAACTAGGTAACTTCACCTAGCCAAGTTGACACCTGAATCTAACTACAACACAGTCTATAATATTATGTGCCTCATTTCTGTCCAAGGCTTTATCAGAAGTGTGTTCAGAGTCCACATTTCTACTAACAGTCTCTTTAAAGCATTCTAGGCCTTCTCTATCAATCTCCTCACAACTCATTCAAAAATTTCCCCTCATCCATTTAAAAAGTCGTTCCAACATGTTTGGTATATGCAAACTGCAGCAATACCCAACTCTCTCAGTACCAAAATCTGTTCTAGTTTGCTAGCTGCCAGAATGTTATATACAAGAAATGGATTGACTTTTAAAAAGGGGAATTTAATAAGTTGTAAAGTTTACAGTTCTAAGACTGAGAAAATGTCCCAACTAAAGCCAGTCTATAGAAATGTCCAATCTAAGGCATCCAGGGAAAGATACCTTGATTCAAGAAGGCCGATGAAGTTCAGGGTTTCTCTCAAGTGGAAAGGCATATGGCAAACACGGTCAGGGTTTCTCTCTCATCTGGGAAGACACATGGTGAACACGGTGTCATCTGCTAGCTTCCTCTCCAGCTCTCCAGGAGGCAGTTTCTTTCTTCATCTCCAGAAGTCACTGGCTGGTGGACTCTCTGCTTCATGGTTCTGTTGCATTCTGTTGTCCTTCTCTGTTCTCTCCAATCTCCAAAGGTTGCTGGCTGATGAACTCTGTGGTTCTCTCAGCTTTGTGACTCTGCTTAGCTCTGCTGTGGCTTTTGCATCATTCTCAAAATGGACTCTCTCCAAAATGTTTCCTGTTTTAAAGGATTGATGGGTGGAGTACATGGAAGATATCTGATCAAATCTACCACCCACAATTGTGTGGGTCACATCTCCAGGGCATCAAAATCTCCCAATCAGTAATTTTTTTTTTTTTTTTTTAAAGGGAGGAAGGGAAGGAAAGACAGAGAGAAGGAAGGAAGGATGGAAGGAAGAAAGGGAAACATCTTTAAACATTTTCTTGTTTTTATTATATTTTGTTTGTTTGTTTGTTTTTTACATGGGCTGGGGCCGGGAATCGAACCGAGGTCCTCCGGCATGGCAGGCAAGCACTCTTGCCCGCTGAGCCACCGCGGCCCGCCCTCCCAATCAGTAATTTTGAATGAGGATTAAAAACATGGCTTTTCTAGGGTCCACCACAGATTCAAACCAGCACATACCTATTATTTTTTTATTTCTTTTCCATATTTTTCACTCATCTGTCCATACTACAGATAAAAGGAGCATCAGTCGCAAGGTTTTCACAAAATCACAGTCACATTGTGAAAGCTATATCATTATACAAACACCTTCAATAAACATGGCTACTGGAACACAGCTCTACAGTTTCAGGTACTTCTCTCTAGTCACTCTAATACATCATAAACTAAAAAGTAGATATCTATATAATGCAGAAGAATAACCTCCAGGATAATCTCTCAACTCTGTTTGAAATCTGTAAGTCACTGATGCTTTATTTTGTCTCATTTCTCTCTCCCTCTTTTGGTTGAGAAGATTTTCTCAATCCCTTGATGCCAAGTCCCAGTTCATTCTAGGGTTTCTGTCTTACATTGCCAGGGAATTTTACACCCCTGGGAGTCATGTCACACATACAGAGAGGGAGGGCAGTGAGTTTGCTTGCCATTTCAGCAGAGAGAGAGAGAGCCCTTGATCTTGAGATATGCTTTTATGAAATTTATTTCATTAGGGGAGAAGCTAAGCCTACCTACCTATTGTTATGCCTAAGAGTTACTTCCAGAAAACATCATTCATTACTCAAAGGAGGCCTCTTTCTCTAAGCCCCACTATCCAAAGAAAATCATTATCCTCCCCACTACATGGGACATGACATCCCATGGTGAAAGTCTCCCTTGCTATGTGAGACATGACTCCCAAGATGACCCTTGCCCTGGCACCATGGGATTGCCAATGCCATCTTTTTTACAACTAATCATTGTGCTGAGCATTGAAATTTATTACTTTTTTGTATATGTGTTATTTTTCACAAAAAAGAAAAAAGAGCAATGATGAAAAATATATGTATTCCTTCTAGCCTCTGATATTTTGAAGCAACAAGAAGGAAAAATCTGAGGTGACGGTATGGTGGCCCATGACAAACTCTGGGATGTGTCCTGTAACTATTTTTTGAAGAGTGTTTTGAAAACTTTTCCTTTTTTTTTCATTGCTTTGTATATATATATTATACAAAAAAGTTTTAAAAAATTACAACTGGCAAATAATTATACTGCTATGAGGTAGGTCAGTCAGGATGTTCAGCTGCTATTTCTGATAAAATGTGATAGACTGATGATGGAAGGACCATAAGAGTGAAGGAAGTTTATCATTGATGCTACTGGCTCTATGACACATGGCAGATTCAAATGTAATCCACAAAATACCTGCTGATTAAAATGTCTTTATAACAAAAGTAAACAAATAAATAAATAAAATAGAAAGTAAATCAGAAAATTTAAAGATTTTGAGGTATTGCTGTGACAAAAACTGTCTGAAACTAGACAGGATTTATAAAATGTTATGAGTGAGGGTTGTTCATGTCTAATCAGATGGAGAACTCACCAGAACCTGAAATGAAGGAGACAGTGAGGTCATCTGAGGCAGGTTCCACAGAAAAGCCCTTTTCCTAAGTTCCTGTACTCTTCAGTGTCTTATTTTCTGGTGAAATGGCACCTCTATTGTGTCTTCCTTTTATGTAGGGAAAAGCAGCTAAGAAACCTAATCAATGATGCACTAAAGGGGACACATCCTGATTCCATAGATACAAAATCTATTCAAGGCTTCATTCTGTGGGACACACCTGTTCACTTTGATTGGGCTTAACATACAAAAATATAAACCTGATAAAATGTTTAATTGCTTTTCTCCATTCATTCAATAAACACTTTTGACAATTCTTTGTACAAGGAAATTTCTAGATCCTGGAGATATGGCAGAGTATCAGACACACTGGATCTCTATTAACAAAAATCTGAATTATGTGAGGGAATTGTGTTATTTAAAATAAACAGTAGCCTCCTCCTCCACAGTCTGGTGTTGCATTCTGGGGCACATCTGGGTAACTCTCTTCTTTAGTAAGGGTCTAAAGAGCTTTGGGCAGGAGCCATCACTGGTGCAGTCATTCTTTGCATATTTGGCAGAGGAGGGGAGAGTACTTAGGGACACCAACTTGAACAAGTTTAAATCACTACAGAAGGATAAATTCATCAGTTTATGATTTGCACACAATCTAGTTGATTTAGGTAGAGTGTCTGATGAGATAACCAATGTGAAAAAATTGTTTAGGATGATTTGGTGTCTTTGCGAAAAGTTTATTGTGATTCAGACTCTTGATTTCAAATTACAATGATTATATGAATACTTTGTTCAAATACACCTATGGTTAAGCTAACTAAGGTATTCATTGCTGATGGTTCTAAGTGGATTGTTTGTTTTCTTAAATAAAATAAATAAAAATGTACAGAGCTAATCTATACTTAGCCTCTATTTCTACAGAGTTTTTATTTAGAAAATTCACACAGAACAGTATGCTGTATTCATTTCTACATTATGCTTTACAGAACAGAATTTCATTTTGATTTTGAAATGCTTATATACCTGTCAAATAAGCCAAGCTTATTTGTTTTGTATATTTTAGTTTGTTATGCAAAACCATTTCCTAAATTTAGGTTTGAGGTTTAGTTTTGGTTTTGTTTTGAGTTTGTTTTGTCATCACCCTATGAAAAACAAATTAAATTCAATGAATTCATAAAACATTCAAGGAATTACATTTTGGAATGGTTGTTGTGCCAGTTTGGAAGTATTATGTACCCTAGAAAAGTCATGTTTTAATCCTGATCCAATTTTGTAGAAGCAGCCAATTCTTTTAATCCTGATTCAGTATGGTGGGTTGGAAACTTTTGATTAGACTAGCTCCACAGAAATATGACACATGCAGATGTGAGTGTGACCTTTTTGATTAGGTGGAGTCACCACAGCAATGTGGCTCCATCCATTCCAAGTGTGTCTTGATTAGTTCACTGGAGTCCCTTAGAAGAGGAAATGTTTTGGAGAAAGCCAGAAATGACAAAGCCAACAGAAAGTTCACAAGTTCACAACAGAAGTGACACAGATGCCAACACTTAGGGAATAGAGAAACAGATGTTCGGAGATGCTTGGAACCCAGCAGATGTTTCCAAGTGATGTTAAGTAAGTCAGAACCTAGAGAGAGCCAAGGGAAGGCAAGAAATGAAAGCCATCCAGGAGAGTTCCCACAAGAACAGAGGCTGAAAGCAATGGAGACCAGGAGCAAGGTATCAGCAGATGCTAGCCACGTGACTGCCAAGCTGACAGAGGTGTTCCTGACCCATTGGCCATCCTTGAATTAAGGTATCTTTCACATCTCCTGGGGAGCTTCATGAAACAGGAAGCCAGGAGAGAACGCTAGTAGGAAATGCCATGCTTGCCACATGCCTTTCCAGATGAGCAAGAAACCCTGACTATGTTTGCCAGGTGCCTTCTGACATGAAAGAGAAACCCTGAACTTCATCAACCTTCTTGAACCAAGGTATCTTTCCCTAGATACCTCAGATTGGACATTTCTATAGACTTGTTTTAGTTGGGACATTTTTTCTGCCTTAGAAATGTAAACTAGCAACTTATTAAACTCCGCTTTGTAAAAGTCATTCTGTTTCTGGTATATTGCATTCCAGTAGCTAGTGAACTAGAGCAGTACTTTTGGCCCATATATCCCTCTATTATTAACTCCAAATAATAGTGTTGTATATCTGCTCTAGTTTATGAAAGAATTTTTTTATATTAGTGCATTTGATCACAGACATTATCCAACACAAGATTCATTGTTACATAGTTCCACATTTTAACCTCCAACTTTCTTTCTAATGACATACATGACTCTAAACTTCTTCCCCCCTCACTCACACATCATTCAGGACTGTTAATTATTCTCACAATGACATGCTACCATCACCTCTGTTCGTTTTAAAATATTTAAGTTCACTCTAGTTAAACATTCTGCACATATTCAGCAACCAATCCCCATTCTTTAACCGCAGTCTGTATCCTGGTAACCAATATTCTATATTTAAGTCCATGAATTTACATTTTATAATTAGGTCATATCAGTGATATCAAACAATATTTCTCCTTTTGTGTCTGATTTATTTCACTGAACATGACCTCAAAGAAGCCTTGCAGTCACATGCTTCAGGACTTCATTCTTTCTTACTGTTGAATAATAGTCCATCATATGTATATATTACATTCTGTTTATCCATTCATCAATTGATGGGCACTTGGGTTGTTTTCAGTTTTTGGCAATTGTGAACAATGCCTCTATGAGCATCAGTGTGCAAAAGTCTATTTTCTCCTCTCCTTTTCAGAATGTCTAGGTATATCCTGAGTAACAGGATTGCTGGATCTTACTATGCTTAGTGTGCTGGTTGAAATTGTTGTGTATCTTAGAACAGCCAGGTCTTTTAATTCTGATTCAATATTATATGGAGAAAACCTTTGATTACATTGTTTCCACTCAACTGTGGGTGAGAACTTTTGATTAGATTACTCCATGGGGATTACTAAAAGTGGATGTGATATTTTGTTAGATGGAGATGTGACTCTACCCATTCAAGGCAGGTCTTGATTAGTTTCCTGGAATCCTTTAAAAGAGGAGATATTTTTTGGAGAAAACACTATGGCTTCAGAGCTAACAGAGATGCAGATATTTGGAGATGATTTGAGAGCTGACAGAGAGCAGATGTCTAGACAGGGACTTTTGGTGATGCAGAGCCCAGCAGACATCACCATGTGCCTTCCCATAAGATGTTCAACAGACCAGAACCAAGAGCTATGTCCCAGAGAAGCTAAGTGAAGACCCACAAATGCCTAGAGAGGAATCCATTGGCATCAGAAACTGGAAACCACAGAACCAGGAAAAAGGACCAACAGATGCCAGCCACATGCCTTCCCATATGACAGACATTGGCCTTTTTCGAATCAAGGTATCATTCTGTGGACACCTTAGCTTGGACATTTCAATGGCATTAGACCTGTAAACTTATAACTCAATAAACTCCTTTTTTAAAAGCTGTTCCATTTATGCTACATTGCATTTCTGACAATATTAACAAACAAAGCACATAGCTTTCTGAGGAACCACCAATCCACCTTCCACAGTGGTTGTACCATTTTACATTCAAACCAGCAATGAATAAGTGTTCCAGTTTCTCCACATCCTCTCTAACATTTGTAGTTGCCTGTTTGTTTAATAATGGCCATTACAGTAGGTGTGAGATAATATGTCATTGAAGTTTGATTTGCATTTCCCTAATATCTGATGAAACTGAGCATCTTTTCATATGCCTCTTAGCCATCTCTATTTACTCTTTGGAGAAATGCCTATTCATATACTTTGTCCATTTTTAATTGGGTTGCTTTTCATTTAATTGTTGACTTGCAGGTTTTCTTCATATATACTGGATATCAAACACTTATCAGGTATGTGGTTTCCAAATATTATCTCCCATTGAATCAGAGTTGCCTTTAAACCCTTTTGACAAAAATCTTTTGAAGCACTGAAGTATTCAATTTTGAGGACTTCAAACTTATCTATTTTTGTCTTACATTGCTTGTGCTTTGGGTGTAAAATCTAAGAAACTACTGCCTAACCCTATGTGCTGGTTTGAATCTGTGGTTGACCCCAGAAAAGCCATGGTCTTTAATCCTCATTCAATATTGCTGGGTGGGAGCATTTTGATTGTTCCCATGGAGATATGACCCATCCAACTGTGGGTGGTAACTTTTGATTAGATGATTTCCATGGAGGCGTGTCTCCACCCATTGAAGGTGGAGTTGCTTACTGAAATCCTTTAAAAGAGGAAACATTTTGGAGAGAGTCCCTTTTTGTGGAGCCACAAAAAGTCAGCAGATGTTGCCATGTTCATCACATGCCCTTCCAGCTGAGAGAGAAACATTGAACATCATCAGCCTTCTTGAACCAAGGTAGTTTTTCCTGGATTCCTTAAATTGGACACTTCTTTAGACTTGTTTTAATTGGGACATTTTCTCAGTCTTAGAACTGCAAACTTGTAACTTATTAAATTTCCCTTTTTAAAAGCCATTCCATTTCTGGTATATTGCATTCTGGCAACTAGCAAACTAGAACACCCTACATCTTGAGATGTTTCCTTACATTTTCTTCTAGGAGTTTTATGGTACTCATTCTTATATTTATGTCTTTGACCCATTTGGGGTTAATTTTTTAATAGGGTGTGACATAGGGATCTACTTTCATTCATTTGATTGTGGACATTCACTTTCCCAGCACTTTATTGAAGAGATTGTTCTTTTTTAGTTGAGCAGACTGGGGAATCTTATCAAAACTCAATTGGGGATGGTGCAATGGTGACTCAGTGGCAGAATTCTTCCCTGCCATGCCAGAGACTCGAGTTTGATTCCCAGAGCCTGCCCATACCAAAAAAAGGAAAGAAAAACCTCAATTGACCATTGATCTGAAGGCCTATTTCTGACCTCTGTAAACGATTCCATTCATTAATATATTTATCCTCATGCCATCATCACGCTGTTTTTATAATATGCTTTACAGCTGGGAAATGTATCTCCCAAAAATTCTTTTTCAAGCTGTTTTTTGCATTCTTAGTCTACATACATATCCAAATGAAATTGGTAATTAGTTTCTCCATTTCTGCAAAATGTCTTTTGGAATTCTGAGTGGTATTGCATTGATTCTGTAGATTTATTTGGTATACTTGACATCTTAACAACATTTAGCCTGCCAATCAGTGAACACAGAATGTCTTTCCAATTATCCACATCTTGTTTGACTTCTCTTAGCAACATTTTTGTAGTTTTCTGTGTACAAGTCCTTAACATCCTTGGTTACATGTATTCTTAGTTATTGATTATTTTTGGTGGTATTGTAAATGGAATTTTTTTCTTGATTATTTCCTCACATAGTTCACTACTATTGTACAGAAACACCACTGATTTCTGTGGGTTAATCTTTTATCCTGTCACTTCGCAAATCTCGCTTTTAATTTAAGTAACTTTGTTGCCATTGTTCCTGGACTTTCTAAATATAGGATTATGTTAGCTGCAAATAGTAACAGTTTTAGTTCTCACTTTCCAATTTTGATTACTTTCATTTTTTTCTTGCCTTGTTGCTCTAGCTAGATCTTCTAGCACAATGTCTGTATTAGCTAGGGTTCTCTAGAGAAACAGAATCTGCAGGGAATATCTGTTGATATAAAATTTATAAAAGTGTCTCAAATAACCATGGGAACATACAGTCCAAAATCTGTAAGGCAAGCTGTGAAGCTGATGACTCTGGTGAAGGGTCTGGACAAATTCCAGAAGAGAGCCTGCTTCTTTTTAATCCTCCTTAAAAGCCTTCCAGGGATTAGATTAAGCATCACTCATTGCAGAAGACACTTCCCTTGGCTTATTTCAAATGCAATTAGCTATGGCTGCAGCCAATGTGGTCATGATTTAATTCTATGAAATGTCCTCATAGCCAGACAGGCCAGCACTTGCCCAACCAGTCAAACAGGCACCACCACCTGGCCAAGTTGATAGATGAACTGGACCCTGACAATGTTAAATAGCAGTGGTGACAGTGGGCTTCCTTGTGTTGTTCTTGATCTTAGTGGGGAAGCTTTCATTCTTTCACCACTGAGTATGAGGTTATCTGTGGGTTTTTCACATATGCCCTTTATAATGTTGAGGAAGTTTCTTTCAATTCCTACCTTTTGAATTGTTTTTATCATGAAAGGATGCTGAATTTTGTCAAGCACATTTTCTCCAACAATCAACATGATCATATGATTTTTCCCTTTTAATTTGTTAATGTGGTGTATTGTATTAATTGATCTTCTTGTGTTGCATAGTTCCATACCTGAAATAAACCCACTTGATCATGGTGTATAATTATTTTAAAGCACAAGTATTTTGTTTAGGATTTTGCATCTATGTATATTAGAGAGATTGATCTGAAGTTGTTTCTTCTTGTAGTATCTTTATCCAGCTTTAGTATTAGGATAATGTTGGCTTCACAGGGTGATTTAGGAAGGTTCCCCATTCTTTAATTTTTTGTGTTTGAGCAAGAATAGTATTAATTCTTCTTGAAATGCTTGATAACACTCACCTGAGATGCTATCCAGTCCTGGGCTTCTCTTTGTTGATAGGTTTTTGTTTTGTTTAGTTTGTTTTTTAACTCATGCAGAAAATCTATTGAGTACACATCGAGAAGGACATGTGAGAACTCTTGCAACAAAGAGATAAGAGGCAAGACACACCAGCACTGTGAGGCAATCTGTTTTTTTGTTTCTTTTGTAACTTTCACTAACTATTATACTACCTTAACTGTGCTAGATGGAAAGGATTTATGTTCCTTAGAAAAGCCATGTTTTAATCCTAAGCAATCTTGTGGGGGCAATGGTTTCTTCTAATCCCTATTTAGTACTACATGTTGGATACGTGATTAGGTTACTTCACTGAGATGTGATTCAGTCAATTGTAGATACTAAACTTGATTAGAAGGGGACATGTTTCCACCTATTCTGAGTCTTGATTAGTTTACTGGAATTCTATAAAAGAGAAGACATTTTGCAGAGTGAATTTTTAGAGCCAACAAGAAAGCCACAGCAGAGCTGAGAAGAGCCACAAGGCTGAGAGAACCATGCAGTCCACCAGCCAATGACCTTTGAAGATGAAGAAGGAGAACACTCCTGGGTGTGCTTCATGAAACAAGAAGCTTGGAGAGAAAACTAGCAGACTGTTGCCATATTCACCATGTGTCTTCCCAGTTGCAAGAGAAATGCTGAACCCATCTGCCTTTCTTGAGTGAAGGTAACCTCTTCTTGGTGCCTTAATTTGGACATTTTTGATAGTCTTGGAATGTTTTCTCGGCCTTAGAAGTATAAAATAGCAACTTATTAAATTACTCTTTTTAAAATCCATTCTGCTTCTGGTATATTGATTTCTGGCAGCTAGCAAACGAGAACACTAACCTTTTCACTTCGTCACTGATGCCTAGCCATAGATGACTCAACAGGTGGGATCAGTTGGCAACATCCTTCACTCTAGATGACTCACTCATGTGGAGTCCATTGGCTTCCTGGTGTTATTCATTGCAGATTTTCTCAGAAGTGCAGACATTTCTCTATGAGGCCTGAACACTTCTGGAAATATGTCCATTGCTAAGCCATTGGTAAGCCCCTACTTCTAACCCTAACTAAATTCTCCCTCAGAGATATTTAGCTTCCTTACTCTTGATGGAATTTGGGTCAATGGAGCATCTTCTGTAGCTGCTTCAAGCTTTCAGTGGGTCACAGGCCTTACTTGCGAGGGCATTGTAGTCCCTGTCTATGCTATTGAGGGTGGCTGGTTGAGTGTGGGAAACAATACCATAGCCTCTGGTGGGTGAAGTTTGTTGGAAAGAGCTTTTAATCTGGAAGAAAAAAACTTGGTGAGAATAGTATTGTGCTGGTTTGACAGGATTATGCACTGCAGAACCGCCCATTTAATCCTAATCCAATCATTTGGAGGGAGCTATCTTTAATCCCTATTCAGCAGGCTGAGGGCTTGATTAGATTATCTCCGTGGGGATGTGACTTTCCCAATTGTGGGTATTAAATTTTGAATAGAGGGAGATGTGACTCCACCCATTCCAGGTGGGCCTTGATTAGTTTTCTGGAACCCTTGAAAAGAGGCAAGCATTTTTCAAAGAGCCACGAAGCAGCGAGCCCACACCACCAGGGACCTTTGGTGATGAAGAAGGTATTCGTCCCTGGGGGAGCATCAATAAACAAGAAGCCTAGAGAGAAAGTAGACATCGCTATGTTTGCCATGTGCCTTTCCAGTTGAGAGAGAACTCCTGAATGCCATCGGCCTCCTTGAACCAAGGTATCTTTCCCTTGATGCCTTAGATTGGACATTTCTATAGCCTTCCTTAATTTGGGCATTTTCACAGTCCTAGAAGTGTAAACTAGCAATTTAATGAATCCCACTTTTAGAAACCATTCTGTTTCTGGTACATGGCATTCTGGCAGCTAGCAAACTAAAATACGTATACCTAGTCTGAACAGAACCAAAATGAAGTCCAAAGTATTTTTTTAATCTTTTTATATTTTTTAATATAGCATACATACAAAGCAAAGAAAGAAAAAAGCCATAGTTTTCAAAACACTCTTCAATAAGTAATCACAGGACAGATCTCAAGGTTTTTCATGGGCCACCACACCGTCATTTCAGATATCTCCTTCTAGCTGCTACAGAACATTTTATGCTAAGGAAAAAATATATTTTATCATCACTTTTATTCTGTTTTTTTTTAAAAAAAACATTGCTCTAGTTTGCTAGCTGCCAGAATGCAATATACCAGAAATGGAATGGCTTTTAAAAAGGGGAATTTAGTATGTTGCTAGTTTACAGTTATAAGGCTGAGAAAATGCTGCAATTGAAACAAGTCTATAGAAATGTCCAATCAAAGGCATCCATCCAGGGAAAGATAACTTGGTTCAAGAAGGCTGATAAAGTTCAGGGTTTCTCTCTCAAGTAAGAAGGCACATGGCAACACAGTCAGGTCTTCTCTCTCAGATGGAAAGGCACACAGTGAACACGTCATCATCTGCTAGCTTTCTCTCCTGGTTTCCTGTTTCATGAAGCTCCCTAGGAGGTGTTTTGCTTCTTCAACTCCAAAGGTCACTCACTTGTGGACTCTGCTTCTTGGTGCTGCAGCATTCTGTGCTCTCTCTGAATCTCCTCCATTCTCCAAAATGTTTCCTTTTTTACAGAACTCCAGGAACGTATCAAGACCCACCCAAATGGTTTGTGACATGTCATCAGTTAATGCAGCTTAACAACTACTCTTGATTAAATCACATCTCCAGCAAGATGATCTGACTGCAGTTTCAAACATACAGTATTGAATAGGGATTATTCTACCTTTATGAAGTGGGATTTTGATTAAAACATGG
The DNA here is from genome assembly GCF_023851605.1 of Tamandua tetradactyla. Taxonomy (NCBI): domain Eukaryota; kingdom Metazoa; phylum Chordata; class Mammalia; order Pilosa; family Myrmecophagidae; genus Tamandua; species Tamandua tetradactyla. The sequence continues at coordinate 45,863,086 of NC_135335.1, read as the reverse complement.
CTTTTCTTGGGGACATACATCCTTCCAAACCAGCACAAACATATATACTAAAAACAATAAGTTTCAAAGCACAGCACAAGAACTACTTGAACAGATTACAGAGTTTGTATGGGTTACAATTCCAAAAGTTTAAGTATTTGCTCCTAACTGCTCTAAGATACTGGACACTAAAATAAATACCAATACAGTGATTCAGCAATCTCACATTTCTTAAACCCTACATTCACGGTATAACTCCATCACCACCTTTCTATTCCACTCTGTAGTGGTATTTGGGCTATAGCCATTTTTAATTCTTCATATTGTAAAGGGCTATCAATAATATGGGGTAGGGAGATGGATCTAGCTGATGTTCTAGAGAAGCTGGGTCCTCTAGGTTTCAGGAATTATCTGGCACACGGACCCATCTGGAGTACATAGGTGTCTAGAAAGTTACTCTTGTACATGGAACCTTTGTAGAACCTTAACACATTGACCTACGTGTTCTTTAGGGTTGGCTGGAATGGTTTTGGTTGGGATTTAGTAAATTATGATAGACAGCAATGTCTAACTGAAGCTAACATAAGAGCGACCTCCAGAGTAGCTTCTTGACAGTATTTGAAATCTCCTAGCCACTGTTATTTTATTAGTTACAATTGTTTTCCCCCTTCTGGTCAGGAAGGAATTGTTGATCCCAAGTTGCCAGGGCCAGAGTTATCCCTGGGAGTCATCTCCCACCCTGCCAGGGAAACTTTCACACCTGGATATCATGTACCATGTAGAGGAGGAGGGCAATGATTTCACTTGCAGAGTTGGGCTTAGAGAGAGTGGGGCCATATTTCAGAAACACAAGAGGTCCTCCACAAGTAACTCTTAGGCATACCTATATGTAGGCTAAGCTTCTCCACTGCTTATATAAGCTTCACAAGAGTAAGCATCCAGATCAAAGGCTTGGTCTCTTTATTTTGGTGTCACTAATGTTTGACACAGTATCAGGAGATTCCCTGATGGTAAAATTTAATAGTTGCAAATTTTTCTCCAATCCTTCAAGGGACTTTGCCAATACTTTTAGATTATCTGCTCAATATATTCTAAGATATATCCAGGCATTAAATTAAGCTACAGAGGATTAAAGACTCTCATTCTTATTCTGGGCTCCCTGTGTTTCAGTTGTTCAATGAGCTATCCAGACAGGTTGAGTTACATTATGTGCTACAGAAAATTTGGGTCCTGGACAAAATAAAGCTTTCTTCCTTTGATCTCAAAGAGTAGATGAGGTTCTAAAGTATAAGCAATGTCTTCCTTATCCCTGTGTTCTGAATTAATTTAATCCTGACCGGATAAGTTTCATTCTTATCTCTAAATATCAGGTGACAGATATATAAACCAACCTCTCAAAATCCCTTTGGACTAAATGTGTCTGCTATAAAAGCTTACAATCTAGGCCACTGTTTTCTTATAAGCATTCTCTAAAGGAGACTATACAATAATTTTTTCATTTCTGGTTTATTTTGCCTCACCAAATGATTCACCTCATTGCATACCTCATGACTTTGTTCCTTTTTGTAGCAAAAAGGACTTCGTTGTTTTATGTAGAAGCACAATATTCAGTCATATGTATACACCATCTTTCACCAATCTACCTGTCAGTCAGGGCATCCTTCAGCCACCTGCATATGTTAGGCATTGTGTATAATGTCTAAAGTCCACTGCCAATCAATCTCAATTTCAGATAATTTCATTGTTCCCAAAAGAAAGATAACCAATAAACACACCCTCACCAAACAGGAAATCTAAACCACCCCTTAACTCTTACCCCTGTCCCCATTATTTCCCCCCTGGCATTGCTGCAGTACTGCTGATGCTTTCCTGTTAAACATAGCTCACAGCATGCAACAGCTATACAGAAATCATACGTTTAAGTAGTTCTTACAAGAACTTATTTGTGTTCCTAGTGTTAATCAGTGGAACTCATCAGTCTATACAACCTCTTTCAATCTTGTTCACCTTCAATATGATAATGTTACTTATAGAACCCATTAGAGAACTGCCTTCACTTTTATCTATTCCCTTATGTTTTAGTTCAACCTCATTAGCTAACCATTCACCCATCTCTACAATGTTTCTCTAAGTGCCCTATATTCTTTATTATAAACCTCAACTTTGACCTTTACCATAACCATAAAAAATGGACTCATAAAGTTTCTATCCTGTTGTGTTTGTCTAATTTCACACCACATTATGTCCTCAAGGCTCATCCATCCTGTCATATGCTTCAGGACGTCATTTCATCTTACTGCTACATAATATTCCATCTTATGTATATACATATTTTGTTAATCCACTCATCTACTGATAGCATTTTAATTGTTTCCATCTTTTAGCAGTTATGAATAAAGCTGTTATGAGCATCAGTGTGCAAATGTCTGTTTGTCACTGCTTTCAGCTTTTCTGTGTATATACCAAATAGTGCTATTGCTGGGTCATAAGACAATTCAATCTTTAGTTTCCTAAGGAACCACCAAACTGTCTTCCATAGAGGTCGTACCATTATGAATTCCCACCAGCATTGCATAAATGTCCCAATTTCTCCACATCCTCTCCCAAATTTATAGTTTCCTGTTTGTTTAATCGCAGCCATTCTTATAGGTGTGAGGTGGTATCTCATTGTATCTGCATTTCCTATAGCTAATGAAGATGAGCACCATCTGTATTTGTTCTTCAGAGAAATGCCTATTCATATCTTTAGCCTATTTTATAATTGGATTGTTTGTTCTCTTGTTGTTGAGTTGTATGACTTCTTTATGTATACAGGATATCAAAACTTTGTCCGATGTGTGATTTCCAAATGTTTTCCCCATTTAATTGGTTGCCTCTTCATCTTTTGACAATGTCTTTTGAGGGGCAAAAGTATTTGATTTTGAGGAGCTCACATTTGTCTATTCTTTGTCTTGTTGCTTATGCTTTGGGTATAAAGTTTAGGAAGATACCTCTTATTACTAGGTCTTGAAGATGTTTCCCTACATTTTCTTCTAGAAACGTTATGGTGCTATTTCATATATTTAGGTGCTTGATCCACTTTGACTTAATTTTTGAATAGGATGTAAAGTAAGGTCCTCTTTCAATCTTTTGGCTATTGATATCCAGTTCTCCCATGTCCATTTGTTGGAAAGACTATTTTGTCCCAGTTCAGTGGATTTGGGGGCCTTGTAAAAAATCAAATGACCATAGATTTGGTGCTCTATCTCTGTGCTCTCAATTTGACTCCGTTGGTCAATACGTCTATCTTTGTTCCACTACCATGTTATTCTGAACATTGTGGCTTTATAATAAGTTTTGAAGATGGAAGGTGTTAATCCTCCCACTTCTTTGTCCTTTTTTCGGATGCTTTTAGCTATTCAGGGACTCTTCCCCTTCCAGATGAATTTGGTAGCTAGCTTTTCCAAGTCTTCCAAGTAGGTTGCTGGAACTTTGATTTGTAATGCATTGAATCTATACATCAATTTGGGTAGAATTGACAGCTTAACTATATTTAACATTCCATGAACAGGAAATGTCTTTCCACCTAATTCAATCTTTGATTTCTTTTCACAATGTTATGTAGTTTTTTGTGTACAAGTCCTTTATGTCCCTGGTTAAGTTTGTTCTTAAGTACTTGATTCTTTTATTTGCTCTTTCAAATGGAACTTTTCCTTAACTGACTCCTCTCATATGTCATTGCTTGTATATAGAAACATTACTGACTTTTGAACATTAATTTTATATGCCACCACCTTTCTGAATTTATTTATTAGCTCAAGTGACTTTGTTGTATATTCCTCAGGATTTTTCAAGTATAGTATCTTGACATCTGCAAATAATGAAAGTATTACTTCTTCCTTTTCAATTTGGATGCTTTTCTTTCTTTTTCCAGCCTAATTGCTCTACTTAGAACTTCTAGGGCAATGTTGAATAATAACTGTGACAGTGGTCATCCTTCTCTCATTGTTGATTTTAGGGGGGAAACTTTCTGTCTCTCTCCATTGATTATAATGCCAGCTATTGGTTTTTCATATATGTCCTTTATCAGATTGAGTAAGTTACCTTTGATTTCTATCTTTTGAAGTGTTTATTATAAGAAAGGGATGTTGAATTTTGTCAAATACTTTTTCAGAATCAAAAGAGATGATCATGTGATTTTTCCCTGTTGATTTGTTGATGTGCTGTGTTACATTAATTGATTTTCTTGTGTTGAACCACCCTTGCATCCCTGGTATAAACACCACTTGGTCGTGGTGTATAATTGTTTTATGTGTTGGTGGGCTCAATTTGCTAGTATTTTGTTGAGGATTTTTGCATCTATTTTCATTAGAGAGACTGGTCTGTGGTTTTCCTTTCTTATAGCATCTTCACCCAGTTCTGGTATTAAAATGATATTAGCCGCATAAAATGAGTTAGGTAACGTTCCTTTTTCCTCAGTTTTTGGAAAAATTTGAGCGGAATTGTTGTTAGTTTTGTTTGTTTTGGAATATATGATAAACTTCCCCTGTGCAGTCATCAGGCCCTGGGCTTTTCTTTCCTGGAAGATTTTTGATGACAGACTGAATCTCTGTTTGTGATTGGTTTGTTGAGATTTTCTATTTCTTCCTCAGTCAGCATAGCTTGTTTGTGTGTTTCCAGAAATTTGTTCATTTCATCTAAGTTGTCTATTTTGTTGGCATATACTTGTGTATAGTATTCTTTCATGATTTCTTTTATTTCTTGAGGGTCTGCGGTAATGCATTCTTTCTCATTTCTGGTTTTGTTTATTTGCATCTTCTTTTTTTTTCTTTGTCAGTCTTGATAATGGCCCATCAATTTATTGATTTTCTCAAAGAACCAATTTTCATTTTATTGATTCTTTCTGTTCTTCTTTTGCTCTCCCATTCATTTAACTCTCCTCTAATCTTTGTAATTTCTCTTCTTCTATTTACTTTGGGATTAATTTGCTGTTCTTTCTCAAGTTCCTCCAGGTGAGCAGTTAAGTCTTTCATTTTTGATTTACCTTAGTCCTGACATGATTGCCTTCATTCCTTTCTCTAACTGACACCTGATCTCCTTTTTGCTTCTTAACTGTTCTTGTACATAGTAATGTTGAACTTCGGAGCTGAAGAACTCCAACTGAGCTGGTTTTAAGGTGTTGCATATGCTAGAAAAACCCTGTCCTTTAATCTTGGTTCAATATCATAGGGTGGAAACCTTTGATTAGGAGGTGACTAGGAAAGCCTGGGATTGCTGTGAGGAGCTGGATGGTAGAAATGTGGACTTTAAAGATACTTCTATTGATACTTTAGACAGAAATAATGTATGTGTTATTGCAAACTGAAAGAAAAATAGCCCTTGTTTTAAAGTGGTGGAGAATTTGGCACAATTATTATGGAAAGTAGAATTTGAAAGCAAAGGGCTGGGACACTTAGCTAAAGAGTGTTCCAAAAGAAATGTGGAAAATGCAACCTGGCTACTCCTTGTGACAGGAAAGAGATAAGCTGAGAACTGAAATCTTGGGTACAAAGGAACTAGAAATTGATAGTCAGGCAAATTCTGAGTTTCCAGGAAATGAGAACCCAGAGAAAAAGGCTCCACATGTTGATTTAAACAAACATGGAATCAGTCAGCTGTTTCAGCACAAGCCAGGATTGGAGATGGAGTTATCCAAAAGGATTTATAAAGATCCTATTGTCTAATAGTGTGATCTCTGGACACTGAATAGAAAACTTACAAGTTGCTTGTGAAATCTGTATAGAGTGAACAACTATCAGCTTGGACTAAAACAACAGAGAAGTTACAAATTGAAGGAAAAATGTTTTCAAATGTAGATCCAAGGAAGCTAATGTATGAAGCCAAGAGCCAAGAGTGGACTCAACCATCCATGCATGAAGGGTGAGTTTGCCCCAGAATCAGGGGATGTGCCTTCTGCCTCGATATTCAGGAAGAGTTTGGGAGCCACAGGCCTCAGAATAGGTGGAGTGAATTCAGGGGATTGGGTGAAGCCTGGCAATTGCCCCATTTTCTTGAGGGGGTTTGAGAATTTACCCTGATGATAAAAGAGAGTCTTGGTGCTATCCTGATGTTTGTGGAGGGAAGATAGACCCAAGCAAAAGGTGATCCACCAAATATTCACAAGTGTTGCAACCCTCACTTCAGTGTTTGCAGAGAAGAGGACTACTGCATAAGCCTTTGGAAAGTTTGGGACTGCTGATTTCTAAAATCCCAAAGATAAATGGCTCTCAGACTTTGAAATCTAATGGAGTTTACCCTGCAAGTTTCTGGAATTGTTTGGGTCCAGTGAACCCTGTGCTCCTTCCAATTTTCCCTATGGAAATGGGAGTATGTAACTCATTACTGTTCATACTTTGTATATTGGAAGCAGATAACTTGATTTGGATTTCACAGGACCACAGCCAGAAGGGAATTTTGCCTTAGGACAGGTCATGCCTGAAACTGGCTTCAGTGAGATTTTGAACTGTATTTGATTTTTTATTGTAGTTGTATTATTACTGAAATTGTTTCAAGTTTGTTGATATTGTAATGAAATGAATGTATTTTGTATATGGAAAGAACATATATTTTGGGGTCCAGAGGGTGGAATGTGCTGGGTTGAAAGTGTTGTGCATGCAAGGAAAGCCACATAGGGAGGAAAACTTTGATTAGATTTTCTCCATGGAGATTTACTCAGTTGTGAGCACAGCCATTTGATTAGATTATTCCATAGAGATTTGACATGCAAAATTGTTGGCATAGCCGTTTGATTGACCCTACTCTTTTGTTGTTGAGTTGTATGATTTCTTCTGCATACAAGATATCAAACCTTTATCTGATACATGACTTTCAAACATTTTCTCCCATTGAATTGTCTACCTCTTCACTTTTTGACAGAAATTTTTGAGGCATGGAAGCATTTGAATTTGAGGAGTTCCCATTTATCTATTTTCTCTTTCATTGCTGTGCTTTGGATGTAAAGTTTAGAAAGCTAGCTCCTATTACTGTATCTTGAATATGTTTCCATACATTTTCTCCTAGGAGTTTTATGATGATGGCTTTTATATTTAGGTCTTTGATCCACTTTGAGTTAATTTTTCTATAAGTTAAAAGGTAAGTTCTTCTTTCGTTGTTATGACTATTGATATCAAGTTCTCAACTTATTTATTGAAAAGACTATTCCATCCCAGTTCAGTGGATTTGAGACCCTGTCAAAGATCAATTTACTGTAGATTTGGTCATTCTATTGCCACACTCTTGATTCAATTCCATTGGCAAAATTTCTATCTTTGTGCTAGTACCATGCTCTTTTGACCACTGTGGCTTTATAAGTCTTTAAATCAGGAAGTATCAAATCTCCCACTTTGTTCTCCTTTTTAAGAATATATTGGGTGGGCCATGGTGGCTCAGCAGGCAAGAATGCTTGCCTGCCATGCCAGAGGACCCAGGTTCGATTCCCAGTGCGTGCCCATGTTAAAAAAAAAAAAAAGAATATATTTAGCAATTTGAGGTCCCTTTTCCTTCATATGAATTTGACAACTAGCTTTTCTGAGTCTTCAAACAGGTTATTGGAATTTTGATTGGTTCTGCATTGAATCTGTAGATCAAGTAGGGTAGAATTGTTATCTTAATTACATTTAACCCTCTTATTCATGAACAGGGAATGCCTTTCCACCTACTTAAATCTTCTTTGATTTCTCTTAGCATGTTTTGTAGTTTTTTGTGTACATGTCCTTTACATCCCTAGTTAAGTTTATTACTAGATAATTGATTCTTTTAGTTGTTATTTTGAATGGGAATTTTCCCTTAATTGTCTACATCAGTAGAACAGTGAAGGTAAACTGTTGGTCATGTCAGATGAAAGCAAAGTGATTCTGCAAAATGATTCTGATGGTCCTTACTAACAACAATTGAGAAAAAAAGCATTTGCCAGATCAGTAGCTCCATACCAGATACAAGAGGATTCGTTAATTTGCTCAAGAATTATAGCATATCTGGAATAGCAGCTACAATTGAAGTCACCACCTCATTAACGTTTTTATAATTCACTGTCATCCTCAAAGACCCTTCTGTTTTCTGCAAAGGCCAAATAGAAGGCTTAAATGAGGATGTGGTGGGAATCAAGCCCTGTTTTCTTCATGTCCTTAAAAGTGCTGCTAATTCCTGAAATGCCTTGATGAATCTTGTATTGCTTCTGATTTACTATTTTGCTAAGTAAGAGCAGTTCTAGTGGCTTCCATTTGGTATTTCCTACATTAATAGCCCTCACTCCACTACTCAGGGAACCAATGTGCAGATTATGTCAGTTGCTGAGTATGTTTATTCCAATTATGTATTCTGGAACTAGGGGAAAATATATGCAGTGGGTCTGGGGGGCCAGTGGGCCCAATGTGAGAGGGACTTGAGCTAAAACTCCATTAATCACATGATCTCTACAAGTCCCTACTCTGACTGGTGGACCACAATGACTATTTTGGGTCTCTTGAAATTAATGTCACTTCTAAGCCAGTGTCTAAAAATCTCCAAAATCTCTAATTATTTCTTTTTCCCCAGTGCACAGTTACCCTGGTAAATGGTCATAGTTCTCTTTGGGGAAGGCTGGAAGGAAGTTTAACAATGCAATATTTTGTCCATGTAACAGAGTCTTTCCCCACTGGGGACTTTCTTTCATTCAAAGTGCTCTGGGTCCGTAAACTGTCACAAGTCTGGGAATTAAATCAGGGGCCATGATTCTCTGTTTTGTAATTCAAGTTAGATTTTTGTTCACTGAACCTAGAATCCTTCTGCTTATACAGATCCAGTAATAATTTTGTAGGCTGCCCATCTATGTTACATCTATGAACCCCATGTTCTACTAGATAATGCCATAGATCTCTGTGAATAAGACTATTTTAAATGCTACCTTGATTTTGCTATTCATTATGGAAGCCATGCTCACCTTGTCTTTGGCAGTTAAGTGCTACCACATTTCTTACACCAACCCATGACCAGATCATCTTCATTGTGTTTAAGGATTCCAGATCAGTGATGGCAGGTCCAAGGAAAATATCTGGCCTATAGAGAAGGGCAACTACAGAGCTCTTCAGAGATGATGGAGTTAGTCTCAAACATTTAGTTCTCACATTCCTGGTGAAAGCCATGTTCTCTCAACATTCCTGGGGTGGGTGAGCATGTGTCACACACTAAATCCCTTCTAACATTCTAACCTCTCTAAGCCTTTGGATCTCCTCATATATATTATACCATGGCAGTTCCAGCATTACAAACCTCAGGTAATTTTTCCACCTTGGATCCATGTTTCAGTCAAGTACCCAACCTGTTAAAAACCTTTCTAAACCCTCAAGCTACAGCACTGAGTCCACAATCTTGCTTGGTAGGTCCATAACAATCAATTCAGCCTGATACAATTTATATTCCTTCCACCATTATCCCGAACACTTTATATTGATTCCCACACATATCCCTCTGTCTGTATAAATTGAAAAACTCATGCAGTTTTTGCAGTGCAGAGTACTTTCTAATGGGTAACACTTTGTACCTCATCTTTTGGAATTTTAATCTAAATATACATATAGTTATACATCTGAAAGAGAATAAGGGTGTGGAGTATGTCATGAAAAGGAACAGAGGTGTCTTTCAAGTCAGTTACCTCAGGACATTCCAATGTAGTTTCATCCTTTGAAATGGCATTAATCTTTCCAGACAGAGGAGCGAGGGCTGCTTCTTCAGGGTAAGTGGTTACAAGTTTATTATGCTTTGTATGGTTAATCTCTTCAAGTTTATGCTGGATGGCAGATTCCTTAGGGAAGAATTGAGGTTAGGAAGCCATTTCTTCAAGACAAGCTAAAGATGTTTCATCTCTGTCCCCACGGAAGGTTGGATGTCAGGTGGCTATTTCCTCAGGGAATCTCATTACAAGTTTATCTAGCAAAGCCTTAACATAATCTAAAGTTCCAATGTCCTCACTGCCATCATTATCAACCTGTATATCCCCATTCCAATTTCCGGAATCCCATTCCTTTCCAATAGATGCCATTAGTTTAACAGCATATGCTCTGCAATGTTGAGAATTGAGTTTACATTGTAAATCTGCCATTCACACAATGAGACTGTGGGTCTGGTTTTCAGAGATCTCAAGTCTGCAGCCACAGGAAGTAAGATTTTCTTGAAGAGCATATCTAGAAACTTTTACATCTTACATGCAGCTCTTAAGTTGCAAATTTGAAGGCTCCAGCTGATCCATTTATTTTATAGTTGTATCCAGTATATCTAGGAGCAACTAGCCAACGTCATTATAACTTTCAGCTCCATTCTGTTAAGGTGTCAAAAGTGCTCTCACCCTGTTCCTTGCCTCATATAAGTTTATGAGTGCCAGTATACAATGGTGGCATTTTGTGAATTTCTGTTGCCAACTCACACCATGGTCTGTCACTGCCATCTTGATTATTGGAAACAGAGTCATTAATTCCTTTGAATAAGTGTAGAAACCAATTCCAAAAACACTTTTGTAGATTCTTTTGCTCAAGAACCACTCTGGATACCAAAGCTGTATTTGTCAGGGTTCTCCAGGGAAACAGAAACAACAGGAAAATATGTGTAAATGTTGAGGGTTTATAAAAGTGTCTCACACAACTGTGGGGATGCATGATTCTAATTCCCATAAGGCAGGACACCAACTGGCAAATCTGATGGAGATTTTTGATGAATTCCCCAGAAGAAGCTGGCTGATTGAAGTAGAGGTGCAAGCTCTCTCTTCTGACTGCAATTGATTGGATTAAATGCCTTCATTGCTACTGGCACTTTCCTTATTTTATTGTGAATGTAATAAGCCATAAATTCAGTCAACTTATTGATTATTTAAATCCACAAATATCCTTACACTAACAGTTAACCTAGTGCTTGCTTGGCCAGACACTGGCACCATTACCTAGCCAAGCTCTCACATGAACCTAATCATCACACATAGGAAGTAAAGCTGGAGAGAGAGTTAGTTGGGGAATAGAAGCCAGTTAGACCATATGCTCAGAAAAGATTTTAAAGTACCCTTAGCTATCATTTCTAGCTAATCTTTAAGCTTAAAATATTCAGGAAGTGAAGATTAAGTTAAAGTTGTAAAAAAATCGTGTAAGTATTGAAGGACTGTCCCAAACCAGAGCCACCAGGATAGTATTTTACTTTCCTTTTCGTTCATCCTGTTCCCCCAAGGCTCCAAGTATTTAAGTAAATCTGATAATACTATGTGATGACATGCTAAAAGAACAGAAAAATCAAAGTCAACACCCAAAAAGAATAGTCTTAAAATAGTTTGGGTAAATTACTAAACTGATATGTAACTATAACCTACAGCAAGCAGCAAAAACAAACGAACAAAAAAAACTCCTGAGAATGGTGACTCCAATTTCCAAAATTATCACATTGTAATTTTTAAAGTGACAACTTTTCAACAAAAATCACAAGGCATGTAAAAATGTGAAAAACAAAGAGTGGGGCCCATACTAGAAACCATAAGTGAGGAAGGCAGACCTTGGATATACCAGAGAGCTTTGTTTCTAATGGTGCTAAATATTCACAAAAAGCTAAAGGAGGAAATGGACAAAAAATAAAGGAATCCCAGAAAATTATAGATGACCACAGAGAGAATATCAATGGAGAGATGAAAATTATGAAAAGGAACCAAACAGACCTGAAGAACAGGGTAACTGAAATTAAAAATTCCATAGAGGGTTTCTAAAGTAGATTTGAATTGGCAGAAAAAAATATGAGTGAACTTGTACTTAAAACAATTGAAATCATCTAATCTGAAGAGCAGAAGGAAGAAAGAATGAAGAAAACTGAGCAAAGAAATGTATAGGAAAATATCAAACATACTAATATATACATTGTGGAAGTAGAAGAAGAAGAAAGAGAGATAAGGCTTGAGTGGATAGCCAAAGAAATAATGGCTGAAGGATTACCAAAGTTACAAAAGACATGAATATTCAAATCCAAGAGGCTCAGCAAACTCCAAAGAAGATAAAACCAAATACACCTACTGTTTTGGTTTGCTAAAGCTGCTAGAATGCCATATACCAGAAATGGGTTGACTTTTAATGATGGTGGTTTATTAAGTTACAAGTTGCAATTCTAAGACCATGGAAATGTCCAAATTAAGGCATCATCAAGAGGATACCTTTACTGAAGAAAGGCCAATGTCACTCGGGGTTCCTCAATCACATCGGAAGATGTCTGCTCACCCTTCACTCCTAGGTTCCATTGCTTGTTAGTTCTGTATGTCCTTGCTTGCTTCCCCTGTGTACATCTCTCTGAGCTCCCTGCATTCTGCAGGTCTTCTGTTAGCATATCTGGGGCATCCTTCTTTCTCTGCATCCTTCACTTGGTTTCATCTCTCTGCTCTCTCAGGTCCTGTGGATCATTCTCTCCAAAATGTATCTGTGGATGTTTTCTTTCTCTCTTAGGTTCTCTCAGCTCTGAGCTCTCTCCAAGATATCTCTCCCTTAAAGAACTCCAGCAAGTAGATTAAGACACCCCTTGAATTGGTTTGGTCACATCTCCATGTAAACAACCTAATCAAAAGGTCCCACCTAACAATAAGTCTGCCCCCACAGGATTGTAGTAAAAGAACATACGCTTTTCTGGAGTACATAAGAGATTCAAACCAGCATGCCTACATTGTGTCACATTTTAATCAAACTGTTAGATGAAAAGATAGAGAATGCTAATAGAAAAAAATTTAAATTTTATAAAATACTGTAGAACTTATGATACAACACAATGAACCCTAAATGCAAGCTGCAGATTATAAAGAATCATTTTAATAATATCATTTCATCAGTTATAATAAAAGAACCACACTAATGCAAAACACTAACAGTAAGGAAGTATAAATGTGTGTGTGTGAGAGAGGGAGAGGGTATATGAGAACTCAGTACTTTCTTCATGATTTTTCTATAAACCTACAGCTACAGTAATTTTAAAAATGCCAAATGATATTCTATATCTGGGCAAACTGTTTTACATTCCAAGATAAAAATAAGGTGAAGAGTTTATGACCTACGAAAGATGCAGGTTGACAACAAAGTATAATAACCAGGAATAGAAGTCACGTGAAGAGCTAAAGGTCTACAATAGGGAAACAGCATGAATAAATATCAATGTGACTATTATGGTATTTTTTTATTTGAAAATCCACTTTTCACTCTGTATAGGCCCTAAGAGGCAAATGTATAAAACATAATGATAAATCAGAGGTTTTTTAGTTACAATGTAAAAGCATGTAATTTGTAATGAGAACTACATAAAAGTGGGGAGACAGAGGGCATAGTCACACAGTTTACACACTTTATAATATATATTATATATTAGACATTAAGTTTGTAAGTTGGTAACTCAATAAATGAAAGTACTCTTGTTTTCATAGTGCCTCCCTAAAGATCTCATCCTGGACAGAGGTCAGTTCTTGATATTCCAGCAGAGGTGACATTCCTGTTCTCACTTTCCAGTTTGTTTTTCTCTATTAAGGAAGACATTTTGCCACTCCATCTCCATGGGCTGTGAGACTGGGTGAAGCTGTTTTTGTGACCTTGCTCTGAACACTGGTAATTCCAGGTGCTGTGTTTGGCAGAGGGGTCATGCCAAAATGCACATGTCTGTGCATGTGTGTGTGTGTGTGCATGTATGAGTCCTTTGCATGGCCAGACATGGCTCCCTTGCTTGGGCTTCTGTAAGGTGTCATGTGAATCATTGAATTCTTCCAAACTGAAATCTTACATTTTGTATTCCACGTTCAAACTCCTTTAGTAAAATAACTCTAGGCTTTATTAAAAATATATATTTAATATTAAAACAAAAGTAATTTTAAAAAAGAAATTGTGGACATTACTATTGACTACAGAAATTAAAAGATTGAAATATGATATATGCAGAATTGAACACCAACCAATTAGATAACTATTACATATCATCGTGGGTTGTACATTTTTCAGTTAACATTCAAAGTTATTTTCTGATTCAACCTATTCATCATAATTATATTTAAAGTTGGAAAAAAATTAGAAACAGACAAGCATAATAGGATATTCAGCCACAGCTTTTACTTCATCAGTATTTGCAAGCACCAAAGTATAGAAAAGTGTTAACAGATAGGTATACAGCAAGGAAGAGTGGAACATAGATAAATAAATACATAAGGAGTAATTTCTGTTGATGCAGACGTTTTCCATCTATAATGTCATTTTTGGTCTTGTTAAGTCAAAAACAACTCTGAAAACCAAGGTGCAGAATGCGTTCATTGAGCTAAGCGATACTCATAAGAGCAAAACTAAAAGAAAGTTACTGCTCAAAGAAAAGTGGTGGGGAAACAGTTCATACATCTGCTTAGAACAAAAAAGGGCCTCAGAAAAAGAACGTTGTGCATAAATGGACACTGTGACCAAGAGGACCCTCATCTTCTTTCCCTTAACCTCTTTTGCAGAAACAGATGTGACAACAAGATCCCCAGGCATGCCAGCGCTACACCCATCAGAAGGCACCACACTTATCAGAAGATGATAAACAGCCATGCAGTCAAAACCTGTCCCTACTTGATAACAGTCCCCTCCCAGTATGCTTTTTCCTTTAAAACCACAAACTGTAAGAAAGAGGGCTGGAGCCATTTTTCCTTTCTTTTCACTGGCAGGTTTAGCTGGCTGTTGCCTACCTGCTTTCTCCCTGCTTTCTCATCCCAAATATATCAAAGCATTGACTCACTGTCCCATGTGGAATCCTTAATGACTCTGTGCTTAACAGGTATGGGAAAATTGGGGGGGAGGTCAAAAAGGATGTGATCTATGTAAGCTGTCCAGGGCCAGATGTCCTTCGGTCATGGGCCATAAATTTGCAAGGACTATTGCCAAGGCGGTTGTATAAGCAGGCATATATGGTGACGATAAGCAGACTTGCTCAACCTGTTTATTATGGTTCCTCCTTTTCCATGGAGGGACGGGTCTTAATTAGCACCACAGAAGATTGTTGGTAGGTCAGCCTGCTTTGGTTATTTTTTGTTATTTTTCTTTGTATTTGAGCTGTACCTACATCTCCAACAATATAGCCCCAGATGGGTCAGTCGCTAGAGCTCTAAAATGACTCATCGCTCTCTCTGAAAAATTAGCTAAAAATTCAGAAGTAGATAATTCTTGGACCTCATGGCTTGATGTATTATTTTCTAGACCATGGTCCAAGATTGTTACTATGGTAAGTGCTTTACTTATTTTACCTTGCCTAATCCCTTGCTTAATTGAAAAGTAAAGCAACCTATAGAAACCTTAGTGGACAGAAAAATTGCCTCCCACCCTGAAACTGTAGCAAGCAGGCCCCCCTTTCTCTCCCTTAATTAGGCTGCCTTTCTGTAGAAATCCCCAAACCCCCTCTCCTGACCTTCAGGACTGGGTAAAACTGCAGGCAAGTGAGATAAGACACCTGGGACGGGGACCCTCCCCTAACAGCTCATCTGCTTCTGTAAGCTGCTTTGTGCCTTAAACTGACCAATTATCTTTCCTTTAATATTGTTATTTACCATATTAGGCTTGCCCTATCTGTAGCATGTAATAGTGTCTATAAAAACCAATGTTGCCTTTTGTTCAAAGCTCAGACTTTCGAGGTGACTCAGCTGAGCCCCGTGCGCATGAGCTAATAAATCACTTGCTTCCCGGAACTACGGACCCTCAGTCTCAGCCTGATTTAATTTTGTGGAACGTTCCTGGAGGCCTGTGGCCTTGATACTGGTTTTTGCACTACATTTCTGGGGGCTCATCTGGGATCTAAGAGGGGGCGATGTTCTCGCCTTCCTCACCCACGGCGGCGGCATCACCCTGACCAGAGACCCAACAGAATCCAGTGCCAACACCAGGATCTTCCTGTCTTGGACTCCTGACCATCCTGGCCGGGGCGTCATCACCACTGGAGCGGCGACAAACCTGGGACAGTTTTGGGAACCAAGCATCAGGAGTACCGCCCATCTGACTGGTAAACACTCGAGTGTATCAGGTTATCAGCCCACTCATAGAAGGCCAGAGCCTGAGTGGAAGGGGGGCTGATCAACCCCCAAGACTCTCTGAGCACCAGTCTCCATCTGGAGGACCAAAGGAAATGGGAGTCTTCAGATTTGGTTTCGGAAAGGGCGGTATGCGGGGAGTGTTGATTGAATGTGCCTGACTGAGTGAGTGAATGGAAGTCCTGGGCCACAGGAGCTGAGCATCAGGCCACGAGTGAGTTCAGATTCTGTGAATCTGTGGCAATCCTCATATGGTTAAGGGTGCGCAACCCCGAAAGGGGGGCCAGCCGGGGGTTTATACCGGACCACCAAAGCCAAGAGGCGCCCAACATCCCCGCTAGGGGAGCGGCCAGACCGAATGAAGCGTTACATTGTCTAAAATCCCTTTGTTGTTTGTCTGTACACCCTTCCCCCTATCTGTTGGCACTGCTGATATGGGGGGAGGAATCTAGTAAGACACCCTTGTGGTGCATGATGTCCAACTTTAAGGAGGCTTTTAATAGTGATTGGGGAGTCAAGCTGACCCCTGGTCAACTCAGGAAATTCTGTAGGCTAGAATGGCCCACTCTTGGGGTAGATTGGCCACCTGAGGGAACTTTTGACTTAGAGAAAGTACAAGCAGTTTATAATATAGTGTCAGGGATGCCTGGACACCCAGACCAGTTTCCTTACATTGCCACCTGGATGGAGGTCACAAAGAA
Source organism: Tamandua tetradactyla (assembly GCF_023851605.1). Classification (NCBI taxonomy): domain Eukaryota; kingdom Metazoa; phylum Chordata; class Mammalia; order Pilosa; family Myrmecophagidae; genus Tamandua; species Tamandua tetradactyla. The sequence goes on along the minus strand of NC_135335.1, from coordinate 45,846,382 downwards.
AAAGCCAGAGTGGATAAAGACTTGCTTTGAAGGACATTGCCAGGTGCTTCTTTCCCAGGCATTGGAGGGATCCCACAAGAAGCCAGGCAATAAGTCCAAGGTTCCAGTTTTATCCAGACCACCAGAAGAAGAAAATCCCCCAACTTACTTTGTGCCACCGATACCCACGGTCCAGCCGAGCTCCTCCGCAGCAACCCCCGACCCCTCCCCAGCATCCCAGAGGCATCTCCTGAGGCTCCGCTGAGCCCAGCCATCCCTGGACCCCCTAAGCCGCGGCAGTTGCGGCCCCTGCTAGCTGTAGCTACTCCACCCACAGCCACACCCTTAATGGTTCTGAAAGAGGCCCAAGGCCCTCCCTATGTCGATGCCCAGGGAGACTTTCAGGAAGGGAGAATAAACTTTGTATATATCCCCTTCACTTCTACTGACTAGCTAAACTGGAAGAATCACACACCGTCCTACACAAGAGGCCCCAGATGATGATTGACCTGTTCCAGTCCATTATCCAGACCCACCAGCCCACTTGGCCTGACTGCAATCAGCTACTTGTAACTGTTCTCAGCACTGAGGAGCATCAGCATGTGGTAGTAGCTGTGCAGAAACACCTGGAGGAAAACGCCCCTGATGGCACCCTAGACACAGCCCAATACACCACCCGCAGTTTTCTGTGAGAGGACCCGGAGTGGGACAAAACACTGACGCGGGGTTGTAGTTCCTCCAAAGGTTCCACGAGGCTCTAATCCAGGGCCTCTGGAAAATCTGCCAAAAAGCCACCAACATGACCAAGATCAAAGAGGTCTTGCAGAAGCCAGATGAGCCTCTGAGCGAATTTCTTGAGCACCTGATGGAATCCTTCCACCAATACACACCATTTGATCCTGAAACCCCAGAGAGCCAAATGCTAATCAATGCTGCTTTTGTAGGGCAGGCAGCCCCTGACATTCAGTGTAAGCTCCAAAAGCTAGATGGGTTTGCAGGTATGAACACAAGTCAACTGATAGAGGTGGCCACAAAGGTGTTTGTCAATTGGGACCAGGTAGAAGCTAAAGAAAGGAAGCGAGAATTCAGAAAGAAAGCTCAAATAATTGCTGCTGCCTTTAAGAAGCGGATCAAGGGTCCCATTGAGAAAAATGCGGCAAGCCCAAGCGCCCTTGGGTCAGAATCAGTGTGTTTATTGCAAAGAAGAGGGGCACTGGAAGAATGAGTGTCCCAATAAAACCACCTCACTAGCAGGTAGAAGGAGGCAGAACATTAGCCCCAGACCTCATCTGGACCCTGACACCATTGCCGTGGTTGCTGATGAACTCTCTGACTAGGACAGACTGGGTTCCATATCTTTAGGTCCCTGGGAACCCATGGTCAAAGTGAAATTAGGGGACCAAACAATGAACTTCATGGTGGATACTAGTGCTGAGCACTCTGTAGTGACTCAGCCCCTGGAGAATACTTGCCCATCTTCTGGCCAAATAATAAACGTTGTGGGTGCCACAGGTATAATACAAAGAAAGCTGTTCCTAAAAGCCAGAGTGTGCAGCATTGGGGGCCACTCTGTGTCCCACCAGTTTCTGTATATGCCTGAATGCCCGCTGCCATTGTTAGGGCAAGACCTCCTCAGGAAGCTGCATGCCCAAATTACCTTTGGCCCTGGAGGAAAAGCCTCACTGAAAACTAATGGCCCATGGAAAATCCTGTCTTTAACTACACCTACACAAGAAGAGTGGCAGCAGCATAAGAAACCCAACAAGGGAGGGGAAATTTCCCCTAAACTTCCATTCCCAGACATACCGAGTGTCTGGGCAGAGCATAACCCCCCAGGTTTAGCCAAAAACTGCCCTTCAGTAATAATTGCTTTAAAACCCATGACTCACCCTGTGGCAGTGAGACAGTATCCGTTCTCTCAAAAGGCTCTCGAAGGGATTCAAAGCCACTTGGTGCGGTTAGAAGCACACCGAATCATCCGACCATGCAACTCTCATGGAACACTCCACTGCTGCCCATGAGAAAAGCTCAAACTGGGGAATTCTGCCCTGCCCAGTACCTGCGAGCAGTTAATGCAGCCACAGAAGCCATCCATCCATCCTCTGGTTCCAAATCCATACATGCTCCTCAGCCTGGTCCCAGGGAAAGCTAATTGGTTCTCTTGTTTGGACTTAAAAGATGCCTTATTCTGCATATGAATAGCCCCAGTTAGTCAGATCTTTGCCTTTGAATGGGAAAGGCCCTCTGAGGGAAATAAATGGCAATACACCTGGACTCAGCTGCCTCAAGGGTTTAAAAATTCTCCCACTATTTTTGGGCACGGACTGGGGAAAGACTTACAATCATTCCAAGCCAAAAATTACAAGTGTACTGTCCTGAAGTATGTAGATGACCTCCTGCTCACCGCTGAGTCTCTCAATGACTGTAAGCAAGGGACAGAGCCTCTCCTCCACCACCTAGATCAGGTGGGTTACTGTGTGTCTCATAAAAAGGCCCAGCTCTGCCAACAGCAGGTTAAATACCTAGGTTTTTACTTGTAACAGGGAACCTGAAGCCTGGGGCCAGAGTGCAAGTAGGTAATTTGTACAATCCCCACACCAACCTCCTGAAAACAAATTAGAGAATTTTTAGGAACCACTGGGTTCTGCAGAGTCTGGATTCTGAACTATGCACTCTTAGCCAAGCCCCTCTACAAAGCCACTAAGGGGCATGGTCAGAACCCATTCCAGTGGGAAACTGAGCAGGAACATGCTTTCCAATGTCTAAAAACATTGCTCATGCAAGCCCCAAGTTTAGGCCTCCCAGACTTAGAAAAACCTTTCACCTTGTTTGTCCATGAGCGGGAAGGAATGGCCATTGGGGTTTTAACCCAAACCCTTGGATCATGGAAAAGGCGTGTTGCCTATCTCTCCAGACATCTAGACAATGTAGCATTGGGGTGGGCCTCTTGCCTGAGAGCTGTCACAGCCCCTACCCTCCTGGTCCATGAAGCCGGGAAGCTCACATTCAGGCAGAAGCTAACTGCGCTGGACCCCATTCAGTCACCAGCCTCATGGAACAAAAAGGGCATCTCTGACTATCAATTGCAAGGCTCACCAAACATCAGGCTACTTTATGTGAAACCCCAAACTTACAGCTTGGAGTCTATCAGACCCTCAACCCAGCCACCCTGCTGCCCATGGGGCCAGGAGCCCCAGAATATGACTGCATGAAAACTGTAGATGAAGTCTACTCCAGCCAACCTGACCTTAAAGACCAACCATTAAAACATCCTGACATCAAACTGTTCACTGATGGGAGCAGTACGATAAAAGATGGAGTGCACTATGCAGGATATGCCATCGTTACTTTAGCAGGTGTTTTAGAGGCAGAAGCCCTGCCTGCAAGAACATCAGCCCAGAAAGCTGAGCTCATAGCGCTCACACGGGGTCTACAATTAGCAGCAGGACAGGAGGCTAATATTTATACTGACTCAAAGTATGCATTCACAACCCTACATGTACATGGGGCATTATACAAAGAGCGGGGACTAATGACAGCTGGGGGAAAGCATGTTAAATATGGACCAGAAATTCTAGCTCTGTTGGAAACGGTGTGGGCCCCCACCACTGTAGCAGTTATTCATATCTGCGATCATCAAAAAGGCAACTCCTTAACAGCAAGAGGCAACCAAAAAGCAGATTCAGCTGCCAAGCAGGCTGCAATAGGGCACCTAACCCTTCCTCCAAAAAACAAGCTGCTTGTTGTCCCTCCCATCCCCCATCCATTACGGTGGTGGAAGAAAACACCAACTTACTCGAAGCTGGAAAACAACTGGTTACGCAAGCAAGGAAAAATGAGTCATGAGGGATGGTGGCTATTACATGATGGACGCATTGTAATTCCTGAAAATTCAGCATGGCCTTTCATACAGCATGTCCATCACCAGACTCACTTTGGGGAAAAAGCTCTTACTGCCAGCCTGAGTGCTCACCTCTACATACCTAGGCTTCCCTCCTGGGTGAAACTAGCATGCAAAAGATGCATTACCTGTCAAAAGAACAATGCCAAGCAGCCCAGTGCAAAACTCGGGAGTCTGAACAACCAGCTGCTGGCCTCAGCCCATTTGAACATATACAGGTGGATCTCACAGAGCTGCCGTGGGTCCAAGGATATCAATACTTTCTGGTATTTGTCTGCACTACTCAGGATGGGTAGAAGCATATCCCACACATTCAGAAACTACACAGGAAGTGGCACGAGCCCTCCTGAAGGACATCATTCCTCGGTATGGGATGCCACTTACCATTGGCTCTGACAACGGCCCTGCTTTTCTGGCTGAAGCCCTTCAAATGCTGGCAAAAGCTTTGCAGATAACTTGGAAGCTCCACACTGCTTACTGGCCACAAAGCTGTGAGAATGCGGAGTGGATGAATCAAACTCTAAAGGGACAATTAAGGAAGATCTGCCAGGAGGCAAAACTGAGCTGGGTACAGGCACTCCCTATAGCTTTATTTAGAATCAGGTCTGCCCCAATTAAAAAAATGGGATTTTCTCCCTTTGAATTAATATATGGAAGGCTGCCACCCCTTACTAGGGTTCTACAGGGAAACCTCAGAGAAATTGGAAATCTAAGTCTGAATTAATACCTAGTGCAGCTGGAATGGGTTCTGAATGAGTTAAAAGGGAAAGCATTGGAGGCAGTGTCCAAACCTCTCAGCATCTACTCTCCCATTCATGAATTTGATCCAGAGGATTTAGTGTGGGTCAAGGACTGGAAAAAAGGCTCCCTCCAGCCTCAATGGAGAGGCCCTTATTGTGTTGTCTTAGCTACCCCTACAGCTGTCAAAGTCGCAGAGATCATTCCATGGATCCACCACTCCCGGGTCAAGAGAACCATTGCAGATGACCCCTGGGAGTGTACTCCTGTCCCTGGACACCTGACCTGCATCATTCTCTGGAAACCATCGCGTCCCCCTCCTGCACAACTGGAATCAGCTGACCCATGCATGACCGAGGCTTGAGGAGATCGGCAAGCCCAGCTTTGGTCACCCCCAGAAGCTGATTGATTTACTCATGGCCTAAGCTTGAGGAGCTGCAAACCAGTCTGAGTATCCCCTCCCTCCCCTCATAAGTACTCCTGAACTTTGAGCACACTCCCTAAACTCCTCTGTGTTTCCCTAGCCACAGCCCCTAGTATTCCTTATATGGCTAGATGAATTGTTGGCTTCTGCTCCCAGTTGGGCTCCTTGCTGTATTATTTAGTATTGTTTTAGCAGCAGTAGCTCTCCCAGATTGGAATTTGCTGGAAAAGGTACTGATTGCTCTAACTTACTTGTGTAGGATGCATCTGTGTCTTATCCTGTGTGCCCTTCTAAGGTTTCTAAGCAGTGGTAGCTTCCCACCTGGCAGGAACTGTTATAGAGGGATATGTATCTTCATAGGGAAAAAGTGCTGTTTCTTTGTAAACCAGTCTGGCATAAGTGCTGCTAAAATTCAGGAACATAGAAAGTGGGTACGAAACCGGGACATAAAAAAAAAAAAAAAAAAACCGGACTAACTGGATCCTGCCGCTAGCTGGCCCCCTATTTACCATATTAATCACTGTGTAATCAGAGCCCTCATCAAATTCATTGAAAATGCTGTAGCCTGGCGAGTCACAGCAGGAATCCCTAACGAGAAGATACAAACCATTAAATTTAAGGTGATGTTATAACCCCTCCCTATTAAGTCAGGGTAAGCATCAAAGGGGGGGAATGTAGCAAGCAGGCCCCCCTTTCTCTCCCTTAATTGGGCTGCCTTTCTGTAGAAATCCCCAAACCCCCTCTCCTGACCTTCAGGACTGGGTAAAACTGCAGGCAAGTGAGATAAGACACCTGGGATGGGGACCCTCCTCCAACAGCTCATCTGCTTCTGTAAGCTGTTTTGTGCCTTAAACTGACCAATTATCTTTCCTTTAATATTGCTATTTACTGTATTAGGCTTGTCCTATCTGTAGTATGTAGTCATGTCTATTAAAACCAATGTTGCCTTTTGTTCAGGGCTCAGACTTTCGAGGTGACTCGGCCGAGCCCCGTGCGCACAAGCTAATAAATCACTGTGCTTCCTGAAACTGCAGACCCTTAGTCTCAGCCTGCTCTAATTTCACAGAACATTCCTGGAGGCCTGTGGCCTTGATCCTGGTTTTCATGCTACAAAACTATCACAATTATGAATTAGTCCACACAACTGAAAATGGTGCTACATCTATGGAACAAAATGTGATGAATAATATCATCAAAAGAGAGGAATTAGTTAGTTCAAAGTTTTAACATCAGTATTGTTGCTGTATAACTTTATAAATTTAGGTGTATCAATTTGGGCATCTGTGTGTATCATTTTATGAATTTATGTACTCACAACAATATATAAAAAGCATGCTTTCTACAAGGTAGTGAAACAAAACGTCTGCAGCATCTGCTTTAGTCATGTCCAGGCATGCCCAGGCATGTCCAGGATTGCCTGAATTTCAGACAAAAGACATGCGCTAAAGGTCAGCATTTACAGTCCATTCCCATAGCAACTCCCACCCTGAAAGTTCTGCTTCCATACTTCCTGCTTGCTAGCCTAGTAATTTGGAGACAAAGGATGTTTGGGGCTCAGACTTTGAACAGGAGTCCTCTGAGTCTGCTGGTGGCTATAAAGAGTTTGTCCATTTCTCAAGGCTCTGGTGCTTTCTTGCATGCTGTTCAGAATTTTCCCTACTTCATTTGAATGGGTAAAAATGGAAGTTCAAGCAAATTATGGTGAATAGTGAAGTTATTTACCATTCAAGCTTCACAATCTCCTAATTTAAAGTGGAATTAAAATTACTTTCAATCTTAAAAAGAAAAAAAATAAGGCTATCAGTCTTGTAGTATTGGTGGACCTGGGAGAGGAAAATCTAAACAATTTTCATCAGATATGGCTCATTTCCTGCCTCAAAAATGTGTTGCCACTTTCTATGTCATGGATGGTGGCTGAGGCAACCACTGCTGGTCCCAGCTCAGAGAAGAACTCCGAGTGTCTGTGCTTCACACCCCCACATGTGAATGCACAAGATCCCAAGTGCCAAAGCCACTGCAGAGGCTGATGCTTCACCTTTCACAGCATCTTCTTGGTCCCTAGCTACAGGGGAGCACCTGTGAGCCCCAGGCTGGAGGAGGAGGGGGATGCAGCTGTGGCTGGGGTGGCTGCTACCCAGGCAGAGCCATGCTCTCTCAGCTGCCAGCACCACTGGTGCTCCCAGAACCTCCATCTTTTCCTGCACGTGGACACCAGCCTGTGCCAGTGTCCATCAGCTGCCCCAAGTGCAGCGAGTGGCTCCACCCACTGTCACCACCTGCAACTCACCAGCCCCATGCTAGAGCACAAGTAAGAGAAGTTCCAGCTGTGTCACTACCTGGCCTCTGACTTGGGTGCTGCCAGGCAGCCAAGCCTGCAGTTATGCTGTCATTGCATATGGCAGTGCCAGCTACCCAAGGCTGACCCATGAGGGGGAAGGCAGTGAGACTGAGCTCTGCGACCACCTCAAGCACACCAGGTTTTCAAAAAGACCTGCAACATGGCTGGTCAGCAAGGGGCAGACAGTTTGCAGGTAAGGACTAAGTACCCTTCAAGTCTCAGATAAGGGCAATAATCTGGACCAGATGGCATCAAGCCTCCCCAGGATGCAGTGCTGACACCACCAAGATAAATAACAGAAGCTATAATCACTTGTCCTGTGCAGCATGTGGCTGTGGATTTGTTGGCTTTGTCTATAAGAGATCTCAGACTTGCCTTACCTCATCTGTACCTTCTGGAGCAAGAAACTAGGGAGTGGGTAAAGATTATTAGTCTGCTGGACAGAATGATTGGTGCTCCAGTGGGGGCTGTCCCTCATGTCTATCATCCTTTTTGCTGTCATGGTCACAGATATTCCAGTTTATGTAGGCAGAAAGATCCTCACCAAGAGTGAGGGAAGGAAAACCTAAAATACAAGAAGAATTTGGTCATTGCACAGAGTGACTGTTATTGCTGCAGTTAGTTTTGGTTATGGCATCCCCATTATACTGGCTTATGTCCATAGGTTGTGCCCACTCCTCCCTGTTGTGGAGGAGGCTGTGGAACTAGCACAGGCAATGGAAAGAAGGTAAAAATTGAAATTGATGAAGATTATGATGTGATCACTGTGGCAGATGCCTGGTAAGCCCTCAAGAATCCCAACTGTGGGGAAAGCAGCACTGAAGTCTTGACGTGTATGCATATTGAGGACCAGTAGAGCCCTCTAGGGGGATTCAGTATCATGCAGGGCTCTACAGCAAAACTGTCAACTTTGCAGCTTCTCAGGGGCACAATGTGTGGGGCATTCTGTCTAAGGGCAAGGAGAAATACAGCAGGTTAGAAGTGTATGCAGATTTCCCAAAGAACAAGGTCGGTCTTGGTACAGTTAGTGACAGTGGAAATCTACATGATGGCTGGTTCTACAACCAGTCCCTACAATCCACTGGACAGAGTGACAAACAATATAGAAATCCAAATGGACACAGAAGCCAAACAAAGCCACAAACAGCTGATGAGTAGAACCAATAGGGAGGACTTGCCCCATGTTCATGCTGATGACAGAAAATTAAGAAGGAGGTAGAGGCCATGTGGGTGGCAGCAGCAGTGAAGGGGATCCCCCTGCAAACACTAAAGCCATGAATAAAAATACTGCCTGGCCAGCAAACCTTGGAACAGCAGCCCAGCCCAGCATGACAGCATCTACAGTGACCTAGAGAGATCTGATAGGCAGTCATATGGTGTGCCAGACATCAGCTTAGATGAGTGTGGCTCCCCCAGCTCCCACCCTGCCCCTCCACCCCTCAGGCTCAAGGTGCACTGAACCCAAGAGCCCATATAAATTTCTCTTTCCCAGCTGAGGGGAAGAATATTTTGAAGCCAGAGGGTGCAGAAACCAGGTTATGACATGTATTGAATGCTCCTCTTCTCAAAAATACACTTGTTTACCACTAGCATTTCAAACTAAATTTATTTTAAGGGTAAGGGGTATGGTATGTATAATCTTTTTTTTTCTCTGTTATTGTTTTATTTCTTTTTCTGTTGTCTTTTTATTTCTTTTTCTAAATCGATGCAAATGTTCTAAGAAATGATGACTATGCAACTATGTGATGATATTAAGAATTACTGATTGTATATGTAGAATGGAATGATATCTTAATGTTTTGTTTGTTAATTTTTTTTAATTAATAAAAAAAGTTTAAAAAATACACTTGTTGTGAATGCATTGTTTGGAATTTCTTTTTTAAGGGGTGAAAGGGTTGGTATTTTATTTCAAAGAGTCTCTGGTCAACAGCTTTCCCAGGGAAATTCTGAGAAATTTGCCATTTCATACCAGATAAAACATGGAAATTATGCCCCTAGTCTCAACCCTATTATCCACCTCCTCATTTTAGTTTTAATTTATTGGGTAAACTGCAGGTGGTGATCCATGAGGTGTGTCAGAGTATATATATGTTTGCACACATTTTGCATGTATGCTAATGTATTACAGAATAATGCAATTTAATAAAAATATCTCTCATTATTCAACTCATCTCATTTTTCTTGGCTTGGATAGACCTCCAGAGCGAAGTGTTTGCTCCAAACAGAATGCTATGTCTTTGACAGTCTCTACAGCTGAGCTTACCTAATTCCAGGGAGGAAGATTGTTTTAAATTAGACTGCCATGGAGCCATCTATGAAACAATGACAACTTCCAGTCTGCCTGGATGCAAAACTAGATATGGCTTTGGGTCAAACTAAAGAATTACTAGTTGAGTCAGCTATATGGAGAAGCTGGACTTTAACATGAACCTTGATTCCCTTCTAGAAGCAGCTGTGCAGTTTTCCTTTCAAAGTTTAATTTACTCTTTTCTGCATTGTAGTTACTTGTAGTCACAAGCTTCAGAGGAGGGGAGGAGGTGGTAGCTCAGGAAACTCTTCCTGAGAGATATCAATGAATATTACAGGATTATCAATTAGGGAACAAAGGTACTCTTATTGGAGGGAGAAATGTGCTAATTCCGCATAATCATCAAGCAAAAACCTAGGCATTTACTGTGTTCTTAGGTATACCCTCCCATTTCAAAACACTTTTTCAGTTCAAAGAGATTTCTCGGGTTTTTAGTTTTCTCAGAAATTTCTCACTCTAAGTAAGAGAGATTAAGGACACTAACTGAAACTTACAAAGAAAGGATAAGAGAAGATATGTCATCACAATCTCTGAACACATTTGATTTTTTTCCTGATTTTATAAATTTGTCATGAACAAGCCATGTGAGTGCTACTTAGATTTTTTCTCTGTTAGAGTGATGTCCTTAGAACTGAAAACTCATACATAGCATAGCAGGGAAATTAAAAGATTCATGAGACCTGATGCAAGATTCCAAATCTGTTAGTAACTTACTTGGTGACTCTCTGAGTCTGTTTTGCTCTCATACCCTTAATTCCCCCAACTCTCAGACTATATTTGAGGAGCTTCCAGTGCCCACTTTCCTTATCAACTCAGGCTTGGGCACAGAGGAAGACCTGAAAACTTTGTTTACCTGAGGACTAGTTGTCTTTCTGTTTCCTTTCACAGATGTACCTGCTCTGTCTTCCTGGCCTGTGTTTTACAGTGAGAATGATGTGTCTAGACAACCACCAATTGGGAAGAAACATACCTATTGGGCACTGCAGACAGACTTAGTGTTGCCTCTACCTGGGAGAAGAAATGCTGTTAGTGGACTTGGGGTCTCTGGAAAAAATATGTCCTAGAGGGTTTCCTTATGTATAAAAGGGGACCTCCTTGGAGAAAAGAGGCAGACAGTGTGGAGATCTCTGAAATGCAAATTAACTCAAGCCCAGCAGTTCTCCTGAAACCTCATCAAGGAAGCAATTAACTTAGATAAAATCAAAGAAATCTGCTGGAGGAGTAAGAGTTTACAGATTAAACCTCTACCTTTTTATCTAGGCTCCACCACCTGCTATTGTGAGACCTGGGGAACTTACTCTCTGAGTCTGTTTTCACTTAGCCAACATGGGAATAATACACCTGGTTATGGGGTTGTTGAGATTAAGTAAGATGATGGACTGAAAATGTTTTTGGTAATGTCTTTTTTTTTCTACACTTGCCAGAATAAGAAGAAATAATTTAAGGGAGATTCTGGATGTCATCTACAAAAGAAGCCCACATATCAAGACCAGAGCTTATAAAAACTAAGCTTATTCTAACATGTTGCAATACTCCCCTTCTTTCTCAGCCTTCAATAGATGAAATGGTCCATCCCTGCCACTAGTGGAGAAAATTAGTAAAGCATTGGAAACATTTGTTCCCAATTTAGGGAAAGGGAAAGGGAAATCTCTGCACACAGCATTAATTCATTTTGTATATATCTGTTATGTCTCAGGTATGGGATGCAACAATGAGGAAAACACAAAATACTTGTCTACATGAAACAAAATATAATAGGGAGAACAGTAGATATATATAATCTGGATGGGAATAAATGCGCACAAGAAAAGCAGGGGAAGGGAATAAAGATGGTGCTGCGTTAGACAGATGCTGTAGGCCTCAATGATTAAGATATATTTTATTAGAGACCTGAATGAAGAAAGGAAGACAACTATTTGGGTATCTAGGGAAAAATCATGAGATAAGTGGAAACAATAAAGTACAAGGGCCCCTAAGTGAAGCATCCTTGGTGCCTTTTAAAAATGTGCAAAAGAACATAGAGATAGTAAATATCCAGGAACAGTACAGAACAACTGCTGGGGCCACATCAGTGACCAGAAACACAGCATGAACCAGTCTGGAAAAACTGGAACTGCTGAGACCCCACACAGAACTATAAGCTCCCTAAGCCATGGACGCTGGTGCCCCTCTCCCACAGCATGGCATGCTGGTTCTCTGAGTGAGAAGGAAACAGACTTTACTAGCAGCAGGGACTTAGCTCAACCAAGCTCCAATTGCAGAATTAATTAACAAATTCTGACTACTGAACATAGGCCCCCAGCTCAGATAAACCTAGAATAAAGAGCTAAAGGTACTAGGAGTTTTTGCCCCAGCAGAGAGGGGGCAGGGCTGATGGGATAAAAAGGGAGAGAGAGAGAGAGAAGGGAGAGAGGCTTTTTTAGTTGGCCAGCATAAAATACTTGAAAAAGGCTGGAACCTCCAAAATCGGGGCACATAGAACCTGGAGATACACAGAGCACTGTACCAACTTAATCTCTTGATTGATAAATCCGAGGAACAGGGATTCCTCTCTGAAAAGGATTTTTTTCCTTTGTTCTACTAATTAACACCATTAGATAGAACTGCAAGGCCTCTCAGTCTCCAACTGCCCCAGACAAGGATGGAATTAAGTTTGTCTGAGAGACAAAGTGAATAATCAGGTGACAGGAGTTAATTCCCTAAAGGCTGTACCTTCCCCAAGAGAAAGGTGGGGCACAGCTCAACTGGAATCCCTCCTTCAAGGAATTCAGGCCCCAGGGACTGGAAAACTGAAGTAATTAATGCCTACCTACAACCTCAGCTCTGTCTCAGGCATGCCCCTAGCAGGCAGAGTCTGCTGAAGCGAAAGGCACCCCATCACTTTATGCTGGTGGGAAGCCACAGGCAAAAAGCACCATATACTCAACAGGATAAGAAACCTACATAGTCTAGAGACTTGATAGACTGCTGCTGGGTCTCACCCTCAGGAAAAATTGATGCAGGCACCTCTTTCCTCCTGAGAAGAGCCCAGTCCAGTCTGGAAAAAATCTGACTGGGGTCTATAATATTTAAGGAGGCTCAGAAAGAAAAACTGGGCCCATATAGTGAGGACAAAAAACAGAAAAACAAGAAATGAAAAATTCTTATCAGTTAAACAGAACATATGCTATAGATCTAGAATAAGCTGAACTGAATGTCAAAGAACAGATGAAGAACAAAGCCATCCAGTAAGAAAATCCTAGGTAAAGCAGTGAAAACAACCTCTAGAATAAACTAATTAAGGACATCAAAATCCTAGCACCAGTAGGAAAAGTGAAGATATGGCCCAGTCAGAGGAACAAACTAACAATTCAAATGAGATACAGGAGTTGAAACATCTAATTCAGGATGTTCAAATAGACATGGAAAATCTCATCGAAAATCAATTCACAAATTTCATTAGTGGTAAATGAAAGCGAGGGGTAAGGGGTATGGTATGTATAGGTTTTTTTCTCTATTATCATTTTATTTCTTTTTCTGTTGTCTTTTTATTTCTTTTTCTAAATTGATGCAAATGTACTAAGAAATGATGAATGTGCAACTATGTGATGATATTGGGAATTATTGATTGTATATGTAGAATTGAATGATATTTAAATGTTTTGTTTGTTAATTTTTTTAATTAATAAAAAAGTTAAAAAAAATCAAATCACAGGGTTGTGGGAGGATATAAAGAAAGCATTGGGTGAACAAAAAGAAAAAACTGAAAGTTTGAGAAAACAATCAGAATGTATGGGAATGAAAGGTACAATTTCAATCTTCTCAAAGAACCAAATTTTTGTTTTGCTGATTCTTTCTGTTGTTTTATGTTTTTCTCCAGTTCATTTATTTCCACCTTAATCTCTGTTTTTATCTTTTTCTATTTGCATTGGGGTTAGTTTGCAGTTCTCTCTTTAGTTCTTCCAGGTGAGCAGTTAAGTCCTCTATTTTTGCTCATTTTTTCACTTTTAATACATGCATTTAGGGCAATAAGTTGCCCTAAATCTTGGGTCTAAGCAGCATATAGATGGTTCATATTTTTAATTTATTCTGCCAAACTGTATCTTTTAATTGGTTAGTTTAGTCCATTAACATTCAAAGTTATTGCTGTAATAGCAGTTCTTGAATTTACCATCTTATCCTTTAGTTTTTATTTGTCAGATTTCTATATTTCCTCCTCTCTCTCTTTTTATCCTTTATGTTACCTTTAATGATACACTTCAATTATGTGCTCTCCTGTAGACTTCCTCATCTTGTCTGTTTTTCAGCCAACAAAACTACCTTTAGTATGTTTTTTTTTTTGATAGTAACAACACGTTTATATTTTATCATCCAACCAAGTATACAAAACATGAAACACTTCTTAAGGAAAACATCAGGTAATTCTGGGAGTAATAATACAAATACAGCTTTCACCTATAGTAAATTAAACAATTCAATCATTTTGGTCATCATCCCAGTCTTTCTTCCCACTTGGAGGCTTGGGCCCACCAGTTGGTTTTGCCATGATGATCTGATCTACTCTAAGGACAGTGATAGCAGCATTAGTAGCCAGTTTAATAGCCCAGTATTTCCCCAGGTGAGTATCTAGAACACCAGCTTCCAACGTGTCCTTTACAGCAGGAACTTCAGCCTCGATATCTAATCCAACATTTTTATTTCCTTCTTGATGTACTGCATAAAGTTTAGATATTACTTTATTGGCCTTAACACCAGAATTTTCTGCCAGTGCCCGGGGAATAGCTTCAAATGCCTCAGCAAACTTCTTAATAGCGTACTGTTCAAGTCCAGGACATGCCTCTCCATATGATGTGATCTGCTTGGCCAATTCAATTTCTGTTGCCCCACCTCCAGGTACAAGATGTTTATCCCTTGTGAGAACTTTGAAAGTATTAACACCATCATCCACAGCCCTTTCTATATCATCCATCAGATTGTCTGTAGAGCCTCGAAGTACTATAGTAGAAATGGCATCATCTTCCTTTTCATGCTTAAAAACAACCACCTGTGTGTCTCCAACTTCTGAGAGAGAAACACTGTCACAATGGCCCATTTCTTCCAGGATAGGAGGAGTCAATCTAGGAAGAGCTGTAGCACCAACTGTTTTACACAGTCTTCTGAGACCCCACTTTGAGTTCAGCCTCACCAACATGATATTATATTTATTTGCATCATGAAGAGCCATGTCTGCTACTTTGCCACCTGTTACTATGACATTTGCACCGGTATCAGTGATAGTTTTCACTTGTACATCCATGAGATTTTCTTCCCCTTTGCTAAAATCCATCAATTCTTCAGCAGACTTTATCAATACCATTCCCTTAGTTTCTGTTATCATGCCATCAAAAAGACAAGAGTACACTGCTATTTTTGCATCTTTGACAGATGTTACATTGCCTTCAGTTTCTTTCTTAAAAACCATGCCATGTAATACTGAAGAGGAATTGATACCAGAGCCCAGAATTTTGCAAACTCTAATGTTATCAACGTTGAAATGACCGGAATCAGGAAAAATTGATACACATGCCTGAGCAATAAGCTTGGCCAGAAACACTTCATTACCATACTGTTTACTCATTATGGAAGTATGAAGTAGAGATGACACTTCATCAACATCTCGAAGGTTTTTTGCAGAACAACATACCAAATCCGGAAGAATCTCATGTGCTTTTTTGCAGGCTATTTCATAACCTTCTATCACCTCTGAAACTGACAGGCCAATCCTCAAAAGCTCTTCAGCCAATTCCAGAAGAGCTCCAGCAAATACCAGAACAAAATTTGTGCCATCTCCTACCTCTTGCTCTTGCATGTGAGAGGCCATTACGATCATTTTTGCAGCAGGATGCTGCACTTCTAACTCTCTTAAAATAGTTGCTGCATCATTTGTCACAAACAGTATGTTTTGTAGAGCTAGTCTCTTGTTGACATATTCTCTTAGTCTTTGTCTTTGAAGATTTAATCTCTTCCTCATTTCTGAAGGACAGCTTGACTGGATAAAGAATTCTTGGCTGGAAGCCTTTCTCATTCTGGGTCTTAAACATATCATACTACTGCCTTCTTGTGTCCATGGTACCTATTGATTAGTCTGAACTCAGTTTTATGTAGTTTCCCTTGTCTTTAGAGGATCATTTTTCTCTTCCTGCTTGCATGACTTTCTACTCCTCTTCAACATTTGACATACTAATTAGTGTGTGTCTTGGAGTAGGCCTATTTGGGCTTATTCTACTTGGGTTTTATTGGACTTCTTTGCTTTGCATATTTATGTCTTTTGTAAGTGATAGGAAGTTTTCCCCTATTATCTCTTCAACTAATGTTCCTAGCCCTTTGCAATCTCTTCTCCTGGGCACCAGTGATTCTTATGTTTGCATGTTTAACGTTGTCCATCATTTTCCTGATATCCAGTTCCATTTTTAATTTTTCTTCCCATGTATTCCTTTGTGTGCCTGTTTAAATATCTTGTATTCTAGCTCAATTATTCTTTCTTCCACTTCTTCAAATCTGCTGTTATGTGTCTCTACTAATTTTTTAATTTGGTCTACAATGTCTTTTATCTCTGTGAGTTCTGCTGTCTTTCTATTTATCCTTTCAAATTCTTCTTTATGCTCTGCCGATGTCTTCTTGGTATCCTTTATGTCATTATGAACATTCTTGATTGGTTGTTCCAAATTCTGTGCTCCCTCCAGTATTTTAATTTGGTCACCTGGCTGAGCCATATCTGCCTGAATCCTAACATGCTTTGTGATTTTCTGCTGCAGTTGGGGCATTAGATTATCTTGATAAGTTTATTTCACAAGTTGATTTCCTTCACTCATCTAATATTTTATATTTGCTTAGGTTTGCATTGAAGGTCCCATTTTGTGCTTGGATTGCCAGTAATTCCCCTTTTCCTTGAGGGCCTTTTAAAAGCTAAGCAGACACCCCCTTACATGGGACATGGCATTATGGGGTCAAAGTCTCCCTTGGCAAAGTGGGAAATGAATCCGAGGGATGAGCCTGGCAATTGAACAATGGGATTGATACGCCTTCCTGACTAAAAGGTGGAAAAGAATGCAACAAAATAAGGTATTGGTTGCTGATAGAGCTCAAAAAGAGTTAAGAGGCTCTTCTGGAGGCTAAAATTATGCAAGATTCAGCTAGATATTTCTATTTACCATGTTTTGCCAAACCCCAACCAAAACCATTCCTATAAAACCTAAAGAACACCTATGGCTGTCTCTGAGATTCTACTAAAGCACATGCACTATGATTACTTTACAGAAACCTACAACCCCAGATTGGTTGGTAGGCTAGATAAGTCCTGTAACCACAAGGTGACAGCCTCTTTGGAGCATCAACAAGTTCCATCTCCTTATTCCATATTACTGACAGCCCTTTCCACCATGAAAAAGTTACAATGGGTATAGTCCAAATACTCCTAATGATTAGGAGAAATATCAAAGGAGGAGATGGAGTTATAACAGAGAAGATAGGATTTAACAAATGAATATGACTACTGAATCATTATATCAATATTTCTTTTAGTCGCCAATGTTTGGGAGCAGCTAGAAGGAAAAATCTAAAATTGTGATGATCTGTAACCCACACTAAACTCTGAAATCTCTTCTATAACTACTTGTATAATGTACAATGAAATGTACCACTTTTTTGTATATATGCTATATTTCACAATAGAAGAAATATATATTGAAAAAAAACTAGGCAGATAGCCAGTTTGCCAGAGTGCACTTTCTCTTCTGTCCAGAAAATGGTGCTATTACAACACCTGTTCCCCTCAGTCCTGCTTCTCCCCAGCTGTGGTAGTCAACTAAGCAGAGTGGAGACCCAATGTATTCGAGTCAGGGCTGCTATTCTCAGTGTGCACAGAATGCTACCAACCCTTGGGCAATGTATACCTCAGCAGAGTCTCTCTTTATGGGCCTGATGGATCTGGTGGTCTCCATGCTTCTGCTGTGAGGCCAGGTATTTCAGCTGCACATGCCCACAGCCAGCTTGGAAATGCATGGCAGTTGGTTCCAGCATGAGACATGTTCCAGCATAGTCCTGGCATGGGGTGGGGTAACTAGTCATGATAAGGGACATGGAAGCTAGGTGCATTGCCCTGTGGGGTAGTTAGTTGTTCATGGTACCTGGTAGGACAGCTAGTTGTGGCAGTCAGCTGGATGTGCTTCCAAGTTCCTCACAGGAGCTCCCAGCCATAGTGCTGAGAGATCTCCCAAGCTAACTAAGGGGTAGGCTGGAGTGAGGTATGGTCCATTCCTACGGACCCAGACTCCCCCACATGCTGTTGCCTGCCCTCAATGAGGTTATGGATGAACACACTCACCCCTTTTTCTCTATTTCTATTTCTCTGGTTGTTCATCCAGGATCTCCCTATGTAATGTAGAAAACCCTCTCTGATCATTCACACCCTGGAACTGCTGTCCTGATCATTTTTCTGTCCCTTTTCTCATTGTCCAATGCAGCCTGGTTAACTCAGCCTATCCTACTCTACCATCTTCCTGGAATTTGATAGATTCTTATATAAACAGTCAAAAAATGACAGACAATAGGAAAATAATTGATTATCTAATGACTAAATGAAAACTCTACAGCCTTATAATAGTTATGGTATGTCCTAGGTTTGATACATATCTTAGAAGACAGGACATTAACTTGTTGAGATCACTAGCATATGACTGTTGATGAGGAAGAGAAATTTATAAAACATTCATTCGATACCTTTGCCAAATGAAATCCCCCACAAATTAAAATAAGAAATGAAACTTAGGTATAAACATAGTTTTGTTTATAAATCTCAACACACATCAATCTTACTTGAAATTTTATGGTTTTGATGTTTTTTTAAGTGCTTAATAGAAATTCAAACTTCATTTTAAGATCATGGATTTGAGTGTGCACTAACATTGAAATTTCTCAGCATTAATGTTTAATTATCAGACAAGAATCAAGCAAAAAAATACTACTTCAAAGACAGCTTTTATTTGGCTTCCTTGTTTCTTTCCAACACTGATTATTCTAAGATGTTTTATTCTCATACATTACACATAGTTCAAAGGAAGTATGAAAAGATCAGTCAATGCCCCCTTATATTTATTATCTCTGACAGTATCAATGCAGATAATGATTAAAGGCTAGTGTTTGCTAAAGAAATTGAAGAAGAGTGTTCTGTGTAAAATATTAGTTTCAACCCTGTGGCACCAAAAATTTTGATGAAATTTCTTAATCAAACAGTGAAGATAAAAGCTAAAAGAAAATAGTGAAGAAAGAAGCTAATAAGAATGGAAGAAAAATTATTGTCCCTGATAAAGTTTCTTCAAAGTTCCTCTGTCAAGGTTGTTCTGGTGATATCAGAAGGGTAATAAACAACCTCTAGTTTTCTTAGAGTGAACAATTTGTGGTCAAGAAAAAAGGGACTGTCTTCATTAAGATCAGATGCTGCTATGTCAAAATCAAAACAAAAGGAAAAAACTGAGAGGATTTCTGAAAATCAAGAGATCCAAGCTATTGATGGAAAAGATGCTTCTCCTTCCTATTCAGAGCTTTGGGGGAAAATTGTATTGCAAAAAAAATGTATTTTGTAAAAAATTTCATCTCCCTTAACTTGCTTCCCCATTTCTCAATTAAACAAGCAATGGTCAAACTGAGGAAATAGTAGAAATATCACACATGCTAAGAAAGTTATTTCATTTATGTCATCACCAAAATTACATAGTTTTCTTCATGGATCTAGATGACCTCAGGAGAGCCAATGAATTTCTGATGTCTTCAATGGTGACAGGAATATGTGCTCTTTACTCAGAGAGTATAGTTCATCTATAGGTATTAGAGGTGTGATGCATTTCAAAAAGCCTGAGGACTTGTTCATTGTCGAGGAGGATAAAATTTTCAACCCGTGCACAATCCCATTGGTTTCTAATAAGTAAAAAGTATTTGGCGAGGACTTCTGGGCCAAGATGTCAGCTTGACACTGCGCACATTTAAGTTCATCCATCAGAACAACTACTAAATAACCAGACATGGTACAGACAGCTCCTGGGGCCACATCAGTGACCAGACATACAGCGTACCCCAATCTGGACCAGCCAGACTGGCTGCGAGCACCCCCAGAATCATGAGTTCCCCAAGCCATGGTGACCAGCGCCGCTCCCCAACAGGCTGCTTCCCAGAAGGGAAAGGAAAGTGACATTACCAGCAGCAGGGGCTGAGCTCAACCAAACGCCAATTGTGGAATTAATTAACAAATCCTCACTACTAAAAATAAGGCCCCAGCTCAAGTGAACCTGGTCAAAGCAGAGGTTGCTCATTTTTGCCCCAGCGCCAAGGGGGCAGGGTTGACAGAAAAAGGAAAAAAAAAGGAAACAGAGGTTTTTGTGTCTGTGTTTCTACAAAGCTTGACTGCCTTTGGATACAGTGGCAGGGCTCCTCAGGCTGCAACTGCTCCAGGTATAGGCAGAAACAAACTTGTTTGAGGGCTTGTCTGGAGCCTGTGCCTTCCCCAGGGGAGGGGTGAAGCCCAGCTCAGGTGGAATCCCTCTCTCAAGGAATTCAGACCCCAGGGCTTGGTAATTTGAAGCCATTAAAACCAGCCTACAACCTCTCCTCTGTCTCCATCACGCCCCCAGCCAAAATTAAAGGTACCACATCATCTTATGCTGGTGGGACCTGCAGGCAGACAAACACCACATACTGGGCAGGATAAGAAAAACAGAGTCCAGAGACTTCACAGGAAAGTCTTTCAACCTGCTGGGTCTCAACCTCGGGGAAAACCAACGCAGGTGACTCTTTCCTCCTGATAGGAGGCCAGTTTTGTCTGGGAAAATCCAGCTGTGGTCTATAATACCTAAGTAGACCCTCCTAATTTTAGGGGGGAGGGGAAGGCACCATACAAGCAGGGCAAGAAACAAGAAAACAAGAACTGAAAAATTCTCCTCTGTTAAACAAAACTTAAGCTAGAGGTCCAGATAAAGCTGAATTGAATTTCAAAGAACAGATAGACAACAAATTCATCCAGCAAGAAAACCCTAGATAAAAGAAGTGCAAGCAATCTCCAGAGTAAACTACTTAAGGTAATTAAATGCCTAGATGCCAGCAAAAAATAACAAATCACACTAGGAAAATTGAAGATATGGCCCAGTCAAAAGAACAAACCAACAATTCAAATGAGATACA
Organism: Tamandua tetradactyla; assembly: GCF_023851605.1. Classification (NCBI taxonomy): domain Eukaryota; kingdom Metazoa; phylum Chordata; class Mammalia; order Pilosa; family Myrmecophagidae; genus Tamandua; species Tamandua tetradactyla. Next base: position 45,825,507 of record NC_135335.1, on the reverse strand, counting down.
GGAGCTGAAACATTTAATTCAGAATATATGAACAGATATGGAAAACCTCATCAAAAACCAAATCAATGAATTGAGGGAGGATATAAAGAAGGCAAAGAATAACAAAAAGAAGAAATCGAAAGTCTGCAAAAACAAATCATAGAACTTATGGGAATGAAAGGCACAGTTGAAGAGATGAAAAAAACAATGGAAATCTACAATTGTAGATTTGAAGAGACAGAACATAGGATTTCTGAACTGGAGGATGGAACATCTGAAATCCGGCAAGAAAAAGAAAATGTAGGGAAAAAAATTGAAAAATATGAGCAGGGACTCAGGGAACTGAAAGACAATATGAAGCGCACAGATATACGTGTTGTGGGTGCCCCAGATGGAGAAGAGAAAGGAAAAGGAGGACAAAAACCAATGGAGGAAATTATCACTGAAAATTTCCCAGCTCTTATGAAAGACTTAAAATTACAGATCCAAGAAGTGCAGCATACCCCAAAGAGAATAGATCCAAATAGATGTACTCCAAGGCATTTACTAATCAGAATGTCAGAGGTCAAAGAGAATGAGAGAATCTTGAAAGCAACAAGAGAAAAGCAAACCATCACATACAAGGGAAGCCCAATAAGACTATGCATAGATCTCTCAGCAGAAACTATGGAGGCGAGAAGACAGTGGGATGAAATATTTAAATTATTAAAAGAGAAAAACTGCCAACCAAGAATTCTATATCCAGTAAAATTGTCCTTTAAAATGGGGGAGAAATTAAAACATTTTCAGACAAAAAAATAACTGAGAGAATTTGTGACCAACAGACCAGCTCTGCAAGAAATACTAAAGGGAGCACTAGAGACAGATACGAAGACAGAAGAGAGAGGTATGGAGAAGAGTGTAGAAAGGAAGACTATGAGTAAAGGTAAAAAGAAGGAAAATCAGATATGACATATAAAATCCAGAAGGCAAAATAGTAGAAGAAAGTACTACCCGTGCAGTAATAACAGTAAATGTTAATGGATTAAACTCCCCAATCAAAAGACATAGACTGGGAGAATAGATTAAAAAACAAGACCCATCTATATGCTGTCTCTACTCAAAGGACATGAGAGCAAGGACACAAATGGACATTTACACACCAATGTTTACAGCAGCATTATTTACAATTACCAAGAGATGGAAACAGCCAAAATGTCCATCAATGGAAGGGTGGCTAAACAAACTGTGTCATATACAGACGATGGACTATTATGCAGCTGTAAGACAGAATAAAATTATGAAGTATGTAACAACATGGATGGATCTTAAGGACATTATGCTGAGTGAGAATAGCCAAAAACAAAAGGACAAATACTGTATGGTCTCATTGATGTGAACTGACATTAGTGAATAAACTTGGAATATTTCCTTGGTAACAGAGACCATCAAGAGATAGAAATAGGGTAAGATATTGGGTAACTGGAGCTGAAGGGATAGAGACTGTACAACAGCACTGAATATAAAAACTCAGAAATGGACAGCACAATACTACCTAACTGTAGTACAGTTATGTTAAAACACTGAATAAAGCTGAATGTGAGAATGATAGAGGGAGGAGGTCTGGGGGCATAAATGAAGTCACAAAGAAAGATAGATGATGAAATTGAGATGGTATAATCTAGGAATGCCTAGAGTGTATAATGATAATGACCAAATGTACAAATTTAAAAATGTTTTTGTATGAGAAAGAACAAAGGAATGTCATTACTGCATGGTGCTGAAAATAGATGGTAATTAATATTTTAAAATTTCAACTTATGTATGAGACTAAATAAAAAAATGTTTATTTGGTACAAAATTTATATTTTGACTAGTGTATCTCCTAATATAACTTATATAGATACTTGGTTGAACAACATAAGTACATGGAACCTTGGGTAGGACATTAGATTTTATTGGTTTGTCCAGAGTGATGCCCTGATGAATCCCAGAGTGATTTGATCAGTGAGTGGAAAAGTATTTGCAAACTACTCTTCAGGGAATGGTGAGAACGGGGGATAATTCAACCTCCCCAAGTAGAATTATTGATATTCTCACAAGCAGTGTGGACAACCGAAGCTATAGGCTGAGGCCACAGTCTTGGGGTTTGTTCACATGAAATGTAACCCCACACAGGATAGGTCAAGTTTACTTAAAATTAGGCCCAAGAGTCACCCCCAAAAGAACCTCTTTTGTTGCTCAGATATGGCCTCTCTCTCCAGCCAATACAACAAGCAAACTCACCACTCTCCCTCTGTCTATGTGGGACATGACTCTCAGGGGTGTGGACCTTCCTGGCAACGTGGGACAGAAATCATAGAATGAGCTGAGACTCAGCATCAAGGGATTGAGAAAAACCCTAGAATGAACTGAGATCCAGCATCAAGGGATTGAGAAAACGTTCTCAACCAAAAGGGGGAAGAGTGAAATGAGACAAAGTGTCAATGACTGTGAGATTCCAGAGTTAAGAGGTTATCCTGGAGGTTATTCTTACACCTTAAGTAGATATCACCTTGTTAGTCAAGATGTAATGGAGAGGCTAGAGGGAACTGCCTGAAAATGTAGAGCTATGTTCCAGTAGCCATGTTTCTTGATGATGATTGTATGATGATATAGCTTTCACAATGTGACTGTGTGATTGTGAAAACCTTGTGTCTGATGCTCCTTTTATCTACCATGTCAACAGATGAGTAGAACATACGGAACAAAAATAAATAATAGGGGAAACAAATGTTAAAATAAATTCAGTTTGAAATGCTAGTGATCAATGAAAGGGAGGGATAAGGGGTGTGGTATGTAAAAATTTTTTTTCTTTTTCTGTTTTCATTTTATTTTTCTGTTGTCTTTTTCTTTTTCTGAATTGATGCAAATGTTCTAAGCAATGATCATGATGATGAATATGCAACTATGTGATGATATTGTGAATTACTGATCATATATGTAGAACGGAGTGAGCCTATATTAAAGATGTTTGCGTTTCTTTCTTGTAATTTTTTTAATTAATAAAAGATTACAAAAAAAGTATTTTCAGAATTGCTGGCAGCAATTCTGATTTCTGATTTCCAATAAAAAATCAAGCTCAGATTTCTTTTATCTAAGATATTGGAAGGTTTCCTCTGAAGCAACCCTTTGGAAAATTGAAAATGAAAGGCCTGACTGACAAGGAACCTGCAGTGATAGACCTTGACAGTGAAGATGAAGCCCAGCTGAATGGAGGGCAGCCTGCAGAAGAAGATCCAGATGAACCCATTCAGGCCATTCAACCCAAAGCCTGGTCTCTGACTCAGAATAGTGACAGTGAACTGGCCTTCTAGCCAGCTTCAGCCCTTTTTAGCCCAAAGAGACATGGAAGAAGAAGACATAGTAATAGATGACTATGAGAGTGATGAGACATAGAAACCAGTCTGCGAATCAGATTGCTACTTGACATATTTTACTTTTTATACAGTGGTACATGAAAAAATTAAACACTTTCCAGGTGAATTACAAATCATTAATTCTTCATTCTTGTAGTATTTCATCACAAGGATTTGACTCCTCTGCTATCTTGAAGAAAATGCAAGATCAAGACTCTAAGTATCTCTCAGTGTTTTTCTCTAGAATTTATTTAGTTTTGAGAGTGGTGTACAGGGAGGACATCAGTCTGTATGAAGTATGTTTGACTGTTATGGCAAATATAAGAAAATATGAAGGAATAATTCATAATATGAAAACTTTATCTGGATGTTGAAAACAAAAATTAATAAAACAGCTCAGGCTGCAATTATGAGTTTAAATAAACTTTGTGCCTCATTTACAGCTTCTCTATGGTCTCTATCTTCTGAGATAACCATTTATGTGTTGTACAGTGGGATATTTTAGATACTGGTTGATGACATTTGCAGAATTTATATCAAAATTAAACTACTGAGTTAAAATACATCTAACAGTGAGGAAAATGAAAAGCCTAGAGAAGAAAGGTCTTTTCCCCATTCATTCTCTGTTCTCTCAGCACAAATTCAAAGCAAAATTTAAAAAAAAAATAATAAAGCCCAAGTTCTAGTTCAACTTTGCGTTTTGGGGCAATGGGCTGGAGAATGATCACAGATCAGACTGCATTTTCAGAACCCCTGAGGTGTGTATTCAAAAAAAAAAAGAGAAGATTCCCTGGTGATAATGATGAACCATAGCCTAAGTGCCCAGTTATAAGTGGATTTCGTATTTGTGGCTCTTTTTGCCACAAACCTTGTGCATCCTTCATCAAAACACCACCCATCTCCTAGGAGCGTTCTTATACTCCTCTAACTCGGGTGGTCTTGTCATGCTGTTTCAAATCTTCCGTCCACAGCAGAGAGTCTGAGGCCAGAGTCCCGGACTTATAGAATGAGGACCTGCGGCCCGCCCCCGCCCCTGCGCTCACACGGCCCCAGGGGCACTAGCCGCCGGCCAGGAAGGGGGTCGTCTCCCTATCTGTTTCTGCTCGTCGCTCAGCCAGTTGATCGCATCGTCCACGGGCAACAGCGAATGGATCCGCTGGGAAACTAGGCCTGCGAGCGGCCAAACTGATGCCCGCAGACTCCAGTTTACCATACACCGCCGCCGCAGCAAACGAGCCGCGATCGCCATCTCTGACCTGCCTCAAGAACCCGAGCAACTACTGAGGCAGGCCTCACTCGGCCCCACCAATCCCGAGCTTCACAACGCGGCCCAATCGGTGAGGCGGCGGGTCTCCAACAGTCTATCACCGCTCGGCTGCTGGCTGGAGAGCCGGGCTGCCCTCCGGCACAAGCGAGCCACTCCCTAGTGGCCTCAAAGCCAGTGGCTTACTCACATCTTCTTTGCTGCTGGGAGGATGTGGCAGCTGGGACCTCGTGGTCTGCTGACTGCAGGTCTTAGTTTAAGTAAGGGCGAGGGAGTGTTTTTCCGATGCGTTCAAATAGCAGAAGTCTGTCTCCATGGGAAAAAAAGTATTAAAACAGCAAAGGGAGAACTCCCCAAATACCCAGTACGTGTGAATAAATGGGATGGCTAAGATTGGGAAAATAGTGCTCTAGTGTGCACATTGATCATAACTCACTAATATTTGCTTTATTATACAATTGAGCGTGCTGATGTCAATTCATGTTTCATCACGAAGTTGTTCAGGAGTTGTTTTCCAAATTAATGTACAATAAGAACAGTGGTTAGGACTTTTAAAACACTGGGGTGAGGACAGGGAAATAGGAAAGGACGAGTGGTGGTGTGAGGGGAAAGAAGAGAGCTGGCGGAATTCGGCCTCTATTTCCCTTCCTCATTTGTACTATTTTACCTTCTCTTCATGAACCTTCATCCCAGGTGATTTAGCTCCCCGCCTGTGAACAGGGTTGGAGAATTGCAGTCCTGTGACAGAGCTGTGGGACTTTGGGCAATTTTATTGGATTTTTTAGTCTCTATTTTATCATCTTTACCATGGTCATAAAAGTGGAGTCATACAGTGTCTATCTTTTTGTGTCTGGCTTATTTCACTCAGCATTATGTCCTCAAGGCTCATCTATCTTTTCATGTGCTTCAGGATGACATTTCGTCTTACTGCTACATAAATCCCATCGTATGTATATACCACATTTTGTTAATCCTCTCACCTGTTGATGGGCATTTGTATTGTTTCCATCTTTTGGTGATTGTGAATGCTGCTGCTATGAAGATTGGTGTGCAAATCTCTGTTTATTTCACTGCTTTCTGCTCTTCTGCGTATATATCAAGTAGTGCTATCGCCCAGTCACAGGGCAACTTGATATTTAGCTTCCTAAGGAACTGCTAAACTGTCTTCCACAGTGACTGTAACAGATACATTCCCACCAACAGTGCAAAAGTGTAACAATTTCTCCACACCCTCTCCAATATTTCTACTTTCCTGTTTGTTTAATAGCAGCCATCCTTGTAGGTGTGAGGTGGTATTTCATTGTAGTCTTGATCTGCTCTTCCCTTATAGCTAATGAATATGTGCATCACTTCATGTGCTTTTGAGCCGTCTGTATTTGCTCTTCAGAAAAATGCGTCTTCATATCTTTAGCCCATTTTATAATTGGGTTGTTTATTCTTTTGTTGTTGAGTTGTATGATTACTTTATGTACACGGGATATCAAGCCTTTATTAGATATATCTGATATGTGGTTTACAAATATTTTCTCCCATTGAGTTGGCTACCTCTTACCTTTTTGACAAAATCTATTGAGGTGAAGGAGGTGATTTTGAGGAGTCCCCATTTATCTATTTTTTTCTTTTGTTGCTTCTGCTTTGAGTGTAAAGTTTAGGAAGCTACCTCCTATTACTAGGTCTTGAAGATGTTTTCCTACATTTTTTTTAGAAGGTTTTTGGTGCTAATTCTTATATTTAGGGGTTTGATTCACTTAGAGTTAATTTTTGTATAGGGTAAAACGTAAGGATCCTCTTTCATTCTTTTGGCTATTGGTATCTAGTTCTTCCATGCCCATTTATTGAAAAGACTATTTTGTCCCATTTCAGAGGATTTGAGGGCCTTGTCAAAAATCAGTTGACCATAGATTTGGTGGTCTATTTCTGCACTCTTGATTTAATTCCACTGGTCAATAATTCTATTTTTGTGCCAGTACCATGCTGTTTTGACCACTGTGGCTTTATATTAAGTTTTAAAGTCAGGAAGGTTAATCCTCCCATTTCTCTCTTCTTTTTTAGGATGCTTTTAGCTATTTGGGGTCTCCAGATGAATTTCATAACTACCTTTTCCAATCATCACACTGGGTTTTTGGAGTTTTGATACGTACTGCATTGAATCTTTAGATCAATTTGGGTAAAATTGACATCTTAACTATATTTAACCTTCCTATCCATAGACAGGGAATGCCTTTCCACCTATTTAGATCTTTTTAAAATTTCTTCTAACAATATTATATAGTTTTCTGTGTACAAATACTTTACATCCCTGGTTAAGTTCATTCCTAGGTACTTGATTGTTTTAGTTGCTATTTTGAATAGAATTTTTCCTTAACTGATTCCTCAGTTAGGACCATTGCTCATGTATAGAAATATTACTATTTTGCACATTGATTTTATATCCTGCAACCTTACTGAATTTATTATCTCGAGTAACTTTGCTATAGATTTCTCAGGATTTTCCAATATAGTATCGTGTCATTTGCAAATAATGAGTTTTACATCTTCCTTTCCAATTTGCATGCCTTTTATTTCTTTTTCCTGCCTAATTTCTCTACCTAGAATTTCTAGTACAATATTGAATAACAGTGGTGACAGAGGGCATCCTTGTCTCACTCCTGATCTTAGGGGGAAAGCTGTCAGTCTCTCTCCATTGAGGACAATGATGGCTGTTGATTCTTCATATATTCCCTTTATCATATTGAGGAAGTTACCTTTGATTCCTATCTTTTGAAGTACTTTTATCAGAAAAAGATGTTGATATTTGTCAAATGCTTTTTCAGCATCAATAGAGATAAGCATGTGATTTTTCCCTTTTGATCTGTAAATATGCTGCATTGCATTAATTGATTTTCTTGTGTTGAGCCATCCTTGCATAACTGGTATAAACCTCACTTGGTCATGGTGTATAATTCTTTTAATGTGTTGTTGGATTTGATTTGCTAGTATTTTGTTGAGAATTTTTGCATCTATGTTCATTAGGGATATTGATCTATAGTTTTCCCTTCTTATAGCATCTTTACCTGGTTTTGGCATTAAAATGATGTTAACTTCGTAAAATGAGTTAGGTAGTGTTCCTTTTCCCTTAAATGTTTTGGAAAAATTTTTTGGAAAAGTTTGAACAGGATTGGTGTTAGTTCTTTTCTAATGTTTGATAAAATTCCCCTGTGAAGCCATCTGTTCTTGGGATTTTCTTTGTAGGAAGATTCTACTTGTGATTGGTTTGTTGAGATCTTGTATTTCTTCCTGAGTCAGTGTAACTTCTTTTTTGATTTCCAAGAATTTGTCCATTTCATCTAAGTTGTCTAGTTTGTTAGTATATACTTGATTTCTTTTATTTCTTCAGTGTCTGTGGTAACATACTCCTTCTCATTTCTGATTTTGTTTTTTTGCATCCTCTCTCCTTTTTTCTTTGTTAGCCTTGCTAGGGTTTCTATTGTTCTTTTGTTCTACCATTCATTTAACTCTGCTTTAAATCTTTGCTATTTGTCTTCTTCTATTTGCTTTGGGGTTATTTGCTGTTCTTTCTCAAGTTCCTTCAGGTAAGTCTTCAATTTTTGCTTTCTTATTTTTTAATACAGGCATTTGAGGCAATAAATTTCCCTCTCAGCACAGCCTTTGCCACATCCCATAAGTTCTGATATGTTGTATTCTCATTTTAATTCATTCCATGTAGCTACTGATTTCTCTAGCAATTTCTTCTTTGACCCATTGGTTGCTTCAGTGTATGTTATTTAATCTCCATATATTTGTGAATGTTCTCATTCTTTGGTGGTTATTGATATCAAGCTTCATTCCATTGTGATCAAAGAAAGTGCTCTGAATAATTTCCATGTTTTTAAATTTACAAAGACCTGTTTTGTGACTCAGCATATGATCTATCCTGGAGAATGTTCCTTGAGTACTAGAGAAGAATGTTTATTCTCGTGTTTGGGAGTATAATGACCTATACATATCTGTTAGGTCTAATTCACTTATCAGGTTAACTTCTATTTCCTTGTGCTCTTCTGTCTGGCTGTTCTATCTATAGAGAAGAGTGGTGTATTGCAGTCTCCTTCTATTGTTGTTGAAGCATCTATTGCTCCCTTCAGTTTTGCCAATGTTTGTCTTATGTACTTTGGAACTCCTTGATTGGGAGCATAAACATTTATTATTGTTATTTCTTCTTGGTGAATTGTCCCTTTTTGTTAATACATAGTGTCCTTCTTTGTCTCTTAGGATGTCTTTACATTTAAAGTCTATTTTATCTGATATTAGTGTAGCTACTCCTGCTTTCTTTTGGCTACAACTTGGGTGGAATATCTTTTTCCATCCATTCATTTTCAATGCATTTGTATCCTTGTGTTTAAGATAAGTCTCTTGTAAGCAGCATACAGCTGGATTATATTTCTTAATTCATTCTGCCAATCTTTATCTTTTAATTGGTAAGTTTAGTCCATTAACGTTCAAAGTTATTACTGAAACAGCATTTCTTGAATCCACTATATTATCTTTTGGATTTTATTCATCAGATCTATATATTATTTTCCCTCTTTCTCTTTTTTATCCTTTAATTTACACTTACTTCAATTCTGTGCCCTCCTGCACATTACCCTCCTGTCCGCGACTTCTCGCTCAGCGTCAAGCCCCCGGCCGGCGGGTGAGACAATGAGGAGAGACAGAGAGACGCAGACAAATCCGCGCTGGTGAGAAACACAGATCCAAGACACGTAGCAGTTGTAAGCACAGACCTTTACTGGAGTTAAGCTTGCATTCTCTGTTACAGGTTCCGCGCGGGCGAAATATCCCGCGGGGGGACAACCTCTATGCGGCCGTCAGGCACGGCTCCTTGTGGGTCGTCTCCACCCACCCCGTCCGGGTAACCTCTTATATACTGTGCCCAAACCCAATAGGTTAGTGCCACGTATACAGAGGTGATTGGAAGATAGGGTTGGTGGGCGTGTGCGTCATTTGCGGAAGCAGGATGTGAGCGCCATCTTGGCTCACTCGATGGGCGGGGGGAACTCTAGAGCAGGCTGCAGCGTGTCCACTAGGCCAAACCCGGAAAGCGGCTCTCTACATCTCCCCCTTTTTGTTTTTATAAGAGGCATGGTCCGTAGACCGTATTCTTGTACCCAGTGTCTCTATTGATGATGGTGCTCCCGTGGGCCTGAGTGGCTCACAACATAGTTTGGTGCTTTGGGGAGTCTGGACTAGGCTCGCGTCATCACACGACGGAGCCTCTGGCACCGACCAGAATGCTCACCTCATATAGAGACCGGAGAGTCCGTGAACTGGATACCACGTGACTCCTCCCTGCAGTGCTTCGCCTCGCAACTGGGTCAAGCGGGGATTATGAGAGCGACAGCCAGGGCATAGGAAACGCTGCGGAGGCCTCGGTGCAATGGCTAGAGCCAAGCCCAGTCTGGCCAGGACTGCGGCCGCAGCTCCACCGTCGAGGCGGCTAGGCGCGCAAAATTAACAGCCTCTGGTGCCTAGCTAAACACGGGTAGTGGCCAGGGAGCCTGCAACAAACCTTGCTGACAAGAGCTTTGCCCCAGGTGATTCAGACGGGCTATCTATCGAGGAGGGACGCACACCCACATTTGACTGGGAAGACATAGCTAACATGGTAGAAACACGTAGTTGCTGCTGTGTCTGGAACAAGCGTTCTAACAAACATTTAACAGTGACTAAGCCCACTAATAGTCCCACTGCCACGAGAATCCAAGTAGTCAAATTGGGCCAAGAGAACCATGAGGTGACTCGGTTCCACAGACTTTGTACAGTCTCGCCCAGTTTGGAAAGGTCGAAGGCAACGGGGGTTATTAAAACTGGTCCCCCTTCTAAACAATCGAAGGGTGACCGGCGCTTTCGTTGCTATCTCGTCAGTCGCCGCCGTCATCAGCAGAGTTGGAGGCCTGATCTGATGGTTCAGGTTGAAGGCTTGTTGGTTTTTTAGGCAACAGCTCCGTGGCCTCCTCGGGCGATGTCACGGTTCTCACCAGTCTTTCCGGAACCCACACTGGTTGACGTCCTGGCTCCTGGGGAAAAACACAAACAGAGCCTCTGGCCCAGCTGAGCACTGGGTCAGGGCCTTGCCATTGTCCTGACAGGACATCCTTCCAACGGACTAGACCTCTATGTGGAGGACTCGGAGTGGTGTGCTGTAGGGCAGGTGTCATTCCTTGTGCATTTTCATTCAAAAAATTATACGTAAACAAGGCTATGGACAGTTGAGCCTTCTGGGACAGGCCGTGGCCTATCCCCCCTTTTTGTTTTCTAAGCAAATCTTTGAGTGACCTGTGTGCTCTCTCAATGATCCCTTGCCCCTGAGGGTTATAAGGGATGCCATGCTTTAATTGGACTTCCATATTTGCACAAAATCTTTGGAAGGCTTTGCTGGTGTAAGCAGGTCCGTTATCTGTTTTTAATATTTTCGGCTTACCCCAAGCTGCCCAAGCGGCAAGGCAGTGTGCAATTACTTGGTGGACTCTTTCTCCTGATTCGGCAGAGGCAAATAAAACTTGAGAACAAGTATCCACTGACACATGCAGGTATTTAACTTTACCATAGACTCCATGCAATTATTAATGGCTCTTAAATCATGTAACAATCTCCATCTGCCTGATTTTTTTTTTTTTTATGACGAATATGGGTGTGTTCCAAGGCGATGTGGAGGGAATGATATGGCTCTCTTTTAGCTGTATAGACACTAGAGTATGCAATGCTGACAGCTTTTCTTTTGGTAAGGGCCACTGAGGCACCCACACCGGGGTACTGGTCTTCCACTTTAGTTTTATAGGTGTGGGTGGGAGTCTCCCCTCAGTGGCCCCTAGGAAAAACCCAGGCCTCGTCTGTCAGAATTGGAGACAGCTTGTATAGGCCTTGCGCGCCTGTGCAATGAGGCTCCTAAGCCTTTGCCGGGGACATATCCCATTCCTTTTAACAAGCGCTTAGAAGTTGGAGAACAGCCACTGTAATTACCTGATTCGGCCACCAGAGGGAGCCCGTGGTGAGGGTTTTTGGCGAGATCACCAAAACCATTCACCGGAAACTGTTGCATCCCCGGGGGCGCAGCAGCAGACGCCGGCGGGGCGGAAGGTCGCGTGGGTGAGATAGGAGGCCCCTCCCAATCGATCAACGGAGGCGCGTCTGCCCCATTGGTCTCATCGCCATCTGACTCTGAGTCAGAGCTGTCTGAACTGGCGTTTGACTCCGGCGGCTTGCCCTTACAGGAGCCGTCCGCAGACGAAGCTGACTGAGTTTCTTGGAGCGCGCGCCGTGCCTGTAGCAGGGCGGGAGACGGACTGAGGCCTGAAGTAGACTCTGCCTCAGGGCAAGCACGGACGGTTTCCCAGATAGGGACCGGGATCGGGTCCATACAAAGGCCCGTCCGGCGCGCCCGTTCTATGTCATTACCAAGTTTTAACCAAGAAGGCAGACTGAGGCTACCGGAATGGGCGAACCAAAGGGCAAAGGTAACAACATCTTCAAGGAACCGCAGGAGGGAACTCTTCTTAACTGAGATGCCCCGCTGCTTCAAAAGGGTTTTTAAAGGGGGTAATAAAGGTGAACTTCCTGGGGCGGGCCGCGGTGGCTCAGCGGGCAAAGTGCTTGCCTGCTATGCCGGAGGACCTCGGTTCGATTCCCGGCCCCAGCCCATGTAACGAAAACGGAGAAACAAAATACAATAAAACAAGAAAATGTTTAAAAAGATGTTTCCCTTTCTTCCTCTCTTCCTTCCTTCTATCCTTCCTTCCTTCTCTCTGTCTTTAAAAAAAAAAAAAAAAAAAAAAAAAGGTGAACTTCCTGACTGCCCCATGCTTGCAGTCGGCACTGTACTTTAACCAATCGGGGAGCTCTCCCGATTCACTGGGGCTACCTGAACGCCCACAGCCCTTAACTCTCACGTAATAGGAAGCACTTACCTTCCCACGGTGATCAGGCGTGGAAAGTCCGCTGCGAACTCAAGAAGCACGTCCTCACCAGCTCGGGGAAAGGCAGCAGAAGGGTCCCCGTACGGGCCACCACTTGTCCGCGACTTCTCGCTCAGCGTCAAGCCCCCGGCCGGCGGGTGAGACAATGAGGAGAGACAGAGAGACGCAGACAAATCCGCGCTGGTGAGAAACACAGATCCAAGACACGTAGCAGTTGTAAGCACAGACCTTTACTGGAGTTAAGCTTGCATTCTCTGTTACAGGTTCCGCGCGGGCGAAATATCCCGCGGGGGGACAACCTCTATGCGGCCGTCAGGCACGGCTCCTTGTGGGTCGTCTCCACCCACCCCGTCCGGGTAACCTCTTATATACTGTGCCCAAACCCAATAGGTTAGTGCCACGTATACAGAGGTGATTGGAAGATAGGGTTGGTGGGCGTGTGCGTCATTTGCGGAAGCAGGATGTGAGCGCCATCTTGGCTCACTCGATGGGCGGGGGGAACTCTAGAGCAGGCTGCAGCGTGTCCACTAGGCCAAACCCGGAAAGCGGCTCTCTACACCCTCCCTGGTATTTTTTGTTTTCACCTGGGAGAACTCCCTTTAGTATTTCTTGTAAGGCCAGTCTCTTGTTGACAAATTGTTTCAGGATTTGTTTGTCTGTGAAAATTTTTATCTCTCCCTCAGTTTCAAAGGACCATTTGACTGAGCAGAATTCTTGACTGGAAGTCTTTCTCTTTCAGGATCACACCACTGCCTTCTAGCTTCCATAGTGCCAGCTGAGTACTCTGAACACAATCTTATGTAGTTAACCTTGTATGTAATAGATTGTTTTTCTCTTGCCACTGTCAGGATTTTCTGCTTCTCTTCAACTTTTGACAGACTGATTAATATATGTCTTGGGGAAGGCCTATTTGGATTTATTCTATTTGGAGTTCATTGAACTTCTTTGACTTGTATATTTCTGTCCTTTGTAAGGGTTAGGAAGTTTTCCTCCATTATATCCTCAAGTAATCTTCCTAGATGACTTTTCTCTTCTTCTGGGACACCAAAGATTTTATATTTTTGTGCTTTGTTTTGTCCATCATTTCCCTGAAATCCAATTAAATTTTTTTCATCTTTTTTTGCCATTTGTTGTTTTGACTGTTTGGAATCAGCTATCCTGTCCTCTAGTTTGCTTATTCTTTCTTCTGCCTCTTCACATCTGCTGTTATGCGTCTCTAGTATGTTTTTTGTTTGTTCTACAGCATCTTTAATCTCTGTGATATCTGCTATTTTCCTATTTATTCTTTCAGATTCCTCTTTATGCTCTTCTAGTGTCTTCTTGATCTTCTTTATTTCATTGGCCATCTAATTTATTTTATTTGGTAGAGTTATATGAACATCTTTGACTAGTTGTTCCAACATGTGTGTCTCCTCTGGTATCTTAATTTGGTCATTAGGATGGACTATATCTGTCTGTATCATGATATGCTTAGTGAGCTTCTGCCCTCTTCCCAGAATGTAAATTTCTTGATTGGTTTACTTTGGAAGTTGATTTCCTCCAGTAGTCTAAAGCTTTGTATTTGCGGGATGGATATGGGGCAGGATGCGAGTGTGGGGTGGGGCACAACAGTGCAGTGGTGTGTTGCAGTACAGGTATAGGTGAAGATTGGAATATGCTACACTGGTACCCATGGGCATGGGTGCCCAGTGGCGGGCAGGATGTGGCTATGCACAGAGGTCATGGTAGAGGGTTGGCTTTGTGCCTGCATGGGCTGGGGACAGTTGTGGCTCAGCTGGGGGACATGACTGGGGTCCCTGCACATGCACAAATCTGGGAGGGCTGTAAACTGATATATACATGTGCAGAGCTCAGACAGGGTGGGGTTGCATGACTGTTTGGGCTGAAGGCAGTGTAACCTGTGTATGGAGGTAAGTCCCCTGCAGCTTTGTTGCACTGGCAACCACCTGCAGGATGCATGGACGGGGAAGTAGAGCTCAGGAGGGGTGGGGCAAGACTGTACTTTTGCAGAGAGGTTAGCTGGGCTGGGACAGGCATGCACGCTTTTGGGCTGAGGGTGTGGGGTGGGTACATTCACGGGGGGTTGGTGGGGTGGGGACACTTGGAGCACAGGGAGGGGGGTCAGTTGACAAGGTTCAGGTGTGTGGGGTGTGGGGCAGATCACAGGCCTGCACTGGTTAGGGTAGCACATTCAACATTCAAGGAACATGGCTTGGCCCGGTTCCTAGTCCCTGTCTCCATGTCCAAGCACTCATGAGGGCTCCAGGCTTCAATGTTAGGCTATTTGCACAAGCCAGATGGTCTCCAATTCTCTCATTCTCAGTTCCTCAGCTTTTGCAACCAGGGCCTCCCTATGTGGTGCAGAAGACTCTCCCAGGTCACTTACACATTGGAATCGCCATCTCAGTTGCCCTCCCATCCCTTCTCTAGCTGTTCCTTGGAGCAGGGGTGAACTCGACCTGCACTATTCCACCATCTTCCCAGAACTGGGACTATAATTCTTGATCGGTAGGAATAAGATACTGAAGATAGACCACTACCCCTTAAAATAAGTGTGTAAACTCTCTTAGGGGGGAGTTGAGGCAAATGAGATGCAGACAAAACATCGTGCAGCCCTTCCAGTGCCTTTGGATCCAGCATGGAGTGGTGGTGGGGCCTCTGGTGAGAATAGTCAGGTTCCTGAAACCTGAAGCTGTTGAGTAAAACAGGATACATTGTTCAACCACAGGGCATGGTCTAATCACAATAATCCATTTACAATTCTTAATTTGAATGTCTAGATAGTCTATCACAATAGCATACTTACAACCCTTAATATACATGTTTACTAATCAATCACAAGAATGTATAGACAAACAATGCCAGTAGCCTACTTGCAACCGTTAAACTGAATGCTCACTAACCAATCACAATGTACCAATAGCTCAAACCCACCTAACTTTGTTTGATGTGATAAAGACATGTGCCAAACAACCTGCAAACACCTCTCCTTTGAGCATATCCACGCTCACCCCCTTGAGCCTGTACTTTCTTTTTAATAAACTTTTCTCTCTTGCTTATACCTGCTTGTCTCATCATTGTATTTCTTCTTGCAACAACACATCAAATCTGTATAGAAGCTATGGCAACATTAAAGACTTGTTATGTACCAAGTTCCTAACTTGATTCCTGAATAAACATTTGTACATTGTCATAATTTTCATCTTCACGTTAAAATTTCACTTTACTTTATCATATCCTTGAATGATTACCACTTAGTAAGAACTTACAACTTTTAAATATTTCTAACTTCCAGCTCTTCTGTAGGTACCTGTATGAGACTACAGAAATAGTAGCAATGTAATTATTTAAATGGGCATAAGTAGATCCTCTTATGTATTAAGGAATGATTTTAGAGTAGACTCAGAATCACTTGAATGTGTGACCAGCACACATTCACATAAAATACAATAAAATACAATGTGTACAACCTTACATTGTTAGCCATAAATGGTGACCCTGGAATAGACCCTAGAATTGATATAGACACTTTACTGGAAAAAGTGACTTTTTCACTCTTATATAACTATGATAACATAGATGCAAACAATCTTTTGCTAAATATAATGATGAAGCTTTAATTTTCTTGAGACCTAAATGGGTTGCTTTTGTTTGATAGTAGTCAGTTCTCTCAAACTGGAATAAGCTTTAAGAGGCTAGAAGTTATATTACATAAAAGTTAAAATATTTTGATATTTTGAGAGTAGATTTAAGTAGCTTATCAAGCACCATGTTTGTGATAACAATTTGTTTTAAATTAATGATTAATTCTTTCCACTATGCTGACATTTTGAAATCATTACTTAAGTCAATTTGTCTGTGGCTGAATTTAAAGACATAATTTTAAAAAACAAAAAATGATTAACTTCATAAAATTAAATAAACTCGCATTAGCACTTTTTCTTTTATATGGTATTAATTTTAATTTCATATACAATAATTTCATAGTGAATGTTATTTCTAATTTTATCACAGAAAATTTAGAAAACATAAAAATAATAAAGATGTTTTAAACAAATATATCATTCAATCTACCAACTAAAGATAGTTATGCCCCTATTTTAATTTTCTTAGTGTTAATTTACACCTAAATATTTATATTTATAGTCATTGCTTGACTGCCTACTTTTGCTTTGAAAGTTTTTCATGCCAAGTCTCTCATATCATTAAAACCTAACTTAAAAAAACAACAACCCCCTAACTTATAGTATCTGTGTACTGTCTTTTAAATAAAATGCCTTGTTTACTTAAGCAATAAATTGTTAACAGAATAAGTGGACATTTTTTTTCTTCCTTTACTTTATAAATACAAATCTGAAAGGCATCTTTATAATTTCTGAGTACATTTCTAATTTCCTAAGGAAGTATTTTGAAAATGTGGTTATTGTGTCAAATGGCATGAATGTTTTATAAGGTTTAATTCATTGACGAATTGCCCTCCAGACAGAATGAAAATATTCTGCATCAACAACCAATGTATGAGAATATCTAATTATATTAGGATATCCATTTCTTTTTGCATTTTCACTGAGATGTTCAATTTACTCAATTTTTGGCAATCTGAAGTGTAAAAAAATCATTATGATTTTATTTGAATTATTTTGATAGAAAGTTTCTCACAGTGAACTGTGAATAACATTTTTAGGTGAAAATTTCTTGATTTTACATTGAGAGTGTCAACATTTTACTCATTCTTAAGAAACGTTTACAGGGTAGATGTTTAGAAGATATTAGTATGTGTTAAACTACAAGCAACAAAAGACCCAAATTAGACTGGTTTAAGTAATAATGAGGATTTGAGGAATCCTATAATCATAAAAGAGCAGAGGTGAAACAGGTTTGTCTTGGTTCTGTCAAGTTCCTGCACTTAATTCCTTAAGATTCTAAGGATCTGTCTTTCTCTTCATGCTCCAACTTCTTTATCAAGCCAGTAGACGTTCTAAAGCTTCTATCCATTCACAGCTGCCATTTCCAAATAACTGTCAAAAGGACTTTTTACATTTACTCCGTTTATTCGTTTTCTGCTAGAGTCTTAATCTATTCTTTTTTATCCTGCAAGTTTCAAAAAACTGCCTATCAAGTTATATGTAGATCTTGAAATTGAATTAATAATTTGTGTGGGACTTATTGAAACCCTGAATGTACATGTTTTTTTTTACTTCAGGAAAATTTATCTCCATAATCACTTCTGCAGTTGCTTCTGCTAAATTCATTTAGTTTTATCATTCTCTAAAACACTAAACTATTTATATGATGGTTCTCCACTATGTTTTTTTGTATAGAATTGTCCAGGATAATTTTGCCTCCTTTGTTTTCCATTTAGTAATTCAATTTTCTGTACTATTTTTACTTTTTTTTCTAAGGTATCTTTAAAATTCTGCAACTGCATTTAAAACTTGCATTATTTTTCCCATCTCCTTATTCAGTGTACTTAATCAATTCACTTTAAATTTAAGAATATTTTAATTATACCTGTTTCAATAGATGCCATGGTTTCTTAACTTTTTTGTAGTTAATACAAAGCAAGTTTTTTCTAAAAGTTTATGTGTTTATCATCTTTCCCCTTCTGAAGGTTTTGCTCTCTTTTATTATGAGGACACTATTTTTATGGAAATTGGAAAACTTAAAACGTAAAAAGAACAGCATAATAAACCCCCTTTTTCTCTATCAAAATTTAACAATTACTAACGTTCTATCATTCTTTATTTTGTCTATGACTCTTCCCACACCACTAAATCATTATTATTATTCATAATTTGCATGCATTATGAATCTTAGTTTTCTAATTTTGACAAATGAATATACTTGTGTAACCTACACCCCTATTGTGACATAGAATTCTTCCATCTCCCCAGAATGTTCCCTCCCGTTCCTTCCTTGCTTCTCCTACAGAGAACAGTCTTCTGATTTTTTTTCACCCTAGGTTATTTTTACAACTTCTAGAACTTCACATAAATAAGATACTATGGTACTTTTCTATGCATCGCTTTCACTGAGAATTATACCTGTGAGGAGATGCATCCACGTTGTCATGCACACCAAGTAGTTTCTTCATTATATTGCTGAATAGCATTTCACAGGAAGACTGTACCACGCTTCTTTAATGCATTCTACTCTTGGTGAACTTGTGGATTGCTTGCAGTTTGTGGATACTGTGAATAAAGATGTTATGATCCTTCTTGTATGTCTTTATATAAATATATGTTTTCATTTCTCTTAGGTAAAAACCTAGGAGTGGAATTTCTGGGTCAAAGTTAAGTGTTGTTAACTTTATTTTTAAATAGTCAAATTTTCCAAAGAGTTTATATCATTTCACACTCCCACCAGCAATGCACTGCCGTTCAAGTCAGTCCATGTCTTTGTCAACATGTGATTTGTCAGTTACTTGATTTCAGGCCAACTAGTGAGTGTACAGCAATATCTCATTTTAATTTACATTTTCCACATTATTAATGAAGTGGAGCACTTTTTCCAGTGCTTATTTTTTTGTTTCATTATTTCTTTATTTTAATACAAAGTTTTGGCATTAGCAATTTTATGAAAAAAAAGAAATGTACTAAAAATAAATGCTTGTGTGGCATGATTGGTAAATGATGCACAAAAATAGTTCTTTTTCTCCTTCAAGGCAATCAGTGGGAGAGCAGTTTTTGTTTTCTTCTTCAAAACCATTCTACCTCGTTAGCATTCAAATTACCTGTGGCTCTGATGATCAGGTAGGAGAGGGTGAGAGCTTTGAGCAGGCCAAAACTGTCAATAAAAAACCATGCTTTTGTTATTGTGATGTTGATTTTCCCGGTCCTGGGAGTCAGCTCCCCTTCCTGAGGAAGAAGCAATATCCCCGAAGTTCGAAGCGGCTCGAGGCCAAGGGAGTGGCTGCTGTCAAGGTCACCGAGGGCTGACTTTCGGTTCGCAGCTTGGATTCTGGTGAGTCTTCAGATGTCAAATGTTACGTTATTCGTACACGGCAAATTTGGCACAATCCCCAGAGCCTTAAAAGTGTTGTTTGCACATAGGACAGGTACAGTGTTCACTACGCCAAGGGTTCACGCAGGATTTGTGGAAAACATGCTTGTAGCACGACCCGGAGAACATCTCTCTGCTTGTAGTCCTCGATGCCGACGGCGCAGCGGTCCAAGTCGGTGTCTGCTTCCTCATCACTGTTTTCTACGGTTCTGGTTGTCAATTTGCTGATGGCTTTCTTGGCTGCATCTCCGAGACGACGCTGCTTTCTGTCGCGGGCATTGGTGAACCTGATCTTCTTTCTGAATCAAGTAGAATATGAGCCAGGCTGAGGAAAGAATCATCAAAACAACAAAGGACATCGATACGAAGACTAAAGAGCTATTGCTGAAGTTCTTTGGCGGCATCCGAGTTCCAGCAGCTATTGTCATCTGCACAGAGACTTTTTTTTCCCAGATAACTCAGAATATCTTTACCCCTCAATTCTGTGATCATAACAGCAACGATACTTCCAGTGCCTGGATGCGTCATAACGCCTGGCTCCTCTTTGAACTTATTATTGTAGATGACTACAGCAGCGGTGTTGTAAAAAGCAGCCCGGGAGATTTTCTCTTTGAATGTACAGTTTCCCCTCTGCAATAAGACAGTCTACTGCTTGATATTAGGAGGGACAAAAAACCGAGCCTGAAGATAACAGCCAGATGGATAATCAGCAACTACTTGGAGCGGTAGGGGCGCCAGTTCCTGACCGCAGACCTCGGCCTTGGGCAAGTTGAGCCCCAAGCCCCCGCGGTCGCCAAGGAAGATGAGTGGGGCGCCCAAGCCGGGCTCCTGCACGGTCACAAAGATGAGCGCCGTGCAGTACTGACCCGCGGCGTTCGCTGGTTCCCGCCCCAACGCGAGGGCCAGCACCTCCAGCGTGGCTACCCGGGCCGCCGCCCAGGCTGCTCCGGCTGTAGCTGACCGCTGACCACGGGACCAGCTGATCGCCTCGAGGGCGATGGGGCCGGCCCTTGTCCATCCCCGGGGGCCACTGCCGTGGGGGCGCGCGGCCCTAACGGGACTGGCCTGGAACGGTCAGGGGAGCGCCTATTCCCACGGCCGCCTTCTTGCGCTTATTTGCATTTTTTTAATCTTAGTTTTATTTGTCTCTCAAATATTTTTAACCATTAAAAAAAAATGGATTGAAATTTTATTTTTGAGTTTTAGGATGGAAGTCCTTATTGAATATATATTTTGCAAATATTTTCCCCCTCTAATGGCTTATTAACTTATTTTCGTAATAGGGTCTTTGATTGGAAATTTTTAATATTTTCAAGTCTTTATTCTATGGATATGCTTTCTGGGTCTTGTAAAAAAAAAATCTGCCTATCCCCAAAGGAATTCAAGTTTGTTTCCTTCTAAATACTTTGCATTTTAAAATTTTAAACTTGTCTTTGAGCTGAACTATTTTAAATAAATGTTAGCTTATTGAGTAAGATAGGATATGAAATTTCATTTCATTGTTATATATAGATGTCCTGCTGTTTAAATAGAAGTTTTGGAAAAGACTTTCATCAGTAAATTGATTTTGTGCATTTTTATAAAATTATTTTACTATATGAATATGTCTCTGTGTTCAAGTTCTCTAGAGAAACAGAAACGACTGGACATATTATAAGGACTTGGCTTATGTAACTGGGAGGCTGGCAAGTTCCAACTCCATAGGGTAGGTCACAAGTTGAAAAGTCCAGTAAAGATGATGTTGAAGTTTATAGAAGAATTTGTCTGGCTGGGAATTTTAGCACGAGCCAATGTAAAGTTGAGGTTGAAATTCAACTGCCCCTGAAATTCTCAGCTCTTTTAAGACTTTCAACTGATTGTGAGGTGATTATACTTTCCATATTGCTGGGACAGCAGACCCACCCATGTGCATGGAAAGTGTGAAAGGCCGGCTTTCTGCATCATTGTTCAAGAAGAATGCTGCCTCCTCAGACCAGAGGGTGGAGCATATGTCCCAGGAATTGCAGAGGATCTGGCTGCCACCCCAGTATTCGGAAAGGGTTGAACCTGTGCCACAGGAATTGGAGACAGTTTGGCTGTCACCCCAAATTTTTGACAAAGGTAGAGACTGTGTCCCAGGAATTGCATCCTAATGCTTGAGAGGGTGGAGCCTTCACCCCAGTGTTTAAAAAGAGCGTGGCCACTCAAGATGAAGCATAGTCATATTTTCAGGATACAGACAGGTGACAGAAACTCCTATTAAGATGGATGAGAGAAAATTCTATTAGGGTGGGAGAAAAGGCCTAGACTGCTATAAAGAAATTATTCTTTAAAATATGAACACTGAAGGTACTTCTTATGAAGCTGTAGAAGAGGATGACTGCATTATTGGAAACTGGATGAAAGGCGATCTTTGTTTTAAAGTGGCAAAGAACTTGGCAAAATTGAGTTCTGATGTCACATAGAAGGCAGTATTTGATAATGATCAACCTGGATATATGGCTGAGGAAATTTCCAACTAAATGTGGAAAATGCAGACTGGTTTCTTCCTGTGGCTTATAGCAAAATACCTGAGGAAAGGGTTAAGTTGAGAACTGAACTCTTGAACTCTAAGAAATAAAAAAATGGATGGCTTGGAAAATTCTAAGCTTCTGGAGAGCAAGTCCCTAGAAAATTGTGTTCCAGGTGTGGATTTAAGTGAACATGGATCTAATTAGCCATTCAATGCAAGTCAGGATTGGAGGTATGGTTATCCAGAAAAGATCTGTGGAAGGTTCAACTGTCAGATGGTTTGGACCTCTATATGCTACATGCAAAATCAAGTTTTCTGTGAATTCTGTTTAAACCAAAGTACTGCCATCCTGGACCAAAAGGGACAGAAAAGGGATGGATGGAAAATTCACTTCAAGGGCAGGAACATAGAAGCTGAGGGCTGAATTGAAAGTATCATCTCGGACCAAAAAAGCAGGGTAAGCTGTTTGTGTGGAAGAAGTAAGCCTGCCCTGGCAGTGGGAGTGGGCAGGCTTTTCACTCCATTATTCAAGAAGAGTTCTGCTACCCCGGTCTTCTTAGAGGATGGAGCATATGCCCTAGGATTTGTGGAGGATCTGGCTACCACTCAATTCTTGACAAGGGTAGAACCTATGTCCCAGGGACTTTGGAGAGCCTGGCTGCCACTGATGTTTGAGGAGGGTGGAGACTACAACCTAGTGTTTGTGGAGAGCATGGCCACTGCATAAGCATTTGGAAGGATTGAGTCTCCCACTCCATCAGGTGTGGAGGACAAAACATTGTTTTATAGATGTCTATCAGACCTTGAAAGTTAATGGAATATTCCCTGCAGGGTTGCAGAATTGTTTAAGATCTGTGATAGCACTTGTCTTTCCAATTTCTCCCTATGGAATGGAAATGTTTATCTATATCTGTCCCTTCTATGTATATTGAAGACAGACAACTTTAAGTTTCACAAGTCCACAGACAGAATTGCTCCTATGATTGATTTTGATGAGAGTTTGTACCAAGCATTGTTTCTTGTATGACTTCAGGCTTTGGGGATATTGTGATGGAATGAATGTCTTTTGCATATAGAAACAGCAATCCTCTGGGGGACCAAAGGGTGGAGTGTGGTGGTTTGAAACTGTCTGTACCCAGGAAAACATGTTCTTAAATGCAATTCATCCCTGTGGGCATAAGCCCATTCTAACTAGGACCTTTTCTTAAGGCTACTACAGTTAAGGTGGTGACCCACCTCATTCAGGATAGGTCTTAATCTTATTACTGGAGTCCTTTATAAGAGAGCAAAATTCAGACAGAGAGAGAAAGCCATGGAAGCAAAAAATTGAAAACAATGAAACCCATGAGAGACGAGGGGAACCAGCAGTGCTGCCATCTGCCTTGACATGAGACAGAAGATCCAAAGATCACCAGCAGCCAATCTTTTGGGAAAAAACATCACTTTGGTGATGCTTTAATTTGGACATTTTCCAAGTCTCAAAACTGTAAGCTAATAAATTCCCATTGTTTAAGCCAACTCAAGTCATGGTATTTGCTTCAGAAGCCTAGGAAACTAAAACAAGATGAGAGAACCAGAGCTATGAATAATCTCAGCAGTGAACTTTATATCTGTGTCATTTGGTATATGTGTGCAAATTTTTACCGAGGCCTAGGTTAATAGGTTCAGCTTTCTGCATAGATTCATCTGCAAACATGTTGTAATTTTCCATGGTTTCTGTCCTAGAGTTGGCATACATCATGTTAGGAAAAGCTTCTCCCTGACTCACTGCTTCGATTAGCCACAGCGTATACCCTGACATCTCCTTTTGCTCATTTTTTGTTAGAAGTTTTAATGAGGTGCTATCTACTATAAAATCATTAATCCTATATTTTAACTGTACATGTCCACAAAATTTACTAAACTTTCACTATAACCAAGCTCTAGAACACTTCATTACCCCCAGAATTCCCTCCTGTCAGCTGAAAGCAAAAATTAGTTTGATATCTGCCTCTAGAGTTTTCTAGAAATTTCTTGTCAATAAAATCATACAATATGTGGTCTGTTGTCCTTTCATGTAATGAGCTTTGTTTTTTTATATTCACACATATTTTTACATTTATCACTAGACCATTACTTTTTATTATAGGGTCATACACCGTAACATGGATATGTACAGTTGGGTTGTTTCCAGGTTTGTTTGAGGTTTTCTTTTTTAATACTATTCGTGTTTTAAATGTTGTAACATTTACAAAGTAGTAAAGAAATGCCAAACCTATATTTGTAGGCTGATATGACACTTCCTATCACCTCCCCAAATTATGTGGGTTTTGTAGTACTGTGATTTTTATATCTTCCAATCTTTTCCCAAGAATAATAAAAATTCTCAAGAGATTAAATAGTGAATTACTATACTCATTCAGTTTTGTGGCTGAAATTTCTTGAGTTGTAAACAGTATCCTTTCTTCTCAGATAGAAATTTTATAACATATTTCTATGTCTGTTTTAATATTTCATTATTTAATCCACTTGGAATTTGAGAGTAGAGGAAGTTTACTAAGTTCCTTTTTCTTTGACAGTTCTTACTTCAGTTTTCCTCCAAACTTTATGAACACAATTCTTTACATCTCATTTTTCTATAATGACATTAAGATTATACGTCACAGCCTGTTTTAAGTTTCTAGTAACAGTTAAGTAACATTACATTCAATTAATTAATTCCAATCACTGAGAAATTATGAATTGACAGGTCTAGCTTACACTACTGATCATTAACAAAGTAGTATCACATACCTTCTTTTCTACATCAGGTAATGGTGTGCTGACAAGATGTCCATCAAAGTGATATTGCTGCAACTCTAGAAAACCTCCTTATCTGATTTTGCACTTTGGAAGAACAACTCTGGAAAGCCTTTTATCTAATTTTCATATTCTTCAACCTTAAGAATGAAAACCATTAATAATTGTACAGCATTGCCTCAGATGGAGACCGCCATAAAGAACACATGTCAAACTGTCACTTGATGTGGAAACTCAAACCAAAAAAAAATCACACCATGCATGATTTAAGTGGCATAAAAATAGAAGAAAAAGTAGAGTCTGGATTTTTCATATAGAAATTGAAGGTCCATTTTTCCATATTTTGCAACTCTATCCATGCTTTGATTTAGAAATAATCTCAGTGATAACATATTTCAGTAACAATAAAACTTACAATCTATATCCATCTTTAATATCTCTGTCATTTATTGGGATATGAGAAGCTTTATACAACTATAACAATTCATTCCGTGCATCAGCTATGTGTCAGAATAAAAATATTGTACATTTTTATTTTTATTTTTATTTTTTATTAATTAACAGAAAAAAAGAAATTAACCCCACATTTAGAAATCATACCATTCTACATATGCAATCAGTAATTCTTAACATCATCACATAGATGCATGATCATCGTTTCTTAGTACATTTGCATCGGTTTAGAAGAACTAGCAACACAACCGAAAAAGATGTAGAATGTTAATATAGAGAAAAAAATAAAAGTAATAATAGTAAAAACAAAACAAAACAAAACAAAAACCTATAGCTCAGATGCAGCTTCATTCAGTGTTTTATCATGATTACTTTACAATTAGGTATTATTGTGCTGTCCATTTTTGAGTTTTTGTATCTAGTCCTGTTGCACAGTCTGTATCCCTTCAGCTCCAATTACCCATTATCTCACCCTGTTTCTAACTCCTGCTGAACTCTGTTATCAATGACATATTCCAAGTTTATTCTCAAATGTCGATTCACATCATTGGGACCGTACAGTATTTGTCTTTTAGTTTTTGGCCAGACTCACTCAGCATAATGTTCTCTAAGTACATCCATGTTATTACATGCTTCATAAGTTTTTCCTGTCTTAAAGCTGCATAATATTCCATCATATGTATATACCACAGTTTGTTTAGCCATTCGTCTGTTGATGGACATTTTGGCTGTTTCCATCTCTTTGCAATTGTAAATAACGCTGCTATAAACATTGGTGTGCAAATGTCCATTTGAGTTTTTGCCCTTAAATCCTTTGAGTAGATTCCCAGCAATGGTATTGCTGGGTCGTATGGCAATTCTATATTCAGCTTTTTGAGGAACCGCCAAACTGCCTTCCACAGTGGTTGCACCATTTGACATTCCCACCAACAGTGGATAAGTGTGCCTCTTTCTCCGCATCCTCTCCAGCACTTGTCATTTTCTGTTTTGTTGATAATGGCCATTCTGGTGGGTGTGAGATGATATCTCATTGTGGTTTTGATTTGCATTTCTCTAATGGCCAGGGACATTGAGCATCTCTTCATGTGCCTTTTGGCCATTTGTATTTCCTCTTCTGGTAGGTGTCTGTTCAAGTCTTTTTCCCATTTTGTAATTGGGTTGGCTGTCTTTTTGTTGTTGAGCTGAACAATCTCTTTATAAATTCTGGATACTAGACCTTTATCTGATATGTCATTTCCAAATATTGTCTCCCATTGTGTAGGCTGTCTTTCTACTTTCTTGATGAAGTTCTTTGATGAACAAAAGTGTTTAATTTTGAGGAGTTCCCATTTATTTATTTCCTTCTTCAGTGCTCTTGCTTTAGGTGTAAGGTCCATAAAACCGCCTCCAATTGTAAGATTCATAAGATATCTCCCTACATTTTCCTCTAACTGTTTTATGGTCTTAGACCTAATGTTTAGATCTTTGATCCATTTTGAGTTAACTTTTGTATAGGGTGTGAGAGATGGGTCTTCTTTCATTCTTTTGCATATGGATATCCAGTTCTCTAGGCACCATTTATTGAAGAGACTGTTCTGTCCCAGGGTGACTTGGCTTGACGGCCTTATCAAAGATCAGATGTCCATAGATGAGAGGGTCTATATCTGAGCACTCTATTTGATTCCATTGGTCGATATATCTATCTTTATGCCAATACCATGCTGTTTTAACCACTATGGTTTCATAATATGCCTTAAAGTCAGGCAGTGCAAGACCTCCAGCTTCGTTTTTTTCCCTCAAGATGTTTTTAGCAATTCGGGGCACCCTGCCCTTCCAGATAAATTTGCTTATTGGTTTTTCTATTTCTGAAAAATATGTTGTTGGGATTTTGATTGGTATTGCATTGAATCTGTAAATCAATTTAGGTAGGATTGACATCTTAACTATATTTAGTCTTCCAATCCATGAACACGGTATGTGTACATATTTTGCAAAGAAAACATATCTTGCCCTTATGACATATGCAAAATTTTCTCTAGTAGCAGGATACTATTAGAAAAAATGGGAAATTTTAGTAAGGCCCTTAATGTATATGCTTTATTTTTCTTCATCTGTCCATTGATGGTTATAGGGTTGACAATAATGTCTTCTTTTTCAGGTTCTTAAAAAATATGGTCAGTACAGTTTCTTACAAATTATATGTCTTTGTACAGTTTTATCTTAAAAAATTAAAACACTCTGTAATACAATATTTGCATTGCATGGCAGAATCATATTGAAACAAAGCAAAAATATAATTTCCTTTCAGTTACTTATAGAACCATACTACCTTCTCAAACTTTTTCCTTCTTTAAGTGTAATCCCAAACACTTCAGATCACATACACCATCCAGAGAATGTTGTTCCATTCTACCTATCTTTAACAGTTACTCTGCTGTGGCAAATACTTTTTAATGAATTTTCTATTTCAAGTATTTATTAGATCATTAAATAAAATTTAAAATTAAATGGAAACATATCAGTCATACCACTTAGATATAAGCAAGAATGGATAATGGTTTTAAAGTGTGGTTTGTTACTTTTCCTTACACTGGGAGATAACTGATGAGTTTTGGAATATAAGAGGAATACATATTCTGGCAACAGGTAGAATTTAATTTGTGAAAAAGTCCTTTCCACCATTTTACTTTACCCCATATAGGCAGCTATACAGATCACTATACCCATATTACCTCTTATTTTCCAATTAACTGTGGAAGATAATAAAGAATGGCTTAGTCATAGCTTTTCCAATAACCTTGCAGTTTTCCGCTCTACAGATTAGAAGCTAGAAAAGTAAAACCACCTTTCATATGTTCCCTTAAATCTCAAGTTCCCCATGTGATCTAGCTTCTACCCAAAATATGGTCAACTGAGATTGTGCACAGGTCAAAATCATTGAGAGTTGTCCCATGACCTGGTTCCTAAAACTTGCCCAGGACTGCACATATTCTTCCAACTTATATCTGTTGGCTCACATCTATTTTATAAAGCCTAATCTGAACTACCTGTATTGAGTTTAATTGACTGTTCCTAAGAGGGATAGCAAATATTTGAGAGCAATGATATAGTACTTAAGGAACGACAGCACAATCTTATTTATGTCAAGGAATGGGTTGTAAGAAGACAAGAATGGAAGAGCAAAGCTAGTTAGGGAAATTATTTCCTATGTCCACCCAAGATATGCTCATGGCTCCTACAGAGTATTTGGAAGTGGGGAGAATGTGTTATGTTTTAGTGGTAGAGTCAATATGGCCTGCTGGTGGGGATGTGTAGGATTAAGGAAAGGGATCATTCGAAGATGACTCCTAGATTATTAATTTTACTAATGATGATCAGCATGAACCCAGGAAAAGATAGAATCCATGAAAAGTGTTTCATCATGAAAAAGAATGAAATCATTCTTTCCACAACTATCACATCAAAGGTGCCAGGAGAAATGAATCTACATGTCTTTCCAAGCATCAATGAATATATAATACCTACATTGTGTAAATTGATGAGGGCCTCAAAATATAATTTGCAAGTATATTGTAACACTGATACTAAAACTTAATGGAGAAGGCATTAAAAAGGGGAAGTTTAGCCTATCTATAATTTCAATGTAGATTTTTGTGAAAAATCTAAATTCATGCTAAGCAAATTTAATTCCAAAGAACCTGAAAATAATAAAGCACAATGACCAAATAGTGTCTGACCCAAAAACACAAGTTTGGTGTAAAATTTCGGAAGTCACTAATATAATACTTGCAGAAATAGGTCAAAAGAGCACGTCAATCATCACATCTTACCCCTCTCTCTCTAATAAGAAATTACAAGATTTTGTACTTGGAATTTCTTTCCCAGAAGCTTTGTCCAAGAGGGTAGTTAGGATAGAACAATGGGATTCAATTGCTTTCCACTCAATTTTTCCCAGTCTCAGTCTTTAGTGAGTAATTTATAACTCACTGATCTCCAATCTAAGTGACTTTCAGTTAATGGGCCCCAAACTTTTCTATGCAGGATTAAATTGCCTTAGAGAACTTCCACAGTTGAGGCAATGAGTGTTTTTGGATTGTTTCATTTAATGTGTCTTGCTTCTTTATTCCCTAGCAATTATAAATGGGAAAGGTGGAGTAAACACATATTGTGAACATTGAAGACAAAAACAACTACTTACAACTAATTGGGTTTATTTACTTATTCCTTCATTTATTCACTCAGTCAATGCATATTTACAGTGCTTCTAACATGTTCCAAACACTGCACTAGCTAGAGAGAGAGTTCCTGATGAATCTTATTATTTTAAAAGTCTTTACATCTTAAATATAAGGAAGATTTATTTAAGAAAAAAGAAAAATAATAATAAGGCCCAAGTTAGCTGAAACAAAAATTCACGAGACAGCTTAGACTGACAGAAGTTTGGAATGTGATAAAATAGCCAAGTGTTTGGTCAATAATCTTGTATGCAGATCATATAAGTACAACATGGATAGCAAGTACGAAGAGTAGAAAATGGAGAACAGAGAACTTGTCCAATTTTTCAGTGTACAATTTGGGGTTTCAGCAGAAAACAGATGACTCATACTTAAATTATGATCATTCAGGGAGGATTTGATATAGCATCGAATTGCAAAGATGTAAATAAGGGGTGGAGAAAGCACAATATAAGCTACAGCACCTGCAGGGAGTAGGAACAATGTGGTTATCCCACTCCCAGGTAAGGGGCTCTTCCAATAATCCTAGAGAAAGGGCTATAGAGGTGGCAGCCAGCCTGAGACAACACAACAAAGTGGCACTCTGGGGAAAAAATATACAGACCTTCATCTTTTTTCTCAATCTCCTGTTTGGCACATGTTAATGAAGTTACTACAGATCGCTCTCCCAAGATAGAGAACTAGAACTATTCACTAGAGTAAACAGACCTGGAGGGGAAAAAAATGGAAGCCACCCACCCAAATCCTCTCAAAAACAAGTAATTTTAAAATTCAATTTATAACTAAGTATTAGGATTATGAAAACACATAGAGCATTTATATTAATAAAGCACTAACCAGAATTTATACGGCACTATAATGTAACTTGAGCATCCTATCCCCTCCAACACACATCCCCCTCTATAAATCCCCATATCTACAACAGCAAACAAAACCTTTTTAATGCTTGAATTCCAGAGA
Source organism: Tamandua tetradactyla (assembly GCF_023851605.1). Lineage (NCBI taxonomy): Eukaryota > Metazoa > Chordata > Mammalia > Pilosa > Myrmecophagidae > Tamandua > Tamandua tetradactyla. The sequence continues at coordinate 45,795,040 of NC_135335.1, read as the reverse complement.
GACTACATTTTCATGATATTATCAGAAACCTTGTCAGACACGTCATTTCCAAATATTTTCACTCATGGTGTAGGTTGCTGTTATACTTTCATGATATAATTCATTACTTACAAAAGTTTTTAATTTCAATGTAATCCCACTTTTTCTGTTGCTTGTGTTATGGATGTAAAGTCCAAGAAACCATTGCCTAGCATAAGACCAGGAAGTCTCCTCCTTACATTTCTTCTAGGAGTTTTCAATTCTGTCTCATAGTTAGTTCTATGATCAATTTTAAGTGGGTTTTGGTATAAAATGAGAGAGAGAGGTCCTGTTTTCTTTGTTTGTTTTTGCAAATTGTTAACAGTTTCCCTAGGACCATTTGTTGTGGAGACCATTCTTTCCCAATTGAGTGGTCTTAGACCCATGGTCAAGAATCAGATGGCTAAGGAACTATGGTGTATACATACAATGGACTACTGGGTGGCCACAAGAAATAATGACATTGTGAGGAATGCAATTAGGTATAAGAAACTTAATGTCTCTTATGTTGAATTAAATGTCAGGATCAAAAACCAAATATTATCATGCCTCAATCATATGGATGAAGTATAATATAAAATCTAAGTGAACTGGGGGTGTAAGGGTAATTCAGGGTAGAATTCTCACCTGCCATGTGAAAGACCCAGATTAAATTCCCAGCCCATGCGCTTCACACCCCCCACCAAAATTTTTTAAACAAATGGTGCTGCAATAACAGGATAGTCACATGGAAAAAGAATGAAGTGTGACCCCCACCATACGGCATGCCAAAAAAAGAAAAAAAAGAAAAGAAAACTCAGTGCACTGAGGTCAAAAGCTTGGGTTATCAGATTGGGGCCTATTGTAAAGGGTCCTAGAATGTAAGCTCTTACAGCAGTCACATATATTCAGGAGTTGTAACTGTTATTTATAAATTCTGAAATACTGAGCTGAATGTATATAACCTGGTTGTTCCCAGACACTTTGGGAATGTATGTGACAACTGAGACTCAGAGTTAGAGCTCTGAAGCTATGAAAATCAGCAGTACCCTATAAAGGAACTGTTTAAAAAGTTGAAAAAGTGATCAGACTTTAAGTAGAGATATGAATGAAGCTGATCTGTACAGGACTAAGGTAAATCAGAATACAGGGTAAGGAATGATATCATTCATTTTTTAAAACTTCAACATTTTTTACAGTTAAAAAAAAACTTCATCTTTTGTCTGAAACCAAAGGGAAAAATGTTCAGTTGATGCAAAATTTATATCTTGGATAGTGCGTTACCTAATTTAATGTGTATGGTTAGTTTAGTTGAACACCATAAGTACATGGAATCTTGAATAGTGGATGAGATTTTGTTGGTTTCTCCAGATTAGTGTGATGCCCTGATTTTTCCCAGAGTCATCTGGGCAGTGAATAAAGAAATATTTGCAAAGTCCCCTTGAGGGGTCAGGGAAAAAGGAGGAAATATTCAGCTTCCCCATCTGGGGAATTCCTGGTATTCTTGCAAGTAGTGGGGACAACCAAATCAGTAAGCTGAGCCCTCAGTCTTGGAGTACACCCCTATGAAACTCATTCCTGCAAAGGAAAGTGTAAGCCTACTTAAAATTTGGCTTGAGAGTCAGACCCAGAGAACTGCTTTCATTACTCATATGTGGCCTCTCTCTCTAAACCAACTTCAGTAGGTGAACTCACTGCCCTCCCCCCTGCATGGAACATGACCCCCAAGGGTATAAATCTCCCTTGCAATTTGGAGCAGAAATCCTGGGATGAACTGGGGCCCAGTGTCAAGGGATTGAGAAAGTCTTCTTGACCAGAAGGGAGAAGAGAGATGTGCTTGTTTGAAAGGATGTATGTACCCTAGAAAAGCCATGTTTTAATCCTAATCCCATTTTGTAAAGGCAACCATTTCTTCTAATCCCTATTCAGTATTGTATATTTGAAACTGTAATTAGATCATCTCCTTGGAGATGTGATTTAGTCAAGAGTGGTTGTTAAATTGGATTAGCTGGAGGCATTTCCCTACCCATTTGAGTGAGTCTTGATTAGTTTCTGAAGTCCTTTAAATGAGAAGACATTTCTGAAATTCTATAAAAAAAGAAAAGAGAATGAGAGAGATTTATGAGAGAGCAGAAAATGACAAGGCCATGAGGAGCAGAGAGTTTACCAGCCAGTGACCTTTGGAGATGAAGGAAGAAAATGCCTCCCAGGAAGCTTCATGAAACAGGAAGCCAGGAGAGGAAGTTAGCAGATGATGCCATGTTTGCCATGTGCCATTCCAGATGAGAGAGAAGCCCTGACTGTATTCACCATGGGCCTCCTCATGTGAGAGAGAAACCCTGAACTTCATTGGCCTTCTTGAACCAAGGTGTCTTTCACTGGATGCCTTTGATTGGACATTTCTATAAACTTGTTTTAATTTGGAATTTTCTCAGCCTTAGAACTGTAAACTGACACTCACTAAATTACCCTTTTAAAAGCCATTCCATTTCTGGTATATTGCATTCCAGCAGCTAGCAAACTAGAAGAAGAGAAATGAAACAAAATAAAGTTTCAGTGCCTGAGAGATTTCAAAGAGTCAAGAGGTTATCCTGGAGATATGGAATGTATGTGTGCAAAGATTTATCAATATTTTATAAATATTTATATTTATAAAGATTTATCAAATATTTTATAATATAAAAATATTATATTAATCAGGTGGCCAAAGATAGGAATGTTGGGTTATAAGCTCTCAATTCATTTCCATTGGCCTATATGAGAGTCCTTGTGCCAGTGCCATACTGGTTTGATTACTGTGGATTTGTAATATGTTTTAGGATCAAGAACTTTGAGTCCTCCAATTGTATTCTTTTTCAAAATGGTTTTAGTTATTTGGTGCCCCTTTAACCTTTCAAATAACATTAATGATTGGCTTTTCTGATTCTGCAAAGAAGACTGCTGATATTTCAATTGAGATTGAATCTTTAAATTGCTTCAGATCATGCTTGCCCTGCCCTCTATGCCCCATGCACACATGCCCTGTCCCACTCCCACATGTCACTGTGCTGCACCCTTGACCAATGCTCCTGTGTCATGCCCCATACCTCTGTACCACAACTCTGTGCCCTGCACCCCATCCTAAACCTGACTGATGTCCTCATGCCTTCCCTGCACTGTGATTGCACTATGCTGCATGGACAAAACGTTCCCATGGTTTGACCTGTTCCCCATGCTCTACACATGTGCTCCCACAAAGCACATCCTGCCCACAATCTCCTAAACTACACCCTGCACACTTCACCTACACAACATGCCACACATTACCTCATCTCATACTTCCATGACAAGCCCTTGCCCCACATACCTTTGCCACAACACATGCCCCTGCACCATGTCCCACAACCTGTGCCATGCCCCATGCCCCTGTGCCAAAACCACATCCCCCTGCACCTTACCACATGTCCACATGACCCCCTGCCCTTTTCACTCCAACACTGTGCCTCTGTCCCACACCCCAGCATCAAGCCCCATGCCATTGCATGGCACCCTATACCCCACACCCTGCCCAACAGAGGACTCTGCATCATTGTGCTATGCCTTGTGTCCCTGCCCCATGTGCTGTGCAGCCATGTTTCTGTGCCCCATCCCATACCCAATGTCCTGGCCCACCCCACGATGCCATGTGCCCCATATCATAGCCAACAGGCATTTCTGGGTTGGCTGTGGACAGGGGCAGCTGAAATACCAAGTCCTACAGCCCAAGCTCATGCAAAGCAGGAGGCTGTGGGCCACTAGACACATTGAAGGTGCAAGCAGAATCTCCACTGTGATGCATACTGCCTAATTCAGAGTCCTAGAGTTAGCAAATTTCAGCACATAGTGGGACATGTCCCCAGATTTAGCAAATCTCAGCACATAGTGGACATGGCTGGAATTGCACCTGGGCTCCATTCAGCTTACCTGGCTGCCACAATGTGGGAGAAGTAATTGTGAGATTGTGAGGGGAAGAGGAAGTTCAGGCTTGCTGTCTGCTGGGAAGAAACAATGTGTTTTCTTGCAAACTGCCTATCAGTCTAGCTTCAAAAATTCCTCAAGTAGACTTTCATTCCCTACATGAGGTCTGGACTTTGTTTGACAGGGAATTACTGACAAACCAAGTGCAAAAGGAGAACTTCAAAACAAACACAAGCAAATACAAACACAAGCAAATACAAAACATTACATGACTGAGGGAAATCAACTTTCAAAATAGCCCTATGAAGAAAATCAAATGTCTCAAAGCCAACAAAAATGACAAAGCATATGAAAATGCAGATAGATATGGCACAGCCAAAGGAACAAACTAAACCACTAAAGGAGACAAAGACTTAGGAATAAAAAATCAAAAATGTTTAAGAAATATGGTCTATCTATATGCTGCTTTCAAAAGACTCATGCTAGGCCAGAAGATACAAGTAGATTGAAAGTTAAAGGATGGAAAAATATGTTCCATGTAAACACTAACAAAAAGAAAGTAGGCATAGCTATACAAATATCAGACCAAATAGACTTCAGGAGATAAGGGAGAACACTACCTATTAATAAAATGAGTAATTCACTAAGAGGGAAGAATAATCACAAATGATTATGCTCCCAATCAAGCGGTTCCAAAGTACATGAGGTAGATATTGGCAAAACTAAAGGGAGCAATAGATGTTTCAACAATAATAGTGGGAGATTTCAACACACTGCTATCCTTTGTGGACAGAACAGCCAGACTGAGAATCAACAAGAATATAGAGAACTTAATAATTTGGTAAGTGAAAAAAAAATCTAACAGACATATATAGATCATTACAACTCTAAAACACTTAGATGTGTATTCTCTAATTCTCAGGACAGATCATATACTGGGGCACAAAAAGTGTCTTTATAAATTTTAAAATACTGAAATTATTCAAAGCACTTTCTCTGATTACAGTACAATGGAGCTGGAGATCAATAATCAACACAGAACCAGAACTTTCACAACTATATGGAGATTAAATAACACTCTTTAAACTGTCAATGGGTCAAATAAGAAATTTCTAGAGAAATAGGTAAATATCTGGAGACAAGTGAAAATGAGAATACACCATATTAGAACTTATGGAGTGTAGCAAAGGCAGTGCTGAGAGAGAAATTTATTGCTCTAAATGTGTGTACATTAAAAAAAAAGATAAAAAATTAAGGGCATAACTTCTCACCTGGAGGAACTAAAGAAATTAGAGCAAACAAACCTCAAAGCCAATAAAAGAAGAGAAAAAAACAAAGATTAAAGCAAAAATAAAGGAATTGGAGAACAGAAAAACAATAGAAAGAATCAATAAAACCAAAAGTTGTTTTTCTGAAAAAATCAATAAAATCGATGGACCCCCTAGCTAGGCTGAAAAGGAACAGGAGAGAGAGTATGCAAAAATATAAAATCAGAAATGAGAGGAGTGTCATTATCACGGACCTTGATGAAACTAAAAAATTATAAAAGGATGTTATGAACAACTGTAGGTCAACAAACTAGACAACTAAGATGAAATGGAAAAATTCCTAGATATACGTGAACAAGTTACTCTGACTAAGATGAAATGGAAAAATTCCTAAAAACACATGAAAATGTTACACTAATTGGAGAAGAAATAGAAGATCTGAAAAAGCCTGTCAGAAGTAAAGATATCAATCGGTCATCAAACATCTTCCTACAAAGAAAAGCCCATGGTGAGATGGTTTCACTGAGGATTTTCCCCAACATTTCAAAAAGAAGTAATAGGGGTGCGAGGGTAGTTCAGTGGTAGAATTCTCACCTGCCATGCAAGAGACCCAGGTTTTATTTCCAGCCCATGCACTTCCATAAAACAAACAAACAAAAGAAACCAACTAAAACAAAACAAAACAAAATTCAACAAATGGTGCTGCAATAATGCGATACTCACATGGAAAAAGAATGAAATGTGACCCCGCCACACAGCATACAAAAAAAAAGTAATACCATTTCTACTCCATTTATTTCAAAATATTGAAGAAAAAGAATACTACCTAACTCATTTTATAAATCTAACATCACTCAAATACCAAAACCATATAATGACGGACAAGAAAAGAAATCTGCAGGGCAATCTGCTTAATGAACATAGATGCAAAAATTCTCAAGAAAATACTAGTAAGGTGGGCCACAGTGGTTCAGCAGGCAGAGATACTGCTTGCCATGCCAGAGACCTAGGTTCAATTCCCAGTGCCTTCCCATGCAAAAAATAAATAAATAAATAAAAATGAATGAAAATACTAGTAAATAAAATCCATCAACACATTAAAAGAATTATACACCATGGCCAAGTGGGGTTTATGCCAGGAATGCAAGGGTGGTCAACACAAAGAAATCAATCAATGTAATAAAGCACATTAATGAATCAAAGTGAAAAGACCACATGTTCTGGTTTGCTAGCTGCCAGAATGCAACACACCAGAGATGGATTGGCTTTTAATAAAAGGGGATTTATTTTGTTGGTTCTTCAGAGGAAAGGCAGCTAATTTTCCACTGAGGTTCTTTCTTATGTGGAAGGCACAGGATGGTCTCTGCTGGTCTTCTCTCCAGGCCCCTGGGTTCCAACAACTTTCCCCAGGGTGACTTCTTTCTGCATCTCCAAGGGCCTGGGCTGAGCTGTGAGTGCTGAGATGAGAAATGCCGAGCTGCTTAGGCTGTGCTATGTTGTGTTCTCCCATTTAAGCACAAGTCAATTAAGGCAAACGTCACTCATTGCAGCAGACACGCCTCCTAGCCGACTGCAGATGTAATTAGCAACAGATGAGCTTCGCCTACCATTGGCTCATGTCCACAGCAACAGAACTAGGTACCTTCACCTGGCCAAGTTGACAACTGAATCTAACTACCACACTACATGATCATTTTGATAGATGCTGGAAAACATTCAAGAAAATTCAGCATCTTTTTCTGATAAAAACACTTCAATATGTAGGAATCAAAGGAAAATTCCTTAATGTGATAAAGGGCATATATGAAAAATCCACAGCCAGAATCTGTATAAGATCAGAAATGAGACAAGGATGCCATCTGTCACCACTATTATTCAATAGTGTACTCGAGTTCTAGCTAGAGCAATCAGGCAGGAAAATGAAATAAAAGGCATCCAAATCAGAAAGAAGTAAATCTTTCATTATTTGCAGATGTCATGACACAATACTTGGAAAATCCTGAGAAATCTGTGACAAAACTTGAGTTAAAGGAATTGAGCTAAGTGGTGGTGGGGGGTGGATACAAAATTAATTTGCAAGTCAGAAATGTTTGTATCATAACAAGTTCCCTAAATAAGGAGACAATTAATGAAAAAATTCAATTCACAATAGCAAATACAATCATTGTTCTAGTTTGCTAGCTGCCAGAATGCAATATACCAGAAATGGAATGGCTTTTTAAAGGGGGAATTTAATAAGTTGCTAGTTTACAGTTCTAAGGCCAAGAAAATGTCCCAATTAAAACAGGTCTATAAAAATGTCCAACCAAAGGCATCTAGAGAAAGATGCCTTGGTTTGAGAAGGCTGATGAAGTTCATGGGTTCTCTCTCAAGTAGAAGAGCATATAGTAAACATGGACAGAGTTTCTCTTTCATCTGGAAAGGCAGATGGTGAACACTGTCAGGGTTCCTCTCTCATCTGGAAGGGCACATTGTGAACACAGCATCTTCTGCTAGCTGCTTCTTCTGGCTTCCTATTTCATGAAGCTCCCCAGGAAGCATGTTCCTTCTTCATCTCCAAAGGTCGCTGACTGGTGGACTCTGCTTCTCATGACTATGTTGTTCTGCTCTGCTCTCTCTGAATCTCTTTCTTTCTCCAAAATGTTTCTTGTTTTATAGGACTCCAGAAACTTATCAAGACCCAATCAAAAAGTGTGGAGACATGTCACCACCTAATCCAGCTTAACAACCACTCATGATTAAATCACATCTCCAGGTAGATGATCTGATTACAGTTTCAAACATACAGTATTGAATAGGGATTGTTTTGCCTTTATGAAATGAGATGTAGATTGAAACATGACTTTTCTAGGGGACATACATCCTTTCAAATCAGCACAATCATATTACTTGAGGCTGAAAAAGCATTCAGCAAAGTCCAGTATCCTTTCCTGATAAAAGGAAGCTTTCTCAATATCATAAAGGGCATATATGAAAAAACCCATGGTCAGCATCATACTTAATTAATGGTGAGAAACAGTTTTTCTGAAATCATTTTCCTCTAATATTGGGAATGAGACAAGAATGGTCATGTCACCACAACTATTCAACATTGTATTAGAAGTCCTAGCTGGAGTGAATAGAGAGGAGAAAGAAGTAAAATGTATCCAAATAGGAAAGGCAGAAGTAAAACTTTCATTATCTGCAGATGACATGATCATATACTTAGAAAATCCTGAGAAATCTACGGCAAAGCTACTTGAGCTAATAAATTCCACAAAGTAGTGGGATATAAGATTAAAATACAAAAATCAGTAATGTTTCTATAGAAAAGCAATGACCTATCTGAGGTGACAATTGAGGGAAAAAATTGCATTCAAAATAGTGACCAGAAGAATCTGACATCCAGGAATAAGCCTAACTAGGCATATCAAGTACTTATACACAGAAAATTACAAAAAATTATGGAAAGAAACTTAAAATGACCTAAGTAGATGGAAAGACATTTCATGCTCATGGAAAGGAAGGTTGAATGTTGTTAAGATATCAATTCTACCCAAACTGATCTACAATTTCCATAAAAATCCAAAAAATCTACTTTGAAGACATGGAAAAGCTGGTTATCAAATTTATGTGCAAGTGAAAGAGACCCTGAATAGCTAAAGATACCCTAAAAAAGGAGAGCACGGAGGGAGGACTATCACTTTCTGACTTTAAAGTTTACTATAAAGCCACTGTAGTCAAAACAGCATGCTGTTAGCACAAAAATAGAAGTATCAACAAATGGAATAGAATTGAACATGCAGAAATAGACCACCAAATTTATGTACATTTGATCTTCTATAAGACCCCCAAATCCACTAAACTGTGGCAGAATAGTCATTTCAATAAATGGACATTGGAGAATTGGATATCAATAGCCAAAGGAATGAAAGAGGACCCCTAACTTGCAAACTATACAAAAACTAATTCAAAATAGATTAAAGACTCAAGTATAAGAACCAGTACCATAACACTTCTAGAAGAAAATGCAGGGAAATACCTTCAAGATCTGGTAGTAGGAGGTAGATTCTTAAACTTTACACCAAATGCACAAGCAGTGAAAGAAAAAATAGACAAATAGGAACTCATTAAGATCAAGAGCTTCTGTGCACAAGCAGTGGAAGAAAAAATACACAAATGGGAACTCAAAGGACTTTATTAAAAAGATGAAGAGCCAGCCAACTCAATGGGATAAAATGTTTGCAAACCACATATCAGATAAAGGCTTGATGTCCTGTGCACATAAAGAAATTGTATGCTCAACAACAAAAGCACAAATGATCCAATTATAAAATGAGCAGAGGATATGAATAGACACCTTTCTGAAGGGCAAATGCAAATGGCTGAAAAACACATGAAGAGATGTTCATTTTCATTAGCTACAAGGGAAATTCAAATTAAGATGACAATGAGATATCACCTCACAACTTTCAGAACGGGTGCTATAAACAGACAGCTACAAAAGTTGAAGATGGTATGGAGAAATAGGAACACTTAGACAGTGTTGGTGGTAATATATAATGGTGCAGCCACTGTGGAAGACATTTTGGCAATTCCTCAGAAAACTAAATATTGAGTTGCCCTATGATCTGGCAATATGAATACTCATTACAGACCCAGAAGATCTGAGGGCAGTGATGTGAACAGACATTGGCACACTGATGTTCATCGCAGTACTATTCACAATTGCCAAAACATGGAAACAATCCAAGTGCTCATCAACAGATGAATGGATAAACAAAATATAGTATATACATATAATGAAACATTATGCAGCAGTAAGATGAAATGATGTCCCAAATCATGTGACAATGCGGATGAATATTAAGGGCATAAAGCTGAACAAAATGTCAGTCACAAAAGGAGAGATACTGTATTATCATTAATATTATGACTATGGTAAAGGTAATCTCAGAGGTTACATTATAGAATATAGCAGACTGAGAGGTACACAAAAGCTAGAGACAGAGGAAAGGTTACCCAAAGAATTTGAATATAAATGCAAGGGAATGGATAGAGGTGATCATAACTAATTAGGGGATTTATATGTAACATTGCCATACTGAATGTAAAACATATGGATTAAAAACAAATAAACACATGGATTAAAACAAAAAAAGTGAAAGTAAGTTTGATTTTGACAGGTGATGTATAGTGCCATGTTTCCTTTCATATCAGCATAAATGATTAAATTTATGATTATAAATAAGTTGACACATGAACTATTTCAATGGTTCAATAGTGGACAAAGAGTCAATAATAGAGGGACATAGGGGGCCAACTAAAGAATGCTTGCTGTGGCCAATAGAGAACAGGAAAGCACCAACAGTACCACAGCACTACCAGGGGCAACTAACTGGTGGGGGGGGGGTCAGGGAAAAGTGATAAGGAATAGTTATCATTCGATAATTGATGCTGCTATGTTTTCCAGTTCTTTGTCATTATGCACCAAAGAAAATTGTCTAAAATTGAGAGAGCTGCTGATTGTACAACCAAAGGGAGATGCTGTAAGACATGGTTTGTTTAACTTGGGCATTATTCATGATGCCCAATAGATGAAAGGAGATGAAGGATTCTATGACTGAGAAGTACAATGGTGAACAGTGATACATTTACATGATGGAATTTGGTGCCTCTACAAAAGGGAGGGACATGGAGGGGAGCAAAACAAACTGAATAAGAATTGAGGACTATGAGCTGTGCACAACATGCCAGAAACAACTGAACAGATATGCTAAGGTCTCTCTTATAAAATACTTATTAAAATGAGAGTCTAGATTGTGGGCCCTTATAGTAGCCACATTTGGTCTGAAGTTGTGGATATATTTCTGGATTCTGACACACTGAACTATATGTTTATTAGCTGATATATCCCTGAAACTTTGAGCAGCTCTGTAACACCTGGTTCCCAAAAATGTAGTGCTGCAGACTTGAAAGGTAACATACCTATATGTAATAACAGTTGAAGTAACTTAGAGAAAGAGAGAGAGATCAGGCCTCAGCCACTCTGGCTGGGTCTAAGGTAAATTAGAATGCAGGTAAAAGATGATAGTTTATGTGCTCTAGACCTTCAACTGATGTATTAGATCAAAGACAGAGAGGTTTGTTATGTCTAGAACCTAAATTTTCTGTAACTCATAGTTACAGAGTCTCTGGATATCTCATTTAGACAACTTGGACTCCTGGAGCTGAGAATGTGAAAAATGGCTTTGTAATTTACTATGGCTTTGTGTAGTACCAGGATAACGCTCAGACTATGGTGGGCTGATCATTAAAAGCATTGGTAGAAAGAAAGTATTCACAAAGTTCCCTTGGTGGAATGGTGATAAAAGAGGGAAAATTCAACTTAACCCAAGTGGGGAATTCTTGATATTCTCACAAGCAGTGGGAACAACCAAAGCAATAAGCTGAGCCCCCAATCTTGGGGTTTGTTCATATGAAACTTAACCCCACAAAGGGTAGGCTAAGCCTACTTAAAATTAGGCTTAAGTGTCACCCCCAAGAGAATCTCTTTGACTGCTCAGGTGTGCCTCTCTCTCTCAGTCAACATGACAAGCAAACTCACTGCCCTCCCACTCTCTACATGGCACATGACTCCCAGAGTTGTGGACCTTCCTGGCAACATGGGACAGAAATCCTAGAACGAGCTGGGACTCAGCATCAAGGGATTGAGAAATCCTTCTTGACCAAAATGGGGAAGAGAGAAATGAGACAAAATAAAGTGCCAATGGTTGAGAGATTCCAAAGAGAGTTGAGAGGTTATGCCGGGGGTATAACTTTTTTCGTTAAGGTGTAATGGACGGTCTGGAGGGAACTGCCTGAAAATGTAAATCTGTGTTCCAGTAGCCATGTTTCTTGAAGATCATCATATAATGATATAGCTTTAGCAATGTGATTGTGTGATTGTGAAAACCTCGTGTCTGATAATCCTTTTATCTACCTTATCAACAGATGAGTAAAACATATGGATTAAAAACAAATAAATAATATGGGGAGCAAATGTTAAAATAAATTTAGTAGATTGAAATGCTAGTGATCAATGAAAGGGAGGGGTAAGGGGTATGGCATGCATACATTTTTTTTCTGTTTTCTTTTTATTTCTCTTTCTGAATTGATGCAAATGTTCTAAGAGATGATCATGATGATGACTATATAACTATGTGATGATATTGTGAGTTATTGATTATATAACAAGAATGGAATGATCATATTGTAAGAATGTTTGTGCTTGTATGTGGATATGTTTCATGAATAAAAAAACAGAAAAAAAGTATTGGTAGGGTCTCTTGAGGATCTGAACTAGGAAAATAGATATATATTTTTATGGAACCATTAAACTCCCCCACCTGGGAAAACACGAGTACCCTCGTAACCACTGGGGACTCCCAGGAAAATACGCCAAGCCCTGAAGGTATTTTATTGTGAAAAATAACGTACATACAAGAAAAAGATAAATTTCAAAGCACACCACAATAATTACTTGTGGAATAAATTTAAGAATTTGGTATGGGTTACAATTCCACAATTTTAGGTTTCTATTTCTTGCTGCTCCAAGACACTGGGCACTAAAAGAAATATCAATATAATGATTCAAATAAGCAAATATCAAAATAAGCAATCATACTGATTTGCTAAACACTAACTTCTCTGCATAACCCCACATTCTCCTTTGATCATTTTCCCAATCTTTATTATTGGGCTATGCCTGTTCTAACTTTTTCATATTGGAAGGAGCTGTGGATAATAAAGGATAGGGGGATGAAACTGGAAAGGCTGGCCCCTCTGGGTTTCAGGATTTATCTGGTCTATGAACCCATCTGGAGGTTGTAGGTTTCATAGTGCGTGGAAGCATTGTGGAATCTCAGATAAAGCCCCAGCTGTTCTTTAAGGTTGGCAGAAATGGTTTTAGTTGGGGTTTGACAAACCATGATAGGTAGCAATATCTAGCTGAAGCTTGCATAGGAGTAGACCCAAGAGTAGCTTCTTGACTCTATTTGAACTCTCTCAGCACTGATACCTTATTTATTACAGTTCTTCTCTCACTTTTGGTCAGGATGGCATTGTCAATCCCATGGTGCCAGGGCCACGCTCATCCCTGGAAGATATATCCTACATTGCCATGGAGACTTTCACCCCTGGATGTCACGTTCCATGTAGTGGGAAGGGGAATTATTTTACCTGCAGAGTTGAGTTTAGAGAGAGAGAAGCCACATCTGAGCAACAATAGATGTCCCCTGAAAATAACTTGAGGCATAACAATAGGTAGGATAAGCTTCTCTACTACAGAAATAAGCTTTACAAGAGCAAGCCTCAAGATCAAGGGCTTGACCTAGTGACTTGGGAGTCCCTAATGTTGAGATAGTGTCAGGGGTTTCCCCCGTGGTAAAATTTAATAGTTCAACATTTTTTCTCCCATCCCTGAAGGTACATTGCCAACAGTTTTTTTATTATCTATTTAACATGCTCTGGAATATATCTGGGCATTACATTAAGCTTTGCAAAATTACAAGCTCTCATTCCTATTCTGGGCATCCTATGCTTGGGTGGCTTAAATTATCTATTCAGACAAATTGAGTTAGATTATGTACAACAGGAAATTTAGGTTCTGGATAAAATAAATCTTTCTTCCTTTCATCTCAAAGAGTAGATGAGTTCTAAAATATAAACATTCCTTACCACTATATTCTGAATTATCTTATTCCTGACCTGATCAGTTTTGTTCTTGTCTGTAATTGAAGCTTGATCTCTTTTTCAATTTCTTTAACAATTACTGTATATTGCAATGCTGACCTTTAGAACTACAGAACTCCTACTCTGAGTCTTAGGTGTCACACAGGTTCTGAAAGTTCCAGGGACATATCAGTTGTACAAACATAGCACTGCCTCTCAAAATCTAGAAATAACAATTACTGCTCCAGACTAAATGTGATTGCTATAAGATCTTACAATCTAGTCCCCAATTAGATTATAAGCATTTTCTAAATGAGACCATACAATGCTTGCTCTTTTGTTTCTGGCTGATTTGCATCACATATAGTCCCACAGGTTCATTCAACACATTGTATGCCTCACAACTTTATTCCTTTCTGTAGAAGCATGATATTAGATCACATGTATATACCACTGTTTGCATTCTACTTCTCAGTTGTTGCATCCTTCATTCATCCTCATCCATTGGGCATCATGTATGATGTCCAAAGTCAGTAGTCTATCAACACTCTCAATTTTAGATGATTTTCATTGCTCCCAAGAGAAAAATAACTGATAAACTCACCATCAAAACCTCTCCTTAATTCTTGTTACACTCCCCTGTTATTTACCCCTGGTATTGCTGTGGTACTGGTGTTGTGTTCCTGTAAAAGATAGCCCAGAGTATGCAATAGCAGTTCCCCCATACCCTGATACTGAGCCCTGTATTTTGAGGCTTACTCTTACGAAAATTATTTCTGTAGGGAGAAGCTAAGACTACCCATAACAAGTGCTGCTTCCAGGAAGACTCTTTGTTCTTCAGATGTGGCCTCTTTCTCTCTAAGCCCAACCTTGCATGAAAAATCATTGCGATTCTCTCTATGTCATCAAGACATCCAGGGATGAAAATCTCACTGACAATGTGGGGCATGACTCCCAGGGATAAGTCTGGGCCTGGCACCATAGGTTGACAATGACTTCAGGACCACAAGTGAGAAAAGAATTGTAATAAAATAAGGCATCAGTTGCCATAGGAGATCAAATGGTGTCAAACAAGTGTTCTGCAGGCTACTCTTTTGCAAGGTTCAGTTATATAGTGTAAACTGCCATGGTTTACTAAATCCCAATCAACATCATGCTTCCTGACTCTTAGGAACACCTAGGGATTGAACTGAGAGTCTATAAAGATTTCATGCACTGGGTTTGCCTTCCTGGAACTTATTATTCCCTGAGGGTTCCTAGGTCAGATAAATACTCAAACCCAGAGGTACCAGCCTTTCCAGGATTATCAATTAACTACATCCACCTCTCCTTGAGTGTGGACAGCACTTCTCAACATGTAAAAGTCAGTATAGGCACTCCCCAAAGATCACTATGGATTGAGAAAAGGATTAAAGAAGAAGGAGGAGGCATGACAGAGATAAATGGGGTTTAACAAATGAGTATGGCTGCTGAATTACTATATTAATATTCCTTCTAACCTCTAGTGTTTTGGAACAGCTAGAAGGCAAAACCTGAGATTATGCGATGGTAACACATGACAAATTCTCAGATTTATTCTGTAACTACTTGTTGAAGCGTGCTTTTAAGATTATTACTTTTCTCTTTCTTTCCTTTGTACATATGTTATATTATACAATTTTAAAACATTAAAAAAATCAATTTAGGGGTTGCAAGCGTAGTTCAGTGATAGACTCCTTGCCTGCCATGCAGGAGAACCAGGTTTGATTCCCGGTCCATTCACTTCTCCTCCAACAAACAAACAAGCAATACAAACAAAAATTCAACAAATGGTGCTGCAATAACAGGATACTCCATGGAAAAATATTGAAATTTGACCCTGCCATACAGCACACAAAATAATCAATTGACCAAATGAAAAAACAACAACTAAAAGAATAAAGTATCTAGGAATAAACTGAGCCAGAGATGTAAAGGTCCTGTACACAGAAAACTATAAAACATTGTTAAAAGAAATCAAGGAAGACCTAAATAAGTGGAAAGATATTACCTGCTCCTAGATAAGAAGGTTAAATATGGTTAAGATGTCAGTTCTACTCAGATCATCTACAGATTCAATGGAAAACCAGTCATAATTCCAAAAACCTACTTTGAAGACTTGGAAAAGCTAGTTACCAAATATATTTGGAAAGGAAAGAGATCTCAAATAGCTAAAAATAGCCTTAAAAGGGAATGAAGTGGAGGAGAAACACTTTCTGATTTTAAAACTTATTATAAAATCACAGTGGTCAAAAGAGCATAGTACTGGCATAAAGATAAGTACTGATCAACAGAATATAATCAAGTCTGCAGAGATACACCACCAAATCTATAGTCAATTGATCCTTGACAAGGTCCCCAAATCCACTAAACTGGGTAAGAGTAGCCCTTCAATAAATGAGTATGAGAGATCTAGACATCAGTAGCCAAACAATTAAAGAGGACCCTTACCTTACACCCAATACAAAAATTAACTGAAAGTGGATCAAAGAACTAAGTATAGGACTTGATGGTTAGGCTCTGGTGTCAACTTGGCCAAATGATTATGCCCAACTTTCTGGTCAGATAAGCACTGGCCTGACTGTTGCTGCAAAGATATTTTATGGTTTATTGATAAACTGGAAGTCTGGTGTATTAAATCATCAGTCAGTTGAATGCATCTGTGACTGATTTCATCTGTGATCAACAAAGGTGTGTCTTCCACATTGAGATAGTGCAATCAGCTGAAGGGTCTTAAGGAAAAAGAGAGAACTTTTCATTGTTTCTTCAGTCAATGAGCCTCTCCTGTGGAGTTCACCCAGACCCTTCATTGGAGATGCCAGCTTCACAGCCTGCCCTGCAGATTTTGGACTCTTCCATTCCCACAGTTGCATAAGACAATCTTACAATTCTAATATTTACAGATATGTCCAATTAGTTTTGCTTCTGTAGAGAACCCTGGCTAACACAAAAGGCTAGTACCATAAAGCTAGAAGAAAATATAAGTGAACATCTGCAAGACCTAGTAATAGGAGGTAGTGTCTTTGCTTTTACACCCCAAGCACAACAATGAAAGAAAAAAAATGTATAAAGATGAACTCATCAAAATCAAATGCCAGGTGGTGCAATGGTGGCTCAGAGGCAGTATTCTTGCCTGCCATGCTGGAAACCTGGCTTCAATCTCCAGAGCCTGACAATGCCAAAAAACAAAACAAAACAAATGCTTCCAGGTCTGAAAGGGCTTCCTTAAAAAGATGAAGAGACAGCCAACTCAATGGGAAAAATATTTTTAAACATCATATCGCCTTTCATGCAGGAGACCCATGTTTGATTCCCAGACCATGCACCCCCCCCAAAAATCATATCAGATAAAGATTTTATATCTTGTGTACATAAAGAAATCAACAACAAAAGAACAAACAACCCAATTTCAAAATGGGTAAAGACATGAATAGAACTTTTTCCAAAGAGCAAATAGATAGATATAAAGCACTTGAAGAGATGTTCATCTTCACTAAATATAAGGGAAATTCAAATAAAGACTCTAATGACATTTTACCTCACTCCATTTAGAATGGCTATTATTAAACAGAGGAAACTACAGATTTTGGGGAGGTTGTGGAGAAGTTGGAACTCTTATTCACTGCTGGTGGGAATGTATAATGGTGCAGCCACTGCAGAAAACAGTTTGGCAATTCTTCAGAAAACTAAATATTGAGTTACTCTATGACCCAGCAATACCAATACTTGGTATATACCCATAGTAGTACTATTCACAATTGCCAAATGATGGAAACAATCCAAGAGCTCATTAACAGAGGAGTGGATAAACAAAATGTGGTATATTCATATGATGAAATTTGACCCTGCCATACAGCATACAAAAAAAATGTGCAGCTGTAAGATGAAATGAGATCGTGAAGCATATAACTGCATGGATGAACCTTGAGGACATAATATAAGGTGAAGATATTGGGTAAAAATGATATTGTTTGAATTTTAGAACTTCACCTTCTGTATGAGACCAATGGAGAGAGGTTTATTTTGTCCAAAACCTCAATTTTCGGTAGCAAATAATGTAACTCAGCCTGTATGTATGGCTCACTTAAACAGTCTAAACATATGGTCCCCACAATGGGAATAAGGATTTGTAGCTCTGCATAACTCTAGGTAATGCCTGGATACATCCAAGAGAGTGCTGGGCAGAAAATTAAAAAGTACTGACAAAGTCCCTTGAGAGATGGGACAAAAAATATGGACTTATTAAACTTTCACACCAAGGAAAACCTTGATACTATTTCAAACATGAGCCCTTGATATTTTTTATTGTAAACAAAAAGCACACCAACATTCTTGACATACAAGTATTCTTGACATCATTACAATCAATGACTCACAATATCATCACATAGTTGTGTATTCATTACCAAGATCACTTTTTGAACATTTGCTTCTCCCCAGCAAAGGAAAGAAAAAAGGGAAAAACTCATACATGCCATACACTTTACCCCTCCCTCTCATTGACTACTAGTATTTCAATGTACTTAATTCATTTTGACCTGTGCTCCCCCTTGTTCTAGTTTGCTAACTGCCAGAATCCAATATACAAAAACTGGATTGACTTTCTAAAAGGGGAATTTAATAAGTTGTAAGGTTTGCAATTCTAAAACTGAGAAAACATCCTAATTAAAGCAAGTCTACAGAAATGTCCAATCTAAGGCATCCAGGGAAAAATACTTTAATTTAAGAAGGCTGATGAAGTTCAGAGTTTCTCTCTCAAGTGGAAAGGCACATGGCAAACATGACATCATCTGCTAGCTTCTCCTCTAGCTCTCCAGGAGGCATTTCCCTTCTTCATCTATAAAAGTCATGGCTGTTGGATTCTCTACTTCATGGTTCTGTGGCATTCTGTTGTCCTTCCCTGCTCTCTCCAAATCTCCAAAGGCTGCTGGCTGACAGACTCTGTGGTTCTCTTGGCCTCATGGCTCTGCTCAGCTCTATTGTGGCTTTCTTGTCATTTTCAAAAGGGACCCTCTCCAAAATGTTTCATCTTTTAAAGGATTAATGGGTGGAGTCACAACTCCATGGAAGCTATCTGATCAAAATTACCACCTACAATTGGGTGGGTCACATCTCCAGGGGATTGAAATGCTCCCAGACAACAATATTGAATGAGGATTAAAGGACATGGCTTTTCTGGGGTCCACTACAGATTCAAACCAGCATATTGCACCCTTTGGACCCCAAAAAGACATGCTCTATCCAGATGCAAAATACATTCATTCAATAACAATATCAGACTGACTTAAACCATTTCAGTAGCAATACAATCAGAAACAGTATAAAATCTCATCAAAGTTCAGTTACAGGCATTGTCTATCCTAAGACAAATTCTCCTCTGGCTCTGGACCTTTAAAATTCAGAACAAGTTATTTGCTGCCAGCATACAAAAAAGGAACAGTCATAGAATACATATTTTCATTTGTGTAAGGAGGAAGGAATACAGGGATCACTGGACCCAAGCAGATTAAAAAACCTGCAGGGCAATGTCCTTTAGATTTAAAAGTCTGAGAGTCATATATCTATCTTCAGAGTTTAGAAAGAGGCCATCCCACCCTTTCCAAGGGTTAGGCAGTGGCTTGCCTTTCTATGAATGCAAACTTAGGGGGACATTGGGGAGACCACCTTTTTCTCAGCTACATCCTCTTCAAGCGTTGGGCTGCCCCTGGGCTATCTGCCATTTCTGGGGCACATTCTCAACCCCTCTATGTGGTGGTAGCCAGGCTCTCCAGAAACCCCAAGGAATGTGCTTCACCTACTCCAAGATCTGAGATGGCATGACTTTTCCACAGCAATGAGGTGGAAGGCCTATCCTCTGCCTTTGGGGCAAATTCACCCTCTCCACATGCTTGGAGAACTCTCCTGGCCCAAGGTTTCTTGACTTCAGACCTCAACCTCCATGGCTTTGCCTCTGAAGTTATTTTTCCTCCAATGTGTCCCTATTTTGTCCCTCTCACACCCAACGGGTAGTAATTCTCTTTATACAGATCATGCAACACTCTCATTGACTTTTTATGCAGTAGCCTTGGATCATGCCCATGAGGCATAAGGAGTTTGCGCAAATCCTTCATGAAACTCCCCGGGACGCATTTTCCTTCTTCATCTCCAAAGGTTGCTGGCTCATGGAAAAATGCTTTGTGGTGCTGCAGCATTCTCTACTGTCTCTGAATCTCCTACGTTC
The DNA here is from genome assembly GCF_023851605.1 of Tamandua tetradactyla. Classification (NCBI taxonomy): domain Eukaryota; kingdom Metazoa; phylum Chordata; class Mammalia; order Pilosa; family Myrmecophagidae; genus Tamandua; species Tamandua tetradactyla. Next base: position 45,774,910 of record NC_135335.1, on the reverse strand, counting down.
TCCCAAATGTTTCCTTTTTTATAGGACTCCAGAAACTTATCAAGAACCACCCAATTGGGTGGAGACATGTCATCACCTAATCCAGTGTAACAACCATTCTTGATTAAATCACATCTCCAGAGAGATGATCTGATTACAGTTTCAAACATACAGTATTGAATAAGAATTATTCTGCCATTTTAATGGGATTAGGATTAAAACACGGCTTTTCTAGGGTCCATACATCCTTTCAAACCAGCACACCATAATTAGCCAAATCCCAACCAAAACCACCATATTAAGCCTAAAGAACATTTAAGACTTTATCTGAGATTCTACAAGTTTTATGCATTAAGATTACATTCCAGAAACCTACAATCTCAAGATGGTTCTTAGGCCAAAGAAGTCCTTAAAGCCAAAAAGGCCAGTCTCTCCGAGAACATCAACTAGATCCATCCTCCCATCCCATATTGTTGACACCCCTTTCCAACATGAAAAATTTAGAATGGGCATAGCACAAATACCCCTAAAGATCTGGAGAAGTATCAAAGGCAAAGGAGGAGTTAGAACACGGAAGATAGGGTTTTAAAAATGAGGATGACTTCTGAATAATTAGATTGATATTTCTTTTAGGCTCCACTGTCTGGGAGCAGCTCGAAGGAAAAACCTGAAATTGTGAAACTGTAACCCATAAGAAACTTTGAAATCTGTTCTATAACCACTTTGTAATTTATTTCTTCTTTTGTATATATGTTGTACTTCACAATAAAAATGTTTAAAAATTGCTTCAAGTAGAATCACATCTTTAATTATTGGTTTTGTTTGCAAAACCTGTTAAAATGCAACATATCATAAACGTATTGACTTTTTTTTTTCTTGGGTAGGCATCATGTAGCGGATCCACTGGTCTCCAGCATAGAAGGCCAGAACTCTGCCTGCTGAGCCACATTGGCCCACCCTGGATTGACCTTTACAATGGAGATTTTTTAACTTACATGCTTACAGTACTAAGTCTGAGAAAAATGTCCAAATCAAGACATCGTTATGTCAATACGTTCTCTTTGAAAAAGGCTGCCAATGATCTTGAACATGATGGCATCTGTTTGTTTCTTCCTTCTTTTCCAGGTTTAATTGCTTACAGTGGCTTCCTGAGTTACTTTCTATCTAAGCTGTTTCTTTTTACTCTGTGTTTCATCTTCTTATAAAGGAATCCAGTAAGAGTATTAAGACCCACTTGGGTGAAGCGTCAACTAAAATAGTCTAATCAAAAAGGCCCACCCAAATAGGTTTCCATCCACAGGAATAGATTAGCTTTAAGAACATGATCTTCTGGGCCTTTCAACTTCAAACTACCACAATGATACTTAATCTTCCAATGCATGAACGTGTAATGTCCTTCATTTATTTAGAGCTCTTTTTATTTCTCTTATTAATATGTTGTAGTTGCCTGTGTACAAGTCCTTTACACCTATGGTTAGATTTATTTCTAGATATTTATTTTCATTGCTATTGTGAATGGAATTTTTCTTGATTTACTCTTCTGATTGTTCTTTGTTTTTTTTCTATAAACACTACATAATTTTGGGTGCAGATCGTGTGCCCTGCCACTTTGCTGAATTCATTTATTAGCTCTAGAAATTGTATTGTGGATTTCCCAGGATTTTCTGTACATAGGATCATGTCATCTACAATTAGATAGATTTACTTCTTTTTCAATTGAATGCCTTTTATTTATTTTTCTTGCCTAGTTTCTCAGGCAAAATTTCCAGAGAAATTATTAGTAATAGTAATGACAGTAGACATTCTTGTTTGTTTCTGATGTTAGAGGGAAAGCTTTCACTCTTTTAACAGTAAGTAGTATATAAACTTGTAACTTATTAAATTCCCCTTTTAAAAGCCATTCCATTTCTGGTATATTGCATTTTGGTGGCCTAACAAACTATAACATATGGTTTCAATGCTTTTAATTATTTTGAGACTTGTTTTGTGACCTAATAAAGTCTATTCAGGAGAATGATCCATGCATATTTGAAAAGAATGACTATTATGTTTTAGCTGTTTTGTTGGGCAAAATGTTCTATGTATGTAATTTATTTCCAGTTGGTTTAGAGTATCATTCAAATTTTGTGTCTCCTTAATTGATCTTCTGACTAGTCTACATATTATTGACCGTGGTGTATTAAAGTCTATTAAAATTAATGTAGAACTATCAATTCTCCCTTCAAACCTGTTAATATTTGCTTGATATCTTTTAGGGTTCTGCTATTTGGTGCCAATATATATATATAATAATATAATAGTTCCATCTTCTTGTGGGACTGACCCCTTTATAATAACTATATTTAATACTCATTGCTCTTTTTGCCTTAATGTATATTTTACCTATTTCTGCTGCTATAGCCCTCTTATGGTTATTTCTTGCAAGTTGCATATTTTTCCATCCATTCACTTCCAATCTACACATGTCTTTGAATGTAAGATAAGTTTCTTGCATCCAGTATTTAATTGGGTCCTGCTTTATATCCATTCTGAGAATCTCTACCTTTTGATTGGATAGTTTAATCCATGTCCATTTAAAGTCACTACTGACAATACAGGACTATCTTCTGCCACTTTACTGTTTTGTGTACCTTATACCTTTTGTGTTCCCTAAATCTTCCATTAATAACTACATTTGTATTTATTTTATTTTCTGTGATATACCATATTGAGTAATTTCTCTTATCTGTCTGGATAAATTTTGCGTCTCTTTTCCTTGTAGTTACTAAGTGGTTAAAATTTAACATCCTAAATATATAACAATCCTATTTCTTTTGATACCAACTTAACATCAATAGCATGCACATTTACTTCTCATATACTCCTCTTTATCCCCACTTTTTTTTTGTACATTACCACTTATACCTTCGTACTTTTAATGTCCTGAACTACAGATTTATCATTATTTTCATGCATATGTATGTAACACAGGTAGGTAGAAGTGGAGTTACTTTCAAAACAATACACTGATGCAATAATACTGGCATTATACTTATCCAAATGATTAATTTATTACAGGTATTTACGTATTAATTCATGCCAGTTTGTACCACTGTTTACTATCCTGTAATTCAGTCTGAAGAATTCCTTTTAGCATTTCTTGTAGGGCATCTCTATTGGTGAGGAACCCCTTCAGGTGTTGTTTATCTGGAAATGTCTTAATCTTTTCCAGCTTTTTGAAAGAAAGTTTCAACTGATATATAATTCTTGGTTTGCAACTGTTTTCTTTCACCACATTAAGTGTTTCAACCCACTGTCCTCATTTCTTCACAGCTTCCGATGAGAAATCAGTACTCAATCTTATTAAGACTCTCTTGTACAGAACTCATTGCTTTTTTTCACTGCTTTCAGATGCCTCACCTTGTACTTTGTATTCAATAATGCATTGAACAAATGACAGGATGCATTTTTCTTCATTTTCCTCATGTTTAGTGTTCTATGGACTTCTTGGATGTGTACATTCATTTTTTACTCACCTTGGGAAGTTCTTGCCACTATTTCTTTGACTATTCTGCCCCTTTCCTTCTTTTTTCTCCTTTTGGAGTTCCTATAATGCATATTGGTACACTTGAAGGTTTCTCAGAGATCTTTTAGGTTATTTTCACTTTTTTATAATTCTTTTCTTATATGCTCCTCAGCCTGATTCATTTCAAATATCTTGTCTTTATGTTCATTGATTCATTCTTCTGCCAGTGCCATCCTGCCCTTCAAACCCTTCAGAACATTTTTTTTTTAATTTCAGTTATTGTGGTCTTCAAGTCCAGGATTTCTGTTTGGTTCCTTTAAAAATTTCTGTTTCTTTACTAAGATTCTCATATTGCTCATTCATCATTTTCTTAATATCCTTTAGCTATTTCTCTGTATTTTCCTTCATGTTATTAAGCATTTTAAGATCATTTCTAAAAGATTTGTTTGGTTTGTCCACATTCTGGCATTCATTGTTGGTTTGTGGATATTTATCCTTTTCCTTTGGATGGGCCATCATTTATTGTTTCTTTGTCTTATACTCTTGGTGCACACTGAGCATTTTAATATGTTAAATCTGGTATTTATTATCTAAGATGTCTGTTTCTTGATTTTGTAGCCAGCTGGTGATAAAAAAAAAAAGATTTTCTTGAGCATCAGTGCTCCTATCAGTAATGCCTGACTAAGGTGAATGCAGTGTGCATAGTTTTCCTTGTCTTTTTATGTGTGTGCCTTGTCCCATGCTTTGGATTGTTAGTTGTTTTGGAGCTCCCATGTTTTCAGGCATTTGTTTTTCCTCTTTGTTCCCCAGGGGACAGACATCGTGCTCCTGGGTGTTTGAATCCCCAAGCCATTGCTCCTAGTTGTCTGCCTCTATGTTTACTTACATGCCTTTTATTGCTTCAAACTGTTATTGCCTGTAGGGCACACTGTGAGTTGAAGAACATGATGTAGGGGACTTTTCCTGAGTCAGCTTCTTCTGCTCAAAAGGGCCAATGACCCACATAAGGTCTGAAGACTGACTCTAAAATGCCCTGAGTAGATCAGGAAAGATACCAAGAGCTTCCTTCACAGCTCCTCAAAGCTGAGCTCTCTTAGCCTGCCCAGTAATTGTAGCCCTTCATCTAATGGTCTTCTGCAACCCTGAGAAAGGATAGTTTCTTCAATTTGTCTCCACCATACAGGGTAAGTTGAAGTAATGGCTGACACTATGACCACTGTAGGGGTGAGTTTAATCAATGGCCACCCTTATAGCTGAGCCACAGTAAGCCAAAGTCATTAATCAAAACCTGTGGCCAGTGCTTGACAATGCCCTCCCTTATTCTTGGGAAGAGATTATTGTTCCTTTCTGTCACCAGTAAGCTAGCCAAGAGTTGGACGCATGGTGGCCTTAGCAAGAGTAATGTATGAGTGTCAGTAGCAACTTAAGGGGAGAGCAGTTTTCTTTATCATTATTTGTCAGTATCTTCCCCCTGCTCTTCTCTGGATGATGTACAGTGTTCTTCTGACATCTGGAGATTCAAGACAGAATGTAATAAGTTGAGGATGGGTGTTGACATCTCTAGGGCAATATCTAAAATAAGAAATGATTTATAACTGAAAAATCTGCTTGATGATAAAAAAGGAAAAATATAATTTATCAACCGAATAGAAGAAAAATTGGACAAGGAAAAAGTGGGACAAATAGCAAACAAAAAGCATGATAGTAGAACAAAATTCAAGATGTACTACTAACGATATTAGATTTAAGGAAACTAAAAGACAAAATTCTGACTCAAAATTTGTTGAGTGTACTGAAAAAAAAGAATTCACTACCTAAATATAAACTCTTGATAAAAATAATATTTAAAATAAACAGAAAAATATAATATCTTATATTTTTCTTTTTATAATTTTTTCTTTTATAATTTATAATTTTTATTTTTATCAAAAATAAAATTTTAAACAAAGGAAAATATATAATACAACACAAGGCAAAAATGTCTTTGTAGTTACACTGCTGAATTCTAGTAAAACAATGAAGACCAGAGGCAAGAATTATGACTCAATATAAAAGGGGATTTTTCATCATGATAAGGAAGTTCATTTAATAGGAAATTATAACAGTTCCAAATTTGTATGCACTCATGACATAAACTCAGATCATATGACATAATGGGAAAGAGAATATATAAAATTCTAAAATCATTGCTGGAAATGCAAATACCCTCTAGTTAGTACGCACACTTCAATAGCACAGCACAACTAATTATGACATATAGATTATCACTTCCAGAGTACAAAATTCTTTGTAAATGCCTTTTCAGCATATATAAAAACAGTCCATATCCTGGGCCAAATATAAACATACCCAACTGTTAAAATCATAATGCCTGTGTTGTCTGAGTACAGTTGAATAAAACTGGAAATCAATGACAGAAATATAAATAGTGCTTCTATGAACCATGGAAGAGCTTCTGCTTTTCTAGAGCCATCTGGAAACAATTATCTACTTGAAATTATACTTGGGCAATATTTACTTTTTATGCCAAGTGCTACACACACAGGAATTTTCTCTAGTGCCATTCTTCTCTGTATTTTAAACTAAAACTTAACACAGATGCCCTTATTATAAAACAAAATATTTCCTACCATCGTCTTAATCATCTCAGGTGTCCACTCATCCTTGCCTGCACTTGAAATATGATTGTACCCTTACCAGAAATCTTGCTTTGCCTCTCCAGAATAAGAAAAGATAGTATTAATTAACCTGTGTTTGATGTTCTCATTTTCAACTTCTCCTCCTCTTCACTCCTCTATGTGAGTCACCCTCATTTCTCTCCCACTCTGGTATTTTTAATAAAATTGGAATACAAAATATCAATAGGGATGATACTCACACAATAAGACCAATGTATTTTTTATTATTCATGGAATTAAAAAATTCAGCCCCAGCAGTTGTAAGCAGAATTGATCATTGTTAGTGAAAGTGCAAAGTGATTGGATAATAGCATCTAGTGTCAATGATGCCAGCAAAACAGGAAGGGATAGGAGGGCTCTGCTCCCTATAGTTTCAGTATGCAGAATACTAATTTCAATCATTTAAATAAATTTAATTATGGTGCATTCAGTTTATCTTAAAATTGGATATATTATTATATTAATGCTATTTAATTAATTATTACAACAAATGCTGCCTATTATCTTCTCTTTGCTAACCTCTGTGTTACATTGTTCTTGTTTGAGAGGATGTATGAATCCTAGAAAAGCTACATTTTAATCCTAATCCCATTTTGTAAAAACAGCCATTTCTTCTAATCCCTATTCAGTACTGCGTGTTTGAGGCTATAATCAGATCATTTCCCTGGAGATGTGATTTAACCAAGAGTGGGTGTTAAACTGGATTAGGTGGAGACACATCTCCACCTATTTAGGTGGGTCTTGATTAGTTTCTGGAGTCCTATAAAAGAGGTAACATTTTGGAGAATGAAGGAGATTCAGAGGGAGCAGAGAATGCTGCAGCATCATGAAGCAGAGAGTCCATCAGCCAGTGCTTTGGAGAACCTCCCAGGGAGCTTCATGATACAGGAAGCCAGGAGAAATAACTAGCAGATGAGGCCATGTTCACCATGTGCCTTTCCAGATGAGAGAGAAACCCTAACCTTGTTTGCCATGTGCCTTTCCACTTCAGAGAGAAACTCTGAAGTTCATCGGGCTTCTTGAATCAAAGTATCTTTCCCTGGATGCCTAAGATTGGACATTTCTATAGACTTGTTTAAATTGGGATATTTTCTCAGCCTTAGAACTGTAAACTAGCAACTTATTAAATTCCCCTTTTAAAAGCCATTCTGTTTCTGGTATATTGCATTCCAGCAGCTAGCAAACTAGAACATATATATTCAGGTGGTACAAAGTAAGTGAACTCTTGTCATAAAAATAAAATACATACATGATTCCTTATATTTCAGGTGTAATTCTAAGGATTTCTCATAGCATATTATGAAAAAGCATATAAGCATTTGTTCATGATTTATCTACACAGTTTCCAGATCACTATATGCATAATTCACTGGTAAATGTACAAAAACATTGAAATAACTTTAAGTATATTCAATTTTGTATGGCTGTGTGGATGAAAAATACAAATTAAAAATTTTATTGATTCTTCAAATTGAAAAAGGCATCCTTCAGGTTATGTGTTAAAGTCAATGAAATTTTATTTTATATTTTAAGGAATGAGAGCACCTATACAATATTTTAGTTATCCCAGCAAAACTTTGCTGTGCAGAGATCCTCCTGCCCTTTCTCAAGCTTCAAGTAAGGAAATGTCTAAGTTTTACAATCTCTATACAAATCATTTCAGTATATTTTCTAATGTCATATTCTTTTTAAAAAAATTTCAGACATATAAAAATGTGTTTCCATTTATTGAGCATGTACTCTGTGCTGGGCTGTAACAGGATCCTTTTTAATGTAATTTTATTGAGATATATTGACATACTATATAATGACCCAGAGTATAAAATCAGTGGTTCACAGTTTCATCATATAGATGTGTATTCACCATCACAATAGTTTTTTTTCATCATCACAATAACCTTTAAAACATTTTCATGGGTCCAAAAATTATGAAAATAAGAATAAAAATAGAAGTAAAAGAGAATTTCCAAAGTATCTCATAACCCTTGTTCCCCCTTTCATTTTATTTATATTTTTTTCTTTATTTCTTCCTCATCTATCCATGTTCTTAACAGAAAATCTTTTTAGAAAATGCAAATCCATGGATTTTCCTATTACATGTTTGCTTGCTTGTTTAAAAACAATAGTACTATAGGTTTAGGATGGGAGAAATGTCAGTGCTGAAGGGATCACATAATTAATGATTTTGTCAGTGATTTGTAATTCTTATTGATTTATGTTTCTTCAACATAGCCACTATTTTGAGAATCAGCTATTTGAAATATTTTATGAATATTAAATTCATGGGTGGGCATTATTACAAATTCCATATATATGGAAATGGTGTTTCAAAGATGTTCAAAACATTTCCAGAGCTACAAAGCAAGTAAATCACAAGGCCAAGGAATAAAACATATCTTTCCATGAAGGTGTGATGTTTTAGCCCTGCTGTACTGTTCTATGTAAATTAAAGCAAGAAACCTAACAATGATTCATGAGTGTAAAATAGCAAAAGTTTTTAATTTTGTGTTCAAACCATGAAATCCTGTTGCATTTCTATAATATGGCAGTACTAGTCTAATAACTGATTTGAGAGTATAGTCTGATATATAGAAAATTTTAAGAAAATCTTCCTAAGATCTCAATATTCAGCATGAAACCAGTTTCACTAGGTTATTATCTACCTATAAATATTGAAGTAACCATTTTTAAGCAACCTAGTCATACAATGCTATCACTAAACTTTCAGTAAAGAGATTGACATTAAAAAGCCACAAGAGAAAGCAAACTTCTTAATGAACTCTTTCAAATAATTCTGAACTAAAGACTATCAGAGAGGAACAAATGAGAGAATTTATAGTCTTACAAGCAGGAGCTCAGTAGGAAAGTCACACCTGCCCTGCCTTCTGGCAGATTTCCGAGGTTCTCTGTGTCATAAATGGTCATACTGATCACAAGAAAATGGGAACAAGAAAACCAGAATGTGAAGTATGGGCGCATAGTTAATGTCCTGTTAGAGAAGTTGACAGTGGAAGGACAAGCAGGTCTGGAAATGGATATTCAACAGTTTCAAAGCATCAAGAAAAATAGATTAAGCAAGTCTAGTAGAATATGTGCTATTCACCAAGGTTTATTTAGAATTTAGCTTAAGGGTCCATAAGCATAGAGGCCTCAAAAACAGGTTAAAATTTCACTACATGATAATGAAAGTTATGATGAAGAATGTTAACAGTGAATTGGCTATGAAAAACATCCATTACTTTTTCATAAATTGCCAACAATGATTTGCATATATGAATAAAACAATCTTTTTTACATCTCAGCTTACTCACATCTGAAATATGTTCAACTTGTAGGTTAAAACATAATATTTTACACAACACAGAAGGCTCAACATATTTCATCTTATTCAAAATCATGACGTTATTAAATAATACTGATTACCACAATATCTACCTTCAGAAGTTGACAGGAAAGATACTGTCAGAGGTTCTTGCTATTCTGTAGATCTATGAAGATTCATTGTTGTGAAATTAATGAATGCCTGTGTCAATGAATCAATATTAACAGTCCATCACTTTTGGAGGTAAGGTACTTATCTCATAGATACTTTTTATGTCCAAATGTTATAATGCATAATGATGATAATATAATGATTATAGTTAAGAAAAAATTCAAATAGTAAAAATAAAAGAATGATGTAAAGGAAAAATACAGCCAGTAAGTTTCCCCAAAGAATTGAATTTTAAGGATTTTTATAATACATCCAGAGAACTTAATTTTGAAATATTTTTATATTATTAAATTATTGTGTTATTGGAGATATTTCTTGGAGTCTTATTCTACGAATTTCAATTATTCCACATATGCATCTATGCTGGTCTTAGTTCAAATAACACATTGAATGAACTTAAAGTTTTTTTAATGGTGGAAATATAAAAGATACTTAAGTTTAATCAATTTTAAGTAGTATGGAGTCTTTCATTAAAAAACAAAAAAAAATTTTGTTATGAGGGTGCAGGGGTAGTTTAGTAGTAGAAATCTCACCTGGAGACCCAGGTTTGATTCCTGGTCTATGCACTTCCCCCAAACAAAAAATAAGCAAAACAAACTAACAATAAGCATACAAAAATTCAAGAAATAGTGCTGTGATAACAGGATACTCACATGCAAAAAGAATGAAATGTGACCCCGCATACAGCATACAAAAAAAAAGCATTGCTATTGAAGTTTTAACAAAAGCCTAAAAGATATAATATATGTCTGAGATCAACAAAGGCAATTTTATATTTAAAATATAATGTGACATAAGAGCACATCTGTTGTTGCTCAAATGTGGCTTCAGTCTCTCTAAGCCCAACTCTGCAAATGAAATCATTGCCCTCCCCGCTCCGTGGGACATGACATCCAGGGGTGAAAGTCTCCCTGCCAACATGGAAGAGGACTCCCAGGGATGAATCCAGACTTGGCACCATGGGATCCACAATTCCAAACTGACCAAATAGGGGGAAAGAAGTGTAATTAATAAAACATCAGCGGCAGAGAGAGTTCATATAGAGTCAAGAGGCTACTGTGGAGGTTGTTGTCATGCAAGCTTCAGGTAGACTTGCTACCTATCATAACCTGCCAAAATCCAACCAAGACCATTCCAGCCACTCCTAAAGAACACCTAGAGCAATATATAAGATTTCACATGAGTTACAGGCACTAGAGTAACTTGCCAGAAACTTACAACCTCCAGATGGGTTCCTGATCCAGATAAGACCTGAAGCCTAGCCCAGCCTCTCCAGAACATCAGATAGTTCCATCTCCCTACCTTATGTTAGTGACACACCCTTCCAATATAAAAAATTAAGAATTGCCATAGCCCAAACAACCCCAAAGAGAGGTATGGAAAGACCAAAGGTGATGGTGGAATTATACATAGAAGATAGGACTTAACAAATGAATGTGAATGCTGAATCATTAAATTGTTATCTTTTAGCCTCCAGTATTTTAGAGCAGCTAGACCTAAAGACCTAAAATTGTGAAATTGTAACCCATGTCAAAGTCTGAAATATGTTCTACAAGTATTTGTGGTACTGTGCTTGGAAATTTATAGCTTTTTTGTATGTGTGTTATTGTTCACAAAAAAGGACAAAAAGGTTGATTGTGATGATGAAAAAGTATTTAAGCCCACTAGCTTCCTATATTCTGGAGGAGCTAGAAGGAAAAATATAAGAGGATTTTATGGTAGCCCATGACAAACTCTGGGATCTATCCTGCAACCACTTTTTGAAGAGTGCTTTGAAATCTATTGCTTTTTCATTTTTTTTTGCTTTGTATATTTGTTATACTATACAGTAAAAAAAGTAAAAAAAATATTATGTGAGGGGGTGCAAGGGTGTCTCAGTGGTAAAATTCTCACCTGCCACGCAGGAAACCTGGGTTCTTTTTGATTCTTTACTTTTGTTTACTACTCTTTTTAGTTTCTTTGCACTTCCCAAACAAAATACAGCAAAAACAAAAAAACATACAGCAAAATGGTGCTGCAAGAAGGTGATACTCACATGGTGAAAGAATGAAATGTGACCCCTGCCAAACAGTATACAAAAATAACTAAATAAAGAAATGAATACAATATAATGTGAGATACATCTTACTTGTCAGAATTATGGCAGCTACCATCATACTTTTTACGCGCAGGGAAAATTTTAACCCCCTTTCCCTTGGCTGTCCTAATTCCACAGCCTCCTCCAGGAAAGAGAGAAATAAGCACAAACCCATAGACATATGCCAGCATAACGGAAAGCCAAAAAAAAAAAAAAAAAACAACACTAACTGCAGCAGTAACTGGTGATGACATGCTTGACAAAGTAGCTGACTGTGATAGATAAATTTCTCCTGTGTTTGCATGTTTTCCTTCCCTCACACCTGCTAAGATCTTCCTGGCAATATAGACAGGAAAATCAGTAACCCTGTCAGGAAAGATGATGACAGCCATAAGAAAACCCACTGGAGCACCAATCAGTATGTCCAGTGGCCAAAGAATCTTCTTCTTCTGGCTCCCTGACTTCTTGTCCCAGAAGGTGCAGACAGTGATGCTGAGGTAATGCAAGTTTGAGATCTCTTTCAAAGCCAACAAAACCCACATCCACATTCTGTACATGTCATGTGATTACAGATTCTGTCATTGATCTTGGTGATGCCAGTTTTGCAAAAAGAGTAGGCCAGATGCCACCTGGTCCATATTCATAACCCTATCTGAGACCTGAAGGGTTTGTAGTCCTTACATGAAAACTCTGTGCCCCCTGCTGACAATACCGCACTTGGATCTTTCAGATTCAAGTCTGCTTGCAGTGGTCACAGAACTTAGTCTGGCAGCTTTCCTTCTCAGAGATCAGCCTTGGTCAGCTGGCACAGAACAGGCAATGATGGTGTAGTCACAGGCAGAGACTAGCCTGGTGGCATTGGTTTCAGAGGCCAGATAGTGGCACATTAGGAATGATTCATAGGAGTTAACTGGTGTCAGATCAGCAAGCAGTGGATGGGTGGAACACATGGTTGCTCTCAGAGGAGGTGATGGGCATTGGCTTATGCTGTTCTCATTGCAGGTAGATCAAGTGCTCCTGGCAGGAGCAGAATGGCAAGCTGAGTAGGTCATGGTGCCTACCCTGGTAGCAGATGCCCTATTTGCCATGGGTGCTCTACCTCCTCAGAGGGCACCACACTGCTGCCTCCTTCTCTAACCCCAACAGGTTGCCTCCAAGGGTGAAGCTCTTGGTGTTGGGCATGGCATTGTGTAGGGATGTGAAAGAGAGAGACTCAAAGTCCTTCTCAGAGCCCATGGCTGGAAGTGGTCTTGAGATCAGTAGTCTCCAGAATTGCCCCAGCTTCTTCCACCTCAGCATTCTTATCAGACGCCCCACCACTGCCTGAGCAACTCTTCTAGAGGTAGATAGTGGCAAATATTTTTGATGCAGGGAATGACACATGCCTCATCAGGATTGTGGGAATTTATCATCCCCAGGTCTTCCAAAACTCCAGTACTTACAACCTTATTATTCATTTAAGACTAAAGTTAATTTTAATTCCATTTTAAATTACAAGACCAATAATGACATTTTCAAGGGGGAATGTCTGCATCATGAGAAATGACTTCCAAGTTATCGGTTTATTTACCTGTGTTCCATTCATCACTGATGTGTACTTCATTCTCAACAGTATATAAGAATTATGACACATCATCTTGAATTGTACATTTTTCAGTTAACATTCAAGATTATTTTCTGATTTAACCTAGTCATCATAATTATGTTTAGAGTTATAGGGAAAAAATAGAAAACTGACCAACATTATAGAATTTTTAGCTACATGTTTTACTTCATAAGTATTTGCAAATACTAAATCCACTGAAAAGACCTTTGATTTTCTTGCCCATATCTCATTACAAAAATCTGTATTCAGCCATCACAGATCATTTAAGAATCCTACATTTTTATTTTTCATTAACAGGTTATTCAGCAAAATTTTGAATTCCTTGTTGAATCGTGTGGTAAAGCATTCTTGTTAGATGTTTTTCCAAGTCTGATATTCTTGATGAGAACTGCAGAAAAATACCTTTTACTTTGAGTTTAGGGTTGACATTTCATCCACATGAAAAATTTAACATTGATGAATAACTTCAAACCACCAAATACTTTTCTTCATTCTATATACAGAGAATGTTTCATACAATGTGAAACCTCACATTTATTATGCACATTGCTCTGTCAGTAAAGGACTTCTCATGTTTTTTAACTGAGTAACTACTCCTTCAAAAACTATCTCTTGCTCTCTAGTTTCCTTTTCCTGGTAAAGACATTTCCATCTTTTCTAAGTCAGGACTTATTTCTACTCTGAGCTATGCTTGCACACACCAAGGCTGGAGCTCAGCTGAAACCTATTACAGGTAATTCCAGACATATTGTTTCTCCCAGGAATCATGTTGTTTAATGATATATAGTAAATAAAAGCATTTACACACTGATTATATTAACAGGGAAATACACACTGTGGTTTTTTTTGTTTGTTTGCTTTGTTTTGTTTTTTGCATGAGCAGGCACTGGGAATCAAACCCAGGTCTCTAGCATGGCAGGTGAGAATTCTACCTGCTGAGCCACATGGCCCACCCTATACTCCTATTTTGATTTCTTTTCATTTTTGTTAAAGTTAGAGTTGTACCTGAAGACTCTTCCGTTTGTACAATATATTTAATTAGCTTTCTCAGACTTTCTGATGTCAGAATAATGTCTAAAACTTTTCCCACAAAGAATTCAGGCATATGGATTCTCTTCAGTGAGTTCTCTCATGTCGCCTACGACTACTATATTGACTGAAGGATTTCCCACATAGATGGCAGGCATATGGTCTCTCTCCTGTATGAACTCTCTCATGTTGTCTTTGGGTAGATCTATCAATGAAGCCTTTCCCACATACATAGCAGACAAATGGTTTCTCCCCGGTATGAGTTCTCTCATGTTGTTTAAGGTATCTACGCTGACGGAAGGGTTTCCCACATTGATTGCAGACATATGGTTTCTCTCCAGTGTGAATTTTCTCATGTTGTCTGAGTTGAGAAGGATAAATGAAAGATTTCCCACATAGATAGCAGCCATATGGCTTCTCTCCAGTGTGTATTTTCACATGTTTTCTAAGGACAGAGCCATTTCTGAAGACTTTTCCACATAGATGACAGTCATATGATTTATATCCAGTATAAATTTGGTTATGTTGACTAAAGAATGACTGGTCATTGAGAGCTTTTTTAAATTGTTTGCTCATATAGGCTTTCTTTCCCATATCATTCAATGCAGAGTGAGTGTAGTCTTCCAAATCATTATTTTCCAAGGGATCTCCAGTGTAAGAAATATGCTGCTACAAATGAGAAAAAAGACTGTTAAAGATGTGCCCATATATATTCATTAATTCAATTCTTTAGTCTAATGATTCAGTTACTCTCAAGTGAAGATTTATCACTTTACTTACATGCATATGGTGTGCTACTTTCTTGTATGGAGAGATTTTCTCTTTTGTATCATCTCAACTACAAACCTCACTAATTTGGAAAGCTTCATTATGTTTTAAAGAACAGGTATATGAACGTTTATGAAATTGTCCTTTTATAAGACTTCAGCTTATGGTTTTCATCTCAGGCTAATTTTCCACCACAATTTAAACTATCAAAACATTTTGTAGGGCACAGTGTAATCCCATCTTTAATTACAGCAATATGTTTGTGCTGAACCCCCAAATTTCTCAATCCCAGTTTTTTATTCAGAAGACCAGTGTTCAACTCCACGAAGCTTACCTTTGGCTGGATGGCATTTGTGCTCTTCTTGCCAACATGTTGCATCATTTTCATTTCTTGTTTTTTATGGTCATTTTCCCTGCCTGAAATAATTTTTAAAAGATTATAGAGTGGCATTAGCAGAATGAAATGTTTGGAAACCCCAATGCTCATATGATAATGTTCTTGTCATTTAGATGGGGAAAAATGGAAAATTAAGGTGTACTCTAGTACATAGCAAAACTAATCCAGAAATTGACATCGTTAAAATATTTTTGTCATTATAATGATGGGACATTTGTTGGGAAATAGAGGGGAAATCCTCAAAGAGGATGATCAGTACAATGGACAACATGTGAAAATTTAACTCCTATAAGTACATAAATATCCCTTTACCTAATCCAAATACAATCACAGATGGATTCCTGACTAGAGATTCATACATGTAGGGAATAAACACAAGTTTGAGAGTTTCCCCCCAAAGTCATAGCCTACATTTCCATTTCATGGAACTCCACTTAATTAAGGAAATCTTCAGTTGATATTTCTAAAATCCTGTTCAGTCATTGACCAGGCCCCTCATCATACTGAATCACAGGGTTCCAGAACTCACCTGGACTCTTCCCTTGTGGAAATCCTAATCCTTCTCTCCACAGTTCTTCTCCTTGTTCTAACTGGGAAATCACTTCTGATTTGCAGAGTTGGTATCCTACTTAAGAGAAAAAGAAGCATAGATTTTTAATTCTATGCTCACACAAGCTCATGAACTCAAGTCCAGGGCAGAGTATGAGGAACAATAAGGTAAAATACAAGGAAGTGTATTTTAAACACAGGATATTGATAAACATTTTCCAGCAAAGGATGAATCTTGACCTTCAGCCAAAGACATTAAGGTCATGTAGATGCCTTTACATAGATTCACAGGCTACAGCTTCCTGAGTCTTTTCATATAAAGAGAGATTATGACTCCATGATGGTTGAAGAGTATTTGGTAAATGAATCCAATGAACATAAGCTCTACCAGGACAATCTACATTCTATGAGGGAAAGGGCATACCTGTTATTTTTCTACTGTGTGCTGTAACTTCACCACAGTCCTTAGAGAATAATAATTATTTAGAGATATTTATTCCCTTTATTTTATTCTTAGAAATAATAGTCATTGAGTTCATAGGATTTTCTGAATGTGGGAGATTGAGCAGCAATAAAGACATGAAATTTTTGTCAGGAAGATCATATGCCCTTAGTGTGACAAATGAGATGAAAGCAAAAAGTTAGGAGACAAAGTTTCCTTTAAGTAGTCACAACAGTTATGATAGAATCAGGGCAAGGATCAGGGTAACATATGGGAAATTTGTCTAGATCCTTGAATAACTTGAGGATGGATTAGATAAATGATAGGCAATAGATAGATGGATAGGTCATTGAAAAAAATTAATAAACTCACCAATGGACACCAGATGATTGATACTCTCCAGCATAACATCTCTGAACAGCTTTTTCTGGGTTATGTCCAGCATAGCCCACTCTTCCTGGGTGAAGTCTATAGCTACATCCCTGAAGGTCACTGATTCCTAAATTAACAAAGGCATTTGGGTTCAGAACAGACATCACTACTAATATCCAGCGTTAGTTGGTTGAAATGACAGCAGTGAGGGAGGGAAAGTCTTGTGTGTATAAAAATCTCAAGCTGTGTTTGGGATTCCAGGCAGATCATTCTCACTGCTAGTGTGGCATCTGTCTTTCAGATACACTCATACACTCACAGAGACAGGCACTCTGAATATATAAAACCTCAACATGGCATAATATATCTTAACATATGGTGTGATAAATCCTGAAAATTTGCCCACAAACTGATAATAACTTCCAAATGGAGACCATAAAATTTGCTCTTCAGAATTGATAGCTTAATAATTCTTCTTCATCAGTTTCATGTAAATCCACAGACTTATCACAAAACAAGCATTATTCATGATCTGCCACTTTTTTTTGATCTGCCACTTTTTAACACAGCTATGGTTCAATTGTTCCCTTCTGCCCTATCAAAATATTTTTGCTTCCTGTCTTACATTCCACCTTATTTTGGCCAAGTTACTTGCCTCAACACTGGCCTTTGTCCTATTAAAAGAGTTTTCCATCAATGCAGACTAAATTCTGCAGAATCCTAACATACATCTGTGGTCACCACCCAAATCACTGACATGCATCCCCCAGAATCCACAGATGGTTGGAAATGGTTATCTTACCTACAACTCTGGAAACCTAAGTACCCATTCACTTCCACAGGTATTTGCTTTAAAGTAACCAATCCCTGACTCTTGTGAAAAATCTACTAACCTTCACCCCTTCCCCACATTAAAATCAGAATCTCATGTGTCCCTTTTGCTCTGTTTATTGCTGCTCACACAAAGCCAGAACTGTTCATGCTTCCCACACATTCTACTTGGCTGCCTTCTTTCCCTAGAGTCTCAGAGTAATAAACTACTTTACACATGCAATATTGACTTCCTCCCCCATTGTGTGATACCTAACCTCCACCTGAACCCAAATTTAAAAGCTACCTTAACCAATCTGAGGCATCGTCAATGACCTCAGTTTCCTCATTATGAAATGGTTTTACAAACTGTTACAAGGTTTGAAAAATCCAATGATTCCTATCTAACCAACACTTGTCAAGTACAGGTGATAAATCTGTTGTTTATTCAAATGACAGAAAGACTTGAAGCAGTATGCATATTTCTGCAGAACTGTACAGGCTTTGTACATACAGCACTTGGAAATAGAAGGCTCTTCCTCCTTCAACTCTGCAGAATGCAGGTGTTTATTGTGAGATATGAAGGTAGGCTGCTTAGTAGTAAAAAACAGGGGCTCTGGAAACTGCTACAAATTATAGTGTCCTCCTACTCTTGTGGTAAAAGGCCTCTCATACTCAATATTCTCCTGGACCTTCAAACTGCAATTTTCATTGTGTCTCATGTCTATTCATCATAACTCTCTGTTAAAGGATAAAAGAGACTATTTATTCTGGTCTCTCTCTCTCTCTCTCTCTAGTTCTTCAAATATCTCACAGATTCTAAAATATTACTATACTTACAATGCTTCTGTATATACAGCTGAAAGTAAGGAAACCATATTCCCTCTTTATTGCTTTCACTTACAAAGTTGCAGAAGTGTTTTTGATGTTGTTGTTTTGTATGCTGTATGGCAGGGTCACATTTCACAATTTTTCCATGTGAGTATTCTATTATTGCAGTACCACATGTTGAATTTTTGTTTGTTTGTTTGTTTTGTTCGTTTTTCTTTGGGAAGTGCATGGACTGGGAATCAAACTGTGGTCTCCCACATGGTAAGCAAGAATCCTACCACAGAACTACCTTACACCCCCATAGAAGTGAATAAGTGAATTACGTCAACATTGAGACCATGGGCTTCATGAGGAAAATAAATACTCTCATATCTCTTCTGTGAATGCACAGCCTTAATAGAAGCTGGAACTAATTGGTATAAATGTTGGAAGGTTGGAGATTATGTCCTGCTCAGTTCCAGGACCATAATAATTGTACCAGTCTTTGGTATACTTAAATGGTTCTCAAATATGTAAATATCTCATGAGCATACCTAGAATGGGTCAAGGCAATAGTATAAATCTTCATATTCCTGAACATGTATTTAAGTAGAGATACCAATTCCCTACTCACCAGCGGTTGCATTGTCAATAGTTCCACTAACTGTCTTCCTCCGGATTTTCACTCTCTGATGGTCCAAGCACGAAATGGTCAATACTGAGAATCATGAAAGAAGTAAAGATTCAAAGGTTTGCCCACAATTTCCAGACCCAACTGTCATTTATACCCAAAACTTCACCTGGAAGTAACCCTACCAGCCCAACTTACAGAAACATGTAGTGTGCTATAAGAGAAACAGGGGAAGACTCTCATCTCCTAAACTCAAATAAAAGAATGTTAAGGATGCTTTTGCTAATAATGAAGTGAGTACAGATATCTTACAGGTAGAAACATGAAACTCATGGAGCGTCATGTGTTAATTATACCATTGTGTTCAGAATTTTTCAATCACCTCCATGATTCTAAGATAGGTATCCTTAACTCATGCTACATGTGGATTTGGTCTTCACCTCAGGTAAATACTGTGGAAATTCTCAGATTTAAGTATTCTTGTTTTATGCTCTAACATTGGTTCTCCCCCTTCTATCCTCACCCTCCAGACCCTCACTCCTTTCTTGCTGTATCCTGCTACTGCCTTTTGTGTATGCAGTTGCCCTAAATCATTTTCATTTAACCCATTGGGGTTCCTGGAAAGATCACTCCCTAAATCCCCTAAAACCTGGCTTTTAGATCTTTCCATAAAGGATTTTTATATCAGTCATACAACTTAAAAATTATTTCATGATACAGTTAATCAATTTCATGATAAGGATCTGTGATGTCCATCCTCCAAATGATGACCCCAAATATCCTGTATAAGAAAGAATCAGGAGTATATGTGTCATAAGATTTCTGTCATGTCTCATGATCTTCAGAAAGCATAGAGGCTCAGAAAATAAAGAATTAAGGGGTTTGTGATGATATCTAGTTGCTCTTTCTAATAATTTAGTAATGTGGCTGCTGAAATCTTGTTCCATATTAATCATCATTTGTGGGAACATCTTTGCATCTCTCTTTTCTTCTCTGTATATCTCATGTGTGTGTCACAGTGTGTGAGTGTGTGTGAGAGGGGAAGAGAGAGAGAGCAAAAGCACTAATAGTTCATTACCAGCAAATTACCTTTAAAACATTGTTAATAGCTAAATGCATTTAATGTACAAATGATAATAATTTCACATAAACAATAATAGTATTAACTCACTAATTTGTATCTGAGTTCCAGAAAAAAAGTAAAAAATTATGTGTTACTCTGCTTGATGATTAATTGTATTTATTTAAATCTCTCAATGATCCTGCTATTTATGGTTTATTTACAAATTTAACAAATGACATGATCAGAGGTTCAGAAAATTTTAGTATTATGAAACAATTACATGGCTAGAAAATGACATGGCTAGAATTTGAATTTTGCTCTGCCTGTCTGCCAAGCTTAAATTCTTGGAGTTTTTGCACACCACCCAAAGGTCTTACATATAATGTCCCTCTCACATAAACATCAGAGTTTCCGCCCTGTGACCACAATCTCCTCTCCTAGTTTTCCACAAAAATACTTCCCACACCCATATTCTCCTTCTACATAGGGTGCTAAATTACATTAACTCTTCTCAACAAGCATCATCCCCCATTACTCCTCATTTGTACTGCCCAGTTAAGTCTGCAGTTTGTAATTTCAACAGATATTTACCAAGACCATCATTATAACCCTCTGACTATTTACAACATCTAATAATCAAATCTCCCTCCAAATACCTGCAATTTTCCATGACTGCATCTGACACAGTTCTTGAGTAAGATATTGCCACTGGTCTAAACACCTGACCTTCATGAGCTCCCATTCTGACTTGTGGACCAGAGTGATGTTTTGGTTCCCCTGGAATTAATGTCAGTTCTGAACCAGTGCCTAATAATCCCCAAAATATCTGATAATTTCCTTTTTACTGATGCACAGTTGCCATGGTAAAAGGTTGTAGATCTCCTTGGGGAAGGCTTGGAGGAAGATTAACAGTATTAATTTGCGGAAGTGTAACAGGGTACTCCCCCAAAGGGATCTGCCCTTCCCCTCATTCAAGGGGCTCTGGATCTGGAAACTGTCTCAAGTCTGGAAATTGATTAAGGGACCAGGACTCTCAGTTTTTGTAATTCAATTTAGACTTCTGTTCACTTGAACTAGAACTCTTTGGTTTATATGGCTCAAACAAGAATTCAGTAGACTGCCCACCTATTGTACTTCTAGGTACCCCATGATTTACTAGCCAATGCCACAAGTCTTTGTGAAGTCAGATTCTTTTGACTCCTGCTTTGAGTCTGCTGTCTATTATGGTAGCCACATAAACCTTGTCTTTGGCAATTAAGTGCTGCCACCTGACTTCTGCCATCTTGGGATCCAGTCATCCCCATTGTGTTTAAGGATTCCAGCTCAGTGACAGCAGTTCCTACTGTAATATCTGACCTACAGAGAAGTGCAAGTACAGAGCTCTTTAGGGATGATGGCGCTAGCCTCACAAATTTATTTTGTACAGTTCTGGTAAGAGGTGCATCCTCCAGATATTCCTGGAGTGTAAAAGCATGCTTTGCATGATAAATCTACTCTAACACTACAATCTCCATAAGCCTCTGAATCCCCTCATCTACATTATACCAGTGCAGTTCTGGCATTTTAACCTTAGGTAATGGCCACCTTTTGATCCAAGTTTCAGTCAATCATACAAACAAACTTTTCTAACCCCTTAAGCTATAACACTGAATGTAGAATCTCTGCTTAGTGAGCCCATATCAATAAATTCAGACTGATCCAGCTTTATATTCCTTCCACCATTATCCCACACCCTTAAAATCCATTGTCACACACATTTCTTTATATAAATTGGAAAACTCACACAGTTCTTTTGGAGTATAATGTACCTTCTCATGTGTGATATTTTGTACCTCATCTTTGGGGGCCTGTTGGGACTTTAGTTATAGTTCTGGAAGAAATGAGGGGCGTTGGGGGTGGGGTGGATCATGGAAATAATTAGAAGTATCTTCCAAGACATTTGCTTCCAGGCATTCATTTGTAGTTTCATCTGGTGAAACAGGATTAATCATTGTAAGGCTAATCCCTTCAGGTGGAGGTTGGGTGGCCAACTCCTCAAGGCAGCTGGAGGTGGGGCAGGTATGTCCTCAGGGAAGACTATTATGGGGTTATCTAGAGAAGACTCATCATGAGTTAGGCTTTCAACCTCCCCACCAAAATCATTATCAATCCATATGTTACCATACCATTTTTCAGGGTCCCACTCCTTTCCAATCAATGCCCTCACTTTAATGGCAGACACCATGCAAGATTGAGATTTCAGTCTACCTTGTAAAGTTACTACTCTAGCAATAAGATTATGAGTCTAATTTTCAGATATCTCAAGTCTATGGCTACAGGAAATAAGATTTTCGTTCAAGACACTCATAGAAGTATTTACATCTGTCAGACGGCATATAAGCTTCTCATTTGAAGCCTTAAGCCCATCCCTTCCACTCATTGTTGCATACAGTGTGCCTAACAACAATAAGCCAACATCTCTATACCTCCTATTTCCACAAAACTATAAATGTGTCAAAAACATTATTCCCCAGAGCCTGGTTTCATACAATCAAAGCATTAGAAGAATCGAATGGTCACCATTTGGACTATCTCATTTGCCAACTCACTCCGTGGATTGGCAGTGTCATTCTGATTATGGGAATCAGAGTCCTTAGTGCCTTTGAGTTCAGTCAGAGTAGAAAATCAATCATAAAAACCCATTTTTAAGATTCTGTTTCTTAAGAACCACCCCACTCTCAATACCAAGCTACATAAGCTAGGGTTCTCTAGAGAAACAGAATCAGCAGGATATATCCATAGATACAAAATTTATAGAAGTGACTCACATAACTGTGGGAGTATAGAGTCCAAAATCTGTAGGGCAGGCTGTGACACTGACGACTCTGATGAAGGGTCTGGACGAACTCCACAGGAGAGGCTCACCAGCCGACTGTCTCTTCTGAATCCTCCTTAAAACCTTTCCAGAGATTAGATTAAATATCACTTGTTGCAGAAGACACTCCCCTTGGCTGATTACAAATGCAATCAGCTGTGGATACATCTGATGTGATCATGATTTAATTCTATGAAATGTCCTTATAGCAACAGACACGCAAGCACTTGCCCAACCAGACAGACCACGTTGTCAAGTCAACACATTAACCTAACTATGACACCTCCTGTAAAGCAGATGGCTTGCATAATTTGCCAAATTACACTATAATACCATAATATCTTCAAATATCCCTTCATGCATACACACTACTTATTTCTTCTGTTCTATTAAATAGAAAAGTCATGTTACTTCTGGCTAAGGTGAATGTCTCCAATTTATCTGAATAAAACTATAAAATAAATTAAATCTTTATCAGAAACCTCTCCCTTCCTTCAAATCCATCTCATCAGTTAGGTTCATTTTTGCCTCTTCCATATTGGAAAAAATTCCTCTGAATGAATTTTCTTTCATGTTATTTCCCTCCAGATCTACCCTTGGTGAACAAGAAGCACACCTACCATATTCTCACATGCACCTCACCCTTTGACTCACAAAAATCAACACTGATGTCCTCATTTACAAAACTTGGATCTCTTGTCTTTTATTTTATCACTAATCTCCTGATACATTAAATCCTTACATGAAACCAAAGAATTGGACTATGATCTCTTTTTGGAATTTTCTTTTTTCTTGACTTCTCTGATATTACAGTCTCTCAATTGCATTCAAACAACTCTAGACACTCCTTTTCCATGTCTGCTCAAAAGCACTCCTCAAACAACACTATTGAACTATCATGAAACTAAACCTTAATGCCTCTTATCTCCTCATTTCTGTAGAGGGCCAGGAGCAATAAATCAGGCCCAAGCAGGAAAAGTCCCCAAAGATCTGGGGCAGAATGTCCCCAAAGATCTGGGGCAGAATGTCCCCCAAGAGTTAAACAATGAACAATGTTAGGAAACTGAGGGAACGAGATGTGTTTTGGCAACAGCTAACAGCACTTTTCTGCTTCTGTGATTAAGCTTGCTTGCTAGCAACTGCAAACCAGGATGTGATTTTAGCCTTTATAAGCTCCCTTTGAAAACCTCTGGGTGCTGCTCACTGAATCTTTCTTCTTGGGGCTTTCTGAGGCAATCACCAGCTGGCTAATAAAGACTCCAAATTGGCTTGCAGTTTTGAATTGTGTGGTCTCTCTTTTGGTGTGGCCTACAACATTTGGAAGCCCCAGTGGGATTATCACTAATGGGACATCTGGTGACCACCAGTCCTGGGATCATCCCCAGAACCAAAGTCCAACCAAGGGGAAGGCCTTGGAGAAATGTTCCTCCACCCCAGGCAAGGACCAGGGACTGGGCCGGTCCTACAGGACCCTTTGAAATTATACAAAATCTGGTGGAGTCATCTGTTTATGGAAACCTCACTGGTGAGTACAGATCTGTTACTGGATCCAGCGAGGACCTCTGGAAGGCTGGACACAGCATTATTTCCAAGGTCCAGTCCCAGAGCAAGACACTGCCCAGGACCAGGGGTTAGGAGTTAGTTAGGGATTACACTTTGTTTGTTTTGTCCCTCCTCTCAATTGTTGGTCTCGCCATATTCTGTGCCATTCTTGTCATAATTGACATGGGTCAGTCAAGTTCATCTGTCTGTACTCCCCTTCAATGTTTTTTTTAACATTTTCCAGGAATTTCAGTGGAAGGCCAGATACTATGGAGCCCCTGTCAACACCTTTGACTTGGAAAAATTCTGCTCATGGGAGTGGCCAACTTTTGGTTCTGGGTGGCCTTCTGAGGGAATCACAGACCTATCTACAGCTTGTAGAGTCCAATGGATGATTTTTGGTAATCCAGGTCACCCTGACCAAATCCCCTATATACTAATTTGGATTGAAATTTTAACAGAAAAACCCAAGTGGTTATGGCCTTGCCTGGAGTCCCAAAAAAGTAGACTCCCCCAGAACCAAAATGGCCCTCTTAATAAAAACCTCTCAAAAGAAAGGACTAATGGGATCCCAGTATTGACAGGATCATTGGAGGATTCACTCTTGATGGAACCTCCCCCATATCCAACAGCCCCTCAGCCCCCTCTAAGACCAGAGGAGAGAAATGGCCAAGAGGCAGCAACCAGCCCCTCTGATAGCTAGGAGGTGACCTTCAGTCACCCTTCTTCTGGTTCACAATCACAAGATTCTTCCAGAGCTCCAATTTTACCCTTGAGGCAGGTTGGCCCTGCCCTCGGGGTTGACTGTCCACCTTTCATGGTCTATGCCCCCTTTTCCTCAAGCGATCTGCATAATTGGAAAAAACAGAATCCCTCTTTCTCTGAAAAGCCCCTAGGGCTCATCTCCCTCTTGGAGACTGTCTTCTTTACCCACCAGCCCACGTGGGATGACTGCCAACTGCTCCTCCAGGCCCTCATCACCTCCGAGGAACAAGACAGAGTCAGGAGAGAGGTGAGGAAGTTAATTCTTGGACCTGATGGACAACCTACTACTGAATCAACCTGATTAGAGACTGTGTTCCCCTCCACCCATCCCAGATGGGGCCCCAACACTGATGGAGGTAAGGAGGCCCTCCATCTGTATTGCCAGACTCTGCTCCGGGGAATACAAGCAGTGGACATGAAGCTGACCAACTTATCAGTTTCACAATTCAAAGGTTCCTTCCTCACATACCAGAAAACCACATAGGACCTAATTGGGCTCTCAACCCTGGCATAAAACCAGTACAGCACCCCAGACCCAGGGCTCCACCTCTGGCAGGCCCAAGCACAAAGGTAACCCCAACCCCCCAAATGAACTCCCCTCCCTCCCCTAGAAAACCCCTGCTCAACATGTTAAACTCAGTTTTCCAATTCATAAATGAAACCAATCCACTTATTACTGAAGACTGTTGACTTTGCTTAAATCTTGAACCCCATTATTACATTGGAATAGGAGCTAATATTTCCCTAGGCCTCATAGAAACTCGTATTAGAAACCTCTCAGTATAAGAAGCACAAAGACAACACTTATGCAAATGGGGACAGGAACTGAAACTCACCCTGGGAGATCTCCAAGGTCAAGGAATTTGTTTCTACTTCAAGGATTTTAATCTAGCTAACTCCCCCTATAATAACTCTTGTGAACTCCTCATATCACTAGAGGACATTTTAACTTCAACCCCGAATGGATGGGACTGCCTCCTTGTAGTCCCTGACAGTACTTGGTTTGCTAGCACCTCTGGTATCACCCCTTGTATAACTCCACCAATTATGGCTGTTGAGAGGGAGTTTGGCATTTTAGTTCATATTATCCCCCAAGTATATTATTATTCTGGGGAAGGAGGTAGGGAACATTTGAAAATCACTCACCGAACCAAGTAAGCCCCAAAGCCAACCTTGGTGCCCCTCCTTATTGGACTAGGCATCACAAGATCTACTGCAGTAGCAACTTCAGCCCTTATCACTGGGGACCAAAATTTTAAAACCCTGAGCCAGCAAGTTGATTTTAGTGAATTAGAAAGCTCCATCAATCATGTAGAAAATTCCCTGGATTCACTAGTCAATGCTGTCCTCCAAAATCGCAGGGGCTTGGACCTCCTATTTCTAAAACAAGGAGGATTATGCATGGCTCTCAGGGAAGCCTGCTGCTTCTATGTCAACCACTCAGGGATAATTAAAAATAGTCTATCCCTCATCCATAGCAGGTTATGAGAGCAGAAGGAATGCAAAAAAACTGAAACCAACTGGTACGAAAACTTATTTTCCAGGTCCCCATGGCTAACCATGCTCTTGTCCACCATAGCAGCACCCTTAATTCTCATATTATTAGGCTTAATGTTTGGGCCCTGTGTAGTCAACTGTATAACCTCATACGTGCTCTCATAAAACCAGTGGGGAATGTGGAAGGCCAGGGGCAATAAATCAGGCCTGAGCAGGGAAAGTCCCCAAAGATCTGGGGCAGAATGTTCCCAAGAATTAAACAATGACCAATGTTAGCAAATGAAGGAACGGGATTTGTTTTGGCAACAGCTAACAGCAATTTTCTGCTTCTGTGATTAAGCTTGCTTGCTAGCAACTGCAAACCAGGATGTGGTTTTAGCCTTTATAAGTTCACCTCGAAACCCTTTTGGGGCTGC
The DNA here is from genome assembly GCF_023851605.1 of Tamandua tetradactyla. Lineage (NCBI taxonomy): Eukaryota > Metazoa > Chordata > Mammalia > Pilosa > Myrmecophagidae > Tamandua > Tamandua tetradactyla. Next base: position 45,747,627 of record NC_135335.1, on the reverse strand, counting down.
TCTCTGATTCTTCCTTCCTGGAGGTTTCTGAGGTAGGCGCTGGCCGGCTAATAAAGACTCCAAATTGGCTTGCAGTCTTGAATGGAGTGGTTCTCTCTTTCAGTGCAGTGCACAACAATTTCCTACACTGTGCCAATTTGTTCATATATTTAGTCCATTTTATTAATTTCTCCAATTGCTGTCTCTAAGTTGAAAGACAAAAAACACTTTCCCATCTGTGTTAGTTTGCAAGCTGTTGGAATGCAAGAGACCAGAGCTCGAACAGCTAATAAAAAAGGAAATATAATACATTGCAAATTTACACTTCTAAGGAAGTGAAAGTGTCCAAATTAAGGCACCAACAAGAGGTTACATTCACTCAGGAAAAGCTGATGGGTCAGGAACACCTCTGTCAGCTGGGAAGTAATGTGGGTGGCATCTTCTCATCTCTTGCTCCTGGGCTCTGTTGCTTTCAACCTCTGTTTCTGTGGGGCTTCCTCACTTTGCTTCTCTGGGGCTGGTTTTTGCCTCTTGGCTTCCCTTGGCTCTCTCCAGGTTCTGGCTTGCTTAACATCTCATAGCAATGTCTGCTGGGAGATGCTGGGCTCCAGGCATCTCCAAATATCATCGTCTCTATTCTCCACATGTCTGTATCTGTGCCAGCTCTGCTGTGAAGTTTCTTTCAGCTCTCAGGTTTCTGTCATTTCTGACCCACTCCAAAATGTATCCTCCTTCAAAGGATTCCAGTAATCTAATCAAAATCCACCTGGAATGGATGGAGTCACATCTCAACTAATCAAAAGATTATACCCATAATTGGGCATGTCACGTCTCCTTGGGGATATTCTAATAAAATTTTCCACCCTGCAATACTGACTCAGGATTAGGAGAAACAGCTGCTCCACACAAGATTGGATTAGAATTAGCATGGCTTTTCTAGGTACATATCCTTTCAAATTGGCACACCACCCCATTCTAATTTTCTTTCAATATCAGTTTAAATGTTAAGCCCTCAGAGATATTTTCATTGAATTCCAATAGAAGTTAGCCTTTCTTTTCCATTCCTACTTAATTGTTATCTTATCACTCCCTCAAGCAATCCATCCAATTTGCCATTATAAATCTATCTGTCTATCTACCTATCTTTCCCCCTATCCAAGTATCCATCATACTTTCTATTTATTTCCTCTCTCACCTACTTGTCTAAATGCAGAAAAATCAACCTCTGAATGCTCAGCATCAGAGAAGTTTCTCTTTGATCACTACTTATACATTTAAATACAGAGATATCATGTTATAACTTCTTAACATCCCCTAATCATGCATTCTCCCAATGCCTAAATCAGATTAAACAATTATCTTCCGGTTAAATGTTAACTTATGAAAAAGAGAGGTCTGTCATTCATAGTAAAAATTCTCCACAATACTCAACAGAACTCAAATAATTTGGGCAATTCAATGAAACTGAGTCTTTTTTGAGTATGCTGGTTCTACACATTGTGCTCAGAGCTTCTTTCTTTCCCTATCTTGTAAAAATACTGTTTTGAAAGCAAACTCTCTTTTTATGCCATTGAAAACTCAATGAAACATATAATCTGAATAACCCACCTTGATTAAGTGGAATGCAAATTATGATAAGTCCAAAGAACTTATGTCTAATTTATAAAATATTTACCTTCTAATCAGGTAAATTGCATAGCTGCAATAGAGGAAAACAGATTAAGTCTTTTAAATTATGCCATTCCTCTAACATCCCAAAGGCAATCTATGTGTGTTTTCATAGAAACCTCAATTTTTGTCAATTTTTGTGGTTTTGTGCAATAATGTACACAATCTGCAGAAAGAGAATTCTTCTTGTTTTTTACTTCTTAGAGGACTTACACTCTACCAAACTTTCCTCAGGCTGTGAGCATCCGGAGTGACATTAAATAAAGAGAAATATTTCTGCTGATATTTTATACTAAAAGAAAAAGTATATTGTACCATTCTAGAATATAAATATATTATTACCAAGAAAAAAAAAAGAGCATTCATTGTAGGTCTCTTCAAGCCAGATTTAGCTGATATCCCAGGACTGGAGAGCTGACAAAAGCTTAAAAATATTAGAGATTATTGGAGTAAATGAGCATTTTATTACAGATTTTGATATAAATAAGATGTGTTTTTACAAATCAAAAATTTCAAAATTGAAAAAATTATGGCATCTCTTTAGATATAAAGACTTATTAAGATAAATCAAACAGGTATATTTTCATTTTAGCCTCTGGTCTTTGATACTGAAAGGAAAATTTTAACACTTTATTTTTTAAAATGCACTCTTCAGAAATTTTTAAAAGGCAATATGTTTATTTTAATAACAAGGATTTTGAGTCATCAAATTTAAAGTTCCATTGTTCTCTTGTGTATTCCTATGTTTATTAAGCTAGTTACACAGCAAAATTCTTGAGGCAAATGATGACCCCCTTTGATCATAAATGAATATATGGTAATGCATAGACGAACATAAATTTGAGGTAAACTCTGTGGAGAGAGATGAAGTAAATAGAGAAAAGTAGACAGTCGAGTTCCAGGAATATGGCAGAATATGATAGGTTGAGTTCTCCTCTGCTTCAAAGAAAAGCTACAGAAGGGAGAGGAAGGTGACTGAGATGGCAATTCCAGGGTGTAAGTGAACTGGAAGAGTCTTCTACATCACATAGGGAGGTCCTGGTTGCAAAAGCTGGAGAATTGAGACAGAGAGAACCAGAAACCATCCAGCTGGTGCAAACAGCCTAATGCAACCCCTTCCAAATGGAAGATGCATCAGGAGTGCATAGATGGAGAAACAAGGACTAGAAAGTAAGCCAAGCTGCATTCCTTGAATGTGCTACTTTCACTGAATGTGCTACCTTCACCAGAGCAGCCCCACAACACATGACTGACTCCACACACCAGAGTGCCATCACCTGCACCTCATCCCCACACTCCAAGTACCCCTGCAGCTCCACCAACACTGCCCCCCACATGTACCCACTCCATACCCACACCCCAAGCACACCCATGTTTGCCCCAGCCCAACCCACCTCTCCTGTGCAAGCAGTCTTGCCTGCCGCTCCTGATACCCACCTTCCCTCCCTGCCCCTTTCAGGCAGTCACCAGTGCATAAAGGCTGTGGGCACTTACCTTCATACCTAGGCTACAATCGCCCCCAGCCCATTCAGTCACACAACCTTACCCTACCCCCTCTGAGCCCTATGCACAAGTATATCAGTTTATGGCCCTTCCAGATCTTCACATGCATAGTATCACCAATCATGTTTCCTGGCACTGGGCAAGCACAGACTTGCTTATCTGGGCCAAACCCTCAGGTACAACCCAAACTTGCTGGCACTGAGCTCTGTTCATGTGCACATAAGGGCCCTGTGCCTTAGACCAGCACACATCAAGGACCCACCCACCAGGACCCACACACCCACACAATCACATTTTCCCTATCGCTCTGTGCCCATGCATTTGTGCAATGATTTCTTGACCCCTGCACCCCAGCCCCTTGCCCCACTAATGTGTAGACTTGTCCCAAACCCCCCAAAACAAGTGCTCTGCTCCTACACCAGGCTGGTACTCACGTGTGCATCTTGCTACATAGACCCACTCTGCACACATGTGCACACATGTTCAAATCCCCTTCACACTTGTGCAATCATATCAGGTCAGCACCCACAAGATATTACCACCCCCCACACCCACCCACATCCCTCAACCACTGTGAACCCTGACCATGCATACATGCTCCAACAACTGCATCAAGGACCTTCTGGATCCTTCCATGTGCAAGGACACACCCATGCCTTGTCCCACTATGCCCTGACCTCTGAGACACCTACCCAACACCCTGATGCCCACAACTTCCTGTTGTGGGGCACACTGAAAGAGAGAACACACAATTCAAAACTGCAAGCCAATTTGGAGTCTTTATTAGCCAGTCAGTGACTGCCTCAGAAACCTCCAAGAAGGAAGATTCAGAGAGCAGCAGCCAGAGGTTTTCAAGGTGTGCTTATAAAGACTAAAATGATGTTGTGGTTTTGCAGTTGCTAGCAAGCAAGCATGATCATAGAAGCAAAAAAATGCCGTTAGCTGTTGCCAAAACACCTCCCATTCCCTCAGTTCCCTAACATTGGTTATTGTTTAATTTTGGGGGACATTCCACCCCAATGTTGTGGGGACTTTCCCTGTTTGGGCCTGATTGATTGTTCCTGCTTAGGCCTGATTGATTACCCCTGGCCCTCCACACTCCCCTGATCCACGTGCCCACTTATATCCTACCAGCACACCAGCCTCTGTGCACCCACACAGCCTCCCCATACACCTCCCACAGTGTTCTACTTCCATGTCCCCCATGCTGCACACCACTCCTGCACTCCAAGGTCAGCCTGAGCTGCACCACATACTCACAGTTCCTGAATTGCACCTCCACAACCCTCTGACCCACAGCCCATTTTCATAACAGCATAGTGTCCCCAATCTCTGCCTATACCTGCTCTGCAATGCATCACCTCACTGCTATGCCCCACCAGCATGCTTTATCCTGCTCCACTTCGATGCCACAAATACAAAGCTTTAGACTACTGAAGGAAATCAACTTCCAAAATAAACCTATCAAGATATTTACATGCTGTGAAGCCAATAGAAGATCACTAAGAATATTGAGATGCAGACAGATATAACCCAGCTTAATGACCAAATTAAAACACCAGAGGAGACTCAGACATTGGAGCAACTAATCATAGATGTTCATATAAATCTACAAAATAAAAAATGGGCTTGCTAATGACATAAAGGAGATCAAGAAGACATTAGAAGACCATAAAGAGAAACTGGAAAGAATAAATAGAAAAATAGCAGATATCACAGAGATTAAAAATGCTGTAGGCCAACTAAAGTATATATTAGAGACTTACAACAGCAGATTTTAAGAGACAGAAGAAAGAATAAGCAAACTAGAGGATAGGACAACTGATTTCAAACATTCAAAACAGCAAATGGCAAAAAAGATGGAAAACTTTGAATTGGATATCATGGAAATGATGGGCAAAACAAAGCATATAAATATAAAATTCATTGATGTCCAAAGGAGAAGAGAAGAGTAAAGGATGAGGAAGATTAGTTGAGGATATAATGGGAAAAAACTTCCCAAGCCTTATAAAGGGCATAAATATATGTGTCAAAGAAATTTGATGAACTCCAAATAGAATAAGCCTAAATAGGCCCTCCCCAAAACACTACTAATCACTCTGTGAAATGTTGAAGAGAAGCAGAAAATCCTGAAAGCAGCAAGAGAAAAATAATCTACTGCTTACAAGGGGAGACACATAAGACTGAATTCAGACTACTCAAATGGCACCATGGAGGTGGGAGGAGAGTGGTATGATATATTTATGATCCTGAAAGAGAAAGAATTCCAACAAAAAATCCGTATGCAGCCAAACTGACCTTCAAAACTGAGGGAGAAATTGAAAGAAACACAGGGGTCACTGGACCCATACAGTTTTCAAAACCCGCAGAGCAAAGTCCATTAGATTTCAAAGTTGGAGAGTCATTTGTCTTCAAAGCTTTACAAAGCAGCAGTCCCACACTTTGCAAGGGCCTACACAGTGGCCTGACTCCTTCTGAATCAACCTCGGGGGACAATTGAGGAGACCGCCTTTTTCTCAACTCCACCATTTCCAAACATCAGGGCCACAATGGGTTCTCTGTCATTTCTGGGGCACACGCTCAACCCCTCCATGTGGTGGCTGCCAGGCTCTCCACAGTTCCCAAGGAGTGTGCTATACCTTCTCCAAGGCCTGAGGTGGCACAACCCTTGCAACACAATGAGGTGGGGGCTCATCCTCTGATTTCAGGGCAAACTCACCCTCTCCATATATATGGATGGTCCACTCTGCTGGCCCAAGGTTTCTTGTCTTCAGAACACAAGCTTCCATGGTTCTCACTTTGCAAACTCCAATTTGTCCCTTTTGTGTCCCCCTTTGTCCAGATTGGCAGTTATTCTGCTTACACCAAGAGTCTCTTCAAGCACTCCAGGACTTCTCCATCATTCTGTTCATAGTTCCTCCAAAATCTTCCCCTTATCTATCAAAAAAACTGTTCCAATCTGTCTGGTATTTGTACACTGCAGCAGCAGCCCACTTCCTGGTGCCAAAATAGGTGGATTCAAGAAATGCCTTTTCAGTCATAACTTTGAATGTTCATGGACAAAATTTATCAATTAAAAGATACAGATTAGCAGAATGGATTAAGAAATATAATCCAGCTGTATGCTGTGTATAACAGACACATCTTAGAGACAAGGATACAAATATATTGGAAGCGAAAGGATGGAAAAAGATCTTCCATGCAAGTTATAACCAGAAGAAAGCAGAAGTAGCTATTCTGATATCAGCCAATATAGACTTTAAAAGAAAAGACATCATAGAGACAAGGAAGGACACTATATAATGATTAAAGGGACTATCCACCAAGAAGAAATAAGAATCATAAATGTTTATGCTTCTAATCAAGGAGTTCCAAAATACAATAGACAGACATTGGTAAAACTGAAGTGACTGATAGATGTTTCAATAATAATAATAGAAGACTTCAAAACACCATTCTCTTCTATAGATAGAACAAACAGGCAGAGGATCAACAAGGAAAAAGAAAATGAATTAGACCTAACAAACATACAGGTTATCACATTCCAAAACAGCAGGATATAGATTCTTCTCTCATGCTCACGGAATTGCTCCAGAATAGATCATATGTTGGGGCACAAAACAGGTCTTTATAAGTTGAAAAAAATAATTGAAATTATTGAAAGCACTTTCTCAGACCACAATGGAATGAAGTTGGATATCATTAACCACCAAAAAATTAGAACTTTCACAAATATATGGGATTAAATAACACACTCTTACACAACCAGTGGGTCAAAGAAAAAAATGTTAGAGAAATCAGTAACTATCTGGAGGCGAATGAAAACAAGAATATAACATATTTGAACTTATAAAATGTGGCAAAGGCTATGCTGAGAGGGAAATTTACTGTCCTAAATGCCTATTTTTGAAAACAAGAAAGAGCAAAATTTGAGGACTTAAGTGTTCACCTGGAGGAACTTGAGAAAGAATAACAAACTAATCTCAAAGCAAGAAGAGAAATAACAAAAATTACAGCAGAGTTAAATGAATGGAGAACAAAAGAACAATCGAAAAAATAAATAAAACCAAAAGTTGGTTCTTTGAGAAAATTAATAAAGTTAGTGGGCCACTAGCAAAGCTGACAAGGAAAAAAAAGACAGAGGATGCAAATAAACAAAATCAGAAATGAGAGGGGCGTCATTACCACAGACCCTGAAGAAATCATAAAAGGATACTACGAATAACAGTATGCCAACAAACTAGACAACTTAGATGAAATGGACATGTTCCTGGAAATGCACAAACAAGCTATGCTGACTCAGGAAGAAATAGAAGATATCAACATACCAATCACAAGTAAAGAAATTCAAGCAGTCATAAAAAATCTTCCTACAAAGAAAAACCTAGGGCCAGATGGCTTCACAGGGGAATTTTATCAAACATTCCAAAAAGAACTAACACCAATCCTTCTCAAATTTTTCCAAAAAATTGAGGAAAAAGGAACACTACCTAACTCGTTTTATGAAGCCAACATCACCCTAATATCAAAACCAGGTAAACATGCTACAGCAAAGGAAAGCTACAGGCCAATCTCCCTAATGAACATGGATGCCAAAATTCTCAACAAAATATTAGCAAATCAAATCCAACAATGCATTAAAAGAATTATACACCATGATCAGGTGGGGTTTATACCAGAAATGCAAGGATGGTTCAACACAAGACCTTCAAATAATGTAATAGAGCATATTCACAAATTGAAAGGGAAAATTACATGATTAACTCTTTTGATTCTGAAAAAGTATTTGACAAAACTCAACATCCTTTTCTGATAATAAACATTTCAAAAGATAGGAATCAAAGATAACTTCCTCAATATGATAAAGGACACATATGAAAAACCAATAGCCAGCATCATACTAAATGGAGAATGACTGAAAGTTTTCCCCGTAACATCAGGAATGAGACAAGGATGCCCTCTGTCACCACTATTATTCATACTCTACTAGAAATTCTAGCTAGAGCAATCAGGCAAGAAACATTTTTTAAAAAGGCATCCAAATTGAAAAAGGAGAAGTAAAACTTTCATTATTTGAAGATGACATGATACTATACTTGGAAAATCCTGAGAACTCTTCAACAAAGTTACTTGAACTAATAAACAAATTGAAAATCAAGGTGAATTGGATCAAGATGGCAGGATACAAAATTAATGTGCAAAAATCAGTAACATTTCTATACGTAAGCAATGCCTCAACTGTGGAGTCAATTAAGGAAAAAATTCCATTTAAAATAGCAAGTAAAAAAAATAAAGTACCTAGGAATGAACTTAAAGAATGTAAAGGATTGTATGCCAGTTTGAAAGGATTTATGTACCTTAGAAAAGCCGTGTTTTATTCCTAATCAATCTGTGGGAACAACCATTTCTTTTGATCCCTATTCACTAATGCAGGTTGGAAACTTAGTTAGGTTATCTCAATAGAAAAGTGAATCACCCAATTATGGATATTACACTTGATTAGATGGAAACATGACTCCACCCTTTCCAGGTGCATCTTGATTACTTTACTGGAATCTTTAAAAGAGGAAGCATTTTAGGAAAGTCTAGAGATTCTGAGAGAACAGAGTATAATGACAGAACGACGCGAGAACAAAAGAACAGTGTCATAACAATGATGAGATGGTCACAAAAACTACTGAAGTCCACCAGCCAGTAACCTTTGGACAGGAAGAAGGAATATATCCCCATGGCAGCTTCATGACATAACAAGGCTGGACACAAGGCCTGTTGTTGCTGCAATGTTCACTGCATCCCTTTCCATTTGAGAGAGAAACCCTGAACCTCACTGACCTTTCTTGAGTGAAGTGAACCACTTGTCAGTGCCTTAATTTGGACATTTTTACAAGATGGCTTTCATTAGGACATTTTCATGGCCTTAGAACTGTAAACATGCAATTTCATACGTTTCTCTTTTTAAAAGCCATTCCCATTTCTGGTGTATTATATTCCAACAGCTAGTAACCTAGAACAGATTCATATGGAGAAAACTACATATCATAGCTAAAATAAATAAAAGAAAATCTAAAAATGTGGAAAGGCATTCCCTTCCTTGGGATAGGAAGGTTAAATATAGGTAAGATGCCAACTCTACCCAAATTGATCTAAAGATTCAATGTGGTACAAATCAAAATTCTAGCAACCTACTTTGAAGACTTGGAAAAGCTACTTGCCAAATTTATCTAGAAGGGAAAGAGATGCTGAATAGCTAAAAGCATCTTAAAAATGAAGAATGAAGTGGAAGATTAACACTTCCTCATTTTTAAACTTATCATAAGGCCACAGTGGTCAAAATAGGATGTTACTGGCACAAAGAAGGAAGTATTGACCAATGGGATTGAATTAAGAGTGCAGAAACAGACCATAAAATCTATGGTCAGTTAATTTTTTGCAAGGCCCCCAAATCCCCCAAATTGGGATAAGTCTTTCAATAAATGGGCATGGGAGAACTGGATATCAATAATCAAAAGAATGAAAGAGGACCCTTACTTCACACCCTATACAAAAATTAACTCAAAGTGGATAAAACACCTAAATATATGAACTAGTACCATAAAGCTTCTAGAAGAAAATAAAGGGGAAGATCTTTAAGACCTACTAATAGGAGATAGCTTCTTAAATTTTATATCCAAAGCTGAAGAAACAAAAGCAAAGATAGATAGTGGGAACTTCTCAAAATCAGAAGCTTTTGTGCCTCAAAAGACTTTTCAAAAAGGCAAAGAGGCAGCCAACTCAACAGGAGAAAATATTTGGAAACCACATGTTGGACAAAGATTTGATATCCTGTATACATAAAGAAATAATACAACTAAACAACAAAGGAACAAACTACCCAATTATAAAATGGGCTAAAGATATGAATAATCATTTTTCAGAACAGCAAATGCAGATGGTTCAAAAGCATGGGAAGAGATGCTCATTTTCAATTAGCTATAAAGGGAATGCAGATCAAGACTACAAAGAGATACCACCTCACACTTACAAAATTGGCTCCCATTAAGCAAATAGGAAATTACAAATACTGGAGAGGATGTGGAGAAATTGGGGCACTTATGCAATGCTGGTGGAAATGTATAATTGTACAGCCACTATGGAAGACTGTTTGGTGGTTCCTTAGGAAGCTAAATATCAAATTCTCCTAAGACATGGCAATAGTGCCACTCAGTATATACCAAGAAGAGCTGAAAGCAGCAACACAAACAAACATTTACACATCAATGTTCAAAGTAGCATTATTCACAATTGCCAAAAGACAGAAACAATACAAGTGCCCATTAACAGACGTGTGGATTAACAAAATGTGGTATATGAATATGATGGAATATTATGCAGCAGTAAGACAAAATGACATACTGAAGCACATGACAAGATGGATGAATCTTGAGAACATAAGGCTGAGTGAATTAAGTCAGACACAATAGAATAGTGTATGACTCTACTTTTATGACAATGACAAAGGTAAAATTGGAAGCTTATAATACAGAATATAGGGGATTTAGAGAAAAATAGAAGCTAGAGATGGAAGAATGGTTAGCTAGTGAGGTTGAACTCAAACATAAGGGAATAGATAGAAGTGAAGGCAGTTCACTAGTAGTTAATAGACATAATAGTGATATTACCATATTGAAGGAAAACATATTGAAATGAGGTGTACCGATCTTAGGTCCCATTGATTAACACTACAAATATAAATAAGTTCTTGCATGAACCACTTCAAAGATATGATTCTTGTACAAAGAGTGTTTAAGTTCAGGGTATAGGTGGGAACTGCTATTGCATGCTGTGGGCTATGTTTAACAGGAAAACATCAGCAGTACCACAGCAACATTAGGGGTAAATAATGGGGGGAGGGACAAGAATTAAGGGGAGATTTTAAGTTCATATTTTGTGGAGGTGTGTTTATTGTTTATCTTTTCCTTAGTAACAATGAAATTATCTAAAATTGAGAGTGTTGATGGACTGTGGACTTTGGACATTATACATGATACCTAATGAATGCAGGTGGCTGAAGGATACACTGACTGAGAAGTAGATTGGTAAACAATGGTGTATACATATGATTGGATATAGTGCTGCTACAAAAAGAAATGAAGTTGTGAGGCACACAACACTGTCAATGAAACTGTGGGATATTTGGTGAGGCAAGATATGCCATAAAGAAAAAAGCAATTATTGTATGGTCTCATTTAGAAAATGTTTATAAGAATACAGAGGCCTAGACTGTATATTCTTGTAGCAGACACATTTTGTCCTGGGTGGTAATTGTTATTTCTAGATTTTGAAAGGCTGTTTTCTATGTATAATCTGATATTCAGAGATAAGAAGGAAGGTAATCAAATCAGGTCAGGATTAAGGTAATACAGAAAGCAGAGGTAAAGAAGACATTGTCTATATTTTAGAACCTCATATACCCTTTGAGACCAAAGTAAGAAGGTTTATTTTGTCCATAATCTAAATTTTCTGTTGCATATAATCTAACTCAACCTGCTCATATAATTCATTTAAACAATGAAAACATAGGGAGCCCAGAGTAAGAATGAGGAGCTTTAATCCCATAATAACTTAATGTAATGCTGGGATACATCACAGAATATATTAAGCAGATAATCAAAAAGTATTGGCAACACAAGGGTTATGCCCCCCAGACTGGTGCATTCACATGGCTACATTCTCTCTGGCTGCTGGATACCCACATTCACAAGCATCAGTGTAACATCCCCAACCTGCACCTATACCTGCCCTGAAACAAATCACTGCACTGAGTGCCCTACCCCATACCCTGCTCCCTGCTGTACAACCATCCCACAAACACAAGGTCTTAGACTACTGAAAGAAATCAACTCTTAAAGTAAATCAATCAAGATATTTCCATGCCATGAAGATCACTAAGCATATCACAATGCAGACAGATAAAACCAAATAAGACTGAATTCAGACTACTCAACTAGCACCCTAGAGGTGAGAAGGCAGTGGTATGATATATTCAAGATCCTGAAAGAGAAAGACTTCCTGTCAAGAATTCTGTACCCAGCCAAATTGTCCTTCAAAATTGAGGGAGAGATTAAAATTTTCACAGACAAAGAAGTTCTGACAGAATTTGTCAACAAAAGACCAGCCCTATAAGAAATATTAAAAGGAGTTCTGCCAGCTGAAAAAAACTGACAGGAGAAGGAGATCTGGAGGAGGGCACAGAATTGAAAAGAGTACCACTAAGGGTAATTTGAAGAATGCAAACAGAAAGACAGAAAAGAATATATACATCTGAAAAATAAAATTAAAAAGATAAGTTGGTGGATTCAAGAAATGTCTTTTCAGTAATAACTTTGAATGTTAACAGGCTAAATTTACCAATTAAATGATGCAAATTGGCAGAATGGGTTAAGAAACATAATCCAGCTATATGCTGCTTACAAGACACTCATCTTAAAGTATACAAATGGATTGAAAGTGGAAAGATGGAAAAAGATTTTCCATGCAAGTTGTAACTAAAAGAAAGCAGGAGTAGCTATACTAATATCAGACAAAATAGATTTTAAATGTAAAGACATCATAAGAGACAAAGAAGGACATTATATACTAATTAAAGGGTCAATTCACCAAGAAGAAATCATAAATGTTTATGCTCCCAATCAAGGAGCTCCAAAGTGATAGGGAGTGATAGATGATTCAACAATAATAGTAGGAGACTTCAATGCACCACTCTCCTCTACAGATAGAACAACCAGAAAGATCAACTAGGAAATAGAGAAGTTAAATAACTTGATAAATGAATTAGACCTAACAGACATATATAGGTCACTGCACCCCAAAGCACAAGGATATACATTCTTCTCTAGAGTTCATGAAACATTCTCCAGGATAGATCATATGTTGGGGCACAAAGCAGGTCTTTATAAATTTGAAAACATTGAAATTACTCATAGCACTTTCTCTGATCACAATGGAATGAAGCTGGATCTCAATAAGCATGAAAGAATGAGAACTTTCACAAATAAATGGAGATTAAATAACACACTCGTCAACAACCAGTGAGTCAAAGAAGAAATTGCTAGAGAAAGCAGTAGCTATTTGGAGATGAATGAAAATGAGAATACAACTTATCAGAACCTATGGGACATGGCAAAGGCTGCTGCTGAGATGGAAATTTATTGCCCTAAATGCCTATATTAAAAAAACAAGAGCAAAAATCGAGGCCTTAACAGCAAACCTGGAGGAACTTGAGAAAGACAGCAAACTAACCCCAAAGTAAACAGAAGAGAAATAACAAAGATTAAAGCAGAGATAAGTGAATGGGGAACAAAATAAATATAAAGAGAATCAATAAAACCAAAAGTTGGTTTTTTGAGAAAATCAATAAATTGATCAGTCACTAGCAAGACTGAAAAAGAAAAAAAGAGAGAGGATACAAATAAACAAAATCAAAAATGAGAAAGAGTGTGTTACCACAGACCCTGAAGAAATAAAAGAAATCATAAAAGGATACTCTAAACAACTATATGCCAAAAAAAACCTAGACAACTTAGATGAAGTGGACATATTCCTGGAGACACACAAACAAGCTATGCTGACTCAGAAAGAAATAGAAAATCTCAACAAACCAATCACAAGTAAAGAGATTCAATCAGCCATCATAAATCTCCCTATGAAGAAAAGCCCAGGGCCAGATGTCTTTACAGAGGAATTTTATCAAACATTCCAAAAAGAACTAAGACCAATCCTGCTCAAACTTTTCCCAAAAAATTGAGGAAAAAGCAACTCTATCTGCCTCAGTTTATGAAACTAATATCACTTTAATACCAAAACCAGGTAAAGATGCTGTAAGAAAGGAAATCTACAGGCCAATCTTCCTAATGAACATTCATGCAAAGACTCTCAATAAAATATTAGCAAATTGAATTCCCCCCCCCAAAAAAAAACAGCATTGGCAAAGTCCCTTGAGGGATGGGAGAAAAAATATGGAAAAATTAACTTTACCACCAGGGAAACCCCTGATATTGTGTCAAACCTTAGGATACCCAGATCAGCAGGTCAACCCCTTAATCTAGAGGCTTGCTCTTGTTAAGCTTATATATGTATTGAAAAAGCTAGTCTATCTAAAGGTGTGCCTAAGAGTCACCTCCAGAGGACTTCTTTTGTTGCTCAGATGTGGCCTCCCTCACTCTAGACTCAAATCTGCAAGTGAACTCATTGCCCTTCCCCTATGTGGGACATGACATTGAGGGGTTAAAGTTTCCCTAGCAGTGTTGGAGATGACTCCAAGGGATGAGTCTGGCACCATGGGATCAACAATGCCATTGTGACCAAAAGGGGGAAAAGAAGTGCAACTATTAAGGCATCAGTGGCTGAGAGAGTTCAAATACAGTTGAGAGGCTACTCTGGAGATCACTCTTATGCAAACTTCACTTAGACATTGCTACCTATCATAACTTGCCAAACCCCAGCCTGAACCACTCCAACCAATCCTAAAGAACAACTAGGGTAATATATAAGACACTACAAAGAGAGCATTAGGGTAACTTTCCAGAAACCTACAATCTCCAGATGGGTCACTGGACCAGATAAATCCTGAAACCTAGAAGGGCCAGCCTCTCCAGAACATCAACTAGTTTCATCTCCTTACCCCTTATTATTGACAGCCTATCCAACATGAAAAAATTAGAATGAGCATCACTCAAATATCCCTAAAGAATGGGAGAAAGATCAAAGGTGATGGTGGAGTTATACAGAGAAGGTAGTGTTCAACAAATGAGTATGATTTCTGAATCATATTGATATTTCTTTTAGTTTCCAGTATCTTAGGGCAGCAAGAAGTAAAAACTTAAAATTTCAGAACTGTAACTCATACTAAACTCTGTAATCTTTTTTAATTTTTAAATTTTTAAAAAATATATTACAAGAAAGAAACACAAACATTATTAACTTATGATCATTCCATACTACATATATAATCAGTTATTCACAATATCATCACATAGTTGCATATTCATCATCATGATCATTTCTCAGAACATTTGCATCAATTCAGAAAAAAGAAATAAAAAGAAAACAGAAAAAGAAATAAAATGAAAACAGAAAAAAATTATACATACCATACCCCTTACCTCTCCCTTTCATTGATCACTAGCATTTCAAACTAAATTTACTTTAACATTTGTTCCCCTTATTATTTATTTTTATTCCATATGTTCTACTCATCTGTTCATGAGGTAGATAAAAGGAACATCAGACACAAAGTTTTCACAATCACACAGTCACATTGTGAAAGCTATATCATTACACAAGCATCATCAAGAAACATGGCTACTGGAACACAGCTCTACATTTTCAGGCAGTTCCCTCCAACCTCACCATTGTATCTTGAATAACAAGGTGATATATACTTAATGTGTAAGAATAACCTCCAGGACGACCTCTTGACTCTGTTTGGAATCTCTCAGCCATTGACACTTTGTCTCATTTCATTCTTCCCCCTTTTGGTTGAGAAGGTTTTCTCAATCCCTTGATGCTGAGTCTCAGCTCATTCTAGGATTTCTGTCCCACATTGCCAGGAAGGTCCACACCCCTGGGAATCATGTTAGACATAGACAGGGGGAGGGTGGTGAGTTTGCTGGTCATGTTGGCTGGAGAGAGAGGCCACATCTGAGCAACAAAAGAGGCTCTCTTGGAGGTGACTTGTAGGCCTGATTTTAAGAAGGCTTGGCCTATCCTTTGTGGGGTTAAGTTTCATATGAACAAACCCAAAGACTGGAGGCTTAGCCTATAGCTTTGGTTGTCCACACTGCTTGTGAGAATATCAAGAATTCAACTTGGGGAGGTCGAATTTTCCCCCTTTCTCACTATTCCCTGAAGGGAACTTTGCAAATACTTTCCCACTCACTGATCAAATCACTCTGGGATTCATTATGGCATCACTCCGGACAAACCAACAAAATTTCATGTCCTACCCAAGGTTTCATGTACTTTTGGTGTTCAACCAACCTATCTGCATAAGTCACCTTAGGAAATACAATAGTCAAAATATAAATTTTGTGCCAAATAAATATTTTTTTGCTTTAGTCTCACACATAAGTTGAAATTTTAAAATATTAATTACCATCTATTTTCAGCACTCTGCAGTAATAACATTCCTTTGTTCTTCCTCATGTGAAAACATTTTTGAAATTTGTACATTTAGACACTACCATTATACACACTCTAGGCATTCCTACATTATACCATCTCAATCTTTATTGTCTATTTTTCTTTCTGATTTCATTTGTGCCCCAGCCCTCCTCCCTCTATCATTCTCACTTTCAGCTTCATTCACTGTTTTAACATAATTGTATTACAGTTAGGTAGTATTGTGCTGTCCATTTCTGAGTTTTCATATTCAGTCTTGTTGCACAATCTGTATCCCTTCAGCTCCAATTACCCAATATCTTACCCTATTTCTATCTCCCGATGGTCTCTGTTACCAGCTAAATATTCCAAGTTTATTCACTAATGTCAGTTCATATCAGTGAGGCCATACAGTATTTGTCCTTTTGTTTTTGGCTAATCTTATTCAGCATAATGTCCTTAAGGTCTGTCCATGTTGTTACATATTTCATAAATTTATTGTCTTACAGTTGCATAATATTCCATTGTATGTATATACCACAGTTTGTTTTGTCACTCATATGTTGATGGACATTTTGGCTGTTTCCATCTCTTTGCAATTGTAAATAATGCTGCTATAAATATTGGTGTGCAAGTGTCCATCTGTGTCCTTGCCCTCATGTTCTTTGAGTACGTAATCTTTTTTGCAACTAATTGTTGTGCTGGGCATTGAAATTTATTACTTTTTTGTATATGTTATTTTTCACAAAAAAAGAAAAAAGAGCAATGATTAAAAACATATATATTCCTTCTAGCCTCTGATATTCTGAAGCAATTAGAAGGAAAAATCCAAGGTGATGGTATGGTGCCCAATGACTAACTCTGGGATCTGTCCTGTAACTATTTTTTGAAGAGTGTTTTGAAAACTTTTGCTTTTTTTACATTGCTTTGTATATATATTATATTATACAATAAAAAAAGTTAAAAAAAATTACAACTGGCAAACCATTATACTGCTATGAGGTAGGCCAGTCAGGATGTTCAGTTGCTATTTCAGACAAAAAGTGATAGACTGATGATGGGAGGTCCATAAGAGTGAAGGAAGTTTATCATTGATGCTATTGGCTCAAAGACACATGGTAGATTCAAATGTAATCCACAAAATACCTGCTGATTAAAATATATTTATAACAGAGGTAAACAAATAAATAAATAAAATAGAAAGTAAATAATCAGAAAATTTAAAGATTTTGAGGTATTGCTTTGACAAAAAAGTGTCTGAAAATAGACAGGATTTATAAAATGGTTACGAGACATGAGGGTTTCTCATGTCTAATTAGATGGAGAACTCACCAGAACCTGAAATGTAGGAGACAATGAGGTCATCTGAGGCAGGTTCCACAGAAAAGTTCTTTTCCTAAGTTCCTGTACTCTTCAGTTTCTTCTTTTCTGGTGAAATGGCACCTCTATTGTGTCTTCCTTTTATATAGGGAAAAGCAGTTAAGAAACCTAATCAATGACGCATTAAAGGGGACACATCCTGATTCCATAGATACAAAATCTATTCAAGGCTTCATTCTGTGGGACACATCTGTTCACTTTGATGGGGCTTAACAGACAAAAAATATAAACCTCATAAAATGTTTAATTTTTTCTCTATTCACTCAATAAATACTTTTGACAATTCTTTGTACCAGGAAATTTCTAGATCCTGGAGACATGGCAGAGTATCAGATCTCTATTAACAAAAATCTGAATTGTGTGAGGAAATTGTGTTACTTAAAATAAACAGTAGCCTCCTCCCCCACAGTCTGGTGTTGCATTCTGGGGCATATCTGAGCAGCTCTATTCTTTAGCAGGGGTCTAAAGAATTTAGGACAGGAGCCATCAGTGGTGCAGTCATTCTCTGCATATTTGGAGGAGGAGGGAAGAGTACTTAGGGACACCAACTTGAACAAGTTGAAATTACTACAGAAGGATAAATTCATCAGTTTATGATTTTCACACAATCCAGTTGATTTAGGTAGCATGTCTGATGAAATAACCAATGTGAAAAAAAATTTAGGATGATTTGGTGTCTTTGTGAAAACTTTTTGTGATTCAGACTCTTGATTTCAAATTACAATGATTATATGAATACTTTGTTCAAATACACCTATGGTTAAGATAACTAAGATATTCATTGCTGGTGGTTCTAAGCGTATTGCTTATTTTCTTAAATAAAATAAATAAAAATGTACAGAACTAGTCTACACTTATCTTAGCCATATATATATTTCTACAGAGAGCTTTTATTTAGAAAATTCACACAGAACAGTATGCTGTATTCCTTTCTACATTAGGCTTTACATAACTGGATTTCATTTTGATTTTGAAATGCTTATATGCCTGTCAAATAAGCCAAGCTTATTTGTTTTGTGTATTTTAGTTTGCTATGCAAAACTGTTTTCTAAATTTAGATGTGAGGTTTAGTTTGGGTTTTGTTTTGAGTTTTTTTTGTCATCACCCTATGAAAAACAAATGAAATTCATTTAATTCATAAAATATAGAAGGAATTACATTTTGGAAGGGTGATTTTCCAGTTTGGAGGTATTATGTACCCCAGAAAAGCCATGTTTTAACCCTGATCCAATCTTGTAGGAGCAGCCATTTCTTTTAATCCTGATTCAATACTGTGGGTTGGAAACTTTTGATTAGACTAGCTCCACAGAAATATGACACACACAGATGAAGTCACCACAGAAATGTGACTTCATTTATTCCAAGTGTTTCTTGATTAGTTCACTGGAGTCCTTTAAAAGAGGAAACATTCTGGAGAAAGCCAGAAATGACAGAGCCAACAGAAAGTTCACAACAGAGATGACACAGATGCCAAAACTTGGGGAATAGAGAAACAGATGTTTGGAGATGCTTGGAGCCCAGCAGATGTCACTATGAGATGTTAAGTAAGCCAGATCCTGGAGAGAGCCAAGGGAAGACAAGAGATGAAAGCCAGCCCAGGAGAGTTCCTACAGCAACAGAGGCTGAAAGCAATGGCGACAAGGAGCAAGGTATCAGCAGATGCCAGCCACGTGACTGCCAAGCTGATAGAGATGTTCCTGACCCATTGGCCATCCTTGAATTAAGGAATCTTTCACATCTCCTGGGGAGCTTCATGAAACAGGAAATCAGGAGAGAAAGCTAGTAGATAATGCCATGTTTGCCACATGTCTTTCCAGATGAGCAAGAAGCCCTGACCATGTTTGCCATGTGCCTCCTCACTTGAGAGAGAAACCCTGAACTTCATCAGCCTTCTTGAACCAAGGTATCTTTCCCTGGATACCCTATATTAGACATTTCTGTAGACTTGTTTTAATTGGAACATTTTCTCTGCCTTAGAAGTGTAAGCTAGCAACTTATTAAACTCCCCTTTTTAAAAGCCGTTCTGTTTCTGGTATATTGCATTCCAGCAGCTAGTAAACTAGAACAGTACTTTCCCCCCATATATCCTTCTATTATTAACTCCAAATAATAGTGTTGCATATCTGCTCTAGTTTATGAAAGAACTTTTTTATATTAGTGCATTTAATCACAGACATTATCCAACACAAGGTTCACTGTTACACAGTTCCACATTTCAACCTCCAACTTTCTTTCTAATGACATACATGACTCTAAACTTCTTCCCACCTCACTCACACATCATTCAGCACTGTTAATTATTCTCACAATGACATGCTACAATCACCTCTGTTCATTTTTAAATATTTAAGTTCACTCTAGTTAAACATTCTGCACATATTCAGCAATGAATCCTCACTCTTTAACCTCAGTCTGTATCCTGGTAACCAGTATTCTATATTTAAGTCCAAGAGTTTACATTTTATAATTAGCTTATATCAGTTATATTGTACAATATTTCTCCTTTTGTGTCTGATTTATTTCACTGAACATGACCTCAGAAAAGGCTTATTGTCACATGCTTCAGGACTTCATTACTTCTTACTGCTGAATAATATTCCATCATATGTATATACTACATTTTGTTTATCCATTCATCTATTGATGGGCACTTGGGTTGTTTTCAGTTTTTGGCAATTGTGAACAATGCCACTATGAGCATCAGTGTGCAAATGTCTGTTTTCTACCTTTCTTTTCAGAAGTTCTGGGTATAGGATTCCTGGATTTTACTATACTTAGTGTGCTGGTTTGAAACTGTTGTGTACCTTAGAACAGCCAGGTCTCTTAATTCTGATTCAATATTATAGAGTGAAAACCTTTGATTACATTGTTTCCACTCAACTGTGGGTGAGAATTTTGATTAGATTACTCCATGGGGATGTGACACATCTAAAAGTGGATGTGATATTTTGTTAGATGGAGATGTGACTCTACCCATTCAAGGCAGGTCTTGATTAGTTTCCTGGAATCCTTTAAAAGGGGGAGATATTTTTGGAGAAAATACTATGGCTTCAGAGCTAACAGAGAGAGCAGATGCCTAGACAGGGACTTTTGGTGATGCAGAGCCCAGCAGACTCACCATGTGCCTTCCCGTAAGATGTTCAGCAGACCACAACCAAGAGCTATGTCCCAGAGAAGCTAAGTGAAGACCCACAAATGCCTAGAGAGGAATCCATTGGCATCAGAAACTGGAAGCCACAGAACCAGGAAAAAGGACCAACAGATGCCAGCCACATGCCTTCCCATATGACAGACATTGGCCTTTTTCGAATCAAGGTATCATTCTGTGGACACCTTAGCTTGTACATTTCTATGGCATTAGACCTGTAAACCTACAACTCAATAAATTCCCTTTTTAAAAGCTGTTCCGTTTCTGGTACACTATGTGTCTGACAGTATTAACAAACAAAGCACATAGCTTTCTGAGGAACCACCAATCCATCTTCCACAGTGGTTGTACCATTTTACAATCAAACCACCAATGAATAAGTGTTCCAATTTCTCCATGTCCTCTCTAACATTTGTAGTTGCCTGTTTGTTTAATAATGGCCATTATAGTAGGTGTGAGATAATATGTCATTGAGGTTTGATTTGCATTTCCCTGATATCTGATGAAACTGAGCATCTTTTTATGTGTCTCTTAGCCATCTGCATTTCCTCTTTGGAGAAATGCTTATTCATATACTTTGTCCATTTTTAAATTGGGTTGTTTTTCATTTGATTGTTGACTTGCAGGTTTTCTTTATATATACTGGATATCAAACAATTATCAGGTATGTGGTTTCCAAATATTTTCTCCCATTGAATCAGAGTTGCCTTTTCACCCTTTCAACAAAAAGCTTTCGAAGCACTGAAGTATTCAATTTTGAGGACTTCATACTTATCTAGTTTTTTCTTTCATTGCTTGTGCTTTTGGTGAAAAGTCTAAGAAACTACTGCCTAACCCTATGTGCTGGTTTGAATCTGTGGTGGACCCCAGAAAAGCCATGTCCTTTAATCCTCATTCAATATTGCTGGGTGGGAGCATTTTGATTGCACCCATGGAGATATGACCCACCCAAAAGTGGGTGGTAACTTTTGATTAGATGATTTCCATGGAGGTGTGTCTCCACCCATTGAAGGTAGAGTTGTTTACTGAAATCCTTTAAAAGAGGAAACATTTTGGAGAGAGAGTCCCTTTTTGTGGAGGCACAAAAAGCCAGCAGATGTCGCCATGTTCGCCACATTCCCTTCCTGTTGAGAGAGAAACACTGAACGTCATCGGCCTTCTTGAACCAAAGTATCTTTTCCTGGATGTCTTAAATTGGACCTTTCTAAAGACTTGTTTTACTTGGGACATTTTCTCAGCCTTAAAACTGTAAACTTGTAACTTATTAAATTTCCCCTTTTAAAAGCCATTCTGTTTCTGGTATATTGCATTCTGGCAACTAGCAAACTAGAACACCGTACATCTTGAGATGTTTCCTTACATTTTCTTCTAGGAGTTTTATGGTACTCATTCTTATATTTATGTCTTTGACCCATTTTGCATTAATTTTTAATAGGGTGTGACATAGGGATCTACTCTCATTCGTTTGATTGTGGATATCCAGTTTCCCAGCACTGTTTATGGAAGAGATTGTTCTGTTCTAGTTGAGCAGACTGGGGAATCTTATCAAAACTCAATTGAGAGTGGTGCAATGGTGGCTCAGTGGCAGAATTCTTGCCTGCCATACCAGAGACCCAAGATTGATTCCCAGAGTCTGCCCAAGACCAAAAAAAAAAGGAAAAAACCCCCCAATTGACAGTAGATCTGAAGGTCTATTTCTGACCTCTCTAATCTATTCCATTCATTAATATATTTATCCTCATGCCAGCATCATGCTGTTTTTATAATATGCTTTACAGCCAGGAAGTGTGATATCTCCCACTTAATTCTTTTTCAAGTTGTTTTTTACAGTCTTAGTCTGTATACATATCCAAATGAAATTGGTAATTAGCTTATCCATTTCTGCAAAGAGTCTGTTGGAATTCTGAGTGGTATTGCATTGATTCTGTAGATTTATTTGGCTAGAATTGATATCTTAACAACATTTAGCCTTCCAATCAATGAACACAGAATGTCTTTCCAATATCCACATCTTGTTTGATTTCTCTTAGCAATGTTTTTGTAGTTTTCTGTGCACAAGTCCTTCACATCCTTGGTTACATGCATTTTTAGTTATTGATTATTTTTGGTGCTATTGTAAATGGAATTTTTTTCTTGATTATTTCCTCAGATTGTTCATTATTATTGTATACAAACACCACTGATTTTTGTGGGTTAATCTTTTATCCTGTCAGTTTGATCTTGCTTTTAGTTTAAGTAGCTTTGCTGCCATTGTTCCTGGACTTTCTAAATACAGGATCATGTCAGCTTCAAATAGTAACAGTTTTAGTTCTCACTTTCCAATTTTGATTACTTTCATTTTTCCTTGTCTAGTTGCTCTAGCTAGATCTTCTAGCACAATGTTTGTATTAGTTAGCGTTCTCCAGAGAAACAGAATCTGCAGGGAATATCTCTAGATATAAAATTTATAAAAGAGTCTCATGTAACCATGGGAACATAGAGCCCAAAATCTGTAGGGCAAGCTGTGAAGCTGATGACTCTGGTGAAGGGTCTGGACAACGTCTATAGGAGAGGCTCACTGGCCAAAGCAGGAAGAGAGCCCATCTCCTCTTAATCCTCTTTAAAAGCCTTCCAGTGATTAGATTAAGCATCACTCATTGCAGAAGACACTCCCCTTGACTTATTACAAATGCAATCAGCTATGGCTGCAGCCAATGTGGTCATGATTTAATTCTATGAAATGTCCTCATAGCCACAGACAGGCCAACACTTGCCCAACCAGTTGGCCAAGTTGACAGATGAACCTGAACCTGACAATGTTGAATAGCAGTGGTGACAGTGGGCTTTCTTGTGTTGTTCCTGATCTTAGTGGGGAAGCTTTCAGCCTTTCACCATTGAGTATGAGGTTATCAGTGGGTTTTTCATATATGCCCTTTATAATGTTGAGGAAGTTTCTTTCAATTCCTACCTTTTGAAGTGTTTTTATCATGAAAGGATGCTGAATTTTGTCAAGCACCTATTCTGAAACAATCAAGATGATCATATGATTTTCCCTTTTAATTTGTTAATGTGGTGTACTATATTAATTGATTTTCTTGAATTGAAACACAGTTTCATATCTGAAATAAAACCCAGTTGGTCATGGTTCATAATTATTTTAATGCACAAGGATTTTGTTTAGGATTTTATATCTATGTATATTAGAGAGATTGATTTGAAGTTGTCTCTTCTTGTAGTATCCTTATCCAGCTTTAGTGTTAGGATAATGTTGGCTTCACAGGATGAGTTATGTAGTTTTGCATTCTTTAATTTTTTGGAAGAGTTTAAGCAAGAATAATATTAATTCTTCTTGAAATACTTGATAAAACTCACCTGAGATGCTATCCAGTCCTTGGCTTCTCTATGTTGATAGGTTTTTGTTTTGTTTAGTTTGTTTTTTAACTCAGGCAGAAAATTTATTGACTACAGATTGAGAAGGACATGTTAGAACTCTTATAAAAAAGAGATAAGAGGCAAGACACAACACCACTGTGGGGCAATTTGTTTTTTTGTTCCTTTTGTAATTTTCATTAACTATTTTACTACCTTAACAGTGCTAGTTTGAAAGGATTTATGTACCTTAGAAAAGCCATGTTTTAATCCTAATAAGTCTTGTGGAAACAACGGTTTCTTCTAATCCCTATTCAGTACTATAGGTTGGAAGTTTGATTAGGTTACTTCCACTGAGATGTGACTCAATCAATTGTAGTTACTAAACTTGATTAGATGGTGACATGTTTCAACCTATTCTATGAGTCTTGATTAGTTTATTGGAATCCTATAAAAGAGAAGACATTTTGCAGAGTGACTTTTTATAGCCAACAAGAAAGCCACAGCAGAGCTGAGAAGAGCCACAAGGCTGAGAGAACCATAGAGTCCACCAGTCAGCAACTTTTGAAGATGAAGAAGGAGAATACCCCTGGTGGTGCTTCATGAAACAAGAAGCTTGGAGAGAAAGCTAGCAGAATGTTGCCATTTTCACCACGTCCCTTTCCAGTTGCAAGAGAAATGCTGAACCCATCAGCCTTTCTTGAGTGAAGGTAACCTCTTCTTGGTGCCTTAATTTGGACATTTTTGATAGTCTTGGGATGTTTTCTCGGCCTTAGAAGTGTAAAATAGCAACTTATTAAATTCCCCTTTTTAAAATCCATTCTGCTTCTGGTATATTGATTTCTGGCAGCTAGCACACTAGAACACTAACCTTTTCACTTCTTCACTGATGCTTGGCCATAGATGACTCAACTGGTGGGATCAGTTGGCAACACCCTTCTCGCTAGATGACTCACTCATGTGCAGCCCATTGGCCTCCAGGTGCTATTCATTGCAGATCCTCTCAGAAGTGCAGACATTTCTCTGTGAGGCCTGAACACTTCTGGAAATATGCCCATTGCTAAGCCATTGCTAAGCCCCTAATTCTAACCTTGCCTAAATTCTCCCTCAGAGATGTTTAGCTCTCTTACTCTTGATAGAATTTGGGCCAATGGACCATCTTCCGTAGCTGCTTCAAGCTTTCAGTGGGTCACATGCCCTACTTGTGAGGGCATTGTAGTCCCTGTCTATGCTATTGAGGGTGGCTGGTTGAGCGTGGGGAACAATACCATAGCCTCTGGTGGGTGAAGTTTGTTGCAAAGACCTTTTAATCTGGAAGAAACAAACATGGTGAGAATAGTATTGTGCTGGTTTGAAAGGCCTATGTACTGCAGAACAGCCATTTTATCCTAATCAAATCTTGCTGAGGAAGCTCCCTTTAATCCCTATTCAGTGGGCTGAGAACTTGATTAGATTATCTCCATGGGGATGTGACTTACCCAATCGTGGGTATTAAATATTGAATAGAGAGAGACATGACTCCACCCATTCCAGGTGGATCTTGATTAGTTTTCCGGAACCCTTCAAAAGAAGCAAGCATTTTTCAAGGAGCCACAAAGCAGAGAGCCCACACCACCAGAGACCTCTGGTGATGAAGAAGGTATACGTCCCTGGGTGAGCTTCATGAAACAAGAAGCCTAGAGAGAAAGTAGACATTGCTATGTTTGCAATGTGCTTTTCCAGTTGAGAGAGACATCCTGAATGCCATCGGCCTTCTTGAACCAAAGTATCTTTCCCTTGATGCCTTAGATTGAACATTTCTATAGCCCTCCTTAATTTGGACATTTTCACAGTCTTAGAACTGTAAACTAGCAACTTAATAAATCCCACTTTTAAGAACTGTTCTGCTTCTGGTATATTGCATTCTGGCAGCTAGCAAACAAGAATAGGTATACCTAGTATGAACAGAAGCAAAATGGAACCCAAAGTATTTTTTAAAATCTTTTTATGTTTTTTAATATAACATAATACAAAGCAAAACAAAGAAAAAAGCCATAGTTTTCAAAACACTCTTCAATAAGTGTTCACAGAACAGATCCCAGAGTTTTTCATGGGCCACCATACCATCATCTCAGATATTTCCTTTTAACTGCTACAGAATATTGAAGGCGAAGGAAAATATATCTTTTATTATCACTTTTATTCTTTTTTTTTTTTCAAATAACGTTGTTCTAGTTGGCTAGCTGCCAGAATGCAATATACCAGAAACGGAATGACTTTTAAAAAGGGGAATTTAATAAGTTGCTAGTTTACAGTTCTAAGGCTGAGAAAATGCCGCAATTGAAACAAGTCTATAGAAATGTCCAATCAAAGGTATCCATTCAGGGAAAGATACCTTGGCTCAAGAAGGCTGATAAAGTGCAGGGTTTCTCTCTCAAGTAAGAAGGCACATGGCAACATAGTCAGGTCTTCTCTCTCAGATGGAAGGGAACATGTCGAACATGGCATCATCTGCTAGCTTTCTCTCCTGGTTTCCTGTTTCATGAAGCTCCCCAGGAGGCATTTTCCTTCTTCATCTCCAAAAGTTGCTGGCTTGTGGACTCTCTGCTTCTTGGTGCTGCAGCTTTCCATGTTCTCTCTGAATCTCCTCCATTCTCCAAAATGTTTCCTTTTTAATAGGACTCCAGAAACTTATCAAGACCCACCCAAATGGGTTGTGACATGTCATCAACTAATCCAGTTTAACAACCACTCTTGATTAAATCAAGGGAGATGATCTGACTACAGTTTCAAACATACAGTATTGAATAGGGCTTATTCTACCTTTATGAAATGGGATTTTGATTAAAACATGGCCTTTATAGGGGACATACATCCTTTCAAACCAACACAAACATATATACTAAAAACAGTAAGTTTCAAAGCACAGCACAACAACTAGTTCTAGAAGAGATTACAGAGTTTGGATGGGTTACAATTCCACAATTTTAGGTTTTCAATCCTAACTGCTCTAAGATACTGGAGACTAAAAGAAATATCAATATAATGATTCAGCAATCACATGTTTCTTAAACCCTACATTCATGGTATAACTCCATTACCACTTTTGATCTTTCTATTCCATTCTTTAGTGGTATTTGGGCTGTGGAAATTTAAAATTTTTCACGCTGTAAAGCACTATCAATAATATGGGGTACGGAGATGAATCCAGCTGATGTTCTGGAGGAGCTGGGTGCTCTAGGTTTCAGGACTTATCTGGTACAGGGACTCATCTGGAGTATGTAGGTTTCTGGAAAGTTATTCTTTTGCATGGAGCCTTTGTAGAACCTTAACACATTGACCTAGGTGTTCTTTGGGGTTGGCTGGAATGGTTTTGGTTGGGATTTGGTAAGCTATGATAGACAGTGATGTCTAACTGAAGCTTACATAACAGTGACCTCCAGAGTTGCTTCTTGACTGTATTTTAAATCTCCCAGCCACTGCTATTTTATTAGTTACAATTGTTTTCCCCTTCTGGTCAGGAAGGAATTGTTGATCCCATGGTGCCAGGGCCAGACTTATCCCCAGGAGTCATCTTCCACCCTGCCAGGGAGACTTTCACCCCTGGATGTCATGTACCATGTAGAGGGGGAGGGCAATGATTTCACTTGCAGAGGGGCTTAGAGAGAGTGGGGCCGTATTTGAAAAACAAAAGAGGTCCTCCAGAAGTAACTCTTAGGCATACCTATATGTAGGTTAAGCTTCTCCACTACTTATATAAGCTTCCCAAGAGTAAGTTTCAAGATCAAAGGCTTGGTCTCTTTATTCGGGTGTCACTAATGTTTGACACAGTATCAGGAGATTCCCTGATGGGAAAATTTAGTAGTTGCATATTTTCCTCCCATCCTTCAAGGAACTTTGCCAATATTTTCGATTATCTGCTCAATATATTCTAGGATGTATCCAGGCATTAATTAAGCTACACAGGATTAAAGGCCATTATTCTTATTCTGGGCTCCCTGTGTTTCAGTTATTCAATGAGTTATCCAGACAGGTTGAGTTACATTATGTGCTACAGAAAATTTGGGTCCTAGACAAAATAAAGCTTTCTTCCTTTGATCTCAAAGAGTAGATGAGGTTCTAAAGTATAAGCAATGTCTTCCTTACCCCTCTGTTCTGAATTAATTTAATCCTGACCGGATAAGTTTCATTCTTATCTCTAAATATCAGGTGATAGATACATAAACCAACCTCTCAAATTCCCTTTTGACTAAATGTGACTACTATAAGAGCTTACAATCTAGGCCACTGTTTACTTATAAGCATTCTCTAAAGGAAACCATGCTATAATTTTTTCATTTCTGGTTTATTTTGCCTCACCAAATGATTCACATCATTGCATACCTCATGACTTTGTTCTTTTTCATAGCAAAAAGGACTTTGTTCCTTTTTGTAGCAGCACAATATTTGGTTATATGTATACACCAACTTTCACCAATCTACCTGTCAGTCAGTGCATCCTTCAGTCACATGCATACATTAGGCATCATGTATAATGCCCAAAGTTCACAGTCGATCAATCTCAATTTCAGATAATTTCATTGTTCCCAAGAGAAAGATAACCAATAAACACATCCTCACCAAACAGGAAATCCTAAACCACCCCTTAACTTCTATCCCTGTCCCCATTATTTACCTGTGGTGTTGCTGCTGTACTGCTGATGCTTTCCTATTAAACATAGCTCATAGCATGCAATAGCTATACAGAAATCATACCTTTAAGTGGTTCTTACAAGAACTTATTTATATTTCGAGTGTTAATCAGTGGAACACATAGATCTATACAATGTCTTTCAATCTTGTTCACCTTCAATATAATGTTACTTATAGACCCCACTAGAGAACTGCCTTCACTTCTATCTAATCCCTTACATTTTAGTTCTATCTCATAACCTAAACATTCATCAATCTCTATGTTTCTCTAAGTCCCCTATATTCTTTATTATAAGCCTCAACTTTGACCTTTACCATAGTCATAAAAAATGGACTCACACAGTTTCTATCCTGTTGTGTCTGGCTAATTTCACTCAGCATTGTGTCCTCAAGGCTCATCCATCTTGTCATATGCTTCAGGATGTCATTTCATCTTACTGCTACATAATATTCCATCTTATGTATATACACATTTTGTTTATCCAATCATCTATTGATAGCATTTTAATTGTTTCCATTTTTTAGCGATTATGAAGAGAGCTGCTATGAGCATCACTGTGAAAATGTCGTTTGTCACTGCTTTCAGCTTTTCTGCGTATACACCAAATAGTGCTATTGCTGGGTCATAGGGCAACTCAATATTTAGTTTCCCAAGGAACCACCAAACTGTCTTCCATAGTGGCTGTATCATTATATATTCCCACCCGTATTGCATAAATGTCCCAATTTCTCTACATCCTCTCCCAAATTTATAGTTTCCTGTTTGTTTAATAGTAGCCATTCTTATAGGTGTGAGGTGGTATCTCATTGTATCTACATTTCTTTATAGCTAATGAAGATGAGCACCATTTGTATTTGTTCTTCAGAGAAATACCTATTCCTATCTTTAGCCCATTTTATAATTGGATTGTTTGTTCTTTTGTTGTTGAGTTGTATGATTTCTTGATGTATACAGGACATCAAACATTCGTCCAATGTGTGATTTCCAAATATTTTCTCCATTGAGTTGGTTGCCTCTTCATCTTTTGACAAAGTTTTTTGAGGGGCAAAAGTATTTGATTTTGAGGAGTTCCCATTTGTCTATTCTTTTTCTTGTTGCTTATGCTTTGGGTGTAAACTTTAGGAAGATATCTCCTATTACTGGGTCTTGAAGATGTTTCCGTACATTTTCTTCTGGAAACTTTATGGTGCTATTTCATATATTTAGGTGCTTGATCCACTTTGAGTTAATTTTTGCATAGGATGTAAAGTAAGGTCCTCTTTCAATCTTTTCACTATCGATATTCAGTTCATCCAGTTCTCCCATGCCCATTTGTTGAAAAGACTGTTTTGTCCCAGTACAATGGATTTGGGGCCTTGTAAAAAATCAACTGACCATAGATTTGTTGCTCTATTTCTGCACTCTCAATTTGATTCCATTGGTCAATACATCTATCTTTGTTCCACTGCCATGTTGTTCTGAACACTGTGGCTTTATAAAAAGTTTTGAACTCAGGAAGTGTTAATCCTCCCACTTTGTTGCTCTTTTTTAGGATGCTTTTAGCTATTCAGGGACTCATTCCCTTCCAGATGAATTTGGTAACTAGCTTTTCCAAGTCTTCCAAGTAGGTTGCTGGGACTTTGATTTGTAGTGCACTGAATCTAGAGATCAATTTGGGTAGAATTGACACCTTAAATATATTTAACGTTCCATGAGCAGGAAATGTCTTTCCACCTAATTCAATCTTTGATTTCTTTTCACAATGTTATGTAGTTTTCTGTGTACAAGTTCTTTATGTCCCTTGTTAAGTTCATTCCTAAGTACTTGATTCTTTTAGTTGCTATTTCAAATGGATTTTTTTACTTAACTGACTGCTCTCATATGTCATTGCTTGTATATAGAAAGATTACTGACTTTTGCACATTGATTTTATATGCCACCACCTGGCTGAATTTGTTTATTAGCTCAAGTGACTTTGTTGTAGATTCCTCAGGATTTTCCAAGTATAGTATCTTGACATCTGCAAATAATGAAAGTATTACTTCTTCCTTTCCAGTTTGGATGCCTTTTCTTTCTTTGTCCAGCCTAATTGCTTTACTTAGAACTTCTATGGTAATGTTGAATAAAACTGGGACAGTGGTCACCTTTGTCTCATTGTTGATTTTAGGGGGAAAACTTTCAGTCTCTCTCCATTGATTATGATG
The DNA here is from genome assembly GCF_023851605.1 of Tamandua tetradactyla. Lineage (NCBI taxonomy): Eukaryota > Metazoa > Chordata > Mammalia > Pilosa > Myrmecophagidae > Tamandua > Tamandua tetradactyla. The sequence continues at coordinate 45,716,609 of NC_135335.1, read as the reverse complement.
CCAGCTATTGGTTTTTCATACATGTCCTTTATCAGATTGAGGAAGTTACCTTTGATTTCTGTCTTTTGAAGTGTTTATTATGAGAAAATGATGTTGAATTTTGTCAAATGCTTTTTCAGAATCAAGAGATGATCATGTGATTTTTTCCTGTGGATTTGTTGATGTGCTATGTTACATTAATTGATTTTCTTGTGTTGAACCACCCTTGTATTCCTGGTATAAACACCACTTGGTCATGGTGTATAATTGTTTTATGTGTTGGTGGGTTCGATTTGCTAGTATTTTGTTGAGGATTTTTGCATCTATGTTCATTAGAGAGACTGACCTGTAGTTTTCCTTTCTTATAGCATCTTCACCCAGTTCTGGTATTAAAATGATATTAGCTTCATAAAATGAGTTAGGTAGAGTTCTTTTTTCCTCAATTTTTTGGAAAATTTTGAGCAGGATTGGTGTTAGTTTTGTTTTGTTTTGGAGTATTTCATAAATTTCCCCTGTGAAGTCATCAGGCCCTGGGCTTTTATGCAGGAAGATTTTTGATGACTGACTGAATGTCTGTGTTTGTGATTGGTTTGTTGAGATCCTCTATTTCTTCTTCAGTCAGCGTAGCTTGTTTGTGTGTTTCCAGAAATTTGTCCATTTCATCTAAGTTGTCTAGTTTGTTGGCATATACTTGTTCATAGTATTCTATCATGATTTCTTTTATTTCTTGAGGGTTGTGGTAATGCACTCTTTCTCATTTCTGGTTTTGTTTAATTGAATCTTCTTTCTTTTCTTCTTTGTCAGTCTTGCTAATGGCCCATCAATTCATTGATTTTCTCAAAGAACCAACTTTTGATTTTATTGATTCTATTCTTCTTCTGCTCTCCCATTCAACTCTTCTGCAATCTTTGTTATTTCTCTTCTTCTATTTACCTTGGGGTTAATTTGCTGTTCTTTCTCAAGTTCCTCCAGGTGAGCAAAAAGTCCTCGATTTTTGCTCATTCTTGTTTTTTAAATATAGGTATTTAGGGCAATAAATAAAAAATAAATGCCACATCCTATAAGTTCCAATATGCTGCATTCTTGTTTTGTTTCCAGATAGCTACTGATTTCTCTAGCAATTTCTTCTTAAACCCTCTGGTTATTTAAAAATATGTTATTTAATTGCCATATATTTGTGAAAGTTCTATTTTGAAACATCTATCATTCACTTCAGTTTTACCAATGTCCAGCTCATGTACTTTTGGAGCTCATTGATTGGGAGCATAAATATTTGTGATTGCTATTTCTTCTTGGTGAATTGTCCCTCCAATTAATATATAGTGCCCTTCTTTGTCTCTTATGTCTTTACTTTTAAAGGCTATATTGTCTGATATTAGTATAGCTACTATTCTGTTTTATTAAAATTTTATTCACATACAATACAGTCCATCTGAAGTAAATAACCAATGACTACAGCCTGGTTCTATTGCTGTGGACAAGAATTAATGGCATGTGAACCTCATCTGTTGCTGATTACATCTGCAGTCAGCTAGGAGGCATGCCCGATGCAATGAATGATGTTTGATTTAATTGGCTGGTTCTTAAATGAAAGACCTCAATGTAGCACAGCCCAAGCAACTCGGTATACCTCATCTCAGCACTCAAAGCTCAGCCCAGGCCTTTGGAGATGCATAAAGGAATCATCCTGGGGAAAGTTGTTGGAACCCAGAGGCCTGGCAAGAAGGCCAGCAGAGATCACCCTGTGCCTTCCCATATAAGAAAGAACCTCAGTTGAAAGTTAGCTGCCTCTCCTCTGAAGAACTACACTTTAAAACAATAAATCCCCTTTTACTTAAAGCCAATCTATCTCCAGTGTTGCATTCTGGCTGTTAGCAAACTAGAACATCTTACATAATAAGTAAAGTACTAAAATACAGACACTGTCATCCTTTACACTGCATTTTGATTTACCTTAGTCCTGACATGATTGGGTTCATTCCTATCTCTAGCTGACACCTGATTTCTTTCTTGCTTTCTTTAACAGTTCTTGTATGTAGTAATGTTGACCTTCAGAGCTGAAGAACTCCAATTGAGCTGGTTTTAAGGTGTTGTGTATGCTAGAAAAGCTGTGCCCTTTATTCTTGATTCAACATTGTTGGGTGGAAACCTTTGACTAGGAGGTGACTAGGAAAGCTTCGGATTGCTGTGAGGAGATGGTTGGTAGAAATGTGGACTTTGAAGATACTTCTGTTGATACTTTAGACATAAATAATGCATGTGTTATTGCAAACTGAAAGAAAAATATCCCTTGTTTTAAAGTGGTGGAGAATTTGGAAAAATTATTATGGAAAGTAGAATTTGAAAGCAAAGGGCTGGGACAATTAGCTAAAGAGTTTTCCAAAAGAAATGTGGAAAATGCAACCTGGCTGCTCCTTGTGACAGGAAAGACATAAGTTGAGAACTGAAATCTTGGGTACAAAGGAACCAGAAATTAATAGTCAGGAAAATTCTGAGTTTCCAGGAAATGACACCCCAGAGAAAAAGGCTCCACATGTTGATTTAAACAAACATGGAATCAGTCAGCCATTTCAGCACAAGCCAGGATTGGAGATGGAGTTACCCAGAAAGGATTTATAAAAATCCTATTGTCTGATGGTGTGATCTCTGGATACTGAATAGAAAACCTACAAGTTTCTTGTGAAATCTGTATAAAAAGAACAACTGTCAGTCTGGACTAAAACAACAGCAAAGTTACAGATTGAAGGAAAAATGTCTTCAAGGGTAGATCCATGGAAGCTAAGGTAGGAAGTCAAAAGCAAAGAATGGACTCACCCATCCATGCATGAAGGGTGAGTTTGCCCCAGAATCAGAGGATACACCTTCTGCCTCAATATTCAGGAAGAGTTTGGGGGCCACAGGTCTCAGAATAGGTAGAGTGAATTACAGAAGATTGGGTGAAGCCTAGCAATTGCCCCATTTTCTTGAGGGGGTTTGAGAATTTGCCCTGATGATAAATAACAGAGAGTCTTGGTGCTATCCTGATGTTTGTGGAGGGAGGATGGAGCCAAGCAAAAGGTGATCCACCAAATAACCACAAGTGTTGCAACCCTCACTTCAGTGTTTGCAGAGAGGAGGGCCACTGCATAAGCCTTTGGAAAGTTTGGGACTGCCGATTTCTAAAACCCCAAAGATAAATGGCTTTCAGACTTTGAAATCTAATGGAGTTTGCCCTGCAAGTTTCTGGAACTGTTTGGGTCCAGTGACCCCTGTGCTCCTTCCAATTTTCCCTATGGAAATGGGAACATGTATCTCATGACTGTTCCTCCTTTGTATATTGGCAGTAGATAACTTACTTTGAATTTCAAAGGACCAAAGCCAGAAGGGAATTTTGCCTTAGGACAGGCCATGCCTGAAACTGACTTTAGTGAGATTTTGAACTGTATTTGATTTTTCATTGTAGTTGTATTATTACTGAAATTGTTTCAAGTTTGTTGATATTGTAATGAAATGAATGTGTTTTGTATATGGAAAGAACATATGTTTTGGGGTCCAGAGGGTGGAATGTGGTGGTTTGAAAGTGTTGTGCATGTGAGGAAAGCCATATAGGGTGGAAAACTTTGAACAGATTTTCTCCATGGAGAGTTACTCCTACAATTGTGGGCATGGACATTTGATTAGATTATACAATAGAGATTTGACACACAAAATTGTGGGCATAACCCTTTGATTAACCCTACTCTTCTGTTGTTGAGTTGTATGATTCCTTCTGCATACAAGATATCAAAAGTTTATCTGGTACATGACTTTCAAATATATTCTCCCATTGAATTGGCTACCTCTTCACTTTTTGACAAAAGTTTTTGAGGCATGGAAGCATTTGAATTTGAGGAGTTCCCATTTATCTATTTTTTCTTTCATTGTTGTGCTTTGGGTGTAAAGTTTAGAAAGCTAGCTTCTATTACTGTACCTTGAATGTGTTTCCATCCATTTTCTCCTAGGAGTTTTGTGATACTGGCTCTTATATTTAGGTCTTTGATCCACCTTGAGCTTATTTTTCTAAAAGGTATAAGGTAAGGTTCCTGTTTCATTATTATGACTACTGATACCAAGTTCTCAACTTATTTATTGAAAAGACTATTCTGTCCCAGTTCAGTGGATTTGGGGCCCTGTCAAAGATCAATTTACTATAGATTTGGTCATTCTATCACCACACTCTTGATTCTATTCCATTGGCAAAACTTCTATCTTTGTGCTAGTACCATGCTCTTTTGACCACTGTGGCTTTATAATAAGTCTTTAAATCTGGAAGTGTCAAACTTCCGACTTTGTTCTCCTTTTTAAGAATATTTTTAGCAATTTGAGGTCTCTTTTCCTTCCATATGAATTTGACAACTAGCTTTTCTGAGTCTTCAAACAGGTTACTGGAATTTTCATTGGTTTTGCATTGAATCTGTAGATCAACTAGGGTAGAATTGTTATCTTAACTACATTTAACCCTCTTATTCATGAACAAGGAATGCCTTCCCACATACTTAAATCTTCTTTGGTTTCTCTTAGTATGTTTTGTAGTTTTCTGTGTACATGTCCTTTACATCCTAGATACTTGATGCTTTTAGTTGCTATTTTGAATGGGAATTTTCCCTTAATTGTCTACATCAGTAGAACAGTGAAGGTAAACTGTTGGTTATGCCAGATGAAAGCAAACAGATTCTGATGGTCGTTACCAACAGTAATTGAGAAAAAAAGCATTTGCCAGATCAGTAACTCCATACCAGATACAAGAAGATGTGTTGATTTGCTCAAGCAATTATAACATATCTGGAATAGCAGCTACAATTGAAGTCACCATCTCATTAAATTTTTTATAATTCACTGTCACCCTCAAAGACCCTTCTGTTTTCTGCAAAGGCCAAATAGGAGGCTTGAATGAGGATGTGGTGGGAATCAAACCCTGCTTCCTTCATGTCCTTAAGAGTGCTGCTAATTCCTGAAATGCCTTGATGCATCTTGTATTGCTTCTGATTTACTATTCTGCTAAGTAAAAGCAGTTTTAGTGGCTTCCGTTTGGTATTTCCTACATTAATAGCCCTCACTCCACAACTCAGGGAACCAATGTGCAGATTATGTCAGTTGCTGAGTATGTTTATTCCAATTAGGTATTCTGAAACTAGGGGGAAAAACATGGAATGGGTCTGGGGGGCCAGTGGACCCAATGTGAGATGGACTTGAGTGAAAACTCCATTAATCACCTGATCTCTACAAGTCCCTATTCTGACTGGTGGATCACAATGACTATTTTGGGTCTCTTGAAATTAATGTCACTTCTAAGCCAGTGTCTAAAAATCTCCAAAATTTCTAATCATTTCTTTTTCCCCAGTGCACAGTTACCCTGGTAAATGGTCATAGTTCTCTTTGGGGAAGGCAGGAAGGAAGTTTAACAATGCAATATTTTGTCCATGTAACAGAGTCCTTCCCCATTGGGGCCTTTCTTTCATTCAAGGTGATCTGGGTCTGCAAACTGTCACAAGCCTGGGAATTAAATCAGGGGCCATGATTCTCTGTTTTGTAATTCAAGTTAGATTTTTATTCACTTAACCTAGAACGCTTTTGCTTATACAGATCAAGTAATAATTTTATAGATTGCCCATCTAAGTTACTTCTATGTACCCCATGTTGTACTAGACAATGCCATAGATCTCTGTGAATAAGACTATTTTAAATGTGACCTTGATTTTGCTATCCATTATGGAAGCCATGCTCACCCTGTCTTTGGCAGTTAAGTGTTACAACATTTCTTACACCAACCCATGACCAGATCATCTTCATTGTGTTTAAGGATTCCAGATCAGTGACGGCAGGTCCAAGGAAAATATCCGGCCTACAGAGAAGGGCAACTATAGAGCTCTTCAGAGATGATGGAGTTAGTCTTAAACATTTAGTTCTTACATTCCTGGTGAAAGGTGTGTTCTGTCAACATTCCTGAGGTGGGTGAGCATGTCTCACACAGTAAATCCCTTCTAACATTCCAATCTCTCTAAGCCTTTGGATCTCCTCATATGTATTATACCATGGCAGTTCCAGCATTACAAACCTCAGGTACTGTTTCCACCTTGGATCCATGTTTCAGCCAAATACCCACCCTGTTAAAGACCTTTCTAAAACCTCAAGTTACAGCACTGAGTCCAGAATCTTGCTTGATAGGTCCATATCAATCAATTCAGCCTGATGCAATTTATATACCTTCCACCATTATCCCATACACTTTGTATCCATTCCCACACATATCCCTGTGTCTATACAAATTGAAAAACTCATGCAGCTTTTGCAGTGCAGAGTACTTCCTAATGGGTAACACTTTGTATCTCACCTTTTGGGATTTTAATCTACTTATACATAAAGTTATACATCTGAAAGAGAATAGGGGTGTGGAGTAGGTCATGAAAAGGAATAGAGGTGTCTTTCAAGTCAGTTACCTCAGGACATCCCATTGCAGTTTCATCCTTTGAAATGGGATTAATCTTTCCAGACACAGTAGTGAGGGCTCTTTCTTCAGGGGAGGTGGTTACAGGTTTATTATGCTCTGTATGGGTAATCTCTTCAAGTTGATGCTGGATGGCAGATTCCTTAGGGAAAAATTGAGGTTGGGAAGCTGTTTCTTCAAGACAAGCTACAGATGTTTTATCTGTATCCTTAAGGAAGGTTGGATGTCAGGTGGCTGTTTCCCCCGGGAAGATCATTACAAGTTTCTCTAGCAAAGTCTCAGCATAATCTAAAGTTCCACTGTGCTCACTGCCATCATTATCAACCTGTATATCCCCATTCCAATTTCCAGAATCCCATTCCTTTCCACTAAATGCCCTTAGTTTAACAGCATATGCCCTGCAATGTTGAAAATTTAGTTTATTTTGTAACTCTGCTATTCACAGAATGAGACTCTGGGTCTGGTTTTCAGAGATCTCAAGTCCGCAGCCACAGGAAATAAGATTTTCTTAAAGGGCATATCTAGAAACTTTTACATCTTTCATGCAGCTCTTCAGTTGCAAATTTGAAGCCTCCAGCTGATCCATTTATTTTATACTTGTATCCAGTATATCTAGGAGCAACTAGCCAACATCCTTATAACTTTTAACTACATTCTGTTAAGGTGTCAAAAGCGCTCTCACCCTGTTCCTTGCCTCATATAAGTTTATGAGTGCCAGTATACACTGGTGGCATTTTGTGAATTTCTATTGCCAACTCACACCATGGGCTGTCAGTGCCATCTTGATTATTGGAAAAGAGTCATTAGATTCTTTGAATAAGTGTAAAAAACAATTCCAAAAACACTTGTATAGATTCTGTTGCTCAAGAACCACTCTGGATACCAAAGCTGTATTTGCCAGGGTTCTCCAGGGAAGCAGAACCAACAGGAAATATGTGTAAATGTTGAGTGTTTATAAAAGTGTCTCACACAACTGTGGGGATGCATGATTCTAAATACCATAGGGCAGGCTACCAACTGGCAAATCTGATGAAGGTTTTTGATGAATTCCCCAGAAGAAGCTGGCTGACTGAAGTAGAGGTGCAAGCTCTCTTCTGATTGCATTGATTGGATTAAGTGCTTTCATTGCTATTGGCACTGTCCTTATTTTATTGTGAATGTAATCAGCCATAAATTCAGTCAACTTATTGATGATTTAAATCTACAAATATCCTTCCACTAACAGTTAGGCTAGTGCTCGCTTCACCAGACACTGGCACCATTACCTGGCCAAGCTCTCACATGAACCTAACCATCACACATAGGAAGCAAAGCTGGGGAGAGAGTTAGTTGGAGAATAGAAGACAGACCATATGCTCAGAAAAAATTTGAAAATAACCTTAGCTGTCATTTCTGGCTAATCTTTAAGCCTAAAATATTCTGGAAGTGAAGATTAAGTTAAAGTTGTATACAAATTGTGTAAGTATTGAAGGACTGTCCCAAACCAGAGCCACCAGGATAGTATTTTACTTTTCTTTTTGTTCATCCTTTTCCCCCATGGCTCCACGTGTTTAAGTAAATCTCATAATACTAGCTGATGACATGCTAAAAGAACAGAAAGATCAAAGTCAACACCCAAAAAAGAATAGTCTTAAAATAGTTTGGGTAAATTACTAAACTGATATGTAACTACAACCTACAGCAAACAGCAAAAACAAACAAACAAACAAACAATAAGAAAAAAAACTCCTGAGAATGGTGAATCCAATTTCCAAAGTTATCACATTATAATTTCAAAGTGACAACTTTTCAACAAAAATCACAAGGAATGTAAAAAACAAGAAGTGTGGCCCATGTTAGAAACCATAAGTGAGGAAGGCAGACCTTGGATATACCAAAGAGCTTTGTTTTTAATGGTGCTAAATATTCACAAAGAGCTAAAGGAGAAAATGGACAAGAAATAAAGGAAACCCAGAAAATTATAGATGACCACAGAGAGAATATCAATGGAGAGATGAAAATTATGAAAAGGAACCAAACAGACCTGAAGAACACAGTAACTGAAATTAAAAATTCCACAGAGAGTTTGTAAAATAGATTTGAATTGGCAGAAAAAATGTCAGTGAACTTGAACTTAAAACAATTGAAATCATCTAGTCTGAGGAGCAGAAGGAAGAAAGAATGAAGAAAACTGAGCAAAGAAATGTATAGGAAAATATCAAACATACTAATATATGCATTGTGGAAGTCCCAGAAGGAGAAGAAAGATAGATAGGGCTTGAGTGGATAGCCAGAGAAATAATGGCTGAAGGATTACCAAAGTTACAAAAGACATGAATATTCAAATCCAAGAGGCTCTGCAAACTCCAAAGAAGATAAAACCAAGTACACCTACTGTTTTGGTTTGCTAAAGCTGCTGGAATGCCATATACCAGAAATGGGTTGACTTTTAATGATGGTGGTTTATTAAGTTTCAAGTTTCAATTCTAAGACCATGAAAATGTCCAAATTAAGGCATCATCAAGAGGAAATCTTTATTGAAGAAAGGCCCATGGCATTCGGGGTTCCTCTATCACATCGGAAGATGTCTGCTCACCCTTCACTCCTAGGTTCCATTGCTTGTTGTTTCTGTGTGTTCTTGCTTGCTTCCCCTGTGTACATCTCTCTGAGCTCCCTGTGTTCTGCAGGTCTTCTGTTAGCATATCTGGGGCATCACTCTTTCTCTGCATCCTTCACTTGGTTTCATCTCTCTGCTCTCTCAGGTCCTGTGGATCATTCTTTCCAAAATGTATCTGTGGATGTTTTCTTTCTCTCTTAGCTTCTCTCAGTTCTGAGCTCTCTCCAAACTATCTCTCCCTTAAAGGACTCCAGCAAGTAGATTAAGACAACCCTTGAATTGGCTAGGTCACATCTCCATGTAAACAACCTAATCAAAAGTTCCCACCTAACAATAAGTCTGCCCCCACAGGATTATAGGAAAAGAACATAGGCTTCTCTGTGGTACATAAGAGATTCAAACCAGCATGCCTACATTGTGCCATATTTTAATCAAACTGCTAGATGCAAAGATAGAGAATGCTAACAGAAAAAAATAAAAAATTTTATAAAATACCATAGAACTAATGATACAACACAATGAACCCTAAATGCAAGGTATAGATTATAAAGTATCATTTTAATAATATCACTTCATCAGTTGTAATAAAAGAACCACACTAATGCAAAACACTAACAGTAAGGAAGTATAAATGTGTGTGTGTGTGAGAGAGAGAGGGTATATGAGAGCTCAGTACTTTCTTCATGATTTTTCTATAAACCTACAGCTACTGTAATTTCAAAAATGCCAAATAAAATTCAATATCTGGCCAAGCTGTCTTACATTCCCAGATAAAATTAAGGTGAGGAGTTTATGACCTACAAAGGATGCAGGTTGACAACAAAGTACAATAGACAAAAAATAGAAGTCACATGAAGAGATAAAGGTCTACAATAGGGAAACAACATGAATAAATATAAATGTGACTACTATTGCATATTTTATTTGAAAATCCACTTTTCACTTCATATGGGCCCTAAGAGGTGAATGAAAAAAGCATAATGATAAATCAGAGGTTTTTTAGTTACAATGTAAAAACATGTAATTTGTAATGAGAACTACATAAAAGTGGGGAGACAAGAGGGCATAGTCACACAGTTTATGCATTCTATATTATATATTAGACATTAAGTTTGTAAGTTTGTAACTCAGTAAATGAAAGCACTCTTGTTTTAATAGTGCCTCCCTAAAGATCTCATCCTGGACAGAGGTCAGTTCTTTACATTCCAGCAAAGGTGACATTCCTGTTGTCACTTTCCAGTTTGTTTTTCTCTATTAAGAAAGACATTTTGCAACTCCATCTCCATGGCTGTGAGATGGTGTGAAGCTGTTTTTGTGACCTTGCTCTGAACACTGGTAATTCCAGGTGCTGTGTTTGGCAGAGGGGTCATGCCAAAATGCACATGTGTGTATGTGTGTGTGTGTGTGTGTGTGCATATATGAGTGCTTCACATTACCCAGCATGGCTCCCTTGCTTGGGCTTCTGTAGGGTGTCATGTGAATCATTGAATGTTTCCAAACTGAAATTTTACATTTTGTATTCCACTTTTAAACTCCTTTAGTAAAATAACTATAGGCTTTATTAAAAATATACATTTAATAATAAAACAAAAATAATTTTAAAAATTGAAATTGTGGACATAACTATTGACTATAGAAATTAAAAGATTGAAATATGATACATGAACAATTGAATACCTTCCAATTAGATAACTATTACATATCACCATGGGTTGTACATTTTTCAGTTAATGTTCAAAGTTATTTTCTGATTCAACCTTCTCATCATAATTATATTTAAAGTTGTATAAAAATTAGAAATGCACAAACATAATAGGATCTTCAGTCACAGCTTTTACTTCATCAGTATTTGCAAGCACCAAAGTACAGAAAACTGTTAACAGATAGGTATACAGCAAGGAGGAGTGGAACATAGATAAATAGGTAAATAAGGAGTAATTTCTGTTGATGCAGACATTTTCCATTTATAATGTTATTTTTGGTCTTGTTAAGTCAAAAACGACTCTGAAAACCAAGGTGCAGAATGAGTTCATTGAGCTAAGTGATACTCATAGGAGCAAAACTAAAAGGAAGCTACTGCTCAAAGAAAAGTGGTGGGGAAACAGTTTATACATTTGCTTAGAGCAAAAAAGGGCATCAGAAAAAAAGCGTGTGTATAAATGGACACTGTGACCAAGGGGACCCTCATCTTCGTTCCCTTAACCTCTTTTGCAGAAACAGATGTGACAACAAGATCCCCAGGCATGCTGGCACTACGCCCATCAGAAGGCACCACACCCATCAGAAGATGATAAACAGCCATGCAGTCAAAACCTGTCCCTGCTTGATAACACTCCCCTCCCTGCATGGTGTTTCCTTTAAAACCACAAAATGTCAGAAAGAGAGCTGGAGCCATTTTTCCTTTCTTTTCACTGGCAGGTTTGGCTGGCTCCTGCTTGCCTGCTTTCTCCCTGCTTTCTCATCCCAAATATATCTAAGCCTTGACTCACTGGCCCATGTGGGATCCTTAATGACTCTGTGCTAAACAGGTATGGGAAAATTGTGGGGGGAGGTCAAAGTGGATGTGATCTATGTAAGTTGTCCAGGGCAAGATGTCCTTGGGTCATGGGCCATAAATTTGCAAGGACTGTTGCCAAGGGGTTTGTATGAGTGGGCTTATCTGGTGACGATAAGCAGACTTGCTTGACTTATTTATTAGGTTTCCTCCTTTCCCATGGAGGGAGGGGTGTTAATTAGCACCACAGAGGATTGTTTGGTAGGTCAGCCTGCTTTGGTTGTTTTTGCTTTTTTTCTTTGTATTTGTGCTGTACCTACATCACCAACAATATAGCCCAAAATGGGTAAGTCACTAGAGCTCTAAAAGGACTCATGGCTTTCTCTGAAGAATTAGCTAAAAATTCAGGAGTAGACAATTCTTGGACCTCATAGCTTGATGCACTATTTTCCAGACCATGGTCCAAGATTGTTACTATGGTAAGTGCTTTACATATTTTACCTTGCCTAATCCCCTGCTTATTAAAAACTAAATCAAACTATAGAAGCCTAAGTGGACAGGAAAACTGCCTCCCACCTACTTCATCTCTATGGCCTGCACTCCTGAAATTAACACAATTATGAATTAGTCCCCACAAGTGAAAATGGTGCTACACCCACGGAACAGAATGTGATGAATAATATCATTAAAAGGGAAGAATTAGGTAGTTCAAAAGTTTAACCTCAGTATTGTTGCTGTATAACTTTATAAATTTATATGTATCACTTTGGGCATCTGTGTGTATCATTTTATGAATTTATGTACTCACAAAAATATGTAAAAAGCATGCTTTCTACAAGGTAGTGAAACAAAATGTCTGCAGCATCTGCTGTATTCGTATCCAGGCATGCCCAGCCATGTCCAGAAATCACTTGAGAAATCATTCTGCTACTAAATAGGCCTTTGAAAAAAACTCTATAGAGAAAGCATAGAGAGATAAAATATACCAATAGAACCTTTGTATATGGGGTGGCTCACCACACCAGTTTTTCTAATAATTATCTATTGGAAATAATGAAATATCCCACATTAGTCTCAGTGTTTGGTGTATGAACTTTCCTTTAATTCATTGTTTTCTGAACAATCTCACTGCTTATGGTGTCAACTGATGTCCTTAAATCCAGGGTTTCACTAAATCAACCTCTCCAGAAGGTAAACCTTCAGACTGCCACAGTGGGGAGTAGGCATGGGCTCCTGCCCGTTCTGCACTCAGATTTCAAGGTAATCATTTGATTTTTCACTCCACATGCTCACCACAGGGTACCTGACAGCTCCAAAGTCAGAGCTTTGTGGGGATCAGTAGCACAAATCAGCTTCCTTATACCTCTGCACTGCTGTCTGAGGTTTGGGTTTTCTAATGTTTTCTGAAGAGTTACCCATATATTCATTTTAGCCTTCAAAAAAAATTACTGTTCTTTTCTCCTTGCCTCTTCTAGTTATTCTTGTGGTTCAACCCTTTGAATTAATCACATTACTCTCATTTCAGTGAAGTTATGTGAGAGCACAGAGGCAAATATCCATTTTCTTTGTTCAGTGATTACTGGGAAGTGTGAACTAAAATTCTTATGCTTTCATACCCTGTTTAATATAGTGTTTTGAAACTCTTAGAATAAAGCATTTGCGTGCACATGTATTGTGAACTGAAGATGAGTGGGATAAGCACTAGACTCAGATGCTAAATGGAGGAAAAAAATTTTTTAACTTTTTATTGTATAATATAACATATTTACAGAACAAAGAAACAAAAAAAGCAATCATTTTCAAAGGACTCTTCAACAAGTAGTTATGGGACAGATCCTAGAGTTTGTCATGGGCTACCATACGATTATATCAGATTTTTTTTCCTTCTAGCTGCTCCAGAATACAGAAAGATAGAAGGCTTAAATATTTTTTATCATCAAAACTGACCTTTTTTTCCTTCTGTTCTGTGAAAAATAACATAAATACAAAAAACAATAAATTTCAAAGCACTACACCACAATTAGTTGTAGAACATATTTCAGAGTTTGACATGGTTTACGATTTCACAATTTTAGTTTTCACTTCTACCTGTAGAGCAAAAATTTTAATCCCATTAACATATTTCTTAAACCCAAATATAATTTCTCTTATTCTATCACTCACATTTTTAAAATTACTTAAGTATTAAGATCTTTATTTTGTAAGTAACATTAAATGTTTGTCAAAGAAAGTGTAATGTCAGGAATGAATATAAACAATCTTGACTGGAAGTTAAAAATATTTTTCAAAATACAGTAAGGAACATGTTTATGACCTTCATCAACACAGTAGGACAATAGTAAATTTTCAGCAGTAGTAAAAATTTTTACATGTGAAGGTTTTTATACTTCTGACAGAAGGATTATAAAAAAACAAATCTTTTCAATACTAGTGGTCAATGAGAGGAAGGGGTAAGGGGTATGGGATGTATGAGTTTTTTATTTTTTTCTTTTATTTCTTTTTCTGGAGTGATACAAATGTTCTAAAAATGATCATGGTGATGAATACATCACTATGTGGTGATATTGTGGGCCACTGAGTGTACACCATGTATGGACTGTATATGTGGAAAGATTTCTCAATAAAAATATTTTTTATAAAAGACCACAATGAGACCACCTCCCACCAATAAGAATGGCTGCCATTTAACAAACAAGAAACTACAAATGTTAGAGAGGATGTAGAGAAATTGGGACACTCATGCACTGCTGGTGGGAATGTAAAATGGCACAGCCACTACGGAAAACAGTTGGGCAGTTCCTCAAAAACTAAGTATCAAGTTGCTCTATGACCCCATAATAACACTACATAGTATATACCCAGAAGTGCTGAAAGCAGTGACACAGACACTTGCATACCGATGTTCATAGCAGCATTATTCACAACTGCCAAAGATGGAAACAATCCAAATACCCATCAACAGAAAAGTGGATTAACAAAATGTGGTATATACATATGATGGAATATTACACCACAGAAAGACAAACTGACATCCTGAAGCACATGACAAGATGGATGAGCCTTGAGGACATAATGTTAAGTGAAATAAGCCAGATTCAAAGGATAGATACTGTATGACTCCACTTTTATGACCATGGTGAAGGTAAAATTGAGGTGTAAAATACAAAATATGGGGGACTTAAGAGATATATAGATGCTAGATATGGTGAATGCTTAGCTAATAAGGTTGAACTCCAATGTAAGGGAATGGATAGAAGTTAAGGCAGTTCTCTGAGGGTCTATAAGTAATTTTACCATATTGAACGTGAAAATTAAAAGGGGTTGCATAGATCTACGTGTCCCATTGATTACCATTAGAAATATTAATAAGGAGAGGTCCAAGATGGTGGTTTAGTGAGGCATGGAATTTAGTTCATCCTCCACAGCAGCTGGTACATAGAAAAGAAGAGTACAGAACAACTTCTGGGGCCACATTACTGACCGCACACACAACATAAACCAGTTTGGACAAGCTGCACTGGCTGTGATCCCACCCAGAACCATGAGTTCCCCAAGTCTTGAAGGTCAACACCCCTCCCCCACAAGCTGGTTCCCAGAGGGGAAGGAAAGAGACTTTGCTAACAACATGGGGCTGAGCTGAACCAAGCTCCAATTGAGGAATTAATTAACAAATTCTGACTACTGAAAATAGACTCCAAGCTCAGCTGAACTTCGAGGAAAAGCTGAGATTGGTTTTTGCCCCAGTTCAGAGGGTTTTCTTTTTTCCAGATCAGACAGCAGAAAACACTTGAAAAGGTCTGGGCCCTGAAGGAAAGGAGGGGGCACAAAGGACCTGGAGATACACAGAGCAACATACCAACTTAAGCTCTTGATTGGCAAACCCAAGGAATGTGGGTCCTGTTCTGAAAAGAATTTTTTTCCTTTTCTATTTTTCTGGCTATGTTTCTATGGCTTGACTGATCTTTGCATACAACTGCAAGGGTTCTCAAGCTCCAACTGCCCCAGGCAAGGGCAGAAATAAGCTTGTCTGAGAGGCAAAGAGGCTGGTCAGGTGAAAGGGGTTAATTCTCTGGAGGCTGTGCCTTCCCCAGGAGAGTGGTGGGGCCCAGATCAGGTAAAATCCCTCCCTCAAGGATTTCAATCCCCTGGGTCGGGAAAACTGACTATTAAAGCCAGCATACAACCTTTCCTCTGTCTCAACCATGCCCCCACCAGGGAGAGTCTGCTGAAGTTAAAGTTACCACATCATCTTATGCTGGTGGGACCCACAGACAGACAAGAGCCACATACTGGGCAGGATAGGAAAAACATAGAGTCTAGAGGCTTCATAGGAGAGTCTTTCAACCTGCTGGTTCTCACTCTCAGGGAAAACTGATGGAGGTGACTCGTTCCTCCTGAAATTAGGCTAGTCTGGTCTGGAAAAAACTGAATGGGGTCTATACTGCTTAAGTAAACCCTCCTAAGGAAAAAAAAAAAGGCACCATATGGGCAAGGCAAGAACAAGAAAATAACTGAAAATTTCTAATCTGTTAAGCAAAACCTAAGCTAGAGGTCTACAATAAGCTGAACTGAATGTCAAAGAAGAGATAGACAACAAAGTCATCCAGCAAGAAAATCCTAGGTAAAAAACATGAAAACAATCTCCAGAATAAAATAACTAAGGAAATTAAATGTCTAGGTACGAGCAAGGTGAGCCTTGATTAGTTTACTGGAATTCTTTAAAGGAGGAAGACATTTTGGGGAGAGTGAGAGAGACACAATAAGGCCACAAGGACCACAAGAGTCCATGCAGCCAGAGACTTTTGGAGATTAAAAAGGAAAACACCCCTGGGGTAGCTCCATAAAACAAGAAGACTGGAGAGAAAGCTAACATATGTCACCATGTTAGCCATGTGCCTTTCCAGTTGAGAGAGAAACCCTGAACTTCACTGGCCTTTCTTGGGTGAAGGAAACCTCTTGTTGGTGCCTTAATTTTTATAGACTTGCTTTAATTGGGACATTTTCACAGCTTTAGATTTGTAAACTTGTAACTTAATAAATTCCTTTATTTTAAAAGCAGTTCTGTTTCTGGCATGTCACATTCTGGCAGCTAGCAAACTAGAACAATGGCTTTATCCAAGTAGGCAATCTCAATGTTCATATCGTCCTCCCATTGCAGATTTTTAGCCTTTAAGCCCCTGTGAATGCTACAATTCAAGCAACTGTATTGTACAGCTGACGCTATTGGGAGGATTTTGTCTCAGGCCTCCCTTTCTTTTGTTCTGTCCTGAGCCTGAGATAATCTAATGCTTCCCAAGTACTTGCATACTCCAGGACAAGGTATTGCACTTACTCACCAGCAATGTCTGAGGTTTCCACTTTTTCCACATCCTCACAAACACTTGTTATTTTCCTGTTTTTTTTTTAAGGGCAACAATTTTGAAGTGTTATGTTGTTGTGGTTCTGATTTGCACTTCCCTAATGGCTAATGATATCAAGCACCATTTCCAGTGATTTTTGAAGTACAGATGTTTTAGTTTAGATCAAGTCTCATTTATCTGCAGTTTCTTTGTTGCTCATGGTTTTTACATCACATTCATTGTTAAATACAAGAGCATAGATATTTATTCCTATCTTTCCTTCTAATAGTTTTATGGATGGAGGTCTTATATTTACTTAATGATCTATTCCTTAGTTCATTTTTCTTCATTACATAAGTATCCATTTTTCTTCTATTGTATGTTGAAAAGCAGTTGTCCCATTACAATTTCTTAAAGGGACTGTTCATTTCTCATTGAATGGACTTGGAACCTTTTTCAAATATCAACTAACACGGAGGTATGGGTTTGTTTCTAGATACCAATTTCATTACTAGTACATAAAGCTGAGGAGAGATGAGGGAGATAAGGAGTTACTCATTCAGGAGCCCCTCATATGCCTGTGGAGCCAGAGTGAGAGGGAAAAAGAAGAGGAGGGTGGGGGAGAGATTGATATTTAGAATACTTAGGCTTTGAAGTATTTTTTCCTTTCCTCTTTTTCTTTCCCTGCCACCTGGGATGCTTTTCTCTACAGTCCCACAGATACGAGACTGACCGTTTTTAAGATAGACAGGAATAGGATGTAGCAGGTACTGGCAGGAGAGGAGTAAGGCTGACAGATTAGTTAAGAGAAAGAAAAAGAGTCTCTGTCAGGATCATTACTGTTTTGCTAATCAATATATCCCCAATGTCAAGCACAATGTTCTCACTATGGCAGATATGTAACAATTTGTGCTGAATGAATGAATAAATAAAATAGATAATGGAACTCATTGGGGAAACATTCCTGTGTATATAATGGGAGTATTTTGTAACTGTATTGAAAAGAAATAAAGAGATGAGTAACTACAAACAATAGGGAACTTGATCATGGAGGGTATTCTGGAAAATAAGTATAATTTTTTAGTCTCTGAATCATATAACTAAAAGCAAAAGTGAAATTGAAATATAACTACTGATATTACACAAAGAAAATTATAAGGTAATACTATAAACAACTGTACAAAAATTAGATAATCTAAACAAAACAGACAAGTTTTTTATAAACACACAAATACATCAAAGTGTCTCAAAGTATTTACCTGTTAGTAGAAAAGAGATTGAATCAGTAAACAAACAAATGTCCAAGCAGATGGCCCCAATGGTTAATTTTACTAAACAGTGAAAGAATTCTACTAAATGGCAAATAATCTGAAAAGAAGGATAATTCCCACTGTAGAGGCTCTTTTCTAAAGCAGCCTTGGGAGGAATGTGCTGAAAATGGCTGGAACACAGAAGAGAAGGAGCCCAGTTCACCCAGTCACCCCCAAAAGAGAGACTCCCCTATCCAGTAAGACTTGGATTGGAGTAGGACCAAGTGGCTCCACAGAAAATCCACCAAATTTTAAGAATATGCCAATTCCAACATATTTCACCCTAACTCTTATGAATGAGATCCAGTTTTGTAAGTTGAAATTTTGGTGTGACCCTACAGTCTTCTGTCCCTGCTTTTCTCATCCTAAAACCAAAGAAAATAGATCCTTTAGGGAAGGGATATCCCTGTGATATTTGCAGGTATGATCATGTTTCCCAAGGGCAGAAGGAAATTCAAGTCAGGAGAAAGGTCACCCAGGAATAAGGGCACAGGTATCCTCTACAGCTGTGCCTAACCCAGAGAAGGGTTGATGACACTGACTAATCCTCTAGGTTTTCTGTTGGCCAAGGTGGGGCACAGAGAAGCCAGAGCTCAGTGGTTAGTCCTCCTGGCTGCTGTCAGCCATTACCCCTTTCCTTATTTCAGAGTACAATTAAAGCCCTTTTTTTATTAAAGGTAGAACAAAATTAAAGAGTGTTGTTTTATAGAACCTCACTGGCCTTCCACCCCCCTTGCCAAACTGTCAGTGTGTCCTGGTTACTAGACAATTGTTTGCATTGGAGATGGCTCCCTCCACAGGATTCTGGAGAGTCAGTTGTGGTGAACATGACATTGGCATTCAGAGGCAGAGTTTCATGAGCTCTGGAGCTATGGAGGGTCTGCTGATGGCCAGCAAGTGTTTCAATAGGTGGTGCTGGAGCACCTTTATGGTGCTATATTGATAATGTCTGAAAGCCTGAAACATCTCTCAGGTCTCTTGGGTCTCCCTGAGAGATTCTGGCATGTACTCTCATGTCTCGGGTTTCCCTGGGAGATCCGGGTATGTGCTAAAGTGCCTAAATACTGTAAGGAGGCAAAACAGATAGCCAAAAACATTTCTGACTGTCTTGAAGAACACTGTCAAGTTTGAGAGATTTGCCACATGACACCAGCCTACAAAGCCCCAAGTCCTCTGTGGTGTCTTATCTGTCTTCTGATGTTACAGATACTGTGTTTGGCAGTACTCAACACAAATCTGAATGATTTTTCACTCAAAGATATAGTAGACCTTCTGGACAAAGAACAGAAAAGTACACCCCCTATCCTTTCATCTCATGGAATGATGATGGCTCACCTTGAAGGCAGTAGAATCCCTCAAATCCCATATGATTGGTGTAAAAAAGATCTTTAAAACATCTCAGGTAAATGGAAAACAATTTCAAAAAATAATAAAGGATGTATATGAAGGAAAACACTCCCCTTCAGGAAAGTTGACAAGTGATGGCCCAAGAAACTGTGGGATGGAAGCAAAAAGTGAAAGCATTGAAGGAACAGATAAAACTCATTGAACACTTCAATGAATAATGGGAGATGCTGTGAAGGATAAATAAAGGTGGTAAAATCTCTTACTAAAATTGTGCTGGAGACCATATATTTGCCTGATCACTTTAGAAAAGCTTACATGGGTGATGACCACTTGGAATAAGGCAAAAAGAAGGAATCAGAAAATGGAGATGGCAGCTGTTGAACTGAGCATGACTAAATATTTCCTCCAAAAGGGTGGAAGGAAAAAAAACAAGAAATATTCAAGAACGCATGTGAAGAAAACCAAATGCCTGAAGAGATTACAGGGCAAATAGTCTCCAGAATGAGCAAGCATCCTGGAAATGTGAAAATTAACAGCTGGTCAGTGAGAGTGAAAAGCTTCTGATGAAACTTCAAATACTTCCAGAGGTTCCATCAAGAACATGTAATGTAACTTGAGAGAAATTCCATTGAGGAGGAATCCATCTGCTCAGAAATGTAGAAGAAACTTTGAGAAGTGTATAGAAACATAAATGTCACATATCAGAAGCACAGCCTCTATAAGAAGATGGCTGAAGATCTGGACAAAAAATTGGAAAGACCACTTCCTTCTAATACAACCAGATTATCTACTATGAGAAGAAAGCCCAAAGAAAGGGGATGGAAGCTCTGTCCATGGACAGGAGGCTCAATGAAATAAATAAGGAAAATTATCACAAAAGGGAAATATTGGTGGACGTAGAGTTTTTCTCAGGTGGCCCTCTTGCCCAGGATGTTCCAATTGTCTTACAGTAGCCTCGAGGAGTGATTCAGTTTTCAAAGCTGCTAAACCCTGATTATCCTCAACTACTACAAGACATATGCTGTGCTTTTCACTGTCCAATGCAACATAGGTTAATCTAATTTTATTTTAACTGCTGCCATTTAGAGTGAACAAACAACTATTGGCATTTCCCACACATCAAAACGAACAGAATGGTTTAAAGATTACTTGTAAACATATTGTGGTCTGCTTCAAACATCCGGTTTCATTAAAAAAAAACCTGGGGAAGATGGCAGAATAGGATATGTCGAGTTCATCCCTGCTCCAAGGAAGAGCTAGAGAAGGGACAGTGATTCCAGGGTATAAGTGATCTGAGAGGGTCTTCTATACTTCATAGGGAGGCCCTGGTTGCAAAACCTGAAGAACTGAGATGAAAAGAACTGAAGACCATCAAGCTAGTGCAAACAACCTAATATGTCTCTTTCACTTTTTTTTGTTTTGCATGGGCAGGCACCAGGAATCGAACCCGGGTCTCCGGCATGGCAAGTGAGACCTCTGCCTGCTGAGCCATTGTGGCCTGCTCTAACATGTCCCTTTCAAAATATAAGACTGGAGCCCTCAAGAGTACGTGGACTGGGAGACAGGGACTAGGAAGTAAGCCAAGCTGTGTTCCTTGAATGCACTACCCTCACCTGCACAGACCTTGGACCTGCGATTCACCCCACTCACACACCTGAACTCCACCACCCGCCCCACAACCATGCTCCAAGTTCCCCACCCCAAGACCCTCACCCACATACCTGTCCCCCACCCCCACCCCAGGTGCACACATGCCTGCCCCACCTTTCCTGTACAAGCATACATCTCACTCCAACCCTCCCACGGCCCACTTACGACACCCAACCCCACAACAATCACCTCCCACTTCCTGCCTCCTGCAGGCAGTTGCCAATGCATCAAGGCTGCACATGGTTACCTTCATACCCAGGATACATCCACCTGCAGACCATGCAGTAGTGCAACCCCACCCCCACCCAGCTCTGCGAACATGTACAGCAGTTCATGGCCCTCTTAGATCCGCACAGGCACATGTCCCCCAGTCATGCCCCCCTGCTCTGAGTAAGCACTGACCTGCACATCCACCCCCAGCCTACACAGCCCATGCAGGTGCAACCCCAGCCACTGCCCTTGTGCTCTGCTCGCTTGCACACCAGGGTCCCATCCCCCAGACACTTGCACCTGCACTGTCACATCTGCCCCATTGCCAGGCACTCACACATTTGTGTACTGACTTCTTGACCCCTGCACCCCAATTCCCTGCTGTGCATACATGCATCCTTGCCTGC
The DNA here is from genome assembly GCF_023851605.1 of Tamandua tetradactyla. Lineage (NCBI taxonomy): Eukaryota > Metazoa > Chordata > Mammalia > Pilosa > Myrmecophagidae > Tamandua > Tamandua tetradactyla. Next base: position 45,694,814 of record NC_135335.1, on the reverse strand, counting down.
CCACCCCCTCCCCCCTGCACAAGCACCTTGCTCCCATATCTAGCAGGTGGTCACATGAACATCTGTGCTACATAGGCCCCACTCTGTAAATGTGTGCACATCTGCTCCAAATTCCTCTACACCTGCACCAGGGTCCCACCCACCCAACATTACCCCACCCTCCTGCAAAGCCTGTGACTTGTGCTATGCACCTGCACACTCCCACATCTGCATCCGGGGCCCCCTGGAACCCTCCCCATGTGAAAGGACATACTGGTAGCCTGCCCTCCCCATGCATTGACCTCTGAGCCACCTACCCTACCCCGATACCCATGAACCCCACATTCCATCAGCCCACTGACATCTTCTTGCGCAGCAGCCTCCATGCATCCACACAGCCCTATCATCCACCTCTCACCACACCTTACCTCTATATCCCCCATGTTGTACCCTGCTCCTGTGCTTCAAGTTCTGCCTGAGCTACACCCCATCCCCACAACTCCCACACTGCACCTCCAAAACCATGCCCTGCACCCCATTTCACCAGCCCTAGCATAGCATACCACCAACCTGTGCCTATACCTGTGCTGCAACTCATCACTACACTGTTGTGTTATGCCCCACACCCTGCATCCAGCTCCACACCCATCCTGCAAATACAAAGTTTTAGACTGCTGAGGGAAATCAACTTACAAAGCAATCCTATCGAGATATTTACATGCTGTGAAAACAACAGAAGTTCACTAAGCATATCAAGATGTAGAAAGATATAGCCCAACTTAATGACCAAATTAAAACATCAAAGGAAACACAGACATTTGAACAACTAATCAAAGCTGTTCATATAACTTTACTAAATAAAATAAATGGGATGGCTAATGACATAAAGGACATCAAGAAGACACTACAAGGGCGGGCCGCGGTGGCTCAGCGGGCAAAGTGCTTGCCTGCTATGCCGGAGGACCTCGGTTCGATTCCCGGCCCCAGCCCATGTAACAAAAACGGAGAAACAGAATACAATAAAGCAAGAAAATGTTTAAAAATGTTTCCCTTTCTTCCTTCCTTCCTTCCTTCTATCCTTCCTTCCTTCTCTCTGTCTTTCCTTTAAAAAAAAAAAAAAAAAAAAAAAAAAAAAAAAGAAGACACTACAAGAGCATAAAGAGGAATTTGAAAGAATAAGTAGAAAAATAGCAGACATCACAGAGATTAAAGTTGCTATAGGCCAAATAAAAAAATATACTTGAGACACATAACAGCAGATTTGAAGAGCAGAAGAAAGAATAAGTGAAGTAAAGGACAGGACAACTGATTTCAAACAATCAAAACAGCAAATGGCACAAAAAAATGGAAACATTTGAATTGGATCTCAGGGAAATACTGGGCAAAACAAAGCACACACATAGAACAATCATCAGTATCCCGGAAGGAGAAAAGAAGAATAAAGGGCTAGGAAGATTAATTGAGGATATAATGGGGGTCATCTTCCCAACCTTTATAAAGGACAAAAATATGCAAATCAAAGAAGCCCAGCAAACTCCAAATAGAATAACTCCTAATACACCTTCTCCAATACACATACTAATCAATCTGTCAAATGTTGAAGAGAAGCAGAAAATCCTGAAAGCAACTGGCAATAGTGATGCAAGAAGGCAGTGGTATGATACATTTGAGATCCTGAAAGAGAAAGACAACCAGCCAAGAATTCTGTATCTAGCCAAATTGAGCCAAAACTGAGGGAGAGATTAAAATTTTCAGACATACAAATCCAGAAAGAATTTGTCAACAAGAGGCAGGCCTTACAGGAAATACTAAAGGGAGTTGTGTCAGCTGAAAAAATATAAAAATAAAGACAGGAGAGGGAGGTCTGAAGGAAGGCACAGACTGAAGAATACCAGCAGGGGTAATTTAAAGGATAAAAAGAAAAAGAGGGATGAGAATATAGAGATCTGACAAAATCCGAAGTATAAGATAGTGGATTCAAGAAACGCCTTTTCAGGGGACTTCCTGGAAGATGGTGGCTTGGTAAGACGCGCGGATCTTAGTTTCTTCTCCAGGACACCTACTAGGGGAGTAGAAACGATACAGAAAGCGCCCAAAGCCACAACAGAGATAAAAAAGACAGCGTACCCCATCCTGGAACGGCTGGCTGGCTGAGAGAAGCAGCTCGGGTGAGATCGCCGAGGCGCGCGGGCCTTACCGGGCGGGGTGGCAAGCGGCCGGAGTTACTCCCTTCCCCCTTCCCGGGCCGGCGGGGAGAATTGGAGAGGTGGTCCCCTGAAACCAAGGCGACTGGTGCCCACACCACGCACAGCCCCCGGACCAACTGAGAGAATTGGATCGGAAACCCCCAGGCTGCGGAGAACGGTGACCCCGTGACTCCTGGGGAACGTGCACTCTCTCGGGCGGGCCGCTGCCGCTGGCGCCCTCCCGCCACGCGTGTTGCCCAGGGCCGACTAGGAAATTCGGACGGGCTCTTTCCCTGGCTGCGGCGACCAGCAACCCTCCCTGCGTTCGGACCCCGGGCCGGCTCAAGCCGCTTCGGCTAGCGAACCCCCAGGACGGCGAGAGTTTTCCAAAGTTTAAGGTCCCACAGCACCTTTTACTGGTGGGACCCGCAGACAAACGTGTGCCACGAGCGCCACCTACTGGGCAGGATAAGAAAAACAGAACCCAGAGATTTCACAGAAAAATATTACAACCTTGCTGGGTCCAACACCAAGAGAAATCTGAATAAATGCCCAGACGCCAGCAGCAGAAGATAACTGTCCACGCTCAAAAGATTGAGAATATGGCTCAGTCAAAGGAACAAACCAATAGCTCAAATGAGACACAAGAGCTGAGACAACTAATGCTGAATATACGAACAGAAATGGAAAACCTCTTCAAAAATGAAATCGATAAATTGAGGGAGGACATGAAGAGGACATGGGCTGAACATAAAGAAGAAATAGAAAAACTGAAAAAACAAATCGCAGAACTTATGGAAGTGAAGGATAAAGTAGCAAACATAGAAAAAATAATGGATAGCTACAATGATAGATTTAAAGAGACAGAAGATAGAATTAGTGATTTGGAGGATGGAACATCTGAATTCCAAAAAGAAACAGAAACTATAGGGAAAAGAATGAAAAAATTTGAACAGGGTATCAGGGAACTCAAGGACAATATGAACCGCACAAATATACGTGTTGTGGGTGTCCCAGAAGGAGAAGAGAAGGGAAAAGGAGGAGAAAAACTAATGGAAGAAATTATCACTGAAAATTTCCCAACTCTTATGAAAGACCTAAAATTACAGATCCAAGAAGTACAGCGCACCCCAAAGAGATTAGACCCAAATAGGCGTTCTCCAAGACACTTACTAGTTAGAATGTCAGAGGTCAAAGAGAAAGAGAAGATCTTGAAAGCAGCAAGAGAAAAACAATCCATTACATACAAGGGAAACCCAATAAGACTTTGTGTAGATTTCTCAGCAGAAACCATGGAAGCTAGAAGACAGTGGGATGATATATTTAAAATACTAAAAGAGAAAAACTGCCAACCAAGACTCCTATATCCAGCAAAATTATCCTTCAAAAATGAGGGAGAAATTAAAACATTCTCAGACAAAAAGTCACTGAGAGAATTTGTGACCAAGAGACCAGCTCTGCAAGAAATACTAAAGGGAGCACTAGAGTCAGAACCAAAAAGACAGAAGAGAGAGATATGGAAAAGAGTGTAGAAAGAAGGAAAATCAGATATGATATATATAATACAAAAGGCAAAATGTTAGAGGAAAATATTATCCAAACAGTAATAACACTAAATGTCAATGGACTGAATTCCCCAATCAAAAGACATAGATTGGCAGAATGGATTAAAAAACAGGATCCTTCGATATGCTGTCTACAGGAAACACATCTTAGACCCAAAGATAAACATAGGTTGAAAGTGAAAGGTTGGGAAAAGATATTTCATGCAAATAACAACCAGAAAAGAGCAGGAGTGGCTATACTAATATCCAACAAATTAGACTTCAAATGTAAAACAGTTAAAAGAGACAAAGAAGGACACTATATACTAATAAAAGGAACAATTAAACAAGAAGACATAACAATCATAAATATTTACGCACCGAATCAGAATGCCCCAAAATACGTGAGGAATATACTGCAAACACTGAAAAGGGAAATAGACTCATATACCATAATAGTTGGAGACTTCAACTCACCACTCTCATCAAGGGACAGAACATCTAGACAGAGGATCAACAAAGAAATAGAGAATCTGAATATTACTATAAATGAACTAGACTTAATAGACATTTATAGGACATTACATCCCACAACAGCAGGATACACCTTTTTCTCAAGTGCTCATGGATCATTCTCAAAGATAGACCATATGCTGGGTCACAAAGCAAGTCTTAACAAATTTAAAAAGACTGAAATCTTACACAACACTTTCTCGGACCATAAAGGAATGATGTTGGAAATCAATAATAGGCAGAGTGCCAGAAAATTCACAAATACGTGGAGGCTCAACAACACACTCCTAAACAACGACTGGGTCAAAGAAGAAATTGCAAGAGAAATTAGCAAATACCTCGAGGCGAATGAAAATGAAAACACAACATATCAAAACTTATGGGACGCAGCAAAGGCAGTGCTAAGAGGGAAATTTATTGCTCTAAATGCCTATATCAGAAAAGAAGAAAAGGCAAAAATTCAGGAATTAACTATCCATTTGGAAGAACTGGAGAAAGAACAGCAAGCTAACCCCAAAGCAAGCAAAAGGAAAGAAATAACAAAGATTAGAGCACAAATAAATGAAATTGAAAACATGAAAACAATAGAGAAAATCAATAAGGCCAGAAGTTGGTTCTATGAGAAAATCAATAAGATTGATGGGCCCTTAGCAAGATTGACAAAAAGAAGAAGAGAGAGGATGCAAATAAATAAGATCAGAAATGGAAGAGGAGACATAACTACTGACCTCACAGAAATAAAGGAGGTAATAACAGGATACTATGAACAACTTTACGCTAATAAATACAACAATTTAGAGGAAATGGACGGGTTCCTGGAAAGACATGAACAACCAACTTTGACTCAAGAAGACATAGATGACCTCAACAAACCAATCACAAGTAAAGAAATTGAATTAGTCATTCAAAAGCTTCCTAAAAAGAAAAGTCCAGGACCAGATGTCTTCACATGTGAATTCTACCAAACGTTCCAGAAAGAATTAGTACCAATTCTCTTCAAACTCTTCAAAAAAATCGAAGTGGAGGGAAAACTACCTAATTCATTCTATGAAGCCAACATCACCCTCATACCAAAACCAGGCAAAGATATTACAAAAAAAGAAAACTACAGACCAATCTCTCTAATGAATACAGATGCAAAAATCCTCAATAAAATTCTAGCAAATCGTATCCAACAACACATTAAAAGAATTATACATCATGACCAAGTAGGATTCATCCCAGGTATGCAAGGATGGTTCAACATAAGAAAATCAATTAATGTAATACACCATATCAACAAATCAAACCAGAAAAATCACATGATCATCTCAATTGATGCAGAGAAGGCATTCGACAAGATTCAACATCCTTTCCTGTTGAAAACACTTCAAAAGATAGGAATACAAGGGAACTTCCTTAAAATGATAGAGGGAATATATGAAAAACCCACAGCTAATATCATCCTCAATGGGGAAAAATTGAAAACTTTCCCCCTAAGATCAGGAACAAGACAAGGATGTCCACTATCACCACTATTATTCAACATTGTGTTGGAGGTTCTAGCCAGAGCAATTAGACAAGAAAAAGAAATACAAGGCATCAAAATTGGAAAGGAAGAAGTAAAACTATCACTGTTTGCAGACGATATGATACTATACGTCGAAAACCTGGAAAAATCCACAACAAAACTACTAGAGCTAATAAACGAGTACAGCAAAGTAGCAGGTTACAAGATCAACATTCAAAAATCTGTAGCATTTCTATACACTAGTAATGAACAAGCTGAGGGGGAAATCAAGAAACGAATCCCATTTACAATTGCAACTAAAAGAATAAAATACCTAGGAATAAATTTAACTAAAGAGACAAAAAACCTATATAAAGAAAACTACAAAAAACTGCTAAAAGAAATCACAGAAGACCTAAATAGATGGAAGGGCATACCGTGTTCATGGATTGGAAGACTAAATATAGTTAAGATGTCAATCCTACCTAAATTGATTTACAGATTCAATGCAATACCAATCAAAATCCCAACAACTTATTTTTCAGAAATAGAAAAACCAATAAGCAAATTTATCTGGAAGGGCAGGGTGCCCCGAATTGCTAAAAACATCTTGAGGAAAAAAAACGAAGCTGGAGGTCTCGCGCTGCCTGACTTTAAGGCATATTATGAAGCCACAGTGGTCAAAACAGCATGGTATTGGCATAAAGATAGATATATCGACCAATGGAATCGAATAGAGTGCTCAGATATAGACCCTCTCATCTATGGACATTTGATCTTTGATAAGGCAGTCAAGCCAACTCACCTGGGACAGAGCAGTCTCTTCAATAAATGGTGCCTAGAGAACTGGATATCCATATGCAAAAGAATGAAAGAAGACCCATCTCTCACACCCTATACAAAAGTTAACTCAAAATGGATCAAAGATCTAAACATTAGGTCTAAGACCATAAAACAGTTAGAGGAAAATGTTGGGAGATATCTTATGGATCTTACAACTGGAGGCGGTTTTATGGACCTTAAACCTAAAGCAAGAGCACTGAAGAAGGAAATAAATAAATGGGAACTCCTCAAAATTAAACACTTTTGTGCATCAAAGAACTTCATCAAGAAAGTAGAAAGACAGCCTTCACAATGGGAGACAATATTTGGAAATGATATATCAGATAAAGGTCTAGTATCCAGAATTTATAAAGAGATTGTTCATCTCAACAACAAAAAGACAGCCAACCCAATTACAAAATGGGAAAAAGACTTGAACAGACACCTCTCAGAAGAGGAAATACGGATGGCCAAGAGGCACATGAAGAGATGCTCAATGTCCCTGGCCATTAGAGAAATGCAAATCAAAACCACAATGAGATATCATCTCACACCCACCAGAATGGCCATTATCAACAAAACAGAAAATGACAAGTGCTGGAGAGGATGCGGAGAAAGAGGCACACTTATCCACTGTTGGTGGGAATGTCAAAGGGTGCAACCACTGTGGAAGGCAGTTTGGCGGTTCCTCAAAAAGCTGAATATAGAATTACCATACGACCCAGCAATACCATTGCTAGGTATCTACTCAAAGGACTTAAGGGCAAAGACACAAACGGACATTTGCACACCAATGTTTATAGCAGCATTATTTACAATTGCAAAGAGATGGAAACAGCCAAAATCTCCATCAACAGAAGAGTGGCTAAACAAACTGTGGTATATACATACGATGGAATATTATGCAGCTTTAAGACAAGATAAACTTATGAACCATGTAATAACATGGATGGACCTAGAGAATATTATGCTGAGTGAATCCAGCCAAAAACTAAAGGACAAATACTGTATGGTCCCACTGATGTGAACGGACATTCGAGAATAAACTTGAAATATGTCATTGGTAACAGAGTTCAGCAGGAGTTAGAAACAGGGTAAGACAATGGGTAATTGAAGCTGAAGGGATACAGACTGTGCAACAGGACTAGATACAAAAACTCAAAAATGGACAGCACAATAATACCTAATTGTAAAGTAATCATGTTAAAACACTGAATGAAGCTGCATCTGAGCTATAGGTTTTTGTTTTGTTTTGTTTTGTTTTGTTTTGATTTTACTATTATTACTTTTATTTTTTTTTCTATATTAACATTCTATATCTTTTTCGGTTATGTTGCTAGTTCTTCTAAACCAATGCAAATGTACTAAGAAATGATGATATGCATCTATGTGATGATGTTAAGAATTAATGATTGCATGTGTAGAATGGTATGATCTCTAAATGTTGGGTTAATTTCTTTTTTTCCGTTAATTAAAAAAAAAAAAAAAGAGAGAAGGGATAATTGGAGATGAAGGGATACAGACTGTACAACGGGACTGGATATAAAAACTCAGAAATGGACAGCACAATACTACCCAATTGTAATGCAATTATGTTAAAACACTGAATGAAGCTGCATGTGAGGTATAGGTTTTTTGTTTTTGTTTTTTTTGTTTTTTTTTCTTTCTATTATTGTTTTAATTCTTATTCTGTTGTCTTTTTATTTCTTTTTCTAAATTGATGCAAATGTACTAAGAAATGATGAATATTCAACTATGTGATGTTATTAAGAATTACTGATTGTACATGTAGATTGGAATGATTTCTAATTGTTTTGTTAATTCTTTTTTTAATTAATAAAAAAAAAAAAGAAAAAAAAGAAACGCCTTTTCAGTGTCTTTCCCAGAGTCATTCCCCTCACTTTTGCTGTGAAAGGGTGGAAGTTCAAGCCCCCATGGGCCCTGTTGACACCACCCCTACAAAAGCAGACCATCAACTCCTGTGGTCTCACTCTGGCTTGCTGTTGCCAGCTGGGGTAGACATTCAGCTCCCTATTCAGCCCTGCTGACAACTTGGCAGCTTTTCCTTTGTTGTTTGAGGATGTGGGTGTTCTCAAAAATGTTTTTGTGGTGCCTTTTCTTTGTCATTTGGCAAGAGGGGCAGGCTTTTTGGTCTGCATCTGTTGGTTCTGGGTTGTGGGCTTCTCTAGCACACTGCTTGGGATATATGAGAAACGTAGGGAACTCACTGCCACATTTCCCTCAAGTCCTAAGGTCTCTAGCCAAGTTACCTTTTGCTTTCCACCATTCACAATCTTCCTATATTTGTTGCTGTGTGATGTCCAAGGTATTTTTGTTGTAGGAGGGAGGACTAGTGAGGAATGGGGCTAATCCATCTCAACTGGAGCCAGAAGTCTCATAGTTGGATTATTAGGCAAACTGGGTCCCTTTTAAAAGGGTGTGGTATCTGGACGTCTGAGCAACAAAACAGAACATATGGTCACAAACATCTATAGCCTTGTTCCTGGCCAATCTGAAACAGGAATTACTTTGTCACTTTCACTCAAGTTCCCCCCCACTTTTTCAAGGTCCCAACCCCGCTGGATGGTGTTGAGGATCTAACTTTATTCTCTTGGGCACTAACCATGTTATTTCTCTTTAGCACTTGTCCTTCTCCTCTCTGGTTAAGGCACCCTAGAAGGGCCAGGGGTTGGAACACTGAACGTAGGGATGGAGACTGCACCCAACTTAAGTCTTTTTCATCACTGGTAAGAGTTTGTGCATCAGTGTCTCCACGATTCTCTGTTCTTGATGATCACTTTTTGAGGTGAAGTATGTTTCTGGACACAGATCTCCTATCTTCCAGGGTCCAGCAATTTCTCTTTTTTTAAGCCTTACCTCTCTAGTCCCTATCCCCACCACACCCTCAGTTAACCTGTTTTCTAGATTCTTATTTTGTGCCTGGCTTGTTTAATTAAATGTGATGTCTCCAGAGTTCATCCATGTTGTCACAATTATCAGAACTTCATTCATTTTTATGGCTGCATAATATTCCATTGGGTGTACATACCAAATTTTTAATTAATTGAGGTTTAATTTACAAACAGTTAAATTCATTCCTTTTTTTTTTTTTTTTTGGTGTATGATCTGAATTTAACAAATGTCCAGTCATGAAACCACCACTACAATCAAGATATAAGAAATTTAATCAACTCCAAAATTTTCCTTGTTCCTCCATATCATTGCCTGGTGTTGATTATTAGAGTTAGGCTGACTCTTAAATTAGTTCTGCAGTATTCCTTCCTCTTTTCTTTCTTTGAAATGGTTGGGGATCATTGTCATTATTTTTCTTTTAAAGATTTCATAGATTTCAACACAGAAATCATTTGGGCCTGATTTTTTTTTCCATATGAATATTTTTAATTACAAATTTAATTTCTTCATTGGGCAATTCAGATTATTGGTTTCTTCTTCTGTCTGCTTTGGTAATTTGTGTATTTATGGAAATTTTCCATTTTGTCTAAATGGTTTCATTTAGCTGCATGAAATTGTTCATAACATTTCTTTACTTTCCTTTTAATGACTTTAGGACTAGATATGTTCCCTTTCATTATCAGTAGTTATGTTCCCTTTCATTATCAGTAGTGTTATTGTGCTTCCTGTCTTAATCTTTCCAGCTAGATGCTTATTAATTTTATTCATTTTTCAAAGAACTAATGTTTTTTTCTACTTTCATTTCAGTGAGTTCCAATTATTGGTATTGTTTCCTTTCTTTTATTTGGTTAGATTAAATTTGGTTTGCTTTTCTAGCTTTTAAATAGGCGCTAGGAGCACACCCAACCTCCCCACTCCACCCCTCCCTGGGGCCGCAGCCAGGGAGGTGGCGCCGAGGGACCGTGGGAGGCGGCAGCCCAGCCCGGGCCCTATGACCGGCTCCGTGGAGCCTCAGCCCTGGGTCGGTGGTCGCCGCCAGCACTGGGGCACTGCGTGGAGGACTGTGTCATCCCGGCTGCGTCAGACAAGGTCAGTGACCTCCCGGGGCCGGGGGTGGGGGGTGGGGTGGGGAGGCCGCTCACAAGTGTGCATTTTGGAATATGTACAAGGCAGAGGGAGAATCCAGGTGGGTTCCCTGCATCTACTTGGGAAGGTGAGGCTTTCTTTTTTAGTGTAAGCATTTAGAGCTCTATAATTTCATCTCAGTACTGCCTTTGATGTAACCCAGAAGTTTTGGTACATCGTGTTTTCATTTTCATCACCTGACGATGTGATTTCTTCTTTGACCCATTGTTTATCTTAAGACCAGTCATACAAGCAGGGATAAAGGGAGTTCTCCAGACTGAAAGGAAAGAACATTAAACAGTGGCTCAAAACAGCCCAAAGAAATAAAACACCTCTAACCATATGGGTATGTAAAAATGCCACTACTACTGAATAGTATTTTTTGGAATGGAACTCCACTTCTTATTTCTTACAGGTCCTATAATTTATGTGCAAAAAAGTAATGATAAATTTTTGGTTTTGGACACACAATGTATAAAGATGTTATTTGTAAAAAGAATAAAAAGGTAGGGGAGTGAGGAGTATAGGAATAGTGTATGTGTGTGTTAAAATTAAGTTCGTATCACATTAAACATTATGGCTATAGATTTATGACAATAAATTTAGCCCACTGGTAATCACAAAGAAAATACATGATAAATATGTCAGGAAAGAAACGAAAAGAGGCTCCAAATGATGCAAAACAAAAAATCAAATAAATATGAACAAAAATATGAGGGTAAAAACACGACTTAACAAACAGCAAATAATGGCAGTTTAAAGTTTTGCATTATTGGTGGTTACTTTCAGGGTAAACAGGTTAAACTTGCCAGTTAAAAGGCAGAGATAAGCAAATGGATGAAAAAGCATGACCAAACTAAACGCTGTTTACAAGACACTTCAAATTGAAAGAAACAAGTAAGTTGAAGGTGAAAGGATGGAAGAAAAATATGACATGCAAACAAGAACCAAAAAAAAGATGGAATAGTTAATGCTATTACCAGAAACCAAAACTATTATGAGGAACAGAGAATGTTACTATACACAATAAAGGGGTTAATTCAACAAGAAAACAACAATTATACAGATACATGCAGTTAAGGGTAGAGCTGCAAAACATATGATACAAGCAATGAGAGAATTGAAGAGAGAAATAATTAAACATTAATAACAGGAGACCACAATACACCACTTTAAAAAAGGATAGAACATCCAGACAGAAGAGCAGTAAGCATTAGAAGACTGGAAAGATATTATAAACCAACCAACCCTAACAAATATTTAGAGAGAGATCACTTTACCTACTAGCAGTGTAATAAATGTTCTTCTCTAGCCCACGTGGGTTATCTTTCAGGATAGTCCAAATGTTTGATAAAAAAATGAAGTGTAGGAAAAAAAAAAGTGTCGCACAGTGCAACAGTGGCTCAGTGGCAGAATTCTCACCTGCCATGCTGGAAACCCAGGTTTGATTCCCGGAGCCTGCCCATGCCAAAAAAAAGTGTCAATATATTAAAACTACAGAAATCATAGAACACACCTTCTCCAACCATGATGAAATGAAGCTAGAAATAAATCACAGAAGTAGAATTGGAAAATAGGTGGAAATAAAATAAAGTAGTCAATCTTGTGGGAGCAACCATTTCTTCTAATCCCCATCCAGTACTACAGGCTGGAAACTTGATTACATTATCTCCACAAAGATGTGACTCAATCAATTGTGGGTATTAAGTTTGGTTGGATGGAGACATATCTGCATCCATTCTATGTGGATCTTGATTAGTTTACTGGAATCCTATAAAAGAAGAAGTATTTTGGAGAAAGCTTCAAAACTCCACAGAACCATGAAGCAGAGAGTCCACCAGCCAGTGACTTTTGGAGATGAAGAAGAGTGCCCCCAGGAGAGCTTTGTGGGGCAGGGTGTTTGGGGAGGAAGCTAGCAGATGCCATGTTCACCAAGTGCCCTCCCAGCTGAGAGAGAAATTCTGACCATGTTTGCCATGTATCTTTTGACTTGAGAAACCCTGAACTTCATGGGCTTTCTTGAATTAAGGTATCTTTACCTGGATGCCTTAGATTGGACATTTCTATAGACTTGCTCTAACTGGGACATTTTCATGGCCTCAGAACTGTAAACTTGTAACCTATTAAATTCCCCTTTTTAAAAGCCATTCTGTTTCTGGTATATTGCGTTCTAGCAGCTAATCAACTAGGACAGCTGGTGTGTTCAGTCTAATTAATTGGTATGTTTCTGCATATGCACTTGTCAAATGTTCTTAACTGGTTAGTGATTACAGAAATTCTTTTAAAAAGGGAACCTTTAGGCCCTATTGAAAATTGAAAACATTTTGGTTATGAATCTATGAAAAGGTTTTATTTCTGTAACATAATCTGGCCTCAATATGATTTAAAATGAAAATACTACCATTATAGTTAAAGTTAAAGATAGTATAGTTAGAATTGTTCTGCAAAAAGGTAGAAATGGGATAAGATAATATATTCAATCCTTTATTTGTCCCTCTCAGAAGAATTTTTGTGTTTGCTTTTTGAGTAACTACTTTTCTATTTGTGTCTGTATGCATTTTCAATGAATATTCTCATACCTCTGGATGGCAATAGCAAATTAATAAGAAAAATTTTAAAGACCTCTATTTAAACTGCTTAGAAATAATTAGGTGCATGCTATAATATATAAATTGGTACTTCTGAAGTAAAAGTGTAAAATGAGAAAAAAATATCTGAATGGCAAGATTCAAAACTTTAGTTTTGTAATTACTGTAAACAAACCAGGATGTTAGAAAGAAACCATCCCTGATGTTTCCTTAAGGCAGCAGAAAACTGCCAAAGGGCTCCCTCTGGAGATAGCGAAGATGTTTTCCAAGGGTCCTGATCATGACTTTTAGTAAAATAAATCTATTAATTGAAAATAGTTAAGGAAGGGCATATGAACTCTCAAAATTCCATGGCCCTCACTTAAAACTTTCAAATCCAACAAGCCGGATATCTTTCTGTCTGTGCAACCTATCCCTGCTCTAAGGCCTAACCACTTGAAGCAGTTATGGGTGAAGGCTAGGCAAAGAAAAATATGACAGGCCTGGCTTACAATTTTTTTATTGGGCCTGGAGATTAAAAATGCTAAGCATAAAGAATGCTACAGAATAGGCTGTGTTTATTAATATCATTTTTTACCAATAATACCTTTGCAATGGTAACTGTAGTATTCAGATTATTATTAAAATATAAATAGTCTTGGGATAGGACTAACTGAATGAACTCTAATTATCAAATTTCAGTAAGTAAAATGAAAGATCTTTGAGAGATATGGAAAAGTTTTTCCTGAATTTAGGCTTGGGGCAAGTTAAACAATTGCAGTTTATTTTCCAGAACTTGGTAGTCAATGTATTTTTAAGACTGTTTGTATTTTAAGATATTATTAAAACTGTAACCAAGAAATCAGGATTTAAGGGATGATTTTGATTACTGAATCATTATACAGATATTCCTTTTTGCTTTCTGGGACTTTGGTGTAGACAGAGGAGAATACCTGAAAGCCCTAAACTATAATTAAGCCGTCTGGATATCTGAAATGATTATAAAAGCCCTTATCTTGTGCATTTGTAACTGTAGAGCTGTTACACCCTTTATCTGCTCATTTTCTTGTAGGGCAAAGGCTCTAATGCTAATGAAGTCAGTTATTAACTAGCCCCAGCCCCTTACATTTGTCAGTCATATCCACTAGGCTCTGCTATTGAAAGATGACTTGTCTCCCTTTCTTTTGGCTCACACCTTTAGTACTGAAATGATAGCTCTGCCTGCCTTCCTTTCAACTTGTGTTCTCCTATTGAAATGATAATGATAACACTTGTTTCCTTTTCTGCTTTGAACTTACTATCTGAAATGACCTCATCTCCCTTGCTAAAATTCTGAAAAAACTTGAACCCCCTAAACTCAGGGAGACAGATTTGGGGCCGTTAGGCTGCCTGCTCTCCTACTATGCATGTAGTAACAAACTCTTTCTCTCTTTGAAACCCTGGTGTCTCAGGAATTGGCTATTGCGTGTGTCAGGCAAAAGAATCCACAGCCTTTATCCAGTTACAAAACCAAGAGATTTTTTTCAACCTCAGATAAAAGGAATTTTATGATAAATTTTGAGTTGAACAAATGCAATTTTATTCTGCTTGGATGTATACTCCCTAAATCTGTATATGCTTACTGAAAAAACAGGCTAGCATCACAAACACATTTTCAAAATTCCTCTTAAATAATCTAACTAAATAGGTTAAGTTCCATAAACTGAGCAACACATCTAGTAATAATAATACTTATATGAAGTATAATTAAGAATATGCTGATGCTTCAAATATACCCTATTTAAGAAATTGGTTAAGCTTAGTAATAAATATAAATGGATTTGTTTTGTGACATTGATTACCTGGATTTCAAAAAATCTGGCTTTTTGTTACTTGGCCATTTGTTACCTCAGTTTGTGTAAGAATTTAAATTTGTAGTGGCCTTTGTTAATGTCAGTCTGTCATGAATAAAAAAAACATAAGTCTTAGCTTCAAAGAGTTTATATTCTAGTTAGAATATTCATGCACTAAGTCATAGTATAAGACAGTGGTAACAAAGGAATAAAATGCAGGAAGAATTTAAAAAGCATATGGATAATCTCCCAGTCCTGTGCCTGCACAGGGCACAAGCATGACCTGGCCCCCATGCATGTGCAGTGGCCCACACTCCATGGGGTGCATGGCCCCAGCTGGTGGCTCCTGGCATTTGAGGCTGAGCTTGATGCTCAGCATCGCAAAGCTAGGTGGTGACCCCTCCTCTTAAACTAGAACAATGACAGTGTTCAGGAACTTAAAACTTCTTCTCCAGAAGAATCTCATCTTAAAGGGATGCTGGAAGACCTGAAAGGGTTCTTACTGGAAGAACAGTCATCATATAGCAACTTATATTTTTGTTCTGTTTTTAATTAACATATAGCTTTCATTTTTATTTTAGAAGCAGAAGACTCTGGTAACAGTCCTTGAAATCTTGGTGCCATTACTATTTTCTACAATTGTAATGTATCTTCATTTCAATAGTTTGCCAAGAATGAAACCTCCTGTAAACTGTTGATATCAGTTTACTGCCAGATTAATTCCACCATTTTCCTCTGAAAAGTAAATTTCAACTAGTTTATATCCCTTCCAAAAGTAAAACTGAAGGCTCTCACTAAAATGCTGGGGAAAAACTTTGATGTTAATTTTGAAGGTTAGACATAAAGATGGGGAAAGACAGGGAGGGCATTTTCATAAAGTATATTTGAAGTTTTTACAAAGAGTTCTTACAGAAGTGGTTTCAAATATGGGTGTTCAAATTCTAATGAGTTTACAAAAGTGGTAGTTGAGAATAAGTAGTTCATGAGTGTTTTTATTATTTTAAGCAACACTCCTCTTGTATAGTTAAATTGTAAGGTTTCAAGGGTAATTAAAGTGTTAAAATTTTAAGGCTATTAATTCACTTTAGTGACACTAGTAATCTCATATTAATCAGAACCTCTAATAGTTATATGACACTGACTAATAAAAAAATGGAAAACATTGAGATATTTTAGAGTTCTTAAATAGCCTTCTAGTTTTCTCTGCTCCCCTCATTTCCCATTCTAATCCAGTCTCCACAGAGGCAGATTGTCTTTAAAAGATCAATAGGATCCAGCCAGTTTCCTGCTTGAACCCCTTCAGTGACCTCCCTTTGCCCTGAAAGAAAACTCTTCCCGAGGCCCACAAGCCTCTACAAGATCTGGCCCTGCTTTTATCTCCAGTTTTATCTATTTTCATTCTTCCCTGTGCTCCTTTTGCACTTGGCTGCATTGGCCACCTTTTGGTTCCCAGCATATCAGAACCTCTTTCCTGCCTCAGGAATGCTTTCCCTCCAGTCCTTCCTACATGTTCTTCCTTCTTATCCTTCAGGTTTCAACTGAACTGGCAACACAGGCAGCAGCTTAATACATTTTAGATTTCTCACTTCTGCCTTATTCTCTTTCACAGCACCCTGTTTGATACCATCATAGCAAATTTATAAATGTCTAATCACATCTGTTTTCTATTTATTCTTCCCTTTCCTCCACTAGACCACCTCCAAGAGAACAGAGGCCTAGGTCTGTTTTGTTCATCAGTGTGCCTATTAAAAGTACCTGGCACATAGTAGGGGCTCAATAAATATTACTGAATGAATGAATTTGGTAGATAAAATTTTTCATGTGGAGCCCAAGGGGGAGTTTTTTCCAAAATTACTATAATTGTAATAAATGCTATTATAAAATTATTCTAATAACACAAAAGGGTATAGAGTGTGTGTGGGGGGGGAGAGTTCTCCTCCCTCAGGTCTAGTGCCATTCAGCAAGGGCAATTCTTTTAAAGGCCCTCAGTGGTAAAATGTTTGAGAACACTATTTTGAAAGTTGTGCTTTATGCTTGCCTAGTACCCTAAAATAGTACTTCAGTTCAGTTACCTTATAGAATTACAAATAAATAAAAGAAAACAAAACCTGGGGAAATCCTCTCTGAGCTGATGATGTTAGTTAAGACATGAAGGCCAAAGAATGAGCTGTGCTAAGTGAGAGGGTGTTGGGTTTCAGGAATAAGGGGCCACTCTGGTAGGGGAAGCAGCAAGTGGTAAGGACCTGAAGCAGAAAATAAGGTGTTTGAATAGCTTGAGAGTAGAGAAATGTTAGTATGAGTCACATATTCAGAGATTTGTCAGCTTTGTTAAGATGTTTGAGTTTTGTTCTAAATGCAAAAGACAGCCATTGGAGGGATTTTAAGAAGGAAAGTTAATGAGATACAATTTGTTTTAAAAGAGATTTATTTGGCTGTTCTGTGGAGGATTGATTGGATGGGGGGTACTTACAGAAATTCAGAAGGGGGGTACTTACAGGAATCCAGAGATTTTAGGTATACTATAAAGTAATCATTTGTGTGTTCTGAGTATAAAGTATATAAATGCTTGGCTGTGTTCCAAACCCAAGCATAAATTTTTTCCTTCTTCCATTATTTTGTAGTATCTCTCTTTCCTCCTTCATGAATACTGCTATTGGAAGGAAGTATCCAGGTTTAAAAACTTTGTGTATCATACATTTAAAAATAGGAAAACTTTTGTGTTAGACTGAGTATTTATGCAAAACTAAAGTTTAGCTTTCTCCTGGTCAAAATCACAGGACATCAAAATAATATCCTTGTTAATGTTTATGTTGGCATTATCCTTTATTTCAGAAGACAAATCTTCTCAGTGTTAAGTCTTCTCACTAGGTTAAATTACAAATAATTTGTTCTTTCACCTTGTACACTTAAGGTACTAAACTAGTTTAACCTGGTGCATAGGAAGTGTTTTGGAAGTATTACAGTGGTTAAAAGGGATTTTCTATGCTGTTGCTGGTTAAATTTGTATAGGTAAAATATTAATATATTTAGTGATTGTATGAATTCCTAAAAACTTGACAATATTCTCACTATCCATGTTATATGCTTATACTAATCTGTATGATGTTAAACAATGGTGTGGTGTTGTTTAGTCATGATTTTAGTTATTCTTAATAGGCTACAGATCATAGAAACAGCCACATTGTCAGTTGCACTGCTTTGCTGTAATACTTCTCTAAAGGTATATGTGCTCAACTATAGGTCAGAGCTCCATCTGTAACCAGGAGAAAGTTTAAAAGAAAGGCAGGGGGGCAGGCCACGGTGGCTCAGCAAGCCAAGTTCTCACCTGCCATGCTGGAGACCTGATTCCAATTTCCAGTGCCTGCCCATGCAAAAAAAAAAAAGGCAGGGGTTCACTTCCTGGCGATTGCCCATGCAAAAAATAAAAATTAAAATAAAATAAAAAGAAAGGCAGGACAAATATATATGTTATATTTTATCTTTTAAATAACATAATTCTGGTAAATATGTAAAAGTGAAACAAAACAAAACCTCTACTATGGTTTCTTAATATAAAACAATTCTCTAATGTTTTTATTTCTGAAAGAAGCATCATTTAAAAGTGCTTATAAAAATTAAAGTTCAAATTGTAAGCATTAACTGTTATCATCAAGGTGCTTTACCCTTTGTATAGCCTAGTAGTGCCATGGAACTTTAAGTGTCTGTCTGACACCTGAACTCAGATTTGGTTCTCCAACTCTGAAAGTTAGCATGGTTTCACACAGCAATAGCTAAAAAAAAAAAAAGTGAAAATGATCAAACTCTGATTAAAGATGTGATGAAACTGATCTGGTAAAAACCAAGGCAAATCAATATTCAAGGTAAAGAATAATACTGTCTGTATTTAAAGCTTTAACTCTTGTGTGAGATCAAAGAAAAATGTTTATTTTGTCCAAAATTTGCATTATCTAATTTAATCTGTCTAGTCAGTTACACAACCCAATTCAGCTTTATTTGACATAGAACCTGGAACAAGGAGAAAAATCTTAATGTTTTGTACAAGTTAATGTTATGCAATGATGCATTTCAGAGGATTTGGGGCAAAAAAAGAAAAGAAAAGGGGTTTGCAAAGTCCCTTGAGAGACTGGGAAACATAGAACTATTAAGCTTCCCTACCCAGGGAATTCTGACATTTTTCTTAAGATGATGATTAGAAGAATCATCACCTGTATGAAACCTATTTCTATAGTAGTAAACTAAACCTAATTAAGATTAGTGCCTAAGAACCATCTCCAGAAAATCTCTGCTATTGCTCAAATGTGGTCTCTAAGTCAAACTCTGAGCTTCCCTCAACATGGGACATAATTTCTGAAGGGTGTAAGTCTGCCACTGGCATCATGGGACATAACTGGCCCTGGCATCACAAGATGTATCTGGCCCTGGCACAGACATAAGTTCCAAGAATGAGCCTGGCCCTGACATCATGGATCAACTGACCAAAATGGGGAAAAGAAATAGTTTAAATCACTAAGAGGTTTCAAATCGAGTTGAGAGGTCATTTGGAAGGTTACTCTTATGCAAGTTTCAGCCAGATATTATAAACTGCCACAGTATGGCAACCCCCAACCAGCAGTATTCCTGGAAACCCTGAAAGAGATCCTGTGCACTGTAAAATTTTACTTATGAAGTTTGTTTTTCAGAGACTTGAAACCTCCAGATTGCCCCAATGTCAGAGAAGCTCCAAAACCCAGAGATACTGGACTCTCCAAGAATAACTACTGGTTTCATCAGTTCATTCCTTTGCCCCTTAATAACACCCCTTTTCAGCCTTGAAGCAGTTAGAAGAATCATCACCCAGATATCTCTCAAGATTGAGAGATAATTACCATATGAGAAAGAGGAGTTATAACCAAAAAATCAGGACTTAAGGGATGATTTCTATTACTGAATCATTATATAGATATTCTTTTTTGCTTTCTGGGATACTGGAGTAGACAGAATACCTGAAAGCCCTAAACTATAATTAAGCTACCCTGATATCTGAAATGATTGTAAAAGCCCTTATCTTGTGCTTTTGTGACTGTAAGAGCTGTTACACCCTTTATGTGGTCATTTTCTTGTAGGGCATGGGGACTAGTGCTAATCATGTCAGCCATTAACTAGCCTCAGCTCAGGACATTTGTAAATCATATTAGCTAGAATCTGCTTTTGAAAGATAACTTGCCTTCTTTCCTTTAGGGTTTACACTTTTAGTACTGAAGTGATAGCTCTGCCTATCCTCCTTTCAACTTTTATTGTCCTATTGAAGTGATAACAATAACACTGTCTCCTTTTCTGCTTTGTAATTGGTATTCAAAATAACCTCATCTCCCCTGGCAAAAATCCTTAAAACCCTTGAACCCCATTAACTCAGGGAGACAGATTTTGGGCCATTAGGCTGCCTGCTCTCCTACTAAGCACACAGTAATAAATTCTTTCCCTTTTTGAAAACAAAAGTTACCACCCACAATTTGGTGGGTCATATCTCCATGGAAACAATCAGAAAAGTTCCACCCAGCAATACTGAATGAGGATTAAAGGGCATGGCTTTTCTGGGGTACATAATAGCTTTAAACTAGCACATCTTTGTTAAGGTCACTTAGGCTGTAAAATTTTGGAAATACATTCATTTTTAGTTACCTTCATATTTCTGTGTACAATTTATTTAATCAAGGTTATAGGCTTTCCTAGAGATCACGCATAAAAAGGAAAATTCCCATTGCAGTTTGACCTTTTTATTACTCCTTTTATTCTGACCTGTTCTTTACTGCTTGTATTATTTATCCACTTTCTCCAATTTATCTTTTGGTACCCCCAAGTCCCTTACAATGTTTTACTGCATCTGTAATAAAATAAATGTAAAAATAAAATACAGTAGTTTATTTTCCTGCTGTTTTGCTCATGATAGATGATGGCTATTAGGTAAGTTGTGGTTGCCAGCTCTGCATCTGAAGGGCATTAGTCATCCATCAGAACAATACTCTTGGATTTTCTCAGAAGAATAGGTAGCATCCAAGATCAGAGGTGAAAAACTACAGTTTGATCATTTTCAGTCACACTGTTAAGAGTACATGTCTAATTCCAAAGCAAACTCCCATCTCACAAAGTACCAAAAAATACAGTAATCTCAACCTTTGGTAAGTCACTTTGTGGATTTTAGTTTAAGTACCAGGCTTATGCACAGGAACACCACTGACTATCACATAAGATCACATAGTCTAAATTCCACAAATTGTGCCCTCAATTTCAGAATTTCTTTGAGAAGATTAAAACTTTTGAAATGCAAATTTTATTTCCCTACATTTAATCTAGTCTTTTAGGACATGATTTACACTTATGATAAAGTCATCCTTTGCTATTCAGTATGAATTCCAGCCCATTTATGACATGATCACTTCATCCTTGCAAGGACATTATCCTGATATCTGATCACCTTTGGTCACATCAGACCTTATAGGCAGGAAGGAAGAGTTGCTCTTTTTAAATGAAATGTATGAAGTCATATCTTACCCTCAGCTTTGTCTCCCTGTCATTCCTGTTTTTCTCATTTCAGGAAAAGTTCCAGTCTTAGTTATTCTGTTCTAAATCATGCTTTTTCCTGATTTAGGAATCAACTTTAAACTCTAAGGCACATGGAGCCAAAAGTGGCTGACAAGCCAGGATGGGCCCTGTGTTACTTTTCTCCAAGTACCCAACTTCTGACCTTGTGCCATTGTTCAGTATTTCAGTGCTTATTTCCTGAGCCATCTCATCCACCCTTCCATCATAGATTTACTCATAGATAACTAAAAGTCCCACCACATAGGACTTGAGGCTACAGTCAAATAAGAAGATCAGGAAATCTCTCCAAAATATGACTAAGAACTAGACAAAATTGACCAAAGCAACCAATTCTGCACTTTGAGAAGTGATCACAGGCATATAGCCATCTTTGTAGCATTTATGCTTCTCAGAAGAGTGGGAGTCTGTAGCATCTGGTCTGGGTTGCCCCATTCCCCTCCCAACCCCAGGTTGAGAGATGTAGTAGTCCTGCCAGGGCAAGGCATGCCATACTTCCCAGGAGCAACTCACCCACAGTGGAAAAGGGCTCATTAAATATGGGGTGGTGTGTTTATCCATTCCTAGCAGCATAATCAGTGGAAGTGATCATCTCAGAGACAGGAAGCTAGGGAGGGCCAAGGACTCTACTAGCCTGGGGATGTGTTGAATGGTAAGCACAGCTGAGGCTTTTTGCAGGATAAATGGAGTCCAGAGAGGGCGTCAGTCACCCACCAGCTCCGAGTGGATCCTGAGGCTGCAGACATGCATGTTGGAGACCTACAAGGGTCTAGCAGGCAAGAAAAGCTGTCTCCTGCTTTCTCCACCACTCTCCAGCCAGGCTCATTCTGTTCCTTTGCCCTGTTCCACCCCATCATAGTACTAGTCCCCTACCCTCTTTCTATACAGTGATTCTACAAATAAAAATCCACACTTAATCATGCCCTCCCAAGGCCCCATGTGATCTCCATTCTACTCCCCTGTCTTCTCCCCCACTCTCTCTTCTATTCCTTCAACGGGCAAACTGTTTTCTCCCTCCTGGGCAAAGATTAAAGCAGAGTTAAATGAATGGGAGAACAAAGGAATGAAACAAACAAATAGGACAAAAAGAACAACAACAAAAAAATAGAAAAAAATCAATAAATCCAAAAGCTGGTTCTTTAAATATCAATCAATAAAATTGATGGCCTCTAGGGCGGGCCGCGGTGGCTCAGCGGGCAAAGTGCTTGCCTGCTATGCCGGAGGACCTCGGTTCGATTCCCGGCCCCACCCCATGTAACAAAAACGGAGAAACAGAATACAATAAAACAAGAAAATGTTTGAAAATGTTTCCCTTTCTTCCTTCCTTCCTTCCTTCTATCCTTCCTTCCTTCTCTCTGTCTTTCCTTTAAAAAAAAAAAAAAAAAAAAAAAAAAAATTGATGGCCTCTAGCAAGGCTGACAAAGAAAAAAAGAGAGAGGACACAAATAAAATCAGAAACGAGAAGGTGTGTGCTACCACAGACACTGAGGAAACAAAAGAAATCATAAGATGATACTACGAACAACTACATGCTAACAAACTAGACAATTTAGATGAAATGTACAAACTCCTGGAAATACACAAACAAGCTATGCTGACTCAGGAAGAAATAGATCTCAATAAACCAATCACAAAGAGATTCAATCAATCATCAAAAATCCCTCTCCAAAGAAAAGCCCAGGGCCAGATGACATCACAGGGGAATTTTATCAAACATTCTAAAAAGAACTAACACCAATCCTGCTCAAACTTTTCCAAAAAATTGAGGAAAAAGGAACTCTACCTAACTCATTTTATGAAACTAATATCACTTTAATGCCAAAATTGGGTAAAGATGCTATAAGAAAGGAAAACTACAGGCCAATTTCCCTAATGAACATAGATGCAAAAATTCCCAATAAAATACTAGCAAATTGAATCCAATTACATATTCAAAGAATTATACACCATGGCCAAGTGGGGTTTATATCAGGAATGCAAGGATGGTTCAACACAAGAAAATCAATTAATGTAATACAACACATTAACAAATTGAATGGAAAAAATCACATGATCATCTCGATTGATGCTGAAAAAGAATTCAACAAAATTCAACATCCTTTTCTAATAAAAATACTTCAAAAGATAGGAATCAAATGTAACTTGCTCAATATGATAAAGGGCATATATGAAAAGCTGAAAGCCAGCATCATACTCAATGGAGAGAGATTGAAAGCTTTCCCCCTACAATCAGGAATGAGACAAGATGCCCTCTATCACCACTATTATTAAACACTGTATTAGAAGTTCTAACTAGAGCAATCGGCAGGACAAAGAAATAAAAGGCATCCAAATTGGAAAGGAAGAAGTAAAAGATTCATTATTTGCAGATAACATGATACTATACTTGGAAAATCCTGAGAAATCCATAACAAAGTTACTTGAGCAAATAAATTCAGCAAGGTGGTGGGATATAAAATTAAAGTGCAAAAATCAATAATGTTTCTATAAATAAACAATGACCTAACTTACGAGTCAGTTAAGGAAAAAATTCCATTCAAAATAGCAACTAAAAGAATCAAGTACCTAGGAATAAATTTAGCTAGGGACATAAAGGACTTGTACACAGAAAACTACATTACATTGCTAAAAAAAAAACAAAGAATATCTAAATAGGTGGAAACACATTCCCTGGTCATGTACAGAAAGTTTCAATATAGTTAAGATGTCCATTATACCCAAATTGATCTATAGATTCACTGCAGCACCAATAAAAATTCCAGCAACCTACACTGAAGACTTAGAAAAGCTACTTACCAAATTTGTCTGGAAGGGAAAGAGATCCCAAATCACTAAAAAGTGATTCACCCTAAAAAGAAGAATGAAGTGGGAGGATTAACACTCCCTGATTTTTAAACTTATTACAAAGTCACAGTGGAAAAAACAGCATGGTACTGGCACAGAGATAAAAGTACTGATCAATGGAATTGAATGAGGGGTGCAGAAATCACCAAATCTATGGCCAACTGATTTTTACAAGGCCCCCAAATTCACTGAACTGGGGCAAAATCATCTTTTTAATAAATGGGCATGAGGGAACTAGATATCAATAGCCAAAAGAATGAAAGAGGTCCCTTATTTTATATCCTATACAAAAATTAACTCAAAGTGGATCAAACACCTAAATATGAGAACTAGTACCATAAAGCCTCTAGAAGAAAATGTAGGGAAAGATTCTTCAAGACTTAACAATAGGAGTTAGCTTCCTAAACTTTACACCCAAAGCACAAGCAACAAAAGGAAAAATCAACAAATGGGAACTCCTTAAAATCAAATGCTTCTGCATCTCAAGACTTTGTCCGAAAGATGAAGAGGCAGTCAACTCAATGGGAGAAAATACTGGGAAATCACATACTGGACAAAAGTTTGATATCCTGTATACATAAAGAAATCATACAACTCAACAACAGAAGAACAAACAGCCCAATTATAAAATGGGCTAAAGATATGAAAGGCTCAAAAACACACAAAGACATGCTCATTTTCATTAGCTGTAAGGGAAATGTAGATCACGACTACAATAAGATACCACCTCACACCTATAAGAATGGCTGCTAGTAAATAAACAAGAAACTACAAATGTTGGAGAGGATGTGGAGAAATTGGGATGCTTATGCCCTGCTGCTGGGAATGTTTAATGGTACAGCCACTATGGGAGACAGTTTGGTCGTTCCTTAGGTAACTAAATATCGAGATGCCCTGTTACCCAGCAATAGCACTACTTCATATATATCCAGAAGAGCTGAAAGCAGTAACACAGAGATTGGCACACCAATGTTCATTGCAGCATAATTCACAATCATAAAAAGATGGAAAAAATCCAAATGCCATCAATGGATGAGTGGATTAACAAAACGTGGTATGTACGTACAATGGAATATTATGCAGAGTATGATGAAATGATGTCCTGAAGCACACGACAAGATGGATAAGCCTTGAGGACACAATGCTGAATGAAATAAGCCAGACACAAAAAGATAGATACTGTATGACTCCATTTTTATGACCATGGGAAAGATAAAATCAAAGGCTTATAATACAGAATATACGAGACTTAGAGATACATAGTAACTAGAGATGGGTGAATGGTTAGCTAATGAGTTTGAACCAAAATATAAGGGAATAGATAGAAAGGAAGGCAGTTCTGTAGTGGGTCTATAAGTAATATTACCATATGGAAGATGAACAAATTGAAAGGTATTGTATAGACCTACATGTCCCACTGATTAACACTAGAAATATGTTAGTTCTTACAAGAACTACTTCAAAAGTATGATTCATGTACAAAGAGTGTTTAAGTTCAGGGTATGGGGAAAAACTATGGGCTATGTTTAACAGGAAAACATCAGTAGTATCACAGCAACAGCAGGAGTAGATAATGGGGGCAGGGGCAAGAGTTAAGGGAAGGTTTAGATTTCCTATTTAGTGAAGACGTGTTTATTGGCTATCTTTCTCTTGGGAACAATGAAATTATTTAAACTTGAGAGTGTTGATTGACTGTAGACTTTGAGCATTATACATGATTTTTATGAATGTAGGTGACTGAAGGATGCACTGACTGAGAAGTAGACTGGTGAATAATGGTGTATATACATGATTGAATATTATGCTGTTAAAAAAGGAATGAAATTGTGAGGAACGAAATATTGTGAATGAGCCTATAGAATATTTGGTGAGGCAAAATAAGCCAGAAACAAAAGAGCAATTATTGTATGGTATCCTTAGAAAATTTTATAAGAAAAGAGGGTCCTAGATTGTAAGTCCTTATAGTAGTCACATTTAGTCTGGAGTGGTGTGCCAGTTTGAAAATGTTTATGTACCCTAGAAAAGTACCATGTTTTCTAATTTCTATTCAGTATTGTATGTTGGAAACTTTAATTAGCTTATCTCCATGGAGATGTGACTCAATCGGTGTGGGTATTAACCTTGATTAGGTGTAGACGTGCCTCCATCCATTCCAGGTGGGTTTTGATTGGTTTTACTGGGATCCTCTAAGCAAGAAGCACTTTAGAAAAAGCTAGAGAATGACAAGAGAGGAAGCCATGGAATTCTAAGAGAGCAGAGAACATAGCCATGAGAAGCAGAGTCCACCAGCCAGTGACCTTTGGAGATGAAGAAGGAGAACACCTCCCAGGGAGCTTCATAAAACAGAGAGCCAGAAGAGGAAGCTAGCAGATGATGCCATGTTCACCACGTGTCTTTCCAGATGAGAGAGAAACCCTGAACTTCATTGGCCCTCTTGAATCAAGGTATCTTTCCCTGGATGCCTTAGGTTGGACACTTCTATAGACTTGTTTAAGCATGGACAATTTCATGGCCTTAGACCTGTGACTTGTAACTTATTAAATTCTCCCTTTTAAAAAGCTATTCCATTTCTGGTATATTGCATTCTTGCAGCTAGCAAACTAGGACAGATTTTGGTACTGAGAGTGGGATGCCACTGTGGTTTTCAAATACCAAACATGTTGGAACAGTTTTTTAAATGGATAAGGGGAAGATTTTGGAGGAGTTGTGGGGAGGCCTTGAACACTTTGAAGAGACTGTTGGTAGAAATGTGAATGCTAAAGATACCTCTGATGAGGCTGTAGACAGAAATGAAGCATGTGTTATTGCAGATTGGAAGGAAGGCTATCCTTGTTTTAAAATGGCAGATAATCTGGCAAAGTTGACTGGTGTAGTGGCTTTGGCTAGAAGGCTGACATTTTTAAACTTAATTTATTTTTTATGGAAGGCTGATTTTAAAAGCCATGAACTTGGATATTTAGCAGAAGAGATTTCCAAATTACATGTGGAAAGTGCAGCCTGGTTTCTCCTCATAGCTTATAGTGAAATGCAAAGGGAAAGAGATAAGCTGAGATCTGAACTCTTGGATACAAAGAAACCAAAAATTGATGTTCTGGAAAATTCTGGGGTTCCAGGAAGGGAGACCTCAGAGAATAGTGCCCCATGAGAGGAATTGGCCAAATGTGGTACCAGTCAGCCATTTCAGAGCAAGAAAGTCAGGATTGGACATGGAGCTATCCAGGAAGGATTTATGGAAACTCCTTATGTCTGATGGGCATGATCTGAGGCTACTGCATAGAAAGCCAATGAGTGTGTTGTGGGATATATATAGAAAGATATAAAGAGACCCACTGCCAGTTGGGACTAAGAGGGACAGAGAAGGGACACATTGAGGAAAAATAACTTCAGAGGTAAAACCATGGAGGCGGGGGTCTGGAGTCAAGAAGATTTGGGCCAGGAGAGTGGATCCACCCAAGCACGTAGAGAGGGTGAATTTGCCCTGAAAGCAGAGGATGGGCCTTCCACCTCATTGCAGTGGAAGAGTTGTGGAGCTTCAGGCCTTGGAGAGGGTGTAGCACAGTCCTTGAGGTTTGGGGAGAGCCTGACTGCCACAACATGGTGGGTTGAGCATGTGCCTCAGAGATGGCAGAGAGCCTGGGTGCAGCCATGATCCTTGGAGAGGGTGGAGCTGAGAAAAAGGTGGTCTCCTCAAGGTCCCTCAAGGTTGCATTCAGAGAGAAGTGGGCCACTGTATAGGACCTTGGAAAGGGTGGGGCTGTCACTTTCTAAAGCCCTGAAGATAAATCACTTTCAGTCTTTGAAATCTAATGAACTTTGTGTTGCAGATTTTTGAAACTGCTTGGGTCCAGTGACCCCTGTGTTCCTTTCTCCCTATGGAAATGTGTATATGTATCCTATAACTGTCCCTCCTTTGTATGTTGGCAGCAAATAACTTGTTTTGAGTTTTCAAAGGTCCAGAGCCAGAAGAAAACTTTGCTTTAGGACAGATCATGCCTGTAACTAACTTTTGAGATTTTGTACACAGGAGTAAGGAAGACATTGTCTATATTTTAGAATATATGGGAGGGTGAATCCAGGGTATAAGTGACCTGGAAGGGCCTTCTACACCACATAGAGAAGACCTGGTTGAAAAAGCAGAGGAATTGAGATGCAGAGAACCAGAGACTGGACAACTTGAGCAAACAGCCTAGTACATCAATTTCTAGATAGAGGACTGATGCCATCTGGAATGCACAGACAGGAAGACAGGGACAAGGAAGGTAGTCAAGCTGTGTTCCTTGAATGCACTACCCCCATGTACACTACCTCTTCCCTGTGACCTCCCACATACCCCACACACCTGGACTATGTCATGCCCCCACTGTGCTCAAAGCATCCCTACCTAGACCCCTCATCCATGTGCATCCCTGCCTCACACCCCTAACCCTCTCATGTGTGGAAGTCTGATGTCTCTCCAAGCCCAACCCACCTCTCCCATGCAAGATCACATTCTCACCCCACCCCTCCCAAGACCCGCCAGTGGCTAGACCCTTAATCCCCACTTCCCCTCCTTGCCCACTGCAGGCAGTCACCTGTATTTCTGGGCTGCAGGTGCTCACCTGCATAACTGGGCCACAGCCACAGCCAGTCCATACAGTGGCTTAACCCTACCCAGTCTCCCCTCCCCAGCTTTGCACATGTGCACATCAGCATTTGGCCCTCCAGACATGTGCATGCACATGTGTCCATTCATACCATGCTCCTTCAAATCTGGACAAGTGCTGAACTGCAAATCTGGGCCGCATCCACTGTCACTCCACACAGGCACAGTCCCACTCCACTGCCCCTGAGCTTTGCACACATGCACACTAGGGCCCTACCCCCCAGACCCATGCACACCAGGGGCCTGCCCCTAGATCCACACACCAGCAAAGCCACATCCTCCCTTTCAGGCACCCATGTATCCATGCATGGACCTCTTGACCCCTGCACCCTATCCCAACCCTGCTGCACACATGTGCAAACCCTTGCTCCACCCCATAGCACAAGTGCCTTTCTCCCATCCCTGGGAGGTGCTCTCAGGCAATCTGTGCCACATAGCCTCTGCTCTGGATAAGTGGGTCCCCCTAACCAACCTCACCCCTGTACCTGCAGACCTGCACCAGGACTCTGCGCAAACATCATTACCCACCCTTGACATGCACCCCAGAAGCTCTGTGACCTGTACCCCATCCCTACACATGCATCCACATCCCAGTCTCAGTGGACCCCTCTCCCTGTGCAAGGACACACCCATGCCACAACCTCCCTGTGCCTGACTTCTGTGCACTGTACCCCACACCCTCATGCACAAAACCCACATGCTTCATGCACCCACACAGATCCTGCCCACATTCAAGCCCCAGCACATCTGCATAGAGCCCCATCAACTTCCTGCCATGCCCTACCTCTGTATCCCCTATACTGAACCCTGCTCCTGCATTCCAAGGCCTGCTGAGCCTCACTCATCCCCATGGTCTTCATACCACATGTCCACAACCCCATGGCCTGCACCCCATGTTCACAGTCACCAGTGTAGAGTTCCTGACCTGTGTATATACCTGCAGTGTAACCCATCACCAGACTGTTGTGACCCTCCCCAGGCCCCACATCCTGCTCCGTACCCATCCTACAAATAAAAAGCTTTAGACTACTGATGGAAATCAACAGTCAGAGTAACCCTATCAAGATATTTACATGCCATGAAGACAACAGAAGATCACTAACCATATGAGGTTGCAGACAGATACAGCCCAGTCTAATGACCAAATTAAAACACTGGAGGAGGCACAGACTTTGGAACAACTAATCAAAGATGTTCCTATAACTCTACTAAATAAAATCAATGACATAAAGGAGATTAAGGAGACACTAAAAGAGTATAAGGAGGAATTTAAAAGAATAAATAGAAAAATAACAGATATCACAGAGATTAAAGAGCTGTAGACAAAATAAAAATATACTAGAGACATACAACAGCAGATTTGAAGAGGCAGAAGAAAGGATAAGTGAACTAGAAGACAGGACAACTGATTTTGAACATTCAAAACAGCAAATGGCAAAAATGATGGAAAATTTTGAATTGGATCACAGGGAAATGATGAACAAGACAAAGCACACAAATATAAGAATCATCAGTGTCTCCGAAGGAGAAGAGAAGAGTAAAGGGGTAGGAAGATTATTTGAGGATATAAATGGGGGGAAATCTTCCCAACCCTTATAAGGGACATAAATACACAAATCAAAGAACTCAATGAACTCCAAATAGAATAAATCCAAATAGACATACACCAAGACACATACTAATCAGTCTGTCAAATGTTGATAAGAAGCAGAAAATCCTGAAAGCACTAAGGGGAAAACAATCTAGTACATACAAGGGAAACCACGTAAGACTGAGTTCAGACTACTCAACTGGTACTATGGAGACAAGAAGGCAGTGCTATGATATATTTAAGATCCTGAAGGAGACTTCCCAGCCAAGAATTCTGTATCCAGCCAAACTGTCCTTCAAAACTGAGGGAGAGATGAAAATTTTCATAGACAAAAAAAGGCTGAGAGTATATGTAAACAACAGACAAGCTCTACAAGAAATACTAAAGAGTTCTGCCAGATGAAAAAAAGACAGAAGAGGGAGGTCTGGAGGAGGGCACAGAATTGAAATGTACCAGCAAGTGCAACCTAAAGGATAAAAAGAGAAAGAGGGAAAATAACATATAGAGCTGATAAAATCCAAAGGATAAGATTTTAGAATCAAGAAATGCCTTTATAGTAGTAACTTTGAATGTTAATGGACTAAGCCTACCAATTAAAAGATACAGATTGGCAGAATGGATTAAGAAACATAATCCATCTACCTGTTGCTTACAAGAGACTCATCTTGGACACAAGGATACACATACATTGAAAATGAAAGGATGGAAAAAGATGTTCTGTACCAGTTGTAACCAATATAAAGCAGGAATATCTATGCTGATGTCAAAGAAAATAGAATTTAAATGTAAAGACACCATAAGAGACTAAGAAGGAAACTATATATTGGTAAAAGGGACAATTAACCAAGAAGAAATAATCATAAATGTCCATGCTCCCAACTAAGGAGCTCCAGAATACATGTGACAGACATTGGCAAAACTGAAGGAATGACAGACGTTTCAACAATAATAGTAGGAGATTTCAGCACACCATTCTTCTCTATAGAGAGAACAACCAGACAGAGGATCAACAAGAAAATAGAGAACTTGATAAATTAATTAAACCTAACAGGCATATATAGGTCGTTACACCTAAAACACCAAAATCTACATTATTCTGTAGTGCTCGTGGAACATTCTCCAGGATAGATCATATGATGGGGCACAAAACAAGTCTTCATAAAATTAAAAACATTGAAATTATTCAAAGCACTT
This sequence comes from Tamandua tetradactyla, assembly GCF_023851605.1. NCBI lineage: Eukaryota > Metazoa > Chordata > Mammalia > Pilosa > Myrmecophagidae > Tamandua > Tamandua tetradactyla. Next base: position 45,662,997 of record NC_135335.1, on the reverse strand, counting down.
TCTCTGATCACAATGGCATGAAGCTGGAAATCAATAACCACTAAAGAACAAGAACTTTCACAAATATATGGAGATTAAATAGCACACTCTTAAACAATGAGTGGGTCAAAGAAGAAATTGCTAGGGAAATCAGTAGCTATCTAGATTTGGAAATCACACATTGGATAAAGATTTGCTATCCTGTATACATAAAAAAATCATACAACTCAACAACAAAAGAACAAGCAACCCAATTATAAATTAGGCTAAAGATATGAATAGACACTTTTCCAAAGAGCAAAACAGATGGCTAAAAAGCATCTGAAGAGATGGTCATTGTCATTAGGTATAAAGGAAATGCAGATCAAGACTACAATGAGGGCGGGCCGCGGTGGCTCAGCGGGCAAAGTGCTTGCCTGCTATGCCGGAGGACCTCGGTTCGATTCCCGGCCCCAGCCCATGTAACAAAAAACGGAAAAACAAAATACAATAAAACAAGAAAATGTTTAAAAGATGTTTCCCTTTCTTCCTTCCTTCCTTCCTTCTATCCTTCCTTCCTTCTATCTGTCTATGTTTCCCTTTCTTCCTTCCTTCCTTCCTTCTCTCTGTCTTTCCTTTAAAAAAAAAAAAAGACTACAATGATACCACCTCACACCTATAAGAATGGCTGCTATTAAAGAAACAGGAATCCACAAATGTTGGAGAGGATGTGGAGAAATTGGGATACTTATGCACTGCTGCCGGGAATGTATAATGGTATAGTTGCTACAGAAGGCTGTAGCAGTCTAGTGTAATAGTCTGGTGATTTCTCAGAAAACTAAATATCAAGCTGCCCTATGACCCAGCAATACCAGTACTCAGTATATACCCAGAAGAACTGAAAGCAGTGACACAAACAGATTTGCACACCGATGTTCATAGCACCATTCACAATTACCAAAAGGTGGAAGCAAACCAAGTGCCTGTCAACTGGCAAGTAGATTAACAAAATGTGGTATATACATATGGTGGAATATTATGCACCTGTAAGAAGAAATGATGTCCTGAACCACATGACAAGATGGATGAGCCTTGATGACATAACGCTGGGTGAAATAAGCCAAACACAAAAGAGACAGATACTGTATGATTCCACTTTTATGGTAAAGTGATTAGACTTTTGACCATGGTAAAGGTAAAATCAGAGGCTTATAATACAGAATACAGGGGGCCTAGAGATACACAGAAGCTTGAGATAGGTGAACAGTTTGTTAATGAGGTTGAACTTAATTGAAATGCAATAGATAGACATGAAGGTGGTTTACTAGTGGGTCTATAAGTAATATTATCATATTGAAGGTGAACATGATTGAAAGTGGTTCTATAGACTCATGTGTCCCACCAAATAACACTAAAAATATAAATAAGTTCTTACATGAACTACTGCAAAGATATTAATCTTGTACAAAGAATGTATAATTTCTGGGTATAGGGGCAAAATGATATTGCATGCTATGGGCTGTTTAACAAGAAAATATCAACACTACCAAGCAATACCAGGGGTACATAATGGAGGGGAGGAGAAAAGAGTTGGGGGTAGTGGGTTTTCTATTTGATGATGGTTTGAAAGGATTTCTGTACCCTAGAAATGCCATATTTTAATCCTAATTCCATTTTGTAAAGCAGCCATTTATTCTAATCCTTACCCAGCACCATAGGTTGGAAACTTGATCAGGTTATCTCCATGGGGATATGACTTAATCATGTGTGGATATTAAACTTGATTAGATGGAAATATGACTCTGCCCATTCCAGGTGGATCTTGATTACTTTCCTGGAATCCTTTAAAAGCGGAAGCTTTTAAGAAAAGGCTTGAGATCTGAGAGAGCCACCAGAATGATAACAGCATCGCTAGGAGAAGCAGAGTCCACCAGCCAGTGACCTTAGGAGATGAAGAACACCCCCAGGGGAAATGGCCTGGAGTGGAAGATAGCAGAAATCACCATGTTCACCACATGTCTTTCCAGTTGAGAGAGAAACCTTGAACTTCATCAGCATTTCTTAAGTGGAGGTAACCTCTTGTTGGTGCCTTAATTTGGATGGCCTTAGAACTGTGAACTTGCAACTTATCAAGTTTCCCTTTTAAAAAGCCGTTCCATTTCTGGTATATTGCATTCCAGCAGCTTGCAAACTAGAGCAGTGAGGGTGTGTGTGTTGGCTGTTTTTCTCGTGGGAACAATGAAATTATTTAAAATTGAGTGTTGATGGACTGTTGACTTTGAACATTATACATGAGACCCAGTAGACTGAGGTGGCTGAAAGATTTTTACTTCTCAATCTACTGAATGAGAAGTAGATTGGTAAATGACAATGTAAACATGTGATGGAACACGGTGCTGTAACAAAAAAGGAATGAAGTTGTGAGGCACGCAATGATGTGAATGAACCTGTGGGACATTTGGTGAGGCAAAATAAGCCAGAAACAAAAGAGTAATTATTGTATGGTCTTCTTTAGAAAATGTTTACAAGAAACCAGGGGCCTAGATTGAGTGGGCGGAAGATCACAGGTGATGGTGGAGTTATACAGGGAAGGTAGGGTTTAACAAATGAGTGAGAGTGCTGAATCATTTTAGCTTCCAGGACCTTAGACCACCTAGAGATAAAAACTTAAAATTTGGAATTGTAATGCATACCAAATTCTGAAACTTGTTCTACAATTAATTGTTGCAATGTACTTTGAAGTTTATTGCTTATATATATGTCATTTAAAGAGAAAGAGGAGTGTAACAGAGAAAACAGGATTTAACAAATTAATATGACTGCATTATATATTATAATATATAATGTTATATATAAACATTATATTGATACTTCTGTTGGTCTCCAGTGTCTTTGAGCAACTAGAAGAAAAAAATGAAAAATCATGGAACTGTAATCCACATCAAACTTTAAAATTTGTTCTATATCTACTTGTTAAAATGTACTTGGAAATTTACTGCTTTTTTGTATATACGCTATATTTCACAATCTAAAGATCTTAAAAAAAAACTCAACTGATATTTGCATATTTATAATGTAACCCCAAATTTTCTGAGATTTTATTAGGACTAATAGTTTTTCTTTGGATTCTTTGGGATGTTCTATACATAGGATTATGTCATCTGTGAATACAGATAGTTTTGCTTATTCTTTTTAAGTATTGATGCTTTTGTTTTAATTTCTTCAGCTCAAACTTCTTGTAAAAATTTGAATAGTAGAAGTAAAAGCAGACTTTCTTGTCTTATACCCAATATTGGCAGGAAAATATTGCCTTTTACATCACGAAGTATGATATATATTAGTTTTTCAGAACTGCCCTTAAACATGTTGAACAAATCCCCTACTAAACCTATTTTTTACATGTTTATTATGGAAGGGTCTTAAATTTTTTCCCCAAATCCTTTTCTGCATCAGTTGAGATGATCTCATTTTCTTTCTCCATCATTCCACTAATATAGTATATTACACTGATATATGTAACATTGATATGTTGCAACACCAGTGCATTCCTGGGATAAATCCTCTTTTGTCATGATGGATTATCCTTTTAATATGCTGCTGAATTTGGTTTGCCAATATTTTATTGAAGATTTTTGCATTTGTATTCATATGCAAAATTGAAAGTTTCTTTTCCTATGTTATTTTTATAACTTTGGTATGAGAGTAAAGCTAGCGTCATGGAGTAAGTTACAGAATGTTCTCTCTTCTTCAAATGTTTGGAAGAATTGTTCATAATTCCTCTTTGAATGTTTAGTAAAAATCACCATTGAAGCCATCTAGTCTTGGACATTTGTATTTGTTTACTGACTCAATCTCTTTACTTTTAATAGGTCTCTTGAGATTTTCTGTTTTTCTTGAGACACTTTGGGGTATTTCCAGAAATCTGTCTGTTTAGATTGTCCAAATTGTTGTTGTACAGTCCTTCATAGTGTTATTTTATAATTTTATTTCTGTACTATCAGTAATGTTCCCAATTTGACTTTTGATTTCCATTATATGTTTCAGATACTCAGCAGCTTATTTTCCAGACTATCCTCCATGACCACGCTCACAACTGTTTCTAGTGACTCATCTTATTTTTCTCAATAGTTTCAAAATATTCCCATTATATATATGGAACTCCCCAATGAGTTCCATAATCTGTTATGTTCATTCATTTATTCATTCAGCACAAATCGTTGAGTATCTGCCATAGTGCACAGGCATCATGCTTAGCATTGGGGATATGTTGGTTAGCAAAACAGTCATGATCCTGACTAAAACTTACTTCTTTCTCTTGACTAAGCTGCTAGACTTATTCTTTTCTTGTCACTTTCTCCCTCCCCATTCCTGACTGCCTTGAAACCAGTCAGTCTTGTATCTGTGAGACTACAGCAAAAAGCAACCCAGACAGGTAAGAAAAAAAAGGAAAAAAGACACTTCAGAACCTAACTATTCTAAACATCAAACTCTCCCCGACCCTTCTGCTCTCCTTTCTCCCTCTTACCCTGGCGACCCAGGCACATGAGAGACTCCTGAATGATTGGCTCCTTATCTCCCTCCTCTCTCCTTCCCCTTATATACTAGGAGTGTTTTGTTTTTTATTTTCCAACAAACCAGTTGTTGAATATATACAGACAATGTAATATATTCTGTAATATATTCCATGGTATCTGAATCTTGTCCCTGGTTTATGATGAGCATCTTTTTAGAGAGTGACCACAGAACCTAGCTAAACCAGAACAACATCAATAAGCCCCAATCATAGGGTAATGTATAATAACGTTATATGCATATATTTTGATACTCGGATATAAAATTTTTATTGTATATTTTATTTGATATATATTAGGATTATTTATTTTGTGTCATAAATGTTATTAAAAACAATAGGACTAATTCACAGAAAGAATGAATAGTAATTTAAAGTAGGAATGATTTTTATGCAACTTTGCTGACATTATTTATTAGGTCTAACAGGATTTTTAAAAATACATAAATCATGTCATTTGAATATATAGTTTTACTTCTTCCTTTCCATTTGTATGCCTATTCTTTCTTTTTCTTGACTATTTGCTCTGGCTGATATATCCAGGACAATGATGAATACTAGTGATGAAGTCATCTTTGATTTGTTCATGTTCCTTCTGGGAAAGCTTTGTCTTTCACCACTGACTATGAGGCTAGATGTGTACTGCTAGTTTTGTTTGCTTGCTTATTTGTTTGTAATCAAGAGCAGGTACTGGATTTTGTTAATTAGCTTTGCTATAGCAATAGACATGATCATAGTTTTCTTTTTTTTGTTAATTAATGTTGCAAGTAATTCTACATTTTTATTACACTTTAATTTTTATTAGGTTTTTAAAGTAAGTAGGTAGAAAATTTATTAGGTATGCAAGTGAGAAGGAACATATGGGCACTCTCTCAAGGAAAGGGGTAAGAGGCAAGAGGCCCCAATACTGTGGAACAATCTGCTTTTATAGATTCTTGCTCCTTTTGTAATTTTTATTATTTTGCTATCTTTCCTTTTCCTTCATCTCTAGATGCTTGATGGCAGATGAACCACTGAGGTGGGGGGTCCTTTGGCCCCCAAGTGGTGTTTATTGCTGCTCTTCTCAGAGGTTTATTTCCCCTGGAGGTTTGACTTTTTGGAATTTGCACTTTGCTTATCCAGCCATCACCCTAGTTCAAACCCTACCTCATTCCGCCCTAGAGATTTCTAGCTCCCTTAATCTTACGAGAATTTGTGCTGATGACTCATCTTCAGTAGCTGCTTCAGGCTGTTAGTGGGTTTCAGGCCCTATTTGTGGGAGCATAGACGTCTCTGGCTATGCTATTACTGGTGACTTGTTGAATGTGGAGAACAGGAGCTTACTCTGGTGAGGAGAGGTTTGTTGTGAAAGGTTTCTAATCTGGAAGAAATAAACTGGATGAGAAATTGTATACACAATCTGAACAGAAGCAGGAACAAGATGGAGCCCAGGGTATTTTTTAGAGTTTTTAGAAACACTTTTGGTTGGGGCTTGGCATACTGTAGCAGTTTGCAGTATCAGCTGAAATGTGTATAAGAGTACTTCTCAAATGACTTCTCAACTCTATTTGAACATTTTTAGCCACTGAAATTTTGCTCATATAATTCTATGATGCAAGAGCCAGGCTTATCTTTGGGAGTCATTTCTTACCTTTCTAAGTAGACTTACACACCTGGAGGTCATGTTCCATGTAGGGGGAGGATAGTGAGCTTATTTGTAGAATTTGGCTTAGAGAGAGAGACCATATTTGAGCAGCAAAAGAGGTTCTCTGGGAGTGACTCTTAGGCATTAATTATAATTAAGCTTAGTCTTGCTATTACAGAAATAAGTTTCACAAGGGCAAGCCTCAAGATTGAGGGCTTGGCTTATTAAACTGGGAACCCCTATTGCTTGAGAAATGAGAAAGAATTCCCCAGGTGGGGAAATTTAATGGGTCTATGTTTTTCTTTAGTCCTTTAAGGGAATTCACAAATACTAGACAGGTTAAGTTTGGTAGTGTGCTACAGAAATTTATTTCATCTACCCTCTGGAGGATGTTTTACCCAGATGATGAGCTTACTGTGATAATTGTCTTTTTAAAACCATGTATGTGTGTAATCATGGTGATTGCAAATAAAATTGGTCAAGTAAACAGTTTTATTCCTATTTTAGAACACCTTCATACTTTGATTTCATATGAGCAGAATGATTAACAAAGTTGTCAAAAGCATTCTAGCCATACTACCCTATATATTTTCTTTTATTTAAAGATTTTATACACTCACTAGACATTTGGTACTAGTTTATTCTCATTAAATATTTAGGTAATTTAGGATACTCACACTATACCTGAAGAATCTGTGTTTGCCTTTTTGACAGAGAAATAATATGTACCCTCTGCAAGAAATGAAATGCCTGTGCTCTCCCTAATGGTTAAACCACTTTTACAACTTTCTTTTCAGTGTAGGGTGGAGGCACTCAGGATGGGACAAGGAGATTGTCAGTTATCTTGCCTCATTCCTACTTGTTGATGCTAGGTGGGCTTGGAAGCTCGGTTGTCAACCTGTCCTCTGAAACCAGGGAAGAAGAGAGTGTGGGCAGAACTAATGATTGTTTAACTCCATTCCACACTGTCTCCTTCAGACTCATTGATACAGGGGAGTCAAGGAGGTTCAGCCTAGCAGTGGACCTCACTTATCACCTAAGGGGCACAAATGTAGGGTGTTTATCAGCCTCATCTTGCATTATCTTGTTCAGTCTTATGGATGTGGGGTATGGCAGGGACTTAGCTCCCCTCTCAGCCCACAACCCACTGCTGGTTGGGGTATTGAAAAACTGCCTGCTTCTGCTGGGTAGGGGATGGGAGATCAGCTCTCTGGTCAGCCTCTCAGCTCTCTCACATCAGGGAAGAGAATCTGGTTCCCACAGGCAGAGAATGGAAGATGAGCTCTTTTTGTATGAGTCAGTTGGAGACTTCATTTTGGCAGCTTCTGCATAGCCCCTGTCCAGAAAAATATTAGCTAATAAGTAAAACCAAGGAACTCAACAATCTGTGGTTCCACAAGCATGTAGAGAGCCCACATTTCTTTCCACTTTTCAGTTTTTTCAAGTTTTTTTGTTCTGTTATTTACAGAGATTTTAGTTTCAAGACAGAGGACCTAGGAAAAATAAGGCTAATCCCTCTTGGCAGAACCAGAAATTTGGGTCTAGGTTTGGGGATCTGTCCTGCCTTCCCCACATGATAACCTGGCAGAGGTGAAAGCCAAGAAGTAGAAAACTGCCTCAGCCACTCAGGAAAAGCAGATCTGCTCCCAGCAGTTGCTCAGGGAAGGTAGGCAGCACTGGAAAAGGGAAAAGAGCTTGGCTTGGGGGTCAGTTAACCACTTCCAGGGTCGCTGCAAGTAGGAAAACGTTTGAGCCTTGGTTTCCTCCATGGAATATGGGTATATGAGAGCACCAACCTTCAGACCCTTGTGAGGATTAGATGTATTAACCAAATTGAAACAAGGTCAGAGCTAGGCCTGGAAACAGAGCAGCAATTCTGATGGACAAGGATTGGTGTGGGAAATCCTCCTGGTGGGATCTTTCCCAGCAGAGTGCAGGGGCTGTGAGGACTCAGGCCTCAGGTTCCAAGCTCCATGTACAGCCACCTTGGCACTAAAAGGCAAGAAGAAAAAGCAGGGCCCACTCCTCAGAATGTTCACAGTTGGGTGGAAACAAACATTCAATCCATCCAGCTAGTGTACACTGAGCATTTACCATATTGGAAGCTTGACAAGCCTGAAGTCAAACAGGCCCATAAGGGAAACAGTCACTATGCATGTTAAAGATGAAGAAACTAAAGGTTAAGGTCACAGCTAGGCAGACAGAGTCAGAACCCAAACTTCCACTAGAATTTCCTGGTGCAAGGCCCTTAGAGGAGGGATGGGCAGAGAGCCACTTCTTCAAGGCAGTGGCCCTGTCTTGCTCTCAGATACAGAAATGTTCTCCTTCCCAAAACTTTGAAGCTGTATTTAGTGCCTGCCATGGTTGGCCACTTCTGATTCCAGCAAACCAGGCCCAAGTCAGGCCTCACCCAGCCAACATCTTACTCACAATTGGGCACAGTCTACATGGAAGGAGGTTTAGTGGAGGCATTGATGAGAATCTCAGCCATTTTGTTGACTTTGCCTAAATTTTCAGAGGTATTGCTTTTTTCCCCCAATAAAGCCACAGAGTACCCCTAGTGACACCTCAGCTGGAAAGGTGTAAGCAGGCTGGGGTTGGTCAAGGCTCTGTAGCAGGGAAAGGCATGGTCAGTGGCCATCCTTATGCCAGTCTCTCCTGCTGCCTGCAGAGGCTTTGAAAGCCCAGGACTTCATGAAGAGACTCCTGTACATCATCTCTTTCCTGCCAGGACAATATCTATAGGGATGAGAACTGCCTCCACTTCAATATCAAAGCCCCCAAGGTAAGATTAGGGCCATGCTCACTTTCCCCAATCTCCTCAGCTCCCTGATCCCTGCAGGAACCCACAGAGCCCCTACCCAACTCCACTGATTATATGACTGTTCAAAGTACAAACCCTGAAATCAGCACAGAGGCAGTAAGGCAATGTAGTGCAAGAAGGTTCTCATTTCTTTTTTCTACTCTGCTAGCCTATTTCTTTTCATTAGGGAGTTTAATCCATTAAAATTCAATGTTATTACTGTAAGGGCAGTACTTTCTTTAACCATATTGCCTTTGAGATTTTATTTGTCATATTTTTTCTCTCTTTATACCCTTTTATTTACCCTTCCTGATAATCTTCATTTCTACACTCTTCTTCAAACCTCTCTCTCCCTGCTTTTCTTATCTGCTTATAGTGTTCCCTTTGGTATTTCTTGTAGAGCAGACCTCTTGTTCATAAACTCTCTCAGTGTCTGCTTATCTTAAGATATTTTTAACTCTCCCTCATTTTTGAAGGACAGATTTGCCAGATATAAAATTCTTGTTTGGCAATTTTTCTCTTTCAGTACCTTAAATATATCATACCATTGCCTTTTGTCTTTCAGTACCTCAAATATATCATACCACTGCCTTTTCACCTCTGTGGTTCTGCTGAGAAATCTTCACATTGTCTTCTCAAGCTTCCCTTGTATATGATGGCTCACTTTTCTCTTCCTGCTTTCAGAATTCTCTCTTTGTCTTTGGCATCTGACAATCTGATTGGTCAGTGTGTACTTTTTGTTTGGGGGTACACGGCAATTCTTGGACCTGTAATTTGATATCTTTCATAAGATTTGGAAACTTTTCTGATTATTTCCTCCATTATTCTTTCTTCTCCCCATTTCCTTCTCTTCTCCTTCTGGGACACCCACAACATGTATATTCATTTGTGTCATGCTGCTAATCAATTCTGAGGCCCTGCTCAAAATTTTCCATTCTTTTCCCTATCTATTCTTCTGTAAAATTGCAGATGCCCTATCATCTAATTTGATCTTTTCTTCTGCCTCTTCAAATCTGCTGTTGTATGTCTCCATTGCATTTTTATCTCTTCTTTTATGCCATTCATTCCCCAAAATTATTTTTTTGCAAGCATCCAGTGTCTTCTTTATATCTGTCATCTCTTTTACCACATTATCTTTCAAATGCATTGAATTGATTTAGATTTCTTTGAACATCTATAATTATTTCTTTCAACTACTATATCTCATCTGAAATTTTGTTTCTTTGACTGAGCTTCCTAGAATGCTTCCAAGAATGATGTAATTTTGTACTTCCTAGAATGATGTAATTTTTATTTGCTGGTCTCTAGGCACCTGATTTTCTTGATTAATTTATTCTTGAGATCATGATCTCTCTCATTTTTAATTTTTTATTGTTTAATATAACAAAATATTATATATATATTATTCAAAAGTCTGAAAAAACAAATCATGGAACTAATGAGAATGAAAGGCAGAGTAGAAGAGATAAAAAAATGGAAACCTACAATGTTAGATTTCAAGAGGCAGAAGAAAGAATTAGTGAACTGGAGGATGTAACATCTGAAATCCAACAAGCAAAAGAAAAGACAGGGAAAAGAATAGGAAAATATGAGCAGGGACTCAGGGAAATGAATGACAATGTGAAGCACATGAATATGTATTGTGGGTGTCCCAGGAAGAGAAATGAAGGGAAAAGGAGGAGAAAGACTAATGGAGGAAATTGTCACTTAAAATTTCCCAACTCTTATGAAAGACTTAATATTACAGATCCAAGAAGTGCAGCATACCGCAAACAGAATAGACCCAAATAGATATACTCCAAGACACTTACTAATCAGAAAATCAGATGTTAAAGAGAAAGAGAGAATTTGAAAGCAGCAAGAGAAAAGCAATTCCTCACATACAAAGAAGCCCAGTAAGACTATTTGTATGTTTCTCAGCAGAAACCATGGAGATGAGAAGACAGAGGTATGATGTATTTAAAATTCTAAAAGAGAAAAACTGCCAAATAAGAATTCTATATCCAGCAAAGTTGTCCTTCAAAAATGAGGGGGAAATCAAAACATTTTCAGACAAAAAAATCACTGAAAGAATTTGTGGCCAAGAAACCAGCTCTGTGAGAAATACTAAAGGGAGAACTGGAGGCAGACAGGAAAAGATAGGAGAGGTGTGGAGAAGAGTGTAACAATGAAGACTATCAATAAAAGAGAAAAATTAGATGTGACATATAAAATCCAAAAGGCAAAACAGTAGAAGAAAGAACTGCCCTTACACTAATAACATTAAATGTTAATGGATTAAACTCCCCAATCAAAAGCCTTAGATGGGCAGAATGGACTTAAAAACAGGACCCATCTATATGCTGTCTACAGGAGATGCATTTTAGACCCAAGGACAAACAAAAGCTGAAAGTGAAAGGCTGGAAAAAGATATTTCATGCAAATAATAATCAGAAAAGAGCAGGATTTTCTATACTAATATACAACAAATTAGACTTCAAATGTAAAACAATTAAAAGAGACAAAGAAAGACACTATGTATTAATAAAAGGAACAATTCAACAAGAAGACATAACAATCATAAATATTTATGCACTGAGCCAGAGTGCTCCAAAACATGAGGCAAACACTGAAAAGAGAAATAAACACACCTATCATTATAGATGGAGACTTCAATTCCCCACTCTTATCAATGGATAGAACATCTAGACAAAGGATCAATAAAGAAACAGAGAATTTGAATAATACAATAAATGAACTATACTTAGACATTTATAGAACATTACATCCCAGGAGTGTAGGATACACCTTTTTCTCAACTGCTCATGGATCATCCTCAAGGATAGACCATAGCTGGGTCACAAAGCAAGTCAAAGATTGAAATCATAGAAAACACTTTCTCAGATCATAAAGGAATGAAGTTAGACATCAATAACAGGGTCAGAAAATTCACAAATATATGGAGGCTCACCCTCTTAGACAACCAGTGAGTTAAGAAAGAAATTACAAGAGAAATCAGTAAAGATCTTGAGGCAAATAAAAATGAAAACACAACATACCAAAATTTATGGGATGCAGTAAAGACAGTACTGAGGGAAATTTGTTGCCTTAAATTCCTATGTTAAAGAAGAAAGAGCAAAAATTGAGAAATAAACTGTTCACTTGGAAGAGTGAGAGAAAGAACAGAAAACTAACCCCAAAGCAAGCAAAAGGAAAGAAACAATGAAGATTAAATCATAAATAAACGAAATTGAGAACATGAAATCAATCAAGAAAATCAACAAAATCAGCAGTTGGTTCTTTGAGAAAATTAATGAAATTGATGGACCCTTAGCAAGGTTGACAAAAAGAAGAAGAGAGGGGATGCAAATAAATAAAATCAGAAATAGAAGAGGAGACATAACCACTGACCCTGTAGAAATAAAGGAGGTAATGAGAGGACACTATGAAGAATTTTATGCTAATAAACTAGCCAATGTGCATGAAATGGACAACTTCCTAGAAAGGCATGAACCACCAACATTGACTCGAGAAGAAACAGACAACCTCAACAAACTAATCACAAGTAAAGAAATTGGATCAGTCATTAAGAAGCTCCCAAAAAAGTAAAGTCCAGGACCAGATAGTGTCATGCTTTAATTCTACCAAGCATTCAAGAAAAAACTAGTACCATTCCTGCTCAAACTCTTCAAAGGAATTGAAGAGGAGGGAACGCTACCTAACTGATTCTATGAAACCTATATTACCCTCATACCAAAGCCAGACAAAGATAATACAGGAAAAGAAAATTACAGACCAATCTCTCTAATGAATATAGATACAAAAATCCTCAACAAAATTCTTGAAAATTGAATCCAGCAGCACATTTAAAGAATTATACACCATGATATGCAAGGATGCAAGGATGGTTCAACATAAGAAAATCAATTAATGTACTACACCATATCAATAAATCAAAGCAGAAAAACTACATGATCATCTTGATTGATGAAGAAAAGGCATTTGACAAAATTTAACATCCTTTCTTGCTGAAAACACTTCAAAGGATAGGAATAGAAGGGAACTTCCTCAACATGATAAAGGGAATATATGAAAAACCCACAGCTAACATCATCCTCAATGGGGAAAGATTCAAAGCTTTTACCCTAAGATCAGGAAGAAGACTAGGATGTACACTGTCACCATTTTTATTCGACATTGTGTTGGAAGTTCTAGCCAGAGCAATCAGATGAGGAAAAGAAATACAAGGCATTCAAATTGGAAAGGAAGAAATAAAACTCTCATTGTTTGCAGATGATATAATATTATACGTTAAAAACTCTGAAAAACCCACAGTAGAAATACTAGAGCTAATAAATGAGTACAGCAAAGTGGCAAGTTACAAGATCAACACTCAAAAAACTGTAGTATTTCTATACACTAGTAATGAGCAATCTAAGGGGAAAATCAAGAAAAAAATTCCATTTACAATTACAACCAAAAGAATAAATATTTAGGAATAAGTTTAACTAAGGATACCAAAGACCTATACAAAGAAAACTACAAGGAAATTGCTAAAAGAAATCACAGAAGACCTAAATAAATGGAAAGGCATACCGTGTTCATGGATTGGAAGACTAAATATAGTGAAGATGTCAATTCTACTCAATTTATATATTCAATGCAATATCAATTAAAAATCCCCAAAATGTACTTCACAGAAATAGAAAAACCAATAACTAAATTTATCTGGAAGGGCAGAGTGCCCTGAATACCTAGAAATATCTTAAGAAAGAAAAATGAAGTTGGAGTTCTCACACTACCTGACTTTAAGGCATATTATGAAGCGACAGTGGTCAAAACAGCATGGTACTGGCATTGAGATAGATAATGACCAATGGGATTGGATAGAATGTTCAGAAATAGAACATTGTCCTCTCATCTATGGACAACTGATCTTTGATAAGGCAGTTAAGCCAACTCCTCTGGGACAGAATAATCTTCAATAAATGGTGCCTGGAGAACTGGCTATCCATATGCAAAAGAATGAAAGAGGATCCATATCTCACACCATATACAAAAATTAACTCAAAATGGATCAAAGACCTAAACATTAGAACTAAGACCATAAAACTTTTAGAAGAAAATGAAGAGAAACATCTTATAAATAGGAGGCAGTTTCCTAGATTTTACACCCAAAGCATAAGCATTGAAGAAAGAAATAGATAAATGGGAACTCCTCAAAATTAAACACTTTTATGCATCAAAGAACTTTCTCAAGAAAGTAAATAGGGAGCCTACACAATGGAAGACAATATTTGGAAATGACATATAAGGGTCTAGTATCAAGAATATGTAAAGAGATTCTTTAACTTAACAACAAAAGACAAACAACCCAATTAAAAAACGGGTAAAAGATGTGAGCAGACACTTCTCAGGAGACAGAATACAAATGGGTAAAAGGTACATGAAAAGATGCTCAGATTCCCAGTGCCTGCCCATGGAAAAAAATGCTCAACTTCCCTGGCTACTAGGGAAATGCAAATCAAAACCACAATGAGATACCATCTCACACTCACCAGAATGGCCATTATCAATAAAACAGAAAATGACAAGTGCTGGTGAGGATGTGGAGAGAGAGGCACACTTATCCACTGTTGGTAGGAATGTAAAATGGTACAACCATTGTAGAAGGAAGTTTGGCAGTTCCTCAGGAAGCCAAGTATAGAATTGCTATATGATCCAGCATTACCATTCCTAGGTATCCATTCAGAGGGCATGAGGGTAAGGACACAAACATATTTGCACACAAATGTTTATAGCAGGATTATTTACAATTGCCAAGAAACAGGAACAGCCCAAATGTCCATCAACAGACGAGTGACTAAACAAGCTGTGTATATACATACAATGGAATATTACACAGCTGTGAGACAGAATAAAGTCATGAAGCATGTAACAACATGGATGGACCTTGAGGATATTATGCTGAATGAGATTAGCCAGAAACAAAAGGACAAATACTATATGGTCTCACTGATATGAACTAACATTACTGAATGAACTTGGAGAATCTCAGTTAAGAACAAAGGTTATTAGGATATAGAAATAGGGTAGAGATTGGGTAATTTGAGCTGAAGGGACACAGATTATAGAACAGGACTGATTGTAAAAATTCAGAAATGGATAGCACAATTGATTGTAGCACAATAATGTAAGTACACCGAATGAGGCTGAATGTGAGAATGATAGTGGGAGGAGGGCTAGGGGCTCATGTGAAACCAGGAGGAAAGTTAGATGATAAATACTGAGATGGTATAGTCTAGAAATGCCTAGAGTATACAAGAATAGTGACTAAATGTACAAATTAAAAAATGTTTTTGCTTGAGGAAGAACAAAGGAATGTCAATATTGCACAGTGTTCAAAATAGATGGTAATTCGTATTTTAAATTTTCAACTTCTTTCTGAGACTTAAAGCAAGAAATGTTTATTTCATACAAAATTTATATTTTGACTAGTGCATTTCCTAATTTAACATACACATATGGACAGTTTAATTGAACACCATAAGTACATGGAACCTTGAATAGGGCATGAGATTTTGCAGGTTTGTCCAGGTTATTGTGATGTCCCAATAAATCCCAGAGTGATTTGAACAGTGAATAAAGAAATATTTGCAAAGTCTCCTTGGGGAAATGGGGAGAAAGGGGGAAAATTCCACTTCCCCATGTGGAGAATTCCTGATGTTCTCACAAGCAGTGGGGACAACAAAATCAACAGGTTGAGCCCTCAATCTTGGGGTTTGCCCCTATGAAACTTATTCCTGCAAAGAACAGGTTAAGCCTAGTAAAAATTAGGCCTAAGCGTCACCCCCAGGAACCTTTTTTGTTGCTCAAATGTGGTCTCTCTTTCCAAGCCAACTCAGCATGTGAACTCACTGCCTTCCCCTCTATGTGGGACATGACTACCAGGGGTGTGAGTTGCCATGGCAATGCAGGAAAGAAAGCCTGAGATAAGCCAGAACCTGGCATCAAGAAATTGAGAAAGCCTTCTTGACAAAAAGGGGGAAGAGAGAAATGAGACAAAATAAGGTTCCAGTGGTTGAGAGTTTTCAAACAGAGTCAAGAGGTTATCCTGGAGTCTATTCTTAAGCACTATATAGATATCCCTTTTCAGTTTATGGTGTATTGGAGCAGCTAGAAGGAGGTACCTGAAGCTGTTGAGCTGTGTTCCAATAGCCTAAATTCTTGACCACAATTGTATAAAGATATAACGTTTACAATGTGACTGTGATTGTCAGAACCTTGTGTCTGATGCTTCTTCTATCCAGGGTATGGACAAATGGGTAAAAAATATGGATAAAAATAAGTAAATAAATAATAGAGGGGACAAAGGGTAAAATAAATTCGGTAGATGGAAACACTAATGGTCAGTGAGAGTGAGGAGTAAAGGGTATGGTATGTTTAAGTTTTTTCTTTTTATTTCTTTTTCTGGAGTGCTGCAAATGTTCAAAAAATGATCATGCTGATGAATACACAACTATGTCATGATATTGTGAGCCACTGATTGTACACCATGTATGGAATGTTCTCATGTCAAGAATATATATTTGTATGTTAAGTTTTTACAATTAAAAAAACAATAATTAAACCAAAAATTAACTGGGGATTGTCTATATATTGAAAGGATGGAAGTTACTGGGAGATAGTCTGCTGCTCAGTAATGTTGGGTGTTGGATCATTAGGGGATAAAGCTTTGAACTTCATCTCCACTTCTATTGCTGATTATTATTCACTCCCATATGCCAGTGAATCAAGAGCTATTTATCTTATACTTTATGATAGCAAGTTCTTTCCTGGCACTTCCCATTCTCATGTTGAAAATGTTGAAATGTTGAAATGGAATGGCTTGCTGGCTCATTCCTTCTCCTTTTGCTCAGAATATATGCAAACATTCACATGCTTCCAGCAGTGAGGGAGACTCCTTGGATATATATGTATATTTTATGGCACCTCATCAATTCCCATTGCTATGTATGCTTCCTGCAGTGAGGGAGTGAGCCCCTTATCAACAGCACACAGAAAAGTAGGGTATACAGGCTTCAGAGGGGACCTAATGGCTATGGGGACCTGATGCTCACTCATCAAGCTGATCCTGCACAGTCTCTTCTCTATGTGATTAAGCAGTATCCCATCTACTGCCTGTGTATGTTGGTCTTTAGTTGGAAAAATCCAGCATTTACATGGAATGGGTTGACATCTCTCAGGTAGGACTCCTCACCTGGAGATGGTAATAAATGTCTTCCCCAAAAGGTTTGGTGCTGTGAGCATGAACACCAAAAAGCACCCCATGGCATGGTGGAGGCATAATAGTTCTTCAATTCAGTAAGCCAAAAGTGATTCTGGCACAATGAGAAGTGACAGGCTTGCTTGCTTCCTTCTAGCTGCATGGGGACAACTGAAATGTGAGAAACCTTTCTGTTAAAGAGGATGAACTGGTTTGATGGCTGAGGATCAATATATGAGAAGTACATACTAGGAAGAGTAAGGAAACTTTAACCTGACTCTGATTGCACACCTCCCACCAACAACCAAGGTGTCTCGAGGGTATCAAATGTCTCCCAAAGGGAATCCAGGTATATTTTCACAAGTGAAATACAGAAGTTAAAGACAGATATAGAAAAGAGCCAGGGGAATACAATGTGGCTTGGTTAGTGCATCTACTCAGTGAGAGGCCATTGCAGACTCATCTTAAGCTAAATGATGCAGCTTGGGGAAATTAATTACTGGTACCCTGCTAAAACACATTTTTGCCCATGATGAACAGCACAACCAAAAGGACAGAGACAAGCCCATGCCACATTAGTCAAGTTCCTTGGAGCATGATATCATTGTTCCCAACTTGGGGGAACTTCTCAACAAAAAATACATGGAAAACTGTTCACAAGGCCATAATTTCCCTTTTGGTTAAGATAATAGACATATGGTTCCTTTCCTGGACAGGATGTGGATGAAACAGCACTGGAAGCATTAAAGAGAAAAGGGCCTCTTCTGTGCAAGACAACCTTATCCCTCTTTTTCTCCCTGGGGATGATGGGAGGCAAAGTTATGGAAAATACCTACTACAACATTCCAATTTGTGGTGGAAGCAGCAGAGAGGTTTCGCCTGGAGAGGTGAAACTCAGGCAAGATGAAGATGCACTGAAGGGCCATAGAGGGAAGTCAAAGAAAGACTTGAGGAAAAGACAAAAGAGGAAAAGATAAAAGAAGGGGTGAGGCCCATCTTCAGGGCACTGTGGCTTTTGTTATTAAAACAGAATAGAAGATGCAGAAACTGATATGATCCTTCCAGAAGTACACTGCTAATGCCAATATCAGCAAGAGGAAGGGCAGGTCCAGGTTAAAGGTTGTGCCATCATAGGTGCCAATAAAGAGTAGGAGGAAGAGCGGTGGCAGGAAAAATCTAGAAGACTGCATAGATGCCCTTTGAGACCTGAGTACTGAGATGGATGTATGGTGTCATTGTCAGGTATATGTCAACTTGGCCAGGTGGTGGTACCCAGCTGACTGGTGGAGCAAGCACTGGCCTGTCTGTTGCCATGAGAACATTTCATGACTTAAATCATGATCACATTGGCTGCATCCACAGCTGGCTGCATTTGCTATCAGCTAAGGGGAATGTCTTCTAAAATGAGTGATGCTTAATTTAATCACCATAAGGCTTTTAAGGAGGATTGGGAAGAGACAATCACTTTTCCTGCTTCAATCAGCTAGCCTCTCCTGAGTTTGTTGAGGACCTTCATTGGGGTTGCCAGCTTCCAACCTGCCTTACAGATCTTAGTATCCTACATCCCCATGGTTGTCCAGCTAGTCTCTCCTGAGAGGTCATTGAGGACCTTCATTGGAGCTGCCAGCTTGCAGCCTTCCCTACAGAGTTTGGACTCTACCTCTCCACAGTTATGTGAGACATTTTTATAACTTTTATATTTACAGATATCTCCTGCTGATTCTGTTTCTCTACAGAACCTTAGCCAACACATATGGAGTGCTGAGTCTTCACTGTGCCTCTACCGGACAGTTAGGAAAACAATTCCAACTGTGATCATAATGAGACAGATAAGGAAGATGAGTCACCTTGCCTTACACAATATTACTTCTATCCAAGGTAGCAGCTAAATACCAACCCCTGCTTTGAATGGCAGCTTTTAGTCTATTATTGGACCTTTAAAGACCGAGCATTTAATCACTGATGAGCCCTCTGCATCTCTAAGGCCAGAACTGCCCATAGTCATATGGGTACTCACTAATCCTGCTAATAAATCAGGACAGGATTAACAAAGCTTCCTTATTAAATGAATATGGTACATCCAAGAGCAAGCCTCAGCAGGACCTCAGGAAGTTAATGTGTGCCTCGAACAAAGGTCTACTGTGCTGATGGGGCCAAACAGCCCACAGAGGATGGTCCTGTCTCTTCTTTGGCTAAGTGGAGAACGCCAGTCGATAATCTGACTTGGGTCACAGATCAAACTGCAAAACTCACAGCTAATGGAATCCATTGGGCCACGGAGGCCATCTGTTCCAAGAATGACCACCTTTTGATTGCGACTGGATGAGGGTGTTCTGTCTACAGGGTTGACTTCCATGTAGTGGTGATGGTGGTTCAGGCTACTCCAACAATGTTCTGCTACACATTTATGGAGTCATTGGCTCTTGCAAACTATCAATCCATATTGTCCAGTGAGAAACAAATCAATGACTGGATTATAAGGAGGCCCTCCATGTGGTTACAGGGGCTACAGCAACAGCTTAAGAGGTAAGAAAATGATTTTATCATCACTGTGGACACCCATTGCAAAAGGCCATTTGAATTAGAATACAAATGGAGTTTCCATGTTGACCAACTATTTACCCAACAAGTTGCCACGACTGCCTGTTGGATCCATCACAGAATACAGAAACCCAACTCAGATGCAAGAATGGGTCAAATCATGTGGACTCACTCTGGAAAAGGCAGAAATCAAAGGCAGAATGGTCATGTGATTCCTGACAATGAGTTCAGATGACACATCATGATGTGATGGGCTTTATCAGGTGGGGATTAGGCTTTACAATAAAATCCCAACTAAATAACATTAGACAACTTATCCCTAGTTATGGGTTCTAATGGTGTCTCACCACTTAAGGACTCAGATCCAAGATATGGGACAGCAATTCACATTTAGCATGTGGATGCTGGAACCCTCATTGCAGCCTTGGAGAAATACATGGGCTATGTGAATTGATGTGCAAGATGCCAATACAATAAAGGTATCTCATTTACAACTCATGCACCCCAGCAATGGGTGTGCCCCACTGCATGATGATGTCTTTCATGCTCCCTATAACTTTCAAGCAAATGGGGCAATAGAATAATGTAATGAATGATTCAAGTAATAATTATACAATGGCCATAAGAAAGAACTTCCGTATGTGATACCTTTGTGGAATTATTACTACTGGGACATTGAAAACTGCATTCCAGTAGAAGGGAAATGTGGCAACAGATCATAGGGAACAAAGAGTCATAGGACTTTAGAGCCCAAAGTCCCAAAGTTCTGAGATGCAGCCCAGTATAATGTCTATGAAAAACTTCTGGTGTAACATTGGGCTGTGATGGAAATGGAAAAGATTGCCAAGAGCTCACAGGTCCTCCTGAGGTTAGAAACCCCATAATATTCTCGGTTCTGGGAAATTAGTACTCTTATTCAAGTAGTGCCTAAAGACAGAGTATCATCAAATGGAAGTGGTAAATTCAGGCCTGTGTTTTCCCAGGTCCTCAGTGAGTAACATATTTGCATGAGGGGTTGGCCAAGGTGCCCATCAAATATGAGCCTGTTGCAACACCAGAAGAAGGCCCTTCCCTCTGTAAATTGAAATCCAGTGTACCCTGACTCATGCATGTCCCACCAGATGCCATCTGTCACCCATTGGGTAGCAGCTACTATTTCCTTGTATACCACCTCTGATACTGGACAAAGTGCCCAATGGGCTGAACTTTGAGTGGTCTTAATAATCCTGGTATACATGGACATAAGCACACCAATGTACCTGTTTCCTGCCTCATGGGGAACCAATCACCAATGGCTTAGCAGTTTGGTCAGTTCTGTGGATGGAACGTGATTGGAGGATCAAATATTCCCTACTATAGCAAAGAGACCTTTGGATACAACTGGTGGTATGGAAAGGCACTACTTATGTTACTCATGTTTATGCATATAGCAAGGATCCTATTATGATGGATGTCTTTGGAATGAAATAGAAAGTAAGGGCTATACCAAACTGCTTTTCACACCCAATGAGGCTTGAGATCCTGGTGGGAGAAAGGTTGAGGATGATTCCTTCTAGGAGGATGAGGATAATGGACTTAGCCTCAGTCACATCTATGAAGTAGCTGAATTTCCCATGCTTGCTTCTGCTTTAGTGTGGATCCAAAACCAAAGTGGAAATGAAAATTCTGACACCATACAATTATGGGCCCGGGAACATGGATTATTTCTCAATCAAATTCTAGGATAGAGAAATCAAATTTTACTTTTACTTCAAACCCTGTGGCATTTCTAAAATTAATGGCCTCGAATTTTCTTTTGCAAATTTAATAGTGGTTTCTATATACCCAGTCTGTTGTCTGAAAACAAAGTTTCCTTTCCTTTCTCCAAGCTTTCTACTTTTTCTTTACACTGTGACTTATTTCACTACACAACAGTCCACTCCTATGTCTATATATACTAGGAATTATGAGAGACTACCACCTTTCTTGGTCTCTATTTAGGGTAAAGCAACCCATTTTTTAATATTTCATAAAATATATGGCATATTGATGAGAACAGAAATATTTCCATTGCCCCCAATTTTAGTAGGAAAGCATTCACCAGTTTTTTAAAATTATGAAATTAGCTGAAAATTTTTTATATATGCATGCTCTGGATGATAACTTTTCCAAAATTAATGTCAAGGACTGAATTTCCACATTTAGACCATGAAAATAGCATTGCCTATCGGCCCTGTAGATTTTGGAATCTATTACTATTAAGATAATTAGTTCAGTGGGTTAGGACTTATACTCCCTAATCGGCCATTAGTGAGGGGAAATTGAACTACCTGGATGTCTGTTTGACGCAGTGAACTACTATGTACAGGACCCTCTTACCCACTGATATATATTGCTATTACCAAGATGAGGAATAGTTCCCTCTAAGACCAGAAAAAAACAAATGTATCAGATCCTACACTTCAGATATTTAATCACTAACCCCAAAAATGTACATCACTGATCCATTATAGGCAACCACAGAAGTATATTCATTTATACTAATTACCAAATTCTTCAGATTCTCTTATATCAAGACCTATAGCATTTCCACCACTGATATCTATAACTCAATCACCAAACATCCAGCAATTATACCAATCCCCTTAAACACTATTCCTCACGAGACACAATAAATCATGTCCATCACCTCAGCCCCCCAATTTCTGAAAAAATGATCTTTCATGATATTGACATTGAATATATTCTCCATCATGAAGTTTCTGGATCTGCCCCAAGGGGCATCTCCTGGTAATAAACACTTTTGGCTCTTATTTGATTTTGTGTATATGTGACCTTTTCCTCTCATTTCATGTTATCATGGTTATTCCTAAATTGAGCATTTTTAGCACACCAAGGCTTGTATCACTGAATGAGAGTGCATAGTAATTAAAGGCCAAGTGATTCATTCCTATTAAATCCACTCATTTCAACTAAAGGGTAAGTTACAAATTAAGGCACTCCCATATTGAATACATAGAATTCCACACATGGAATTTCTCTGGCTTGCTTATCAGAGTGGTAGAAGAGGACTTTCTACTTCCATTAAAATTATCGTTGAGTTTTCTCTTATATAAGTTCTTGCTTAAGATGGTATATCACTTTAACAACTACTAAGGTCTTTGTTATGAAGATGATTTTCATACTAATTCTCTTCTATATAAGTTTAACTGAAATAGTGCTGATGACTGAAGGTACTACCACACTGATTATAAAATGTGAGTTCTCAGGTGTGCTTAAAGATTAAAGCTATGGCTGAAATCTCTTCCATATTCCAAACATGTAGTGTGAGTTCCTCATTCCATCTAAGGTCAGAATATTGGTTGAAGGCTCCCCAAAACTGATGACAGTCACAGGTTTCCTCTCAAGTTGGAATAATTTCATGATGTCTAATTGTAGAAAATTAAGGTGTTCCCACATAGATGACATACTTATGGCTCTGTTCACTGCACATCCTCTCATGTTGCCTGGGGGCAAAACTATGAGAGAAAGCTTTCCTACATAAAGGACATTCATGGGGTCTCTCTCCAGTCTTAATTGTCTCTAGAGTAGAACAATGACTGAAGGCTTTTTCATATGTATGGCACTCAAAGTGTTTCTCTCCAGGTGTGTGTTCTCTCATGTTGTCTAAGATTAGAATATCGACTGAAAGTTTCCCCACATAGATGGCATTCATGATGTTTCTCTCCAGTGTGAGTTCTCTCATGCCTTCTGAGGGCAGAACAATCAACAAAAGCAATCCCACATGTATGGCATTCATAGGGTTTCTCTCCAGTGTGAGTTCTCTCATGTTTTTGAAGGTTAGAAGATTGACTGAAGGCTTTTCCACAAAGATTACATTCATAGGGCTTCTCTCCAGTGTGAGTTCTTTCATGTTTTTGAAGATCAGAAGACTGACTGAAGGCTTTTCCACATAGATGACATTCATAGGGCTTCTCTCCAGTGTGAGTTCTCTCATGTCGCCTGAGGTCAAAACAATAAATGAAGGCTTTCCCACATAGATGGCATTCATAGGCTTTCTCTCCAGTGTGAGTTCTCTTATGATTTTGAAGATTAGAAGATTGACTAAAGGCTTTTCCACATAGATGGCAATCATAGGGCTTCTCTCCAGTGTGAGTTCTCTCATGTCGTCTAAGGGCAGAACAATGATTGAAGGCTTTCCCACATGTATGGCATTCATAGGGTTTCTCTCCAGTGTGTGTTCTTTCATGTTGTCTAAGTTGAGAATATCGACCAAAGGTTTTCCCACACAGATGACATACAAAGGGCTTCTCTCCAGTGTGAATTCTCTCATGTCCTCTGAGGGAATAACAATCAATGAAGGTTTTCCCACATGTATGGCATTCATAGGGTTTCTCTCCAGTATGAGTTCTCCCATGCTGTCTAAGATGAGAATATTGACCGAAGGTTTTTCCACATAGATTACATTCATAGGGTTTCTCTCCAGTGTGAGTTCTCTTATGCTTTTGAAGATTGGAAGACTGACTGAAGGCTTTTCCACACAGGTGACAATTATACGGCTTCTCTCCAGTGTGAGTTCTCTCATGTCGCATGAGGGCAGAATAATGATAGAAAGCTTTCTCACATGTATGGCATTCATAGGGCTTCTCTCTAGTGTGTGCTCTGTCATGTTTTTTAAAATGAGAATATTGACTGAAGGTTTTCCCACATGTATGACATTCATGGGACGTCTCTCCAGTGTGAGTTCTCTCATGTTGCCTAAGGTCAATAAGTTTAATGAATGCTTTCCCACATAGAAGGCACTCATATGGTTTATCTCCAGTTTGAGTTCCACTGTATTGTCTGTGGCTGGAGCTTTCAATAAAGGCATTGGCACTTTGATGACACTCGTATGATTTACTTCTAGTGTAACTCTGCTTATGTTGATTAAAAGATGGCTGGTCACTGAGGACTTTTTCAAATGTTTTCCTTAAATACAGATTCTTTTCCATGGGAATTAATGCATGTGGAGTCACTGTGGATCTGAGAGTGGAATCTTCTTGCAAATAATTATATTTAAAGGAATTATTTTGAGTTTGAGATATCTGTTGTGGGGAATTAGATGAGAGACTGTCATGTATTTGTCTATAAACATATATTTTTTCATTTTCCTACATATGAATTCTCAACTAATCCCATAGTGAAAGTGTCCAATTAAAATCTTTCCCATGTTACTTTCATATACACATTATTTACCTTCGCGCATGGAAATTTTCTCTAAAATAACATCCAAATTGCAGAGCCATCTGGTGAACTTTGAACTTCATATTTCAAAGTTAATATATCTGAACCATGTTTATGCAATCATGTTTTTATAAGAACTCAGAGTTTTCCGTTCAGTTCAACTTTTCTCTAAATTCAAATAATCACAGATTTTTGCTGGATTAGCATTTCCCTAAATTCAAATGATCACAGATTTTTGCTGGATTAGCATTTAATCCCAACATTAATTACATCTACGTGATTGTACCAAATTCCTAATTTATTCAATTTCTAGGTATTTATTTGGAAAATTAGAGTTCACACAAATGAAGCTTACCAATGACATGTCAGAATTGTCTTTCCTGTAGATAAGTTCCATGAGTATCTTTTCTTGCTTTTTACAGGCAATCTTCCTGCCTATAATTATTTGGGGGGAAAACATAATAAATTGTTAAGAATAGCATTATGGGAATAAAAATATTGTAAAGTCCAAAATATCTTTGCAATATGTTTTAAACACTAACATTTGGCTGAGAAAGAATATCAAAGTAAGGAATACTCTAGGAAGATGAAAACATAATAGGACATTAACAATCAGAATAGATATTGAAGATTGAAATATGAGAAAAACAAAAAGGAATTGGATTGTCAGAGAGGTAAAAAGAGAGTAAATCATCCAAGAATAAGACCAGGACAAAACTCATTACGTGGAAATATAATTCCAATGGTATGTGAATATCCCTTTCCCAGAGTCAAAGACACCTGAATAGAGCTTGATAAGTTTATAGAATAATGACCACATATAAAGAAAAGTTCCCCAATATCCTTACCTACCATTTCAAAATCATAGCTTACTTCAGGAAACCTAAAGGTGGTATGTCCAAGGACCTACTCACTAACTGATGAAGCACCCCCACCCCACACACACTATTGATGCACAACTGCCTAGAACACACCTGGAGTCTGGTTTTGGAGAAATTCCATTTCTTCTCTCCACACTTCCTCTCCTTGTACCAACTGGGAAAGCACATCTGATTTGCCGATCTGACATCCTGTTTGTAGGAGAAAAGATACCTGGAATTTGAGTTATGTTAATAGTACATATCAAGTAAATGGCAGGCTACCAAAGAAAAGGTAAACACTGAAGGTCAGCAAGGCAAAAATACCTTGAATATAGAATATTTAAAATATTTCACCAGCAAAGGGTAACTCTTGACCTTGTTCTCACTACAGTGGGGACTACTGCTTGTTGCTGAGCATGCAAAAATTCAAAGAGAGACTGGGGAATCCTACATATTATAAATGGAGAGAAATTCTATGTTTCCATAGTTGTTGATTATTGCTTTTAAAATAATCCAATAAGCATAAACTCCACCAAAACAATACATTTCTACATGGAAAATCATATATGTGGTGTTTTTAGTATTGTGTTCTAAAGTTCTGACTTAGCTTTTAGAGAATAATTATTTCAAAATGTATAGTCCCTTATTTATCCATTCAAAAATTATTCACTGGCTTCCAAGCATTGTTCGGAGCATTGGAGACAGATTCAAGAAAGACATTAAACTGAGGTCAAGAAGTTTAAATTCTATGGGAGTGAAATAGATACAAGTAAAATGTTAGAAGATATTTCATTTATGTGATTAAATGTGCTATAAATAATATAAAATAATTTAAATGTATTAACAATATAAAATATAAAGATTTAAATAAAGAATATAAAAAGGTTATGCAATCTAGGTATGAAATAAATAGAAGATGACATATGATAGATACATAGGTAGATAGTAAATAGATTAGATGATTGATACACATATGAATGATGAATTTTCAGAGACTCACCCACTGAAACCAGATGATTGATATTCTCCAGCATCACTTCTCTGAACAGCTTCATCTGTGATGTGTCTAGCAGTGCCCACTCTTCCTGGGTAAAGTCTACAGCTACATCTTTGAATGTCATTAACTCCTAACATATAACAGAAAATTGGATTCACACAAGGTCATCCTTAACAAAGTCCTGACTATGGTGCTTAAAATAGCTATGAAGAAGTAAAGATTGGATATATAAAGCTGGAAATGTGTTTGGAGTTGCTATAAGATCACTCTTAAGGCTGAAATGCCAGATGCCTTTCAGATATACTCACAGACATAGACATTCTGAATACATACAACTCCATTGTAAAGGAGTATCATATGACATGTGGTGTGATATACACATGGAAATTTCCCAGTAGATTTGTAATCATGACTTCCTGATGCTGACTATAATACTTGCTCTAGAGCATCCAAACTAAAACAGCCTTTTCCACAAATTTCAGGTAAATCTACATTTCCAGATAAGAAATATCCATGATATATCACATTTTTAAAAATGACTAAGGTTGGATTATTCCCATATATGGATGATCTCACCTTCCTCATTTATAAAATTTTTGAATATTATGTTTTGCATTTGAAAAGATCCAATGTGCTAATGTGTGAAGCACTGTTTCAGTGTAGCAAAGCTACTGGAATGCAATATACTAGAAATGGATTAGTTTTTACAAAGGGGGGATTTATTAATTTACAAGTTACAATTCTACGGCCCTGAAGATGTCCAAATTAAAGCATCAACAAGAGGATATCTTCACAGAGGAAAGGCAGCTAGCATCAAGGCTTTCTCTGGCATAGAGGAAGGTACATGGCAACATCTGCAGTCCTCTCCTGGCTTCAGATTTCAAATTGCTCTCTCAGCTCCTGTCCTTGCTTTTCCCAGGGGTGTTTTCTTTCTCTGTTAGCCTCTCTCAGTTCTCTCTTAAAGGGCTCCAGGAAAAGATTAAGACCCACCCTAAACTGGGTGGGTGTGTTGATTTGAAACTACATACCCCAGAAAAGCCATGTTCTTTTGGTCCTAATCCAATCTTGTGGGGGCAGTCATGTTCTTTTAATCCTGATCCAAAATTGTAGGGGATGACCTTTTGATTAGGTTGTTACCATGGAGATGTGACACACCCAATTTTGGGTGTGACCTTTTGATTACATGGAGGTGTGACTCCACCCCACTCAAGGTGGGTCTTAATTAGTTTACTGGATTTTTTTAAGAGAGCTCATAGCGAGAGAAACAGATCAGAGAAAACATACATACAGATGTTTGGAGATGCAGAGGAAAATGCCAAAAGGACCAACAAGATCTATGAGAGCCATATGAAACCAGAAGCTGGAAGAGGAGCCCAGATATTCCCAGGTGCCTTCCCATGAGATACTAAGCAAGTCAGAACCCAGAGTTTTCCCCCATGAAACTAAATTAAGGTGTACAGATGCTTAGGGAGGAAGCCACTTGAATCAGAAGGAGAAAGTAACTAACTGGGAGCAAGAACTTCAGATACCAGCCACATGCTTTCCCAGCTGGTGGGGAAATTCCAGATGCCATTTAGCCTTTCTTCAGAGTCAAGGTATCTTTTTTGGAATGCCTTAGTTTAGATACTTTTAAGGCCTTAGAGCTGTAAACTTAAAACTTAAATCCCCTTTTTAAAAGCCATTGTGTTTCTGATATATTGCATTCCAGCAACTTTAGTAAACTATAACAGTCAGTGACATCTCTGTGGGAACACTCTAATAAAAAGTTCCCCCCATAAGGTCTTCACCCACAAAAATTGATTAAAAAAGCATGGTTTCTCAGGGGGTACATAACAGTTTCAAACCAGCACATTCCACAGTCTGGACTCCTGAAAACACATGTTCTTTCCAAAAGCAAAATACATTCATCCCATCACAATATCACAAAGCCTTAAATCATTTCAGTAACATTACAAGTACAAAACAAAGCTAAAAACAGTATAAAAATTAACCAAAGTCAGTTACAGCTGTGGTCAGTCCTAAGGAAAATTTTCCTCTGGCTATGGATCTGTGAAACT
Source organism: Tamandua tetradactyla (assembly GCF_023851605.1). Lineage (NCBI taxonomy): Eukaryota > Metazoa > Chordata > Mammalia > Pilosa > Myrmecophagidae > Tamandua > Tamandua tetradactyla. The sequence continues at coordinate 45,634,140 of NC_135335.1, read as the reverse complement.
TACAACATGTTATCTGCTTCCAGTACACAAGGAAAGAACTGTCTTAGAAAAATATTCCCATTTCCACAGGGAAAAGTTGGGAGGAAAACAGCAGTCATCAGACCAAACACTTCCAAAAACCTGCAAACTCCATTTTAAGATCTGAAAATCATTTGTAGAATGTTTTATCCTTGGGGCTTGAGAAAGTGGCAGACCAACACTTTGTCAGGGCTTATGCAGCAGCCCTGCTCTCTGCAAACATGAGGGTGAGGGTTGTAACATCTCCAAGCATTGGGGAGGCCACCATGTTCTCAGTTCCACCTCCTCAATTATCTGGGTGACACCCAGACTATCTGCCATCTCTGGGGTATGCACTGAACACCTTCAGAATACTGAGGTGGTGGCCAGGATCTCCCCAATCCCTGGGAGGATCTCCCACCCTCTCTGAGGCCTGAGGTGGCAGCGTTCATCCTGAAGAAAAGGGGGTGGGAAGACCCTGTAAATTCCAGGGCAAAGGCACCCCTTCCACATGGATGGGTAGGTCAGCTCTCCCAGCCCGAGGAGTCTTAGCTATAGATCTTGGCTTCCATGGGTTTGCTTTTGAAGTCATTTTTCCTCCAATATGTGCCTTTTAGTCCAGACTGGAAGTGATTCTGTTTATACAGATCCTGCAACAAACTTGCACGTTTTCCATGCAGTATACAGGGGTCAAAACTATCAGACGTTAAGACTTTCCACAAATTCTGGATAAATCAATTTCCAATTCAAGCTTGTGCTGAAATGGCTGACTGAATCCATGTTTGGTTAAATCATCACATGGGGCACTATTTTCTGGGGACTCACTTTCTGGAAGCCCAGAATTTTCCAGAATATCAACTTCTGCTTTCCGTGTAACCAAGAGTTCAGTTTTCACCTTATTCCTTTCTCATTTTACTATAAGCTGCAAGAAGTCAGGATGCATTTTTTTACATTTAATTTGGAAATTTCTTCAGCTAAGTATCCCAGTTTGTCACTTTCAAATTTTCCCTTCCATCCAAAACCAATATGCAATTTTGCCAAATTCTCTGCCACTTTAAACCAAGGATTACTTTTTTTCCAGTCTGCAATTCCACATTCATAATTTCTGTCTAAAACCTCATTTGAAGCACCTTTAGCATCCATATTTCTACCAAAAGTATCTTCAAAGCAAAGACCTTTTCAATCAAACACCTCACAACTCTTCAGAATCTCCCCCCTCATCCATTCACAAAGCCATTCCAGAATTTTGTTATTTGCAAATTACACAACACCCCACTTCTCTGCTAAAGCACCGGAATGCAATATACCAGAAATGGACTGACTTTTACAAAGGGGACTGTGCCAGTTTGAATCTGTGGTGTACCCCAGAAAAGCCATGTCCTTTAATCCTCATTCATTATTGCTGGGTGGAATCTTTTGATTAGATTATCTCCATGGAGATGTCACTCACCCAATTGTGGGTATTAACTTTTGAATAGAAGGAGATTACTCTACCCATTCCAGGAGGGTCTTGATTAGTTTACTGGAATCCTTTAAAAGAGGACACATTTTGGAGAGAGTCCCTTTATAGAGCCAAGAGAACCATGAGAGCCCATGCAGCCAGAGGCCTTTGGAGATGAAGAAGGAATACACTATTGGGTGAACTTCATGAAGCAACAGGCCTGGAGAGGAAGCTGGAGAGGAAGCTAGCAGAAATCCTCATGTTTACCACGTACCTTTTCAGATGAGAAACTTCAGCCTTTCTTGAGTGAAAGTAACCTCTTGTTGGTGCCTTAATTTGGACATTTTTATAGAATTGCTTTAATTGGGACATTTTCATGGCCTTAGAGCTATAAATTAGCCATTTATTAAATTCTTCTTCTTAAATAGCCCTTCCATTTCTGGCATATTGCATTTCAGAAGCTAGCAAACTAGAACAAGGATTTAAGTTGCAAGTTATAATTCTAAGGCTATGAAAATGTCTAAATTAAGGCATCAACAAGAGGCTGTCTTCTCCGAGGAAAGGCAGCTGGCATCTGGGATTTCTCTGTCACATGGGAAGGAACATGACAATATGTGCTGTCCTTCTATCCCACCTTCTGGTTTCAAAAGGCTGTCTCAACTCCTGTGGGTCCTTATTTCTCCCTGGGGTGTGTTCTTTCTCTGTTAGCATCTGTTCTAGTTTGCTAGCTGCCAGAATGCAATAAAGTGGAATGGTTTTTAAAAGGGGGAATTTAATAAGCTGCAAGTTAACAATTTTTAGGCTGTGCAAATGTCCCAATTAAAACAAGTCTATAGAACTGTCCAATCTAAAGCACCCAGGAAAAAATACCTTGATTCAAGAAGGCAGATGAAGTTCAGGTTTTTTCTCTCAAGTGGAAAGGCACATGGCATGCACAGTCAGAGTTTCTCTTTCATCTGAAAAGACATGTGGCAAACACGGTATCATCTGCTAGCTTCCTCTCCTGGCTTCCTGTTTCATGAAGGACCTCAGGGGATGTTTTCCTTCTTCATCTCCAAAGGTTGCTGGCTGGTAGACCCTCTGCTTCTCATGGCTATGTTATTCTGCCCTCTCAGAAACTCTTGCTTTCTCTGGAATGTTTCTCTTTTATAGAATTCCAGTAAAGTAATAAAAACCCACCTAGAATGGGTGGAGACACATCTCCACATAATTCAGCTTAACAATCACTCTTGACTGAGTCACATCTCCAGGGAGATAATCTAATTAAAGTTCCAAACATACAGTACTGAACAGGGATTAGAAGAAACCATTGCCTTTACAAATGGGATTAGGATTAAAACATGGTTTTTCCAGGGTATACACACCCTTTTAAACAGGTACAGTATCTCTCTGCTCTCTCTCACAAAGGGCTCCAATAAAGGATTAAGACCAACCTTGAATTGGATGGGTCACATCTCCATTGAAACAACCCCCAAAAGTCCCCCACACAAGATTGGATTAAAAGAGCATTGCTTATCTGGAGTACCTAACAGTTTCTAAACAGCACAAGCATTTTCTATTTGAATTCAATTCACTGGTCTATTATTCATTAATGTGGTAAGGAACTTGGAAGCAATATTCAGAACTCTAGAGTATTGAAAAAGTTTCATACAGAACTTTGGATCAGTAAGTGCTGCCTCCCTCAAGTCTACATAACTCAGTTGTTCATGATAATGTTCAGTACAGTTGCTCATGGACCCTTGAGACAGTTATACTGAAGAATTACCCTAGTTTAACTATTCCTGTGGTAGAAAACTTCCCATCTCATATATATTCGATGGCCTTCAAGACCAGTTTCCATCATCTCTCTTGTATCTACAAGAGATTCTTCATCTCATCTGTCTGTTGAAGATTTAAAAGAAGCCTCTTCATTGCCTCTGGTACTATCAAATCTTGAAAAGTTTTCACAGTGCTATAAATACTTATACATAGTTTACATTTATAAAATTTGAATAAAATTTATTTACAAAATTTGAAGTTGGGAAATTGAGAACAACATTTGTAAGGAAAATTTTAGTTTTCTTTTTTTGAATATTTCAAACTATGCAAATAAATTCTATCAACATGTCAAGAAAATTTAAATTGGGGAATATAAATAAACTGGTCCTCATTTTCTTCTATTTCTTATCCTGCACTTGTGTTCCAGCCAACAATGCATTTCAGCATTGAGAGTGATCTTACTGCAACTCCAAACATATTTTCAGCTTTATATAGTCTTACACGCCAGCATGTGTAAGGATGGATTTACTGAATGCACTTCCTGAAATAGCTTTCCCACTGACTGTTAACATCTGCTCTTGCTCATCTCTATCACCTGTGTTCACGCCTAAGCATGAACTAAGCCAACTTCAGGCACTGACATGATCCATGAGTCTTATTTCTCCAATGAGATCATGCATTGGCTGAGAAAAAGAAAACATCTCTTATCTCTTCAGAGAACACAACCTTAATGGAGGCTGGAACAAACTACTGTAATGCTAGGGAGATTACTTACTGATGAGCTCCAAATTTTACCATAACTATTCTAGAGTCCAGATAAACTAAACTGAACTTCAGATCCTTGAATAGCTCATGAATGGACTCAAAAAATTTTTAATGGAAAATTGTGCCCTAAAATGTACTTCTAATGCCATATATTTTAATTACTTTAAAGTATTTGTTGTATCACCAGCTAATGAAAAGACTCAGAATGCTTATGCCGAAAGAAGAAACCTCTTCATCTGCTGGCGATAGTAGTGTAACTTCAGTTAAAGAATTTCCTACTCACCCATGGTTGCATTGTCAATAGCTCAGCTGACAACTGTTTTCCTTTGAATTTTCACTCACAACCAAAGTAGTAAGTGAGCAAAGCTGAGAAAGGAGATAGAAGCTTTCAGACTCAAGTCTTGACCACAATTCCCAGACTCACCTGTCATGAATCCCAAACCCTTCACCTGGGAGTAAACCTAGTCAAAGCAACAGGAACATGAAGTGCACTCCAAGAAAAATAGGGGGAGGTCTCTCCCAGGCCTAAGAGATAGGAGGCCCTGGATCTTCTAGAAAATAATGAAGATATGAATCCTTTCTTTGTGCAGATAAGGATATGCATATCATTTAATTGTGTGTGTTAATTATCCCATGGTATTCACTTTTCTTTCCCTGATTCCAAATCACAGGAATTCTTAACCCATGTCTCTCTGGCATTAGGACTCCACCATCAGAGAAGGCAGTTGGGAATTTCTCTGATATAATATACTAAGTTTATACACTAGCATTGGTTCTCTAGCATCCATCCCTGTCCTCTGGACTCTTCCTCCCTCCCTGCTTTAACTTGTACCTACTCTTCTGTGTACACTTGTCCTAAACATCTTGGTTCTTGCACATGCGATATATAACAACGTAATTCCTTCAGCACTTAAGTTCTAGATCTCATCCCAATGAATATGGCTATCAACCAAGAAACTTAATATATTTAATTATGAGGTAGGTCTATTCAAGGTCTTGATCAATTTGGAGGGATCAATGGCTTCCATCATGCAAACCTAATCATAAAATAGCAAAAAGATATGAGTCATAATGTCATTGTCATGAAGATACAGAATGAAGAGATTTGGGAGGAAATCTATTTGCTCACTGACATTTTTGTGACTGGGTAGCTGAAATCTCTTTCATATATTAATCATTAGCTGTGACCTCCCATATTTCATTATTTATGTATGTTAATTGATGTGTATAATATAAATTCACTTTGAAAACATCTGCAGAGGGGCCAGCCTCTCCAGAACTTCAACGAGTTCCATTCCCTACCCAATATTTTTGAAAGCCTCTTCCAACATGAAAAAGTTAGAATGGGCATAGCCCAAATACTCCTAAAGAGTGGGAGAAGGGAATCCACATCTGTTTTCCAGTCAGGAGGTTTCTGTTCTGGAATAGGAGGCTTGGGGGCAGAGACTTTCTGGCCTATTTTTCCCTCACGTTGTGTCTCCACCATTAGGCCCTAGAATATGCTGCTACTACTGTGGAACTACACAGTTATTTTCTCTGCTCTAGGATGTGTGCTTTTCCACTAGAAGCTCTTCTAAGGGACCAAGGCAATTAAAAGCCAGCAGAATGGAAAGGAAGTGTTGTGGTCATCCTATGTTCTGCTTCCTGTCAACAATGTCTACATTACTACTAGGGACCATATTCATTGCTTTAAGCTCAAATCACATACTACTGGTGAAATAGGCAATGAAGAGAACAAATATGATTATCTCCCAAGTACTGTGAATTTGTGTTCAGAACTGGTGAAGCTCCTTTTCTGTGTGCTTGTGTCATTCTGGGTTATAAAGAAAGACCATCATCGAAGTAGAAATTTGAAATGTGCTTCCTGGAAGGAATTGTCTAACTTCATGAAGTGAAATTCCTGTCTTTCTTTCCTGGAAAACTTGATTGTCTTCTATGCCCTATCCTATCTTCAGCCTGTGGCATCTAAACTGGATACAGTGGGTATCCCTCCTGATTCTGTTTTTGTCTAATGTGGCTCTGACTGCCAGGACTGAAACTTCACAGTATAACTTGGTAAGACATGGATTTCATCAGGATGCTTTCTTCAGCCCATTCAATTTCTGCCTTCTTTCCAGAAGTGAGTGTTCCACAAAAGACAGTTGCACATGAAAGGAATGGACTTTTCCTGAAGCTAAGTGGAAGAACACTACAGCCAGGGTTTTCAGTCACATCTGTCTTGGTCTGGGCCATGTTCTTATTATAGGCCAATGTTTTATTTCTTCATTGGCCAACCTCTACAATGAAAAGATACTGAAGGGAGGGAACCAGCTCATTGGAAGTATCTTTATACAAAACAGCAAACTCTATTTCTTTGACATTCTTTTTAATGGACTGACCTTGGGACTTCAGAGCAATAACTGTGACCAGATAAGAACTGTGGATTTTTTTATGGCCACAATGCATTTTCAGTAGCACTTATCTCTGTAACTACATTCCAGGGCTTCTCAGTGGCTTTCATTCTGAAGTTCCTGGATAACATATTCCACGTCTTGATGGCCCAAATCACCACTGTCATCACCACAATAGTATGTATCCTGGTTTTTTACTTCAGGCCCTCCCTGGAGTTTTTCTTGGAAGACTCATCAGTCCTTCTTTTCATATTCATTTACAATGCCAGCAAGTCTCAAGGTCTGGACTGTGCACCTAGGCAAGAAAGGTTCTAACAGCTATATGGCAGTCTTTGGGAGCACCCCAGTGGGGATGGATAGGAACTGGAAAGACATACCAAACCCAAGAATGATACTGAGTCTGATGAATATACTTTCTAATTGGTACCTAAATAATTGACAGTTCTTACAAAATTAATTTTCTCATTTTCAGTGTTTGTAATATTTATCATTACATCTTGATTAATTAAGAATATTTCTAAAACATAATACTCTTTGCATATATCTAACCACTCTAAATGGTTCCATGCAAGGTTCAGATTTCCCAAAGGCTGAAAAGTTCTAGGGAATTGACATAGAAGTAACAGTATAGAGACTGCCAACAATAGGCTGGTACTTGATAAATCAGCAAGATATATTTGCAGGTTGTTTTTCTTGTCTTCCAATTTCCAAAGAACTTGCAATAACCACATTAGCTATACCCTATAAATAGGCAAATAAAGTTCAGTTTACCAGATATTGATAATTATGTATTTCTAATCTGCATGCAAAGTCTTTCCTTTTTTATAATTAAAAATATCATCTAGCTTGTCCCTTGAATTTTGAGGCACTAGAGGTAATTGTAATAAAAAGCAACAGGGAGTGTTTCTAAAAATTTTGGCTGAAGGACCTAAATACTTAGTCACACTAAATGTTTTGTTGAAGAAACTTATTCTACATGAATAAGCTTCAATGTGGATGAAAGTTGGTTCCCAATTACCAGTTAACTCTTAGACCTTATATTCCTTGAACAAACCATGCTGTTGTTGTTTTTCCCTATGTTTATGTATCACACAATCTTGGCCTCATTCTTCTTTCATATTACATTTTGGAGAATTAATAAGAAGAGATTTCATTTTATTATTTGTTACCTACAGCTTTTGACTATTTTGTGTTTTGTATATCATATGTTGTCCCCAAAAGTTGAGACACTGGCTTCAGAATCATACCATTTTATCAGTAAGACTAATACCTAAGAATTTCTTTTAAGGGGTTTACAATGCAAACAAGTTTTGACTTTTACTGAAATACAAATAGTATCATTCTCAAACAAGAATGCCAGTAGTGAATGAAGCATTTTACAGTAATATTATTCCACACTTATGAGTCCATGGTATTTTTTCAGGTTCTTTTGCATGCAGGAAATTGACTCTGTGAAGCAGAGAAGTCAAGTGATAGATAATTTAAAAAATGAGGAAACACAGAAGTGACTTGCCCAAGGTCATGCAGCTGGCTGGTGAGAGGGGAAGAGTAGGCTTTAGCTAACGGCATGATATGTTTACAGGGTACCATATCATGAATGTGAGCTTTAAGGTTTCATTCTAATGTAGCCAATATCCATTTCTTTTTTCCCTGATTTTCATACAGATGAATATAAAATAATACTGTTATATAACCCATCTGCATTATCCAGAATGACATAGCCGGCAATAGTTGGTGGAAAATTTGTAATTAAAACAATCATTAAACCTGAAAATAAAAAAAAAAAGTGGGAGAAGGATCAGAGGTGATGGTGGAGTTATACAGAAAAGGTAGAATTTAACAATGAGTATGATTGCTGAATCATTATATTGATATTTCTTTTTTTCTCCAGCATCTTAGATCAGCTAGAAGTAAAACTTAATTATGTGGAACTGTAACCCACATCAAACTCTGAAATCTGTTCTACAACTAATTGTTGTGATGTGCTTTGAAATTTATTGCTTTTCTGTATATGTTTTCAAAAAAAGAAAAGTCAAGTGTGATGACAAATGCATAGCTATATGATGACATTGTGAACCACCTGATTGTATTTTTTGGATGAGTACATGTTATGCAAATATATATCTCAATAAAATAATTTTAAAAAGATCATATGAGAAAGTGGAATTATAAAAGAGAAGATAGGATAGATAGATTAAGTTATGACTCCTTAATCATTATATTGAAATTTCTCTTAGTATCCAGTGTCTTGGAACAGCCAGAAGGATAAACCTAAAATTGTGGAACTATAACCTATACCAAACTCTGAAGTCTGTTCTATAATTGTGTTGTGCTTTGAAGTTCATTTTTTTTGCATGTTATTTTTCCCAATAAAAATTTTTTTAAAAATCATTAATTATATGCTTTTCATGGATAAATAATGATAATGTGTCATAAACAAAAATAGGGTTAACTTACTAACTTGTACCTGAAGTCTAGGGAAAAAATGGTTGTATTAAATATACTTTGAGAATATTTTTGAAAAGTTTAATCCTTATACTAACCCTGGTGATACAGGTTAATTTACTCCATACAATTCCTGAGAACAGTATTTCTGAAGTCACTGAGTAATAAACCCATCAGGCAATAAACCTGAACATTTACCAGATCTACACCATGGGAGGTGACTCTACCTATCCCTTGTCCATAACTGCACCTGACATAGCACATTACTAAGCTACTGCTTTAGGTCAAAATGCAAAGTGGTAATTCCTAGCGTTTTCAGATATATCCTGATAACTGATTCCTTCTTCCACATTCTATAACCACTTCAAGTCTCACAGTTTTGAATCTCACACACTCATATTTCACATTTCTTTCAGCAGATAGGATTCAACATAATAATCAGATGAATATTGTAATTTGAGAAATACCTCACTTTAGCACCAAAATCTCTACAACTATTCTTGCATTCATATCCATTAAGAACTGTCTTTCAATGAAGGTGCAAATTAATGATGGATGAATTCCTGTCTTTCCTGTTTCTTTAGAACCATTTGTGATTAAAATTGAAATCTTTACAGCAACCTCTCCTCTTTTGATAATCAATCCCCTCATAACTTAAATTCATTTTCTTTTGTGTTTTGAAACAAAATGCCCCTGTACCAATATCCTTTCTTATGCATAAATTACTGTTCTCCCTATAGCAATCAAACTACATGATCACTTTTACCCTTTCCTCACACTGCTTCAAATGACTTACCAACATCAACAAAGATTCCTTTTTAAATTGTGCTACTATCTACAATAAGATCTCCCCAAATAACTGCAGTCTGTGGACCTGTCTACATCCTGGAACCAAAGAACTATTGAAATATGACCTCCTTTTGGTAACTATTTTTTCCTAGACCTCTCTAACATTCAGTCCCCTGAGAGTTTTCAATTATTCTAGTCACTTCTTCCTCTTGTGTTCTGTACGGTACTCCATAAAAAATATCTGAATATCTCAAGATTCAATGCCATCCTCTTCTCTCCCACTTTTAGAGGTGAAGTAAGTAACTGGGGAAGTAAAAAAAAACAAAAAAAAAAAAAAAAAAACAGCAATAAAATTTAAATATTTTCAGATACTACTTTCATAGAACAATATATGGATATTGACAGCATTTATAAAATGGAAATGGGTAAGTCAGCTCACATCTCACTATTTCAAAAGCTCCCCAGATTCCAAGAGGGGGCACTAAGATCAAGTCAATTTTGAGGCAAGTTTCACAGAACAGTACGACTTTGTTCTCCTCCCAAAGTTCTGAGCTATTCAGCTTCTTTTTCTGTAGACTTCAACCTCTATTTGCATTCCTTTGTATAAGGAGAAACATTTAAGAAATCCAATGGGTGATACATACTAGAGAACAAACCCTCAAAACACAGATACAGAACCTAATCAGAGTTTCATTCTTTGGGACAAATCCTGTTCAACTTGACTGGATTTACAAGGTATTTTAATTAAAATTGTACCCACATAAAATGTTGGAAAACAAGGATGATTTCTAAGGCTAATTAATTACTAAATACTTTGCAACTCATTCTTTTAACAGAAAATATACAAAGTCCTAGAGATACAACAGAGATCTAGATATGATGGGACTATATGGACAAACAGCTAGAAATCCCTGAGAGAAGGCAGGGATAAAAATAAAGGGAAGATAATAGAGGGCATCCATCTCATTTCCGATCTTAGGGGGAAGGCTTTCAGTCTCTCCTGATGAGTATGATTCTGGCTATGGATTGTTCACATATGTCCTTTATCACACTGAAGTTTCCTTTAATTCCTACCTTTTGAACTGTTTTGTTCAGAAAAGGATATTGAATTTGTTGAATGCCTTTTCAGCATTAATCTAGATGATCATGCGATTTTTTTCCTTTTGATTTGTTAATGTGCTGTTTACACTGATTTATTTACTTGCACTGAACCACCCTTGCATTCCTGGTATAAAACCCAATCTTTCTGCATCTCCAAAGGCCTGGGCTGAGCGGTGAGTGCTGAGATGAGGTATGTTGAGCTGCTTGCGCTGTGCTGCATTGAGTTCTATCATTTAAGTACCCAGCCAATTAAATCAAACATCATTCACTGCAGCAGGCACTCACCCTAGCTGATTGCAGATATAATCAGCAACAGATGAGCTTCACATGCCATTGGCTTATGGCCATAGCAACAGAACTAAGCACATTCACCTGGCCAAGTTGACACCTGAACCTAACTACCACAGTCACGATGTTTAATTTTTTAATGTACTGTTGGATTCAACTGCCAGTATTTTGTTGAGAATGTCTACATTTATATTCATTGGGGAGATTAGCCTATAGTTTTTCTTTCTTAAAGCATCTTTACCTGGGTTTTGTATTAGAGTGATGTTAGCTTCATAAAATGAGTTAGGTAATGTTCCTTTTTCCTTAATTCATTGGAAGAGTTTGAGTAGGACTGATGTTAATTCTTGTTGGAATGTTACAAATTACTCCCCTGTGAAGTCATCTGGCCTGGGCTTTTTTTGTAGGAAGATTTTTGATGACTGATTGAATCTCTTTTCTTGAGATTGGTTTCTGAGATCTATTTCTTCATGAGTCAGTGGAGCTTCTTTGTGTGTTTCTAGGAATTTGTCCATTTCATCTAAGTTGCCTAGTTTGTTCTAGTTTGTGAGCTGCTGGAATGTGATAGACCAGAAACAGAATGGCTTTTAAAAAGGGGGAAATTAATAAGTTGCAAGTTTACAGCTCTAAAACCCATCAAAATGCACCAATTAAAGCAAGGCTGTAAAAATGTTCAATCTACGGCATTAGGGAAAGATACCTTGGTTCAAGAAGATCAGTGATGTTCAGAGTTTCTCTCTCAACTGGAAAGGCACATGGTAAACATGGCGATGCCCACTAGTTTCCTCTCCAGGCTTCTCGTTTCATGAAGCTCCCCGAGGGGTGTTTTCCTTCTTCATCTCCAAAGGTCTCTGGCTGCATGGGCTCTTGTGGTTTTCATGTTTCTCAAGCTTTCTGAAACTTTCTCCAAATGCTTCCTCTTTTAAAGGATTACAGTAAACTAATCAAGACCCACCTGGAATAGGTGGGGTAATTTCCCTCAAATCAACACCCACATCTCCATGGAGATAATCTAATCAAGCCCCAACCTGAAGTGCTGGATAGGGATTAAGAGAACTGGCTGCTTCCACAAGTTTGGATTAGGATTATAACATGGCTTTTCTAGGGTACATGAATCCTTTCAAACCAGCACAGTTGGCATATAATTGTTCATAGCATCCTCTCATAATTATTATTTCTTCAGGGTCTGTGGTAGTGATTCCCCTCCTCATATCTGATTTTATTTGCATCCTCTCTCTTTTCTTCTTTGTCAGCCTAGCTATGGGTCCACTGATTTTATTGATTTGCTCAAATAACCAACTTTGGTTTTATTGATTCTATTGTTTTTTTTTAATTCTTCAATTCATTTATCTCTGCTTTAATATTTATTTCTTTTCTTCTAATTATTTTGGGGTTAGTTTGCTGTTCTTTCTCTAGTTCTTCCAGGTGAGCAGTTGAGTCCTTGATTTTTGCTCTTTCTCCTTTTATAATATAGGCGTTTATGGCAATAAATTTCCCTCTCAGCAGTGCCTTTGCCACATCCTGTAAGTTCTAATATGTTGTATTCTCATTTTAATTAGTCTCCAGATAGTTACCAATTTCTCTAGCAGTTTATTCTTTGACCAACTGGCTGTCTCAGAGTGTGTTATTTCATCTCTATATGTTTGTGAAAATTCTGATTCTTTGGTGGTTGTTGATTTCTAGCTTCATTCCATTGTGATCAGAGTACTTTGAATAATTTCAAGCTTTTAAATTTATAAAGACCTGTTTTTTTTGCCCCAGCAGATCATCTATCCTGGAGAGCATCCCATGAGCACTAATGAAAAATGCATATCCTGGTGTTTTGGGGTGTAATGATCTCTATATGTCTGTTAGGTCTAATTCAGTTATCAAGTTGTTTAAGTTCTCTGCTTGTTAATCCTCTGTCTGGTTGTTCTATTTATAGAGGACAGTGATGTATTGAAGATTCCTACTATTATTGTTGAAACATCAATCACTCTCTTCAGTTTTGCCAATGTTTGCCTTATGTACTTTGGAGCTCCTTGGCTGGGAGCATAAACATTTATGATCGTTACTTCTTCTTGGTGAATTTCCCTTTTATTAATATGTAGTGTCCTTGTCTCTTACAAATTCTTTACATTTAAAGTCTATTTTAACTGATGTTAGTATAGCTACTCCTGCTTTCTTTTGGTTACAGCTTGCATGGATAAAATTTTCCATCCTCTCACTTTCAATCTATTGTATCCTTTGGTCTAAGATGAGCCTCTTGTAAGAAGCATATTGATGGATCATATTTCTTAATCCATTTTGCCAATCTGAATCTTCCAATTGGTGAGTTTAGTCCATTAACATTCAAAGTTATCATTGTAAAGATATTTTTCGAACCTACCATGTTATTATCTGGATTTTGTCAGACCTATATATCTTCCCTCTCTTTCTCTTTATATCCTTTAAGTTACCCTCACTGGTACTCTTCAATTCTGCACCCTCCTCCAAACTTCCCTCTCCTTTATTTTTCAGCAAAGAGAATTCCTTTTAGTTTTTTTAAAAAAAGGTTTTTTTGTTTGCAAATCTTCGCACAGATACAGTCCATACATGGTGTGTAATCAGTGGCTCACAGTTGTGTATTCATCACCATGATTTTTAGAACATTCATATCACTTTAGAAAAAGAAATAAAAAGAAAAAACTCATACATCCCATACTTTACCCCTCCCTCTCATTGACCACTAGTACTCCAGTCTAACCAATTTATTTTACCCCATCCCCCTTATTATCTCTTTATATTTTTCTCTATATTTTTTTTACTCATATGTCCATTCCCTGGATAAAAGGAGCATCAGACACAAGGTTTTCACAATCACAGTCACATTGTAAAAGCTTGTAAAAGCTATACTGTTATACAATCGTCCTCAAGAATCAAGGCTACTGGAACATAGCTCAACAGTTTCAGGTACTTCTCTCCAGCTACTCCAATATGCCATAAACTAAAAAGAAATATCTATATAATGCATAAGAATAGCCTTCAGGATAACCTCTTGACTCTGAAATCTCAAATCTCTCAGCTACTGAGACTTTATTTGGTCTCATTTCTCTCTTCCCCCTTTTGGTCAAGAAGGCTTTCTCTCAAGAAGGCTTTCTCAACCCCATAATGCTGGGTCCCAGCTCATCCTGGGATTTCTGACACACGTTGTCAGGGAGATTTACACACCTGGGAGTCATGTTCCATGTAGTGGGGAGGGCAGTGAGTTCACCTGCTGAGTTGTCTTAAGCCACATCTGAGGAAAAAAAGAGCTTCTATGGGGGTGATTCTTAGGCAGGCTTACCGTATCCTTTACAAGAATAAGTTTCATGGGGCAAACCACAAGATTGAGGGCTCAGCCAAATTATTTGGTTGCCCTTACTGTTTGTGAGAATATCAGGAATTCTGCATCTCCCTCACTTTTGAAAAACAGTTTGGCAGGGTACAGAAGTCTTGGATGGAGGTCTTTCTCTTTCAGGATCAATGAATATATTGTACCATTGCCTTCTCTCCTCTGTGGTGCCTGTTGAATAGTCCAAACTCAGTCTTATCCAGTAGATTGCTTTTCACTTGGCCATTTCAGGATTTTCTGCTTCTCTTCAACATTTGAGACTGATTGGTATGTTTCCTGGAATAAGCTATTTCAATTTATTTTATTTGGAGTTTGCTGGGCTTATTTGATTTGCATATTTATGTTTTGTAAGGGGTGGGAAGTTTCTCCTATTATCTCCTCAAATACTCTCCCTATACTCAAAGATAAACTCCTTTGCTATTTTGTTTTACTTTCTATTCCTTTTTCTATCATATTCATTGCCTTCATGGCCATCTCTTCTTTTTTTTACATTTGTTTTTTTTTCAGTGTGAAAAATAACATATATACAAAAAGTAGTAAATTTCAAAGCATAGTGCAGCAATTAGTTATAAAAAAAGATTTCAGAGTTTGGTATGTATTACAGTCCCACAATTGTAGGTTTTTCCTTCTAGCTACTCCAAGACACTGGAGACTAAAAGAAATATCAGTGTAATGATTCAGCAGTCAGATTCATTTGTCAAATACTATCTTTTTTTGGTATAACTCCACCTTCTCCTTTGATCTTTCTCCCAATCTTTAGAGGTATTTGAACTGTGCCCATTCTAACTTTTTCATGTTGGAAAGTGGTGTCAATAATATGGGATAGAGGGATGGAACTAGTTGATGTTCTGGGGAGGCTGGCTCCTCTGGATTTCAGAACTTATCTGGCATAGGAACCTATCTGGAGGTTGTAGGTTTCTGGAAAGTAATGGTACTACATGGAAATTTCGTAGAATCTCAGATAAAGCCTTAGTTTTTCTTTAGGATTGACAGGAATAGCTTTGGTTGAGGTTTGGCAAATCGTGGTAAGTAGCAGTATCTAACTGAAGCTTCTTATGCAAGCTTATGCATAAGAATAGCCTCCAGAGGAGCCTTTCAACTCTATTTGAAACATTTCAGCCAATGATTCCCTATTTTTACATCTTTTTGTCAGGGAGGCATTGTTGATCCTATGGCAAGACCCATACCTGGGAGTCATATCCCACAGTAGAGGTTTTCACCCCTGGATGTCATGTACCATGTAGGGGGGAGGGTTATGATTTTACTTGCATAGTTGGGCTTAGAGAGAGAGAGGCCATTTCTGAGCAACAAAAGAGGTCCTCTGGAAGTAACTCTTAGGCATAACTATAGGTAAACTTAGTTCTCCACTACATAAATAGGCTTCACAAGAGCAAGGCTCAAGATCAAGGGCTTGGCCTATTGACTTGGGAGTCCCTAATGTTTGAGACAATATAAGGGGTTTCCCCAGCGGTAAAGTTTAATAGTTCCATATTTCTTGTCCATTCTATCAAGGGATTTTGCCAATACTTTTTAATTATCTGCTCAACATTCTCTGGGATGTATCCAGACATTATATTAAGCTATACAGAATTACAAGTCCTTATTCCCACTCTGCATCCCACGTGTTTCGTTTGCTTAAATAATCTACCCAGATAGGCTGAGTTAAGGTTCCTAGGTGAGATAAATCCTGAAACCCAGAAGGACCAGCTTCTCCAGAACATCAACTAGTTCCAGTGTGAAAAAGCTAGAATGAACACAGTCCAAATACCTGTAAGGATTGGGAGAAAAATAAAATGAGACAGAGGAGTTGTAATAGTGAAGATAGATTTTAACAAATGAACATGAATGCTGAATCTTTATATTGACATTTTGCTTTAGCCTACGGTGTCTTGGAGAAGTCAGAAGGAAAAACCTAAAATTGTGGAACTGTAACCCATACCAAACCCTGAAATATGTTCTATGTCTAATTGTTGCAGTGTGCTCTGAAATATATTGCTTATATATATATATATGTTATTTTTCACAATCAAAAAAATAAAGGGAAGATGAAGAAATAAGAAAATTTGTGATGGGCATAAATGTGACAAAAATGAAACAGGTTACTGAGATGGAAAATGGGAGAGGGAAGTGGTGGCACAAAGATCATACACTAGTCACTAGGGCTTGTTAAAAATGTTTACTAAATCTCCCAGGATAAACTGGGAAGTCCATTTTAGAACTCTGTTTTTGCAGTTAAAAAAAAGTTAAGTATCTATCACAGTGTACTACATATTTTACTGTTTTCTTACTGAGAATGTGAAATTGTTTGAGTGGAATTCAAGGGGTTCACTTTTTTAATTTTCTAATTTTAGTAATCTTAAAATCTGAATGTTTTTTTGAATCTGTATCTGAATTTTTATTGAAATTTCTACTGGTTGAAAATACCATTAGAAAAAAAATAGCTCTGTAAGCCTTGGCTGACTTATATAAGAAAATAATTTTCCTTTTATCAAAAAAACAAAACAAAACAGGTAATTGTTTTCTTATGACCATTTGTATATTTAATATAGAAGTTTCCCATATTGCATTGCATGCCCTAAAGAAATGGACCTCAAAAGCCACCTGTAGGGTGGTGCAACAGTGGCTCAGTGACAAGAATTCTCGACAGCCAACCCATGTCCAATTCCCAGAGTCTGCCCATGCAATGAAAAAAAAAAAAAGGCACCTGTACACTGGAATCTCCTGGGAACTTTAGGAACCATCGATGAGGAGGACCAGAACTGGGTCATACCAGACAAAGATTGTTTTCAAATGGTCATAAAATTGCTCAAAGAGCTAAAGGAAAAGATGGACAAGAATGAAAGAAAATCAGAAAAAGACAGATGAACACAAAGAGAATATCAATGGAGAGATGGAAATTATCAAAAGGAACCAAACGAACATGAACAACACAGAAACAAAAATAAAAAATAAAAAAATCCCCAGAGAGATTAATAAAGAGAATGGAGTGATTGTGGTAAGATGGTGTAGTAAAAAGCTCCAGAAAACAGTCCCTCTACCAAAGAAATTATCAAACTGATCAGGAACAATTTGAACCAATTACTGTGAAACTCTGGGATCTAGTGGAGCATTACAGCATCCAGCAAAGAGCAGGAGGATAAGTCTGGTGAATTATAACAAATATCAATGAATTTCACCCTTCCTGTAGCAACTACTATTTCCTTTACTCCAGCCTCATGGCAAGCAGCAGTGGGGACTGGAACATGGGCTCCTATGCAGCCTGCTGGTACCATGGAGGAACATAAAGACACAGTCCTCCAAACTCTGGGTTGTGGTCTGATCACAGACCTCTACCTCTGATTAGCTACTTCATATTGCTATGGGCCATCTCTGAGGTTCAATGTTCCAACCCCACTCAGGCAAAGCAGTAGAGGAATCTTAAAAACAGTAACCTTCCTTAAAACTACAGAAAACAGTTAAAGTGCTGCATTAACCAAGTGCTGAATCAAGATAACACAACTTCAAAAGCCACGGTATTTAGAACTTCACCTACTCTTTCAGACCAAAGGAAGAAAGTTTTATGTCCAGAACCTAGATTTTCTATAGCCTATAATCTAACTCAACCTGTCTTGAGAGATCATTTAAACAATCCAAACACAGGGAGCCCAGAATAAGAACAAGAGCCTTTAATCCTGTATAGTTTAAGGCAATGCCTGGATACATCTCAAAGTATATTAAGCAGTAGAGAATCTTACTTACAAAAAACATTGGCAAAGTCCCTTGAGGGATGGGAGAAAAATTATGGAGCTATTAAATTTTACCACTGGAGAAACCCAGATACTGTGTCAAACATTAGGGACCCAAATCAACAGGCCAAGCCCTTGATTTTGAGGCATGCTCCTGTCAAGCTTATGTATGTAGAGGAGAACTTGGTCTACCTATTCCTATGCCTAAGAGCCATGTCCAGAGGACCTCTTTTGTTGCTCAGATGTGGTCTCTCTTTCTCTCTAAACCCAAATCTGCAAGTGAAACCACTCTCTTCCCCACTACAAGGAACATAATATCCAGGCATGAAAGTCTCCTTAGCAGAATAGGAGATGATCCCCAGGGATGAGCTGGGCCCTGACATCATAGGATCAACAATGCCATCTTGACCAAAAGGGGGACAAAAACTGCAACAAATAAGGTATCAGTGGCTGAGAGAGTTCAAATAGAGTTAAGAGGCTACAGTGATGGTCGCTTTTATGGATGCTTCAGTTAGACACTGCTTGGGGTGCTTTTGGCATATTAACAATATTAGGTTCTCCAATCCATGAAGATGGAATGTTTATCTAGTTCTTTTTAGACTCTGGCAGCAATATTTTGTAGTTCATTTGCACAACCACTTTATATCCCTTCTATAATTAATCCATAATAAATAATAATAAATCTCTAATTTATTTCTCAATATTTTATTGTTCTAGTTCCTATTTGTGCTGGTTTGAAATGATGTATGGACCCTAGAAAAGCCATGTTTTAATCCTAATTCCATTTTGTAAAGGCAGCCACTTCTTCTAATCCCTATTCAGTATTGTTATGTTTGAAACTGTAATCAGATCATCTCCCTGGAGATGTGATTTAATCATGAGTGGTTGTTAAACTGGATTAGGTGACGACATGTCTCCATGGGTGGGTCTTGAGAAGTTTCTGAAGCCCTATAAAGAAGGAAACATTTTGGAGAATGAAGGAGATTCAGAGAGAGCAGAACAGAACGACATAGCCACAAGAAGCAGAGTCCACCAGCCAGCGACCTTTGGAGATGAAGAAGGAAAATGCCTCCTGGGGTGCTTCATGAAACAGGAAGCCAGGAGAAGAAGCTAGCAGATGATGCCATGCTTGCCATGTGCCCTTCCAGATGAGAGAGGAACCTTGACTGTGTTCACCATGTGCCTTTCCAGATGCGAGAGAAACTGACTGTGTTCGCCATGTGCCCTTCCACTTGAGAAACCCTGAACTTCATTGGCCTTCTCTTGAACCAAAGTATCTTTCCCTTGATGCGTTAGATTGGACATTTCTATAGACTTGTTTAATTGGGATATTTTCTCAGCCTTAGAATGTAAACTAGCAACTTATTAAATTCCCCCTTTAAAAGCCATTCCATTTCTGCTATATTGCATCCTGGCAGCTAGCAAACTAGAACACTATTGTAAATGCATTTGTCTTCTCAATTTCCCTTTTGGATTGCTCACTGATGGAAAATTAAAACACATGAATTTTCTGGGAACTATAATTCATTGATTAGTTCAAGTAGTTTCCTTGATCCTATACTTAGGATCATGTCATCTGTGAATAGAGAGAGTTCTACTTCTTTTCCAATGTGTGCACATATTTTACTGCATTTTCTTTTCTAATTTTTTTCTGGCTAGAACCTGCAATGAATTATTGAAAGGCAGTGGTGAAAGAGGGCATCCTTTTTTTGCTCCTGATGTAGGGGGAAATCTTGCAGTTTTTCATTGTTGAGAATGTTACCCACATATATGTCTTTTATCATGTTGAGGATTCCCATGCTTTGTCTAGTTTTTTTGTGTATTTTAATGCAGAAAGGTGTTGTATTTTGTCAAATACATTTTCTGCATCAAATAACATGACCATGTCATTTATTCCCTTCATTCCTTTATTGTAGCTTATTGACTGTCTTATATTGAGCCACCGTTCCATTCTTGGGATCAAGTCAAATTCCTGATGTTGTATAACTGTAATGTGCAGTTAGATTTTACTCGCTATATTTTACTGAGGATTTGGCTTTTTATATTCTTCACCAGAGATAGTGGGTTGTATTTTTTTCCTGAGATGTCTTCTACTCACTTTGGTATTAGAATGATGCTGGCCTTATAAAATGATTTAGGAAAGGTTAACTATTCCTCAAATTTGGGAAATTTTGAGAAATATAGGGTATTAGTTTTTCATAGAACATTTATGGAAATTCACCAGTGAAACCATATGATGCAGGTTTTCTCCTTGGTAAAGTTTTTTTTTCTTTATTAGGAGCTTATGGCTTTTCAGAATAATCATAATTAAATACAGAATTCCCATATACTGCTCTATTATTCACATCTTGTATTGATGTAGAAGACTTGTTACCATTGATGGTAGTGACCTGCTATAACTTTACTATAAATTATACTCCATGATTTAACTTTGGGTTCATTGTGTAGTGTAGTTCCCTAGACTTTTAAAAAAGTTTTATTCTTACACATACATAATCTAAAATCTTCCCCTTTTAATTATATTCATATATATATTTCAGTGTTGTTAACTGCATTTACAATGTGCTACCATCACCACCATTAATTACAAAAACATTTCCATCATTCCAATTAAAAACCCTGCCAATTTTTTTCAAAATATTTTTATTGTATACAACAAACATACATTCTTTACATACAAGCATACTTGACATGGTTACAATCAATTGCTCACAACATCATTACATAGTTGCATATTCATCACCATGATCATTTTTTTAACATTTGCATCTCTCCAGCAAAAGAAATTAAAAAAAAATTAATACATGCCATACCTCTTACCCTTCCCTCTCACTGAACACTAGCATTTCAATCTACTCAATTTATTTTAACCTTTGTTCCCCTTATTGTTTATTTCTTATCCATATTCTAACTCATCTGTCCATACCATAGATAAAAGGAGTATCAGACACAAGGTTTCACAATCACACAATCACATTGCAAAACCTGTATCATTATACAATCATCTTCAAGAAACATGGCTACTGGAACACAATTCTACAGTTTCAGGTACTTCTCTCTAGCCACTCTAATACACCATAAACTAAAAAGGGGATATCTATATAATGCTTAAGAATAACCTCTAGGATAACCTCTTCACTCTGTTTGAAATCTCTCAGTCACTGACATTTTATTTTGTCTTTTTCTCTCTTCCCCATTTTGTTTGAGAAGGTTTCCTCAATCCCTTGATGCTGAGTCCTAGCTCATCCTAGGATTTCTGTCCCACATTGCTAGGGATGTTTACACCCCTGAAGTCATGTCCTATGTAGAGTGGGGAGGGCAGTGAGTTCTTGCCATGTCAGCTGAGAGAGGCCACATCTGAGCAACAAAATAGAATCCTGTAAATTTTAAGCCTTAACTTCCCATTCCCTATCATGATCCCTTCCCATAGTAACGTATATTCTAGATTGTGACTCCATGACTTTGCTTATTCTAATTGTTTCAAATTAGGAGAAAATACAATATTTGCCCTTTTCAGTCTGGTTTATTTCACTCAACATATCTTCAAGGTCCATCCATTTTGTCACTTCTAACAGGATTGATTTCTTAATATTTAGTCTTCTAACCCATGAACATGGGATACCCTTCCATTACTTTTAATCATTTATTTCTTTTAGCAATGCTTTGTAGCTTTCCTTGTAGAAATCCTTTACATATTTGGTTAGATTAATTCCCATACATTTTATTCTTTAACTGTCGGTGAATGGAAACTGATTTCTTGATCAAACTGTTCATTGCTTGTGTATAACAATACTATTGATTTCTGAGTGTTAATCTAGTACTCGATCACTTTGCTAAATCAATTTTAACTAACATTAGGAGCTTTGTTATGGATATTTCAAGAATTTCTATATACAGAATTACATAAAATACAAGTAGGCAAGTCTTGTTTTTTCCTTTCCAATTTGGATATATGTCATTTCTTTTTCTTGCCTAATTGCTCTGATAGGATTTCAAGTCCAATGTTGAATAACAGTGATGACACTGGGCATCCTTGCCTGATCTTAGAGGGAAAGCTTTCAGTCTTTCACCATTAAGTGCAATGTTAGCTTTGGGCTTTTCATATAAGCCCTTTATCACCTTGAAACCTTCCATTTTACAAGTATTTTAAGTGTTTTTATCCTGAAGCAGTGCTGGAATTTGTCAAATGTCTTTTCTGCATCAACTGGCATTATCACATGTTCTTTTCCTCCTTCATGAGGTTAATGTGGTGTATTACACTGAACCAACCTTGAATACAAAGGATGAATCACACTTGATCATGGTGTATAATTTAAAAAATATCCTCTTGGATTTAGTTTGCTAGTATTTTGTTGATGATTTTTGCATTTGTATTCATAATAGATATTGGTCTACAGTTCTATCTTGTGGTAGCTTTATCTGTCTTTGGTATGATGGTGATATGGGCTTTGCAGAATGAATTGAGAAATGTTCCCTCCTTTTCAATAGTTTTGGAAGCATATGAGCAAAACTATTGTCTTTTTGGAAAGTTCAGCAGAATTCCTCTGTGAAGCCATCTGGTACTGGGAGGTTACTGATTACTGATCCAATCTCTTTACTACCAGCTGTTCTTTTTGAGATCTTCTATTTATTCTTTGTTTGGTATAGGTACTTTGTGTTTCTAAAAATTTGTTCATTTCATTTAGGTTATCTTACTGACATACAGTTCTTCATAGTACTTCTATTATAGTGCTTTTTATATCAGTGGGGTCAGTAGTAAAGTCCCCATTTTCATTTATGATATTCATTATTTTTATTCTCTCTCTTTTTTTTTTGTCAGTCTAGCTAAAGGTTTGTCCTTTGTATTGCTCTTTTCAAAGCACCAACTTTTGGTTTGTCAATTCTCTGTATTTTTTTGTTGTTGCTGTTTCCTATTTCCTTTCTCTCTCCTATGTCCATGATGATTTCCTTCCTTCTGCTTCCTCAGAGTTTAGCTTGTGCTTCTTTTTCTAGTTCTTTCAGTTTTGAGGTTGGGTCTCTGATTTTAATTCTTTCTCCATTTGATTGAAAATTTAGAGCTATAAATTTGCCTTTCAGCACTGCCTTTGCTGCATAATGTAGGTTTCAGTATATTCTCTTTTCATCAGCCTCAGATACCTCCTAATTTCCTAACACATTGGTTGCTTGAAAATATGCTGTTTAATTCCCAAATATTTGTGGGTTTTCCTTCTTCTATTATCTATTTCTAACTTCTTCCCACTGTGGTCAGATAATATAGATTGTGTGACTTCAAAATTTTTTAATTTATTAGAGAAATATGTTTTCAAACTCTAACATATGGGCTATCCTGGAGAATGATCCATGCAAACTATAGAAAAATGAATATTCTGTTGTTGGCTGTACTGCTCTATATAAGTCTGTCAAGTCTATTTGGTTTAGGGTATCATTCTATTCTTATACTTCCCTACTGATCTCCCTAGATGTTCTTTGCATTGTTGAAAGGGATGTGTTTAATTCTCCTACCCAAATCATTATACAGATTCAATGCAATATCAATCAAAATTCCAACTGTCTACACTGCAGAAATGGAAATGCTAATTATCAAATTTACTTGCAAGGATAAGGGGCCCTAAATATCAAAAAAAAAGATCATGAAAACAAGTGGGAGGACTAATACTTCCCCACTTTAAAACATATTATAAAGCCACAGTAGTCAAAACAGCATGGTACAGGCATAAAGGTAGAACTATTGATCAACGAAATTGAAAGGAGAGTTCAGAATAGACCCTCACATCTATAGTCAAGTGATTGACAAGGCTCCATGTCCACTCAACAAAGACAGAATAGTCTCTTTAATAAGCTGTGCTGGGAGAACTGGATATCCATATCCAAAAGAATGAAAGAGGAACCTTATCTCACTCCCTATAAAAAGAAGAACTCAAAATGGATCAAAGACCTAAATATATGACCCAATAACATAAACTTCCTAAAAGAAAAAAAAAAAAAACAAAAAACGGAAACCTCACCAAGACATAGTGATAGAAGGTAATTTCTTAAACCTTATACAAAAAGCACAAGTAATGGAAGAAAAAAGAGATAAATGAGACCACCACAAAACTGAATACTTCTGTCCTTCAAAGGACTCTGGCAAAAGGTTGAAAAGGAAGCAAACAATGTGAAAAATACTTGGAAAACACATATGTGGTAAGGGCTTGATATCCAGAAAATATAAAGAAATCCTACAGCTTGACAATAAAAAGAGAAATAATCCAATTTAAAAATGGGCAAAAGATATGAATAGAAATTTTTCCAAAGAGGAAATAACATGTTTAAAATCATCTTCACATGCTTAGGGAAAAGCAAATCAAAACCACAATTAGTTATCATTTCACACATAAGAATGCCCACTATTAAACAGGAAAATACAAGTGTTGGAAAAGATATGGAGAAATAGGAACACTTATTCACAATTTGTAGAAATGTAAAATGTTACAATTGCTATGGAGTATAGTTTTGAAGTTTCTTAGAAAACCTAAGTGTAGAGTTGCTTTATGATCTGGCAATCACAGAAGATCTGAAAACAGGGTTGCAAAGAGACACTTGCATGCCAATGTCCACAGCTGCATTATTCACAATTGCCAAAGGGATGGAAACAACTTAAGTATCCATGAACAGATGAATGGATAAGTAAAATGTGGTATATACCTATAACTGAATATTATTCAGTAGTAAGAAGGAATGAAGTCCTGAAGCATGAAACAACATGAACTTTTTATACTGAAAGAAAAAAGTCAGATGTAAAAGGACACATTTTGTATGATTATGAACTATTATAGTATGTAAACGTATAATCATAAAATCTAGAATATAGGTTAAGAGAAGATAGAATGAGGGTAGAGAATGGGGAGTCACTGGTTAATATATGCAGAATGTTAAACTTGATGGTTTACAGGAGTAGTTTAAAGGCAGGTATATCATCAGAAGGAAAGCTGTAAGTTAAAATATGGAATATATAACACAGTGAACTTTGTGGGTAACAATAACTATGATTAAAAGTACAAATGTAAATAAGTTCTTTTATAAACTTGAAATATATGACTCTTTTAGATGGAGTTTATAAGAGTGATACATGAGAAACAACGCATCTATTGCAAACTATGGGCAGTTGTTAACAGTAATATCTCAATATTCTTTTCTCAACAGTAACTAATGAACCACAATACTGGGAGTAAATAATGGGGGGAGATAAGGGGTATGACATGTTTGGCATTTCCTTTTATATTTTTATTTTTCTCTTTGGAGTAATGCAAATACTCCAAAATGCATTGTGGTGATGAAAACACAATTGTGTGATAATACTGTGAGCCATGGACGATAAGCTTTGGATGGATTATATGGTGTCTGAATATATCTCAATACACTTGCATTAAAACAGTAAAACAAACAAAAAAGGGGACATACTTCAAATATAAGGACAAAGGAAGGGTGAAACAAAAGGATGATATATACACATCATGAATACATGAATATAAAGAAGGCTTGTATGGCTATATTAATTTCAGGCAGAGCAGACTTTGTATCAAGCATTATTAGAATGAATAAATTTTAGGCTTCTGGGAAAATGGCAGACTGGAGTGAAGTGAGTTCACTTCTGCTCCGTGGAACAAGATAAAAGATCGGGAGAAAATGTCCAGGACTGCAGGTTTTGGGGTGTGAGTAGTCTAGGAAGGTCTTTAGGCAGTTTTGGGAGGGAAGGAAGATCACAGGAGGGCGAGTGGATTGGGTGACCCGGATCCCCACAAGGCTGGTTCTGGTGCACCTGGGAGGTGCAACTGGAGGGAACTGCCCCTTCTTCACTACAGCCTGCACAGCTGCCGGCTGGGGAAACCTCCCCACATGGTTGTGTGTGATAGTGCCTGCAGGAAGCCCAGAGGCCAGCAATTGTCCACAACAGGGCGGGCCTCGGGGTGGGAGGAGTGATCAACCAGTTGGGTGCGGCAAAAGCTGACCACAGTTGTAGCATCTGGTAGGCCCACCAGCGCTGCAGATCAGCTGATCAACTGATTCCCCCTGTGCTGGTCAGCTCCACGGCCCAGCTCCATGGCCCCTGGTGGAGCAGCCCCCTTGCTACACATGCTGACCTCGAGTTACCACGGCCAGGAGGGGCGAGGCTGAGGGAGGAGACTCGAGCTCACCATCTGCTGGGCAGACGAGGTAAGTGCAGCATGGCTGCACCAGACAGGAAGGGGAGAGCTTGAGGGAGGAGGGGCCTGACCGTTGTCAACTGCTGGGCAAAAGGAATAAGTGCAGGCAAGCTAACCCCCTATGTGCCTAGGGCTTTATTTTTACTTTTTTCTTCTTAATATTCCTTTATTTCCCCCCTTTTAAAACATATTCTTTTCTATGCAATTTTATCAGTAATATAACTGTCCTTTTCATTTTTTGAAAAACTTTTATAGATATTTTATATTATTATATTTTACTAATTTTCTATTTTCTACTTCACATATTATTTATTATTATTCCATTATATTTATTTTTACTATTACTACTATTATTTTTCTCTTAAATTTTCTCTCCCTCTAGTGGGTGCCAGCCTGACTTCACTCCCAGTATGTCCTGGGGTGTCTGTCTGTCTTTCGATTCTGATGCCTACTACTGTTGAGGTGTATTTTGCTGTGGTTCTTGTTTTTGTGTTTCATATTTTTATTGTATTATTCTTTTACTTTATTATTATTATCTTTTTCCTTTTCTTTTCTTGTTCTTTTTTTTTGTGTGTGTATAGCCTATGAGTTCATCTTGGGTCTCCTGCATGGTAGTCAGCCATTCTGCCACTGGAGAACCTGTGCACCCCAGCCTACCTTATAATAGACCCTAAAGTTGAACTGTATTCCCTACATGAGATCTGGACATAGATTTGGCAGAGAATAACCAATCAACAAAGTGAAAAAGGAAACATTCAGCAAAAACTAAGTAAATACAAAACTTTAGAAGAGAGAAGGAAACCAACTTGCATAATAACCATATCAAGATAAAAGCCCCAAACACAACAGAATATCACAAAACATATGAAATTCAAGAATAAATGGCCAAACCAAATGACCAAATAAAAATTCTAGAGGGGAAACAGAATATGCAACAACTACTCAAGGACATTTATAAAGAAATAAAGGATATCAGGAAGACACTAGAAGAGCATCAAGAAGAATTCAGGAGGTTAAACAGCAAAATGGCAGATCTCACAGAAATGAAAGATACATTAGACCAAATAAAAAATATACTGGAGACATGACAGCAGATTCGAAGAAGCAGAAGGAAGAATAAGTGAGCTAGAAGATAGAACAACTGAACTAGAACACTCTAAAGAATAAATGGCAAGAAAGATGGAAAAAATGCAACTGGATCTTAGGGAAACAATGGACAACAAGAAGTGAAAAAATATAAGAAGTACTGGTGTCCCAGAAGGAGAAGAGAAGAGTAAAGGGTTGGGAAAGTTAGTTGAAGATATAATTGGAGAAAACTTCCCAACCCTTATAAAAGACATGAACAGCACATTAAAGAGGCCCAGTGAACTCCAAATAGAATAAATCTGAACAAGCCCACTCCAAGACATATACTAATCTGACTATTAGGTGTTGAAGAGAAGAGAAAGTCCTGAAAGCACCATGAGAAAAGCAATCTACTATGTTCAAGGGAAAACACATAAGACTAACTTCAGACTACTCACCATGGAAACAAGAAGGCAGTGGTATGGTATTTTTAAGATCCTGAATGAAAAAGGCTTTCAACCAAGACTTATTTATCCAGTCAAGTTATCCTTCAAAACTGAGGGAGAGATAAAAATCTTCAAAGATAAAGATTGAATGAACTAGTCAACAAGAGATCAGCCCTACAAGAGATACTAAATGGAGTCCTTTTGGCTGATGAAAAAAAACACAGGAGAGGGAGGTCTGGAGGAGGGCACAGAATTGAAGAATATGAGTAAAAGTAATTTAAAGGAAGAGAGACAAAGAGAAGGAAAACAATGTACACATATGACAAATAAAAACTAAAGGACAAGATGGTAGACTCAAGAACTGCTTTTACAGTAATTACTTTGAATGTTAATGAACTAAACTCACCAATTAAAAGATACAGGCTGACAGAATGGATCAAAAACCATAATCTATCTATATGCTGTTTACAAGAGACACATCTTAGACTCAAGGACTCAGTTAGATTGAAAGTGAAAGGATGGAAAAAAGATCTTCTATGCAAGCTGTAACCAAAAGAAAACAGCAGTAGCTTTCTAATATCATTCAAAATAGACTTTAAATGTAAAGACGTCATAAGAGACTAAGAAGGACACTATGTATTAATAAAAGGGACAATTCACAAGAAGAAATAACAACCATAAATGTGTACACTCCCAATCAAGGAGTGCCAAAGTACATGAGGCACATACTAGAAAAACTGAAGGGAGCTATAGGCATATCAACAGTAATAGTGGGAGACTTCAGTACACCACTGTCCACTATAGATAGAACAACCACACAGAGGATCAACAAGGCAATAGAGAGCCTAAACAATAAGATAAATAAATTAGATCTAGTAGACATATATAGAGCATTACATCCCAAAATACCATGATATACATTCTTCTCTAATGCACAAGGAATGTTCTCCAGGATAGTTTATATACTGGGACATAAACTGAGTCTCTATAAATTTGACAAGATTGAAATTATTTAAAGCACTTTTTCTGATCACAACGGAATAAAGTTGGAAATTAATAATCACCAAAGAACCAGAACTTTCACAAATATACAGAGATTAAACAACTTACTCAAATAATAAGTGGGTCAAGGAAGAAATAGCTATACAAATCAATAAATATCTAGAGACAAATGAGAATGAGAGACAAAACTGATGGGGGAAAAAAACATATGGGATGTGGCAAAAGCAGTGCTGAGAGGGAAATTTACTGCTCTAAATGCCTATATTAAAAAACAAGAATGAACAAAGCTTGAGGATTTAACTGCTCACCTGGAGAATTTAGATAATGAACAGCAAACTAACCCCAAAGCAAATAAAAGAAGAGAATTAATATAGACTAAAGCAGAACTAAACAAACTGTAGAATAATAAACAATAGAAAGAATCAACAACACTAAAACTTGGTTCTTTGAGAAAATTAATAAAATTGGTGGACCCTAGCTATACTAACAAAGAAGAAAAGTGAGAGGACACAAATAAATAAAAAAAGAAATCAAAGGGGGGTTCCTACCACAGATCATGAAGAAATTTAAAAAATCATAAGAGAATATTATGAACTATATGCCAAGAAACTAGATAAATGAAATGGACAAATTCCTAGAAACATACAAATTACCTATACTGACTCAAGAAGAAACAAAAGATCTCAACAAACCAGTTACAAGTAAAGAGATCCAATCAGTCATCAAAAATCTTCCCACAAAAAAGAAAAACAAACAAAAACCAAGGACCTGATGGTTTCATAGGAGAATTTCATAAAACTTTTCAAAAAGAACTTACACCAATCCTGCTCAAATTCTTCCAAAAAAAATGAAGAAAAAGGAATGCTACCTACCTCATTTTATGAAGCTAACATCACTCTAATAACAAAATTGGATAAAGATGTTACAAGAAAAGAAACCTACAGACCAATTTCCCCACTGAAGATAGATGTGAAAATTCTTAACATAGTAGCAAATTGTATTTGCTAGTACAATTGCAAGGGTGATTCAACATAAGAAAATCAGTCAACATAATAAAGCATGTTAACAAATCAAAAGGGAAAAACCTCATGAATATATTGATTGATGCTGAAAAAGCATTCAATGAAATCCAGCATCCACTCCTAATAAAAACACTTCAAAAGCTAGGCACTGAAGGAAACTTTCTAAATATCATAAAGGGCATATATGAAAAACCAGCATCATACTTAATGGTGAGAAATTCAAAGCATTCCCTTTGAGATCTGGGATGAGACAAGGATGATCATTTCACCACTATTATTCAACATTGTACTAGAAGTACTAGCTGGAGCAATTAGGAGAAAGAAATAAAAGGCATCCAGATAGGAAGGGAAGAAGTAAAACTTTAATTATTTGCAGATGACATGATCCTATATTAAAAAAAATCCTGAGAAATCTACAGAAAAACTACTTGAGCTAATAAATTCAACAAAGTGGCAGGGTACAAGATTAATGTACAAAAATCAGTAATGTTTCCATACACAAGCAATGACCATTTTTCTAAGGAAAAAATTCCATTCAGAATTTTTGAAGAATTGAGTATCTAGGAATAAACTTAACCAGGAATATCAAGGACTTACACACAGAAAATTACAAAAAAATGCTAAAATAAATAAAAAATAACCAAAATAGATGGAAAGGTATTACATGCACATCGATAGGAAGGTTGATTATCATCAAGATATCTATCTTACCCAAACTGATCTACACATTCAATGCAGTAACAATAAAAATCCTAACAACTTACTCTGAAGATATGGAACATTGGTTATCAAATTTATGTGGAAGAGAAAGAGACCTCGAATAGCTAAAAATATCCTAAAAAAGAAGTGCGAACTGGGAGGTCTATCCCTTCCTGACTTTAAAGCTTACTAAACAGCCACAGTGGTCAAAACAGCATGGTACTGGCAGAAAAACAAAAGGACTGAGCAGTGGAATAGAATTGAGAATGCAGAGATTGACCACCAAATTTATGGACATTTGATCTTCAATAAGGCCCCCAAATCCACTGAATTGGGAAAGAATAGTCTTTTCAATATATGGGCATGGGAGAACAGGATTTCAATAGTCAAAAGAATGAAAGAGGACCCCTACCTTACACCCTATTCAAAAATTAATTCAAAATGGATCAAAGACCTAAATATAAGGGCCAGTACCATAAAACTTCTTGAAACAAATGTAGGGAAATATCTTCAAGATCTAGTAATAGGAGGTAGCATCTTAAACTTCATACCTAAAGTACAAGCTGTGAAAGAAAAAAATAGATAAATGAGAACTTCTTAATATCTGAGCTTCTGTGCCTCAAAGGACTTTGTTTAAAAAGGTGAAGAGGCAGCCAACCCAATGGGAGAAAATATTTGGAAACCATGTATCAGATAAAGGCTTGATATCCTGTGTACATAAAGAAATTCTACAGCTCACCAACAAAAGAACAAACAACCCAATTATAAAATGAGCAGAGAAAATGAATAGGCAATTTTCTGAAGAGCAAATACACAAAGCTAAAAAGCACATGAAGAGCTGCTCATCTTCACTGGCTATAAGGGAGATGCAAATTAAGATGACAGTGAAATATCACCCTCACACCTATAAGAATGGCTGCTGTCATACAAACAGGAAACAATAAATGTTGGAGAGGATGTGGAGAAATTGGGACACTTAGTCACTGTTGGTGGGAATATAAAATGGTTCAGCTGCTGTGGAAATCAGTTTGGCAATTCCTCAGAAAACTAAATATTCAGTTGCCCTATGAACCAGCAATACCAATACACAGTGTATACCCAGAAGAGTTGAGGGCAGTATTGCAAACAGACATTTGCACACCGATGTTCACAGTGGCACTATTCACAATTGTCAAGAGGTGGAAACAATCCAAGTGTCCATAAACAGAGGAGAGGATAAACAAAATATGTTATATACATACAATGGCACATTATGTAGCATTTAGACAAAATGATGTCCCAAAACATATGACAATGTGGATGAACCTTGAGGACATAACACTGAGCAAAATAAGTCAGACACAAAAGCACAGAAACTGTATGATTCCATTATTATTACTCTGATAAAGCCACCAGTGTTTTGGAGCAGCTAGAAGGACAGATTTGAGGACATAGTAGCCCATGACAAACCCTGGGAACTATTCTGCAACTGCTTGTTAAAGTGTAGTTTGAAAATTATTGCTTTTTTTCTTTCTTTTCTTTGTATATTTATGTTATATTTTACAACTAGAAAATGGTTTTTAAAAAAACTATAGGCAGTTATAGTGATATTAGATAAATTTCCTGAAATCAAAAATTTGAAAATATTTAGTAATAGAGCTCACTTCTACAGCAAAGCTGATATTTGTAGTAACTTTTTACTTTAACACACACAGTTTTGATAGTTAATCAAATGGTATTTAACATACTGTTTAATATTTAGAACTCAAGTAACTCTGATATCTGTATTTATAGATCTTTTTCCTTTCTTGCTTATATTTTAAATTGGTTTATGAAACATATTGTGTAAACAGGCTTTATGATGATTAGATTTTGTAATATGCCTATGGATAAGCTAAGATAACCATTCTAGATGGTTAAGATTTCCATATGTTAATTGCAAAAATATTTGTATAGTCATTTTCTTGAAGTCAGGAAAATATTTAGTAACATAGGTCACTGCTATAGCAATGCAGATGTTTGTAAGAATTTTCAACTTGATATTTTGAGAACATTCACAATTCTGACAGCTGATCAAACGGTATCATTTGATCTTAATGTTTAATAGTTAGGATTTAAGAACTTTGCCATCTGAATATGTAGATTTTTTCCTTGTCTTAATTTTAAATTGCTTTATGAAATTTACTATGCAAACACAGGATATACAATGATTATATGGATGCTTTATTTAAATATGCCTATGGTTAAGCTAACTAAGATATCCATTGTTGGTAGTTCTAAGTGTATTGTCTGTATTCTCAAATTTAAAAAAAAGTACATTTTATAATAAGAGTCAATTCCATAGGAAGATACAACAGTACTGTTTATATACACCTAATAACACAGCTTCAAATATTCAAAGTAAAAGAACAAATAGACAAGACCATAATAAAACTAAGAGATTTTAACACAACTGTTTCAATATCTGATAGAACAGTAAAAAAAAAATCAGTAAAGATTTAGAATAGTTAATAACATGATTAAACAACTTGATCTAATTGAGTTATCTAGGATTCTGTATCAAATGACTGCAGAAAACACAATCTTTTTAATTGTGCATGAAACACTGACCACAATACATTATATGCCAAGCTATAAAACTAGTATCAAAAAATTTTAAATTGAAATCATATTGAGTATGTTCTTTAACCCTGTAGAATTCAATTTGAAGTCCAATAAAAAAGATAACCAAATACTCAAATATTTGGAAATCAAGCAACATGCTTCTAAATAGCCCATAGGTTGAAGATGAAATTATAATGGAAATTTTTAAATATTGTTAAATAAATTATGATATCATGATATGTCGAAACTCATGAGATACAGCTAAAGCAAGTTTCAGAGGCAAAATTATATCCTCCAAATGCATATTTTAGAAAAGAAGATATGTTGGAAAGGCAAGGTTCAGTGATCTAAGTTTCAATCACAAGAATCTGGAAACAGAAGACCAAATTAAATCCCAAAAAAGTAGGAAAGAAATAATAAACATAAGAGCAGAAATCATCATTAGAAAATAAACATGCAAATAAGAAAACTAATAATGTGAGAAAACTTTATTTTGAAAACATTAATAAAATTATTATACCCCTCACAAGACTGATATAGACTGAGAAGGAGACAGAGATGGAAGAAGGAAGAGAATACAAATTATCAAAATCAGGAATGAAAATAAGATATATGAAAAAGTTTATGCCAATAAATTTGACAATTCAGATGAAAGGGACAAGTTCCTTGAAAATTTCACGTTTTACCAAAATGGTCACAAAAAGAAAATCTGAATTATCCTATGCCTATTAAAGGAATTAAAGCTGTAATTAAAAACCTTTCCAAAACACATCTCTTAAGCACAGAGAGCTTCTCAGGTGAATTCTCCTAACCATGAAATAGAAATAATACAATTCTTTACAAATTATCCTAAAGAAGAGAAAGAAAAGGCACAGTTGCCAACTTGTTTTTATGAGGATAGTGTAAGCAGTATATTAAAAGATTCTTCCAGGAATGCAAGGTCATTTAACATATGAAAATCCAATGAAACTCAGTACATAAATAAGAGGAAAAGCCATAAGGTTCTCTCAATAACGGAGATAAAATTGATAAAAATCAACATTCTCCAAACTAGGCATAAAACGGAGTTTCCTTAATCTGATAAAGGATATTAAAAAACATGTTCAGGGTTAAATTTTGAATACATTCCTTCAGAGATGAGTACAAGCCAAAGGATATCCACTACCATCATATCCCCTCTTCTGGTCTAGATTGTACTAGAGGACCTAGAAAGTGAAATAAGGCAAAAAAGAAAGAAAGAAATAGAAGGTATAAATATTGGAAGAGAAGAAATAAAACTGTCAGTGTAGGTTACAGAATCATACATGAACGAAATCCAAAACAATCTACAAACTGTTAAAATTAATAAATAAATTTAGCATGATCCTTGATTACAAGATAAATATATGAAAGTCAATTGTGTTTCTATATACTAGCCAACAAGATATTAGAAAATGAAATTTTAAAAGATACAACCTAAAATAGAAAAAAAGAATCACCAAATAAGTAGGAATAAATCTAACTGAAGATGTACAAGACCTCTACACAGAACACTATAAAACATCACTGAAAAGAAGTAAGGAATACCTAAATAATTGGAAAGATATTCCCTGGTCATGCATTGGAAGCCAATATTATAAAGATGTCTATTCTTTTCAAATTTAGATTCAATGTGATCTTAATCAAAATCTTAGCAAATTTTTTTATGGGAAAAATTTTTTAGCTAATTCTAAAATGTGAGTGGAAATGAAATGGACCTGTAAGAGTCAAAACGATTATGGAAAAAGGACATAATAGGAGGCTTTACACTTTCTGATTTAAAGGCTGCCTATCAAATAACAGTATTCAAAACAGTGTGTTATTCTACTAAGGATAGACACTGATCTCAGTGGATCAGAGTTCAGAATTGATCACACTTATAAGGTGTTGATAAAAATCAACACTCTTCAAACGAGGCATAGAAGGGATGGAATCATAGCAATTCCACCGTGAAAAAAAAATCTTGTCAATAAATAGTCCCGAAATAACTGGCTATTTATTTATGTGGCAAAACAAATCAGAACCCATACTTCACAGAGTATACAAAATGAGTTGAACATGTACCATAAACTTAAACGTAAAAGCTAACACTATAATGCATCTAAAAGAAAAAAAAATGTGCTCAAGACCCTAAGGTAGGTAATGGTTTCTTCAAAAGGACACAAAAGCCTTAAGCACAGAAGAAAAGCTAATATATTGGGCTTTTAAAAGATGAACCATTAAGAGAGATTTCACAGATATGCACAAATTAATTGAGTTTTACACCTAAGATCTGTATATGTTACTGTTCACAAATTATACTTTAACTTAAAAAACAAAAATTGTAAAAAATGAAGAAAATAAAAGTCTGCTACTATTAATGTAGAACCATGAATTTCTCCCTTCACATCTGACTGTATTGTTTTCATATATTTGGGGTATCAACTGTTAGGCACATATATGATTATAGCTATGTCTTTATAATGAACTGACCCTGGGCTGGTTTAGAGATATTATGTTCCCCAGAAAAAGGCCATATTCTTTTGGCCATCCCTGTTGGGGTAGACCAATTATGGGTAGGGCCTTTTGGTTCACTTAAGATGCGACCCAGTCCATTCAAGACAGGTCTGAATCCTGTACTGTAACCCTTCATGAGAGCTGAAACATCCAGAGACATTTTGAGAAGGAAGGCCATTCTGAAACCAGAAGCCAGGAGAGAAGGACCAGCAGACATTGCCATTGTGCCTTCCCATGTGACAGAAGGCAGTACCCTTTCCCCAGAGAAGGGATCTACCTCTTAATGCCTTAATTTGGACAGTCTCATAGCTTAGAACTGTGAATTTGTAAACTAATAATCTGCATTGATAAAGCCAACCAATTCCTGGTATACTGTATTCCAGCAACTTTAACAAACTTAAACATATTGGTACAAGAGAAGCAAATACCAAAAATACTGGGATGGCCTTATAAATGGATAAGGGGAAGATACTGGAAGAATTGTGAGAAACTTAATACAAAAGGCCTAGATTGCTTTGAAGAGACTGTTGGTAAATCTCTTAGGCCTTAATAGAAAAGGCCTAGATTGCATTGAAGAGACTGTTGGTAGAAGTACCGATGCTAATGGTACTTCTGATGAGGACTTCCAAATGATGTGTTACTGTAAACTAGAAGGAAGGTATGCTGGTTTGAAACTTATGTACCCCCAAAAAGCCATGCACTTTTAATCCAGTCTTGTAGGTTCAGAATTATTCTGGGTGGGATTTTTTTTGATAAGGCTGCTTTCATGGAGATGTGACCTACCCAACAGCGCATGGGACCTTTCGATTAGATTATTTCCATGGAGATGTGACCCCACCCATTCAAGGTGGGTCTTAAGTGGTTTACTGAAGTCCTTAAAAGAAGTCATGGAGAAAGCTCAGAGCCAATACAATGCTCAGAGCTCAGAGCTGATACATAGATACATAGCTGATACACTTTGAAAATGCCTGGAGAGCTGACACAGAATGCTCCTAGAATAAGAAGCTGAAAGCAACACAGCCCAGGATTGAAGGACCAGGAGATGACAGGCAGGTAGGTGCCTTCCCAGCCGACCAAGAAATCCCAGACATGATCAGCCTTTCTTGAATGAAGGTATCCTCTTGTCAATGTCTTAATTTGGACATTTTTTTATGGCCTTAGAACTGTAAACTTGTAACTTAATAAATTTCCTTTGGAAAATCCAATCCATTTTTGGTATTTTTCATTCCAGTAACTTTACAAACTGAAACAGAAAGTAATCCTTTGTTTTAAAACAGCAGAGTTTGGAAGCAGAATCTGAAAGCAATGAGCTCAGGTGTCTGAGGAAATTTCCAAACTAAATGTCTTCTCCTTGAACCTTACAGTCAATGTGATAGGAAAGAAGCTGAGAATTGAAATTTTGGGGTCCAAAGAAACCAGAAACTGATTATTGGAAAATTTTGAATTTCTTAGCAAGCAGGTTCTCTGAGGATAGAGCCATATGTGAGGATTTAACCAATCAGCCATTTCAGTTCATGACAGGCTTGGAAATGGAATAATCCAGAAAGGATATGTGGAAAGTCCTACTGGCTAATGGTTGAGACCCTGGGGTGCTGCACAGGAAAATAACAAATTTGTGGGGAGATATGTATGGATGGAATCACTGCCAGCCAGACTAAAGGGAAGAGAAAATGAACTGAAGGAAACATGACTTCAAAGGCAGAACCATGGAAACTGAGATGTGGAGGCATGAAATCTCAGGCTAGGAGAGCTGACCCACCCATGCCAATGGAAAAGGTGAGTTTGCCCCAGAGCTTGCAGAGGGTGGGCCTTCCACCCCATTGCTCAGGAAGTGTCACCACCCCAGAGACCTCAGATGCCTGAAGAATTGAGGGGAGACTGGAAGAATGCTGCTTCCCCCAGGCCTCAGTGAGGGTAGAACACATTCTACCCAGGGATTAGGGAGAGACTGGCCACAACCTGACTGTTCTAAAGGGGTTGAGAGTTTGCCCTGAAGATGGTAGAATCCAGCTGCTACCCAGATGCTTGGTGAGGGTGGGTCTGAGTACAAAGTGGTCTCCCAAATGCTTGGAGATTATTGGAACCCTTACCCAAATGTTTGAAGAAAGCAAGGCCACTGCATAAGCACTTGGAGAGAGTAGGATTGACATTCTCTCAAGCCCCAAGAATAAAACAACATTCTATAAATGACTCTTGGATCTGGAAATCTAAAGAAGTATGCCCTATAGGTTTTCAGAACCGTTTGGGTTGAGAACCAGTTTTCCTTTCAATTTCTCCCTATGACAATGACAATGTACATCCTATGACTATCCCTCTTTTGTATATTGTTCTAAGATTCATAGGTCCACAGCCAGAGATTTTTGCCTTAGGATAAACCACACTAGCAACTGATTTTAACAAGCCTTTGCACTTAATATTGTTACAGAAATTAAGGCTTTAGTAATACTGAGATGGAATGAATATATTTTGCACATGGAAAGAACATGTCTTTTTGGAGTCCAGAGGGTAGAGTGTGCTGGTTTGGAGCTCCTATGTACTCAGAAAAAGGCATGTTCTTTGGGCCCATTTCTGTGTGGGTGGACCTATTGTGGGTGAGACCTTTTAGTTCAGTTGAGATGTGACCCAGTCCATTCAAGGTGGGTCTTAATTCTGTACTGGAGTCCTTTATGGGAGCAGAGAGAGAGACACCCAGAGACAATTTGAGAAGCAGCCACTAAAACCAGAACACAGGAGAGAAGGACCAGCAGACACTACCATGTGCCTTCCCATGTGACATAGGAACCCTGGATGCCAGCAGCCTTTCGTCAGAGAAGGTATCTACCTCTTGATAACTTAATTTGGACATTTTCATGGCCTTAGAAATTTAAATTTGCAAACTAATAAATCCCTGATGAAAAAGCCAGCCCATTTCTGGTATACTGCACCCTAGCATCTTTAGCAAACAAAAATAGACCCCAATATATTATATACATCTTTGTCTCTTGTAACAGTTTTTTACTTAAAATGTATCATATCTGTGATTAGTACAGGTAGCCCAGCTCTCTTTTGGTTATTAGTTGCATGGTATATCTTTTTACCCATCCTTTCACTTTCAACTAATCTGTATGTTTCAATTAAATGTTAGTTTCCTGCAAAGCACATATAGTTTGGGCATGCTTTCAAATCTTTTCTGCCTTTTGATAAATTTAACCCATTCACATTTAAAGCTACTACTTATAATACAGGACTTCTTCCATTTTGCTATTTAGACTTTGTAAGTCTTAGATTTTTTTTTTCATTTTGCCCCTCAATGCTTACATTTATGTTTATTTGATTTTTTTTGTGCAGTACCATATTAAGTGCCTTCTCTTTTCTATCTGGGTCTATCTTTAATACATTGTTTTATGGCGATCATGAGGCTAAGATTTAACATTGTAAGAATATAACAATCATATTTGGTTTACCCAAATTGACCTCACTAACATACTCATTTTCTTTTCCTTTACCCCCGTCCCTTCACCTTTTTTACTACTTATTACCAACTATATATTCATATGTTACACACCCACATGCAAAGATTTATCATTCCTTTTTATTCATTTGCATTTCAGCACTTGCTGGAAATAAGAAGTGGACTTACATACCAAACAATACACTTCAATAACATGAACATTTATAATTAACTGAGTGCTTATCTTTACTGGAGATCTTTATTTCTTTATGGTACTGTGACCCCCTGTCTAGTGTTCTTCCCTTTCAGTCTGATGAACTTCCTTTAGCATTTGCATGTAGGGTACGTCTAGTGGGGATGAACTCCCTCAGCTTTTATCTTTAAGTGGTATTACTTTCTCCCTCCTTTTTTTAAAGAAAGTCTCACTGGATATCAAATTCTTGGTTGGCAGTTGTTCTTTTTCAACACTTCTTGTGTTTGAACTCACTGCCTTCTTGCTTCCATGGTTTATGATGGCAGATCTGCACTCAGTCTAACTGGAACTCCCTTGAACTTACCATGTTCCACTTTTCTTGCAGATTTCAGAATCCCTTCCTTGTCCTTTGCATTTGAGAATGTCATCAATATAAGACAAGATGTGTTTTCCTTCACGTTTATCGTTTGGTGTTCTCTGGATTTCTCAGATGTGCATTTTCATATCTTTTGTTAGATTTAGGAAGTTCTCTACTTCTTTCACTATTCCTTCTGCTCCTTGTTCTCTTTCTTCTTCTGGAACTCCCATAATGCACAAATTGGCAAACTTGATGGTGTCCCAGAGGATTTTTAAGTTATTTTCACTTTTTATACAGTTTTCTTTCTTTTCCTCAGATTGATTCATTTCAAGTTGTCTTATCTTCAAGTTCACTGATTCTTTCTGCCAGTTCCAATCTACTATTGAAATCCTCCCTAGAATTTTTCATTTCAGTTATTGTGGCCTTCAACTCCAGTGCTTTTGTTTAGTTTCTTTTTAAAATTTCCATAACTAGAATCTCATGTTGCTTATTCATTGTTTTCCTAATATCCTTTAGCTCTTTGTCTGTATTTCCCTTCATCTCCTTGAACATTTTTATATTCCTTGGAGAGTTTTCTTTGAAAATTTTTATAATCATTTTTTATAAGTCTTTGGTATGTCCACATTCTGGTTTTATTCACTGATTTTTCTGGATTTTTCTCCTCTTTTTGTGGATGGGAAATCATTTGCTGTTTCTTTGTCTTGTACTCTCTTTTTGCACATTTTACAATTTTAATATTTTAAAATTTTAACTCTCAGATTTATTCCAAATGTCTTTTTCTTGATTTTGTAAACAACTGGTGATGAGACAGATTTTCTTGAGCTTCAGCCTTCCTATCAGGAAAGTCCACCTGAGGCATATGCAATGTGCAGTGCCCATTCTGTTTTTTCTGGGCCTGTGTCTTTTCCTCGGATTTTTCTGGTTAATTGTTTTGGAGTTCCCCACTGTTCACAGGAGTTTGATTGCTCCTTACATTTTCCAGGAGACAGACCTCCCTCTTACAGGTACTAAAAGAAGGCAAGCCTTTGCCCTAGGTTGTCCACCTGAACAATTTCTTAAACCTCTTTCAATGCCTTAAGCCACTTTTCCTGGAGGGCAATTTGGGGTGGAGGGAGGGAGGCAGGCCACAGAGATGTTTCCCAAACCAGTCTTTTCCAACTGAAACATAGTCAGGGACCTAGGGAGGAGAGCCAGATCAGTTCCAATGTGTCCTGTGGATGGAATCAGGAATGGCAACAGAAGCCTCTTTCACATTTCCCCGACAGCCCTGATGAAGCACTGCATTTTTAAGTCTCCTCCCCTGCCACCTTTGTTTTGGATGGGTTAGAACAATGGTTACACTCAGAGTTGGATACCCTGCTATCCAAAGTAGCTAACTGAAAACCACGATCAACAAATAAGCATGCCCACCACTGGTCCTGGGTGTTCCAATCTGGCTCTTGGAGGGCTCAGGTAGGTGCAGCCCCAACAACAAAGAATATGACTGGTACAGAGGGAGATATGAATTCTATTAGAACTTACAAACAGGCCAGTGGAAATCATCAAGAAAATGGAAGTGAGCACTCTGCTAGAGGGGGAGGTTTACAAACAGGCCAGTGGCAATCATCAAGAAAATGGAAGTCAGCACTCTGTAAGAGGGGGAGATTACAGGGGACAGCTTATAAGGGTTTAGGACAAGAACAGTTTCAGCAGGGTCTTGTGACACAAGAGTTTGGAGATTTGTTATCAACAGTGATCAGGGGAGAGAAGTTTTAATGCTTTACAAGATAAATGGTTTATGATACCAATTGTACATCTTCCATGAGGAGGTCGGTTGACCATCAACTTCTGTTCCAGTCAAGCAGGTGGCTACATGAAGTAATATATTCTCAATATGGAGGGGAGCCCAGGCCCT
The DNA here is from genome assembly GCF_023851605.1 of Tamandua tetradactyla. Classification (NCBI taxonomy): domain Eukaryota; kingdom Metazoa; phylum Chordata; class Mammalia; order Pilosa; family Myrmecophagidae; genus Tamandua; species Tamandua tetradactyla. The sequence continues at coordinate 45,592,703 of NC_135335.1, read as the reverse complement.
GGGTCTCCACAATCCACCTCCTCACGAGACTACACTGACTGTAGGACAGACATTACATCCATATTCCACAACGGTTTAAGAGACAACAGAACACTAAGAGTCCCACACACAGAGATAACCTTACACAGAGCTGTCACATGACTGATAAGGGGAATTAAACCATTTAGACATGGTATCTACTGATAATAGATCAATGTTATGTATATGCCCTTGCATATAACTTAAAACTTGTGAAACACAGTGCAAATGATTAGATACATGGAGCACTACACATTAAGGCCCAGATGCTGCCTTGTGCTGCAGAGAGGATATCTGACGCAATTTTATTTCATAAAACTACTTTTCTAAGCTACATGTTTTCTTCATTTAGCAAGGATATAGCTATTCGAAATCAGTGTGGATGGCTAAACCTACCACATGTTTTTCAATAACTATTGTATCTCTACCAAGCTCTAAATAGTACAAAAAATGCTAAAGGATAGCAACACCAAGCAGTGCATTTTATTCTATATCTAGCTTCAACCATTTCCCAATTACTAGGAGTATGGGATAAAGAGCCATATAAGGTAGCGGGGATACAGGGCTGTCCCTATTTACATCATCCTGTCCAGTTATAGGGCAAATAGAGCCAGCCATATTGTCCACAGGTTCATAGCCATCTTTTAGGGGAAGGATATTCCCCATGTTAGCTGGAGATATTCTGCCAGTGGAAAGGACTATTGCTTTGTACCTGTGCCAGTTTGAATTTGTTGTATACCACAGAAAAGCCAAATTCTTTAATCCTCATCCAGTATTGCTGGGTGGGAGCTTTTTAGTTGATTCCATGGAGATGTGACCCACCCAGTTGTAGGTAGTAACTTCTGATTAGATGATTTCCATGGAGAAATGTCTCCATCCATTCAAGGTGGGGTTGCTTAATGGAGCTGTTTAGAGGGAACCATTTTGGAAAAAGCTTTAGAGCTATGAAAGCCACCAGAACTGACAGAGCCAACAGAACAGACAGAACCCCAGGGAAGCTGTTGAAGATTCCTGGGGAAATGGTAATAGACATCACCATGTGCCTTTCCAGCTGAGAGAGAAACCCTGAACATCATAGGCCTTCTTGAACCAAGGTATCATTCCCTGGATGCCTTCACTTGAACATTTTCATAGCCATGCCTCAGTTGGGACATTTTCACATGTCTTAGAACTGTAAACTTACAACTTAATAAATTCCCCTTTAAAAAAAGCTATTCCAGTTACAGGGCAAATGGCCATTTAACAATAAAATTACACAATTTGGGAGTAGCCACACCACATCATGAATTCCATCAAGTTGTTCCACACAGACAGGGGCAACATGGTCTACTGTTAACATTTTCTGCTGTCAGCCACACTAAACCATCATATACAGCATAACCCAATAAAGATCAGGGCTTGTTCATCTGTTCCTATACAAGGGAGATGTAAGCCCTGGTCTTGTCAGAGAACAATAGTTGGATTTCATCTTCTTAAATTGGAAGACTCTTTTCCAGATTTCCCAATGTACTGAATTCTTCCAAGACAGAAGGATATTCCATGCAGTGTAATTTGCAGGGGTCACAATCCTAGAAAGGCTGTTAGTGCCCAAAAATGGCAATTCCATGGAAACCCAACACTGGGTTCAACTGTGGGCATGAGTTACCACTGAAGCTCACTGTATGGTGTTTGCTACAGTGCTATGGGTGAAAAGAAAGACGTTTATGGGAAACAATAAGGGATAATTCCTGTCGCTGTAATACATGCTAACATTGCATTGGTTGATAATAAAGTACCAAGCAGAGAAACATTACAGGAAGACTTTATAATAATAAATAACATATTTTGTTATAATAATATATAATAATAAATAACAAATATTGTTCCTTCACAAAGCTTCAGAGTTCTCTACCATTACATCAATTGTAATGGGCTTAAGAAGGACCCACATAGTTATACATAAGGTTCCTGGGAATAGGAAGCCCCAGACTGGGGAGATAAAGATTTTACCAGGCATTTTCTGTATAAATTGATGACAGGACTCCTAATCAGTGTGACTGCACAGGCTAGCACCAAGGCTAATTGACCTCATTTCCCCCATTTTTTATGGTCTGAGGCAGGCAACAAATGATCACTTCCCTTTTTTGGCTGCAAAGCAGTGCATCCTTTGACTTGTATTCTCAGGGCCTGCATTGGTATAGCCATCAGCATTTCTAAGGGAGCAAGTGCAGCAGCCCGTGGCATTGCATTCAAACAAGATCTGATAAGAGTCTTTTAATCCACTGCTACGAGAATCCTTAAAATCTTTTAGCTGTTCCTTTAACAAACCATTCATTCTTTCAACAAGGTCTGTACCTGTGGGATTGTAGGGCAGAGGCAACATCCACATATTGTCCTGATCTTTGCCCCAAGATTAGCTACCTGCCCAATGAAAGGGATCACCCAATCTCTAGCTGCGTAGGAGTTCCATACAGAGTGCTCAGTTTCCCCAACCATCGGATGGTGACCCATTGTTATGCCTTCCCCAATGGGAAAGCAGTAATAATCTTGTAGCCATGTCCACAGCAGTAAAAAAATACCTCAAACCCTGTGAGTGAAGGGGACCAATGGAATCCACATGTCACTGGGTCACTGGGATTTGTGAATGGCTGACGTGTCCAATCTGGTGAGGGTAGCCTATGTGGTTGATGCAGGGAGCCCAAACAGCACAGAGAGCACTAGAGAAGTGATGTCCCCCAGCTGCTATGATTGGCAGCTAGAACTTCTGGGTCAGACTCCACAGGTTTGATATCCTTGGTGTCTGCTTTTCTGAAGCCATTCTTCTGCTTTCCTAGTTTCAGGTGTGCTACTCCAAACTTACATGATTGCATCCACTTCCACATTTCCAGGTATCGTGTTGGGAGTGTGGGCAGGGACATGATGGTTACCTTTCATCATTGACAGGTGTCCCAGATGTCTTTCCACAATTCTTGTCCCCAGAGGGGACAATGTTCCCCTCCATTTTATGGATTGGATATTGCCTAATTCATCAATTTATTCACTAATAAATGTGTGAGATCCTAAAAATTAATTTCTTGGAGATTTTGTTTTTTGACAGTTTTGGTAATAAAAAGATCGGAAGGCAACTGCTAAGTACTATGGTGATGGGAGACTTCTGAACCCAAAGTTCCTCTCCAAAGGTCAGGGGTGAGTCCCTCTCAAATCTGAATTCCACTATTCTTGTATTTGAGTTCTCTCATCTCTCTAGCTCTCAATCAAAAGGTTAGTGGGTCAATCTTACTGATGAGAAAGATCAAATTTTGAGCCTGAAACCCTAGCCTTTTGGTGCACCCTGGTTTCATTTTTGTTATTGATAGTTTATTTGCCTTTGCATGACATGCAAAATGAAATAATAAGGATGCAACCCTCAAACACTTAAAATTTTGATTCTCCACCCTCTGACAGTGTTGCATTAATACATTCAAAAATGGGAGGGGGTTTGAAGCTGTGTCTATCTAACAAAATGGCAACATCTCACCAAAGACAACCTGGAATTTCAATATCCGTTATGGAGAATATTCCAAATAGACAAAATTACTGAAATGCATTTCAGAAAAGGAGGTCCCAAACCAGTCAAATGGAATACCAGGTTATAATAATAAATTGCAATATTCTAAAACTGTTTCATTAAATAATTCTTTGTAAAAGGCAAATGAGAAATTAGAAGTTCAGGACATTTATGTTTTTATGTCTAACAGCAAAAATTTTTAATTGAAGCTTTTAAGCACTCTATTTGTGCCTGTCAGTAGGTCTGTTGCGTGATATTTTCCTACCTCTCAATCGTATTAACAAATTAACTTATATAACTCCTCAAAAGAGCTCTATTCAAACTGACTTAAAGGTTACAAAGCACTTTTATAAAAGTATTTAATACTACTAAAGTTCCAGAAATTAAAGAAACCAAACTTCTAATATTTCCAATGAATAAAAAACTATTTGTAGAACTAAATCCAAGTGTTTTGAAGAAAATTAAAGTACTGTAATTCAGACAAACTTTTGGCAAGCAGGGCTGTGCCAGTTTGAAAGGATTATGTTCCTTAGAAAAGTCATATTTTAATCCTAATCAATCTTGTGGGAGCAATAGTTTCTTCCAATCCCTATTCAGTACTATAGGTTGAAAGCTTGATTAGGTTATCTTCACAGAGATGTGACTCAATCAACCGTGGGTATTAAACTTGATTAGATGGAGAGGTGTCTCCACCCATTCTACATGGGTCTTTATTGTTTAATGGAACCATATAAAAGAGGAGACATTTTGGAGAGAGTTCCTTTTTGAGAATGACCAGAAAGCTACAGCCGAGCCTAGCAGAACCCTGAGGCTGAGAGAACCACAGAATCCATCAGCCAGCAACCTTTGGAGCTGAAAAAGGAGCATGCCCCCAGGAAGCCCCATGAAGCAAGAAACTGGGAGAGAAAGCTAGCAGACTGTCACCATGTTTGCCACGTGCCTTCCCAGTTGAGAGAGAAATGCTGAACTCATTGGCCTTTCTTGAGAGAAGGTAACCTCTTGATGGTGCCTTGGTTTGGACATTTTTATAGATTTGCTTTAATTTGGAGATTTTCATGGCCTTAGAACTTAGTTATTAAACTCCCCTTTTTAAAAGCCTTTCCATTTATGGTATATTGCATTATGGCAGCAAGCAAACTAGAACAAGGACTAATATTATTAATTACATAAAAATAGCTATGTCTTTGGAATTATTAATGTAAGTACAATATGAGCATATAATTTTATTCTACTTGAGTGTGTTCTTCCTAAACAGGGTTACTAATCAAATGAACTAGCATTATATCTACTACATCTTTAAGGTGATGAACAATGTAAGTTTGTATTTAAAAAGTAATTGTGTTTTGAAGGATGTTAGCTTGAAGAGAGTTTCCAAGACATTTCTGAAAAATATGTAAGGTATGTAAGATGTTTCATTAAGAGAAGAAAAGTAGTTTATCTTAAAGCAAAATAAACAGTTGTAGCAGGAATATGTAGGACCATCCTGGATGAATAAAGAAAATTGCAGGTTTGCTAAAAAAGGTATTCTATTTGACATGGTTAAGGGTGGTTATGATTTGATAGATTTATAAGATTTTTAAGGGTTTTCTTATCAGAAGGTGTTTTAGTTTGGTAATGCTGCCAGAAATGCAATATACCAGAAACAGGTTGGCTTTTAGAAAGGGAATTTATTAAGTTACAAGTTACAGTTCTAAAGCCATAAAAATATCCAAACTAAGGCATCCAGACACAAGAAGGGACCAGTGACTTCAGGGTTTCTCTGTCAGCTGGAAGAGCACACCGTATCATCTGCTAGCTTTCTGTCATGGCTTCTGGGTTCAAATGCCTTGGGGCATACTCTTTTTGCATTTCCAAACATCTCTGAGTGAGCCTTTTTCAAAATGGTTCCCTCCAGGAAATGGTTCCCTCCAGGAAATGACTCACCTTGAATGGGTAGAGAACATCTCCATAGAAACCACCTAATCAAAAGGTCCTATCACATCTCCATGGAAACAATGTAATCAAAAAAGATCCCACCCTACAATATTAAATCAGGATTAAAGAATGTGGCTTTTCTGGGGTACATAATTTCAAACCAGCACAGATGGTATCTTCATGCAAAAGCAGAATTTGCTTTGCTCTCCATTAAAGTGATAGTTGACTTGGATTACTGATCTGTTCTTAATTATAAATTATAAAAGATTTTTCTTAACTCTCTCAGTAACTTGCTTAGAAAGTAAACATTCTGGATCAGAATAATCTCCCGTGCTTTATACTGACCTTATCATCTTTTATTGTTTTACAGAACAAGCATTCTCACTTTTGAAACAATCATGTATATGCTACTTCTCTTTACTTTTAAAATCTTTATTGTTACTTTGATTAATTAGGGAACTAATTATTTTTTCAGTGACCCATGATCCTATTTAACAATTAAAGCCAGCTAACTTTTGACATATTGTGGTCCCAAAGTTTAATCCTAAATGATGTCTTTTTGAACTCAGTCATTGGGATTTTCCAGGAAAACATGGAAATCATAAAGGCTTTTTCCTTTCACCTTATAAACAGAGAGGTGCTAAAACTAGTTAATATAGATTATTACATAGTTTATTTATTATGACATCAATTGCTGGGAAGCATTATCAAGTTAAAAAGGATTTTCTAACCTTCTCTGGGTTGAATTTATAGGATATCATGCCACTAATATAAATATTTCAGAAGTTATATATAGTTCTTAGTGATTTCTCAATAACCTCACTGGCCATGAGATGTTCTAGCACTTATGTTCCTGATATTGGACAACAGTATTATTGTTCATAAGTTCAGTTATTCTTAAAAAATAATGTTTAATGGACTCTCATCAGATCATTTGTAAAATAGCAATAAGCTACCCATGGCCATTTTAAATCATTTTTTATTTACTGCCATTATTCTGATGCTACCCTGAAAACATGTGCAATGAGCTACAGGCCAATGTGCATCATCTTTAACAAAACAGATTATCTCAGAGACCTAAGAAAAGAACTATGCCAAATTCTCTGGGGCACAGGCTTCTAATGACATTGCTTAAATATCTTTGAAAGCATACCACTAGACAGAGTCAAGATTTCCAGAATTCTGATGAAGAAGCTGATGGGTTCACTAGACTGTTAATACTAGATACCAAGTGAAAGAAGAATTAATTACTTAGGATTAAATGAACTGATAAAGAAATATAATAGTTTTGTTTGGATTCATGGTAAGTTTTACTATTCTACTTTCTAGGAATCCCTTACCCTTTTCCCTTAAACTACCTATGATTCATGAACATTCATATTTATCTCCTTGCCTGACCCCTCTAGAATTTGGAAAACTGATAGGATATGGTAAATTTTTTTGCAATTTCATTATTCATATAGATTTAATCAGAATCTGTCCTCCTTGATAACAGGAAATAATAGGAAACATTGGATATATACATATATATATATATAACCAATCTTAGGAATGATAACTCAGAAACATAGAGGAAATTTCAAATCTATTGTCTATTGTAGCCTGCAACGTGATGCGGTTGCCTGTGCTCACCCAGACAGTGTAAAAGTTAGAGCAGAAGCTGCTGCATTAGTCAAAGCCTAAGTAAACTTAACTCTGGGCAGACCCCAAATTTTTTTTCCAGAAATCTGACTTATGAGATCCTTCTACTTAAAAGTGCTGTAGTGTTCTTAACTCTTTATCTGATGAGGCAGCAATTCGTAACTTCACAAATAATGTCTCCAAACATGCCCTTTTTACAATCCCAGATATCATTCTATTTGTTATTGCTTCTTATGATATAAATTCTGATGGTAAGCCTAAGCAGGCTATTGTTACGACTCACTGTGAACTGACTGAAAGAGGTTGCTGTACACATTTTTTTCTGATCAACAAGATGACTTCTATGCTTTTACCCTAGCATGCTTTCTATCTGAAGAAAAATCTGTTAGATTTATACTAATAACACATATGCTTTTGGTGCAATCCATGATATCAGCACTCTATGGAACCAAAGATGGTTTTTCACTTCTTCTGGTATTTTAATTAAAAAGAGACAACTATGTCCGTTCTACCATTTTACTCCCATCTATGGTTGCCATCATTAAAAAGAAGCTCACACAAAAAGAACTTAGACTAAATATATTTTTTTAATATTCTGGCAGATTTTCATATGGAAGAACCTTTACTAAAACAGCTGAGACTGCAGATTTAAAGTAAAATCTAAATTAATTGAAGAAACTGATCTTCCCTGGCCCCAAATTTTACCTTTGGCCTTGATGATTATTCATAGCATTCCCTTTGTGAAACACAAATGCTCCCCATACGTAATTGTTATTGGCAGATCTATAGCTCTGTGAATAAAATTAACACTGATCACTTATTGTCATACCATGATGTGACTCAATTTGCAAGTCCTTAATGTATTATGCCAAAGATTATCTACATCAGGTAAAGGACCACTTTCTCGATTCACATGACAGACAGCCCAGTATTCATAATCTGGAAGAAAGAGATTGGGTCTACTGGAAATGATAGCAATAAAACACAGCCCAAGAACCTCATTAAAAGGGAACCAACCAATTGCCAGGAATTTCTGACACTGCAATTAAATTACAGGGTATTGAACCAGGGGTCCACATATCTATACTAAAAAAGGCCCCACCAGAGTACCAGACTTGTTTTAATTCTGGAGACGTAATAATCAAACTAGTCAAAAAGTGAAGTTGACCAAGTGTGCAAGTTTGAAAGGATGTATGTACCCTAGAAAGCCATGTTTTAATCCTAATCCCATTTTATAAATCCAGCCGTTTTTTTCTAATCCCTATTCAGTACTGTATGTTTGAATCTATAATTAGATCATCTCCTAGAGATGTGACTCAATCAAGAGTGGTTGTTAAACTGGATTAGGTGGAGACATGTCTCCATCCATTCAGGTGGTCTTGATTAGTCTACTGGAATCCTATAAAAGAGGAAACATTTTGGAGAATGCGAGAGATTCTCAGAGAGCAGAACGACATAGCCACAAGAAGCAGAGAGCCCACCACCCAGTGACCTTTGGAAATGAAGAAGGAAAACACCTCCCAGGGAGCTTCATGAAAGAAAGCCAGGAGAGAAAGCTAGCAAATGATGCCATGTTCGCCTCATGCCTTTCTAGCTGAGAGAGAAACCTTAACCCTGTTCACCATGTGTCTTCTCACTTGAGAGAGAGACCTTGAACTTCAGCGGCCTTCTTGAACCAAGGTGTCTTTCCATGGATGCCTTTGAGATTGGACATTTCTATAGACTTGCTTTAATTGGGACATTATCTCAGTCTTAAAACTGTAAATTAGCAACTTATTAAATTCCCCTTTTTAAAACCCATTCCATTTCTGGTATACTGCATTCTGGCAGCTAGCAAACTAGAACACCATGTCACAAGGTAGACTACTTATTTCCAAGATGAAGGATCAAGTCCTCAAAAAGTCTTTACCTTATGTGGTAGTTAGATACAGTTGTCAACTTGGCCAGGTGAAGGTGCCTAGTTCTGTTACTGTGGACATGAACCAATGGTATGTGAACGCATCTGTTGCTGATTACATCTGCAGTCGGCTAGGAGGCATCCCTGCTGCAATGAATGATGTTTGACTTAACCGGCTGTTGCTTAAATGAGAGAGTGCAATGCAGCACAGCCCAAGCAGCTCAGCATACCTCATCTCAGGACTCGCAGCTCAGCCCAGGCCTTTGGAGATGCAGAAAGAAATCACCCCAGGGAAAGTTGCTGGAACCCAGACGCCCGGAGAGAAGGCCAACAGAGATCACCCTGTGCCTTCCCACACAAGAAAGAATCTCAGTTGAAAGTCAGCTGCATTTCCTCTGAAGGATTAATGAAATAAATCCCTTTTATTAAAAGCCAATCCATCTCTGGTGTGTTGCATTCTGGTAGCTAGGAGACTAGAACACCTTACTATTACTTTCAATATATAAAATCTTTTCTATTCCTCTATGCTTTGTTCTAAAAGCATCACAATAGTCTAGACTACAAAAGTATCACTGCAGTCTGCTTCTCTTGGGCCATGTCAAAGGGAGGTAACCTTACAGAACACTGGACTTGTCACTATAAACCCTGATCTATGCACACTACAGGGGACCCCACTGCTCAATCTGTAAACACATTCTTGTCCAAAATGCTTTAGTCTCATTGGATCAAACTGCAACTTCTGCTTCATATCAACCATGAATACTAGACTCAAGGTACTGTTTACTCTGTTTTAACCTTTCTTGGATGAGTGACCTCACTATAGATGCAACTAGCCTACTTATACAGATATCATAGAAGAGCTTGGAGACCTTACTGTAATTGTGCATGTGCCTGCACAAACTAAAAGTTACATTAAAAATGCATGTCCAAAGAAAGAAAATAAAAGAACAAATAAAAGAGAAAAAATGCATGTCCACTGTGCTGTTTTGAAACTATGTACCCCAGAAAATCCATGTTCTTTTAATCTTAATCTAATCTTAGTGGAAGCAGACCCATTGTAGGGTGGGACTTCTTGATTAGATTGTTTCCATGAAGATGTGACCCACTCAATTGTGGGTGGGATCTTTTGATCAGATTATTTCCATGGAGAGCTGACCCTACCCATTTAAGGTTGGTCTTCATTAGTTTTTACTGGAATCCTTAATAGAGCTCATAGAGAAAGAGCTCAGAGTCAAGACAGACAGCAGATATCTAGGACAGACAAATTTGAAGATACAGAAAGAGAACAGGACAGGGGAAGCCAGACAGAAATACCCTGGGTACTAAGAAAAGACTCACTGAAATAGCTAGAACCTGGAGAGAGCCAAGGGAAGCTAAGAGATGAAATTCAGGGTTTTCCCTGCACAAGTTAACTGATGGCCCACAGATGCTTGGAGAGAAAGTCACTGGAAGCAATGCAACCTGGGAACAAAGGACCAGAAGATGTGAGTAGGGCCTTCCTATATGACAGAGGAACCCAGGGCTGCCTTTCCTCCAAGAAGGTATCTGCTTGTTGATACCTTAATCTGGACATTTTTCATGGCCAAGAATTATAACTTTTAACTTAATAAATGCACTTTATAAAAGCCAATTTCTCGTATATTGCATTCCAGCAGTTTTAGCAAACCAAAACATCCACTTTCAAGTTTAAAATCCTGGCTATGAGAAAGATTCACAATACAAATGAATTTTTACCAACTCCTTATTTGTATTCTCAATATCACAGACCCTCAGTTACTAAGGATAAATTATAACATTGTAGTAATGGGTCTGTAAAAAGCATCACCGTAATATTGTTCTGCCAGGCTACCTTTTTATTTGAGGAGGCTTTGATAAGGTATTTGCCTGGGCATTGAACTGTTTTAATAACTGGTAAATGTCTGGCCAACATGCACTTGATCTCATCCCTGACCCCTTAGCAGTTTATAAGCAATCTGGAACTTCTCACTTGACTACTCCCCTCAATCTACATTATCGGAAAAAGTGGGAATGACCCAGGGAGTTCATGATTCTGGGTTTGCGTCTTTTACAGATTCATGCTACCTTGACCAGGGTAATCATGCAAACATGACTAGAAATCTATCAATCACAACAGGAGAACTTGTAGAATCTATGGCTAGAGCTATAGCTACACAGCAACGGTCCTTAATTCATTACCTAAACTTCTTTCAGACAATAGCATTGTTGCCCTTGACTACTTATTAGCTAACAGGGAGGCATTTTTGCCTTTGCCAACACCACCTCTTCTACTTGGGAAAACACCTCTGGGGAAGATGAGACATGATTCCTTGAAATAACTGAATAAGCCACATGGCTCAAACAGGTGAAGTCTCCCTCACTGCCATTTTGAAGTCACTTTGATTTCAGCTGGTTTAAAACATGGGATCTGAGCTTAGGAGCATATTAAGGGATAGACATTTGGGCATTTTATTCCTCGTAGTACTCATCGTCTTCCTGGTGCAGTGTTTTCTCTCAAGAATATTAAATGGGGGTACTCAACACTTATGAACAAGCAAATGCTTTCTTTATACCTGAAATGACAAAAACGAGATGAACAAGGAAAAACTGACATCATGACCTCCGATGAGCTCAATGTCAAAACAATCTGCAATTACTACACCAACATCTTAGGTAGTAACCAAGACAGGTGCGCAATGGCAAATGTTTGATAGCAGCCATTCTTATAAGTGTGAGGGTGATATCTCACTGTCATCTTAATTTGCATTTCCCTTATAGCCAATGAAGATGAGCAGCTCTTCATGTGCTTTTTAGTCTATGTGTATTTGCTCTTCAGAAAACTGCCTACTCATTTCCTCTGCCTATTTCATAATTGGGTTGTTTGTTCTTTCATTGGTGAGCTGTATAATTTCTTTATGTACACAGGATATCAAGTCTTTATCTGATATATGGTTTCAAAATATTTTCTCCCATTGAGTTAGCTGCCTCTTCACCTTTTAAACAAAGTCCTTTGAGGCACAGAAGCTCAGATTTAAGGAGTTCCCATTTGTCTATTTTTTCTTTCACAGCTTGTACTTTAAGGTGTAAACTTTAAGACACTATCACCTATTACTAGATCTTGAAGATGTTTCCCTACTTTGTTTCAAGAAGTTTTGATACTGGCCCTTATATTTAGGTCTTTGATCCATTTTGAATTAATTTTTGAATAGGGTGTAAGGTTCATTCTTTTGGCTATTGAAATCCAGTTCTCCCATGCCCATTTATTGAAAAGACTATTCTGTCCCAATTCAGTGGATTTGAGGGCCTTATTGAAGATCAAATGTCCATAAATTTGGTGGTCAAGCTCCGCATTCTCAATTCTATTCCACTGGTCAGTCCTTCTGCCTTCGTGCCAGTACCATGCTGTTTTGACCACTGTGGCTTTACAGTAAGCTTTAAAGTCAGGAAGGGATAGACCTCCCAGTTTGCTCTTCTCTTTTAGGATATCTTTAGCTATTCAAGGTCTCTTTCCCTTCCATATAAATTTGATAACCAGTTTTTCCAAGTCTTCAATGAGTTGTTGGGATTTTTATTGTTATTGCATTGAATCTGTAGAGCAGTTTGGGTAGGATTGACATCTTGATGATATTCAACCCTCCTAACCATGAGCATGGAAGCCTTTTCCATCTATTCAGGTCATTTTTTACAGAAATTAGTGTATTATCTTAAAGCTTACAGTTCTAAGGCTTGAAAAGGTCCCAAAGGTATCAACAGGACAGTATCTAGACTCTGAAGAAAGACTACTAGCATAGGGACACCCTGTCACATGGGAAGGTACTTGGCAATGCTGGTTCTTCTCCCCTGGGTTCTGGTTTCAATGTCTCCCTAAGATCCTCTGAGGGCTTTTTCTCTCTAATCTCTCTCCAAACTTCTCTGGGTGTTTTGCTCTGAGCTCTCTGAGCTTTTCCTGTCTTTTATCCTTATAAAGAACTCCAGTAAAAAGGATTAAGGCTCACCTTGAATGGGCTGGGTCACATCTCAATTGAAATAATCTAACCAAAAGGTTTTATCTACAATACGTCTGTACCCACAGGTATGTAGTAAAAGAATATGTATGGCCTTTTCTGGGGTACATAACAGCTTCAAACCAGCATATTCCACCCTCTGTACCCCCAAAAGACATGTTCTTTCCATACGCAAATTATATTCATTCCATCACAATATTACAAAAACAAACCATTTCAAGAATGGTATTAAGTACAAAATCTCATCAAATTCAGTTATAGACAAGGCCTGTCCTAAGGCAAAATTCTCCAGCTGTGAACCTGTGAAAGCTAAAACAACTTATCTGCTTCCAATATACAAAGGAGGACTAGTCAGAGTGAATGTTTCCATTTCCATAGGGAAAAATTGGAAGGAAAACGGATCAGTGGACCCAAACAGTTCTGAAAATCTTCAGGGAATAGTTCATTAGATTTAAGTTCTGAGAATCATCTACAGAATGATGTTTCATCCTCAGGACTTGAGAGAGGGGTAGTCCCACCCTTTACAAGGGCCTGTGTAGCAGCCCTGCTCTCTTCAAACACTGGGGTACGAACACCAACATCTCCAAACACTGGGGAGATGGCCATGTTCTCAACCCTACCCTCGTCTCAATCATCTGGGTGGCAGCAGGACTCTGCCATCTTCAAGGCACAGACTCAGCCCCTCTAAATACAGTGGTATGTCAAAAAGGCTCACCACAATACCCAGGGAATGTGCTCCACCCTCTGTGAGGCCTGAGGCAACAGCACTCTTCCAGTGACCAAGCTCCCCTCAATTCCCAAGGTATCTGAGGGCCCTCAGGTGGCAGCACACTTCTAGAACAACAGGGAGGAAGCCCCACCCTCTGCAATCTCAAATTTACCCTTTACACAATGCATGGTTGGATTGGCTCTCTTGGCCTGAGGTTTCTTGACTCCAGATCTCAGCTTCAATATTCTGCCTTTGTGGTTACTTTTCCTTAAATCTCTCCCTTTTCTGTCTTCATTAGCCCAAGCTGACAGTGGTTCCATTCACACAGATCTCACACAAAAAAACTGATTTCACATGCAGTACAGGGGGATCTCAACCATTAAACAAGAGAACTCACAAACCTTTTTGTATAACTCCCATTTTCAAGCCTGTTACACACTGAAATGGTTGTTGGTTCTATGCTTGGTTAAATCTTCATATGGGGCACTATTTTCTGGGAACTCATTTTCCAAAAGCTCCAAACTATCAATTTTTGGTATCTTTGTAACCAAGAGCTCAGTTCTCAGCTTATTCCTTTCCTCTTGCAATTTACTATAACCTGCAAGGAGACCTAAAGCTGCATTTTCCACATTTAGTTTGGAAATTTCCTCAGCTAAATATCCAAGCTCATCATTTTCAAATCTGTCTTCCATCTGACACCAGAACTCAGTTTTGTCAAATTCTCTGCCACTTTAGTGACACAGTCATCATTTCTGTCTTAGAACTCATCAGAAGTACATTTAGCATCCATATTTCTACCAACAGTCTCCACAAAGCAATCTAGGTCTTTTCAATCAAGCATCTTACAATTCTTCCAGAATCTTCCCCTTATCCATTTATAAAGCCATTCTAGCATTTTTTTGGTATTTACATCTTGCAGAACCCCACTTCTTGGTAACAAAATCTGTTTCAGTTTGCTAAAGCTACTTGAAAGCAAGATACCCAAAATGAGTTGACTGTTACAATGGGGATTTATTAATTTACAATTCTTAGACCATGAAAATATCCCAATTAAGGCATCAATAGGATGATACCTGGACTCTGAAGAAAGGCTGCCAGCATCTGGGACACATCTGTCAACATGGGAAGGCATCCAGGTAGTGTGCTGGTTTGAAAGTTTTGTGTATCCCCAGAAAAGCAGCGTTCTTTAATGTTGATTCAATAGCATAAGGTGGAAACCCATTTGATCATATTATCTCCACAAAGACATGGGGATTTGGCATCCCAGCTTTGGGCATGACCTTGTGATTAGATTACCTCCAGGAAGATGTGTCGCGTCCAATTGCAGGTGTGGCCTTTTGCTTAGATGAAGATGTGACTCTGCCCATTCAAGGTGGGTCTTGACAAGTTTATCAGAGTCCTTTAAAAGGGTAAACATTTTGAAGAAAACTTAGATGCCTGGAGTGCCAACAGAGCTAAGCCTAGGCAGATGCTTGGAAAACAAGTTAGGTCAGAGCTGACAGAGCCAACACAAGACCCACATGTTTGAAGATAAAGGGCCTAGCAGACATCACCATGTGCCTTCCAATGAGATGTTAAGCAAGCCCAAACCAAGCATTATGTCCGAGAGGAGCTAAGTGAAGGCCCACAGATGCCAAGTGAGGAAACTACATAAGAAATAGAGCCTGAAAGCAATGGACCCAGGAGCAAGCAACCACCAAATGCCAGCCACATGCCTCCCCAGCTGACAGAGGTTCTAGATGGGATCAGCCTCTTTTGAATGAAGGCAACGTCTTGTTAGTGTCTTAGTTTGGAAATTTTCTTAAATTATAAGTAAACTTATAACTTATTAAATTCTCTTTTTAAAAGCCATTCCATTTCTGGTATATTGCTTTCCAAGCAAACTAATATAGCTGACATCTGCTGGTCCTTTGTGCCCAAGTTTCCCTGCTTTCTGCTTCTGGTTCCCTCAGTTTCCCTGGTCTTCTCTTAGCTTTCTAGGACTCTTCTTCACTTAAGTTTCTTTGGGCATTTTCTTTTATCCTCTCAAAAAGGACTCCAGTGAGGGGATTTAAAACCCACCTTGAATAGACTGTGTCACATGTCAATTGAACCAAAAGGTCTCACCCATAATAGGTCTGCACCCAGAGGGAAGGATTCAAAGAACATGACCTTTACTGGGGTATATAAACAGCTTCAAACACACTACCTAATTAATGAGTTGCATAATAAAGCTCTGAGATCCAAAGAGTTAATTTCCTGTGAATATATTTTGGGCCTGTTGACACAGAGAAAACAAAAATTAATTACTTGTTCTGATCATTCTGGACTTCCATATTTCTCTATAGGAAGGTCAGCTCCTTATGCAGATACGATAATATCCAAAATGTAAAACAGAAGGAATTTGAGACAGGTTTTGAGACAATGAATAAATATACAGAGTGAAGAGAAATAAAATTTACCCTTTCATGATTACAATATGTATGTTTATAAAGTATCAGGCTCATTTTGGGGGAAAATATTTTTATATAGCAACATCTTAATTCTTTCCATGCCCCAGAAAACAGTTTCTGGTCCTGTGCTGTGCAAAGAAAGTGTTCTAGTTTGCAAGCTGCCAGAATGCAATATACCAAAAATGTAATGGCTTTTAAAAGGGGGGAATTTATTAAGCTACAAGTTTACAGTTCTAAAGCCATGAAAATGTCCAAATGAAGGCACCAAGAAGAGGTTACCTTCAGCCCACAAAGGCTGATAAAGTTCAAGGTTTCTCTATCAGCTGGAAAGGTTAATAGCAAAGTCTGCTAGCTTTCTCTCCTGACTTCTTGTTTCACGAAGGTTTCAGGAAGCTCCCCCAAGGGCATTTTCATTCTTCAACTCCAAAGGTCTCTGGCTTCATGGGCTCTGTAGCTTTTTCCAAAATGGTTCCCTTTTAAAGGGCTCCATTAGGCATCCCCACCTTGAATGGGTGGAGATACTTCTCCATGGAGACAATCAAAAAGCTCCCACCCAGCAATACTGAATGAGGATTAAAGAACTCGGCTTTTTGGGGGCATACAACAGATTCAAACCAGCACAACTAGTTTCACACAAACTTCAAGATTATAATCTAACTGTGGTAACCATCTCTTTTACTTCAAAAGAGCTAAACATCCTTTTATCTATACTAACCAGTACACTGAAATTTTCCCTATGAGGGTTTCAACAAAATTAGAGTTAGATTAATATCACTTTCAAGAACAAGAAAGGATATGGAAGACTACAGTTTGGTCTGTGTGACACACAAAAGATAGGATCCCTCCAACACGACAGGCCCAAGAACGTAATGCTTGAAGCACTGGATGTAGGACACGGTGATGCATTAGGACTATAACAAAGGAAAGTGCAGTTACAGAATGGGAAGTTGCAGCCAAACCTGGCTTTTAATTGTACCCAGATCCCAAACAGATCTTAGGCCCTCCTCACTGACAAGGCCAGTGCACAGTTCCAGAACAGTGTCAAGAGGGCCAAGTTGTTGAAACTAGTCAGAGAACACTACTACTCCGTGATTTGTAAATATACATATTGCTAGTGTCAAAGCAATCAAGCAGCCTGCATTTTGGAACATCGCAAACATTATTTACATACTAAGCAATAATGAGAGTTCTTGTCTGGAGCAAATGACACAAAATTAGGTAATGACATTCTAACTTTAAAGCAGCACAAAATGGCTTCTTCCACATAATAAAAACAAGTTTTGCACTAATGTTTCTCAGAAGCCAATTATGTCTCCAGCTTTAGCCTCAGTTTAGCAGGTTTTTATAAACTATACCTTTTATATGTCAGAGTCAAGGTAAAAAGAAAGTGGGAGCAAGATACCCTCATCCATAGTTCCTGGAACAGAAAATACTTTAAAAACCAGTGGGCATATGCACATTCACGCCACTGGGTTGACATTATGAGTCTGTGCTGATTGGAAGGGAAGGATTTTTGGATTCTCAGCTATTCAGATGGTCTGCACATTGATCAGTTCTACTGGAGGGTTTCTAAAGCACAAAGTTTAAACTCAATAAATCTGAACAGAACTAATCCAAGACCCTTACTAATCAGACTGTCAAATGCAAAGACAAAAAGAGAATTCTAAAAGCAGCAAGAGAAAAGCAATCCAATACATGAGAGTGAAGCCTGATGAACCTAAGCGCGGATTTCTTATTAGAAACAATGGAGGCGAGAAGGCAGTGTATGATACATTTAAGATACTGTGAGAAAAAAAACTGCCAGCCAAGACTTCTGTATCTGGCAAAACTGTCCTTCAAAAATGAGGGAGACTTTAAAATACTCACAGATAAACAAACTCAGAGTCTGTTAACAAGAGACCTGCTCCATAAGATATACTGAAAGGAGTGCTACAAGCTGATAGGAAAACAAAGGAGAGAGAGGTTTGGAGGAGAGTGTAGAAATGAAGAAAATCAATATGGGTAACTAAAAGAGTAAAAAGAGAACAAAAAATAAGATATGACATAAAATGCACAGGATAAAATGGTTGAAGTACTGCCTTTACAGTAATAACTTGAACGTTAATGGATTAAACTCCCCAATCAAAATACATAACTATTCTCAAGCATGCAACAACATGGTTGAACTTTGAGGACATTATGTTAAGTGAAATTAAGTCAAACACAAAAGGACAAATTCTAAAATGTATACTGACTTTGACCTAAGACATTGCTTAATCCTGTTTTATCCTTATCGCCAAGTAAGTTATATAGGTATAATATGTATTGACAGAAAACAGTTAATGAGTTTTATAAAATTATTGGAAGATGAAAAAAACAGACTAGTGGACTGGATAAAACAACATGATCCATCTATATGTTTCTTACAACAGACTCACTTAACTTTTATTTGTGAAGGTTGTAAAAGTTATATCCTTATACAGCCTTTATACAGGCTTCAAGAATCAAGATTATCATATCTTTAATCAGAGTTTTTTCAGTTTTTGTTTTTATTTTTTAATTTGCTGTATGGACTTATGCTGACTTTCAGAGCTGGAGAACTAAATCTGAGTCTGAGGTGTCACACAGATATTTAAAATTCCAGGGAATTACTAGGTTGTACAAAGAGCAAAAGCATTTCAGAATTTAAAGATGACATTTAAAGCTTACAATTTAAGATCTAATTTCTTTTTTTAAATGAAGCTACTTTCAGAAATAAAAACATTAGACATTCACTTCGTGGAGCCTGCCCATGAAGAAAAAAAATAGAACAAAAACTAAAACAACATTAGACAGTTGCAAACTGTCTAATACCATAGCAAAGGTTTTGTTGTTTCATTTTTACACAATTATCAGAGTTGTTAATTAGCACACCATAAAAAATAATATATACATTTGTTATGCCTCTCTTTTAAAGTCTGTCCTTCTTAAAATGTAGCTCTATAATAGATTACATACACTTTTTTGGGGGCGTGGTGCATGGTTCAGGAATCAAACCCAGGTCTCCCACATGAAAGGCAAGCATTCTACCACTGAATCACCTGTGCACCCCAGACTACATATACTTTTAAAGTAATATTAGAGGAAAACAGGGCAATTGACAATTTGCCTGTTTCTATGATCTGTCACTTTTTAAGAATAATTAAAACTATGACTAACAACACCATACCATTCCTTAACATTATACAGATTAGTATCAGTGTACAACAGAGATAGTGAGAACATTGAACAGACTCACTTTAGACCCAAGAATAAATATAGGTTAAAAATGAAAGGTTGGAAAAACACATTCAATGCAAGCAGTAAACAAAAAAATCTGGGGTAGCTAAATTAATATTTGACAAAATAGATTTTGAATGAAAAAGTTTAAAAGAAACAAAGAAGGTCACAATATACTAATAAAAGGGGCAAACCAACAAGGAGAAAGAACAATCATAAATATATATGCACATTGCCAGGGTGCCCAAAAATACATGAGGAAAACATTGGTAATTCTGAAGGGAGAAAAAGACATCTCTACAATAATAATTGGAGACTTCAATACACCACTCTCATCAATGGACAGGAAATCTAGAAAAAAGGATCAATAAGGAAATAGATTAAAATAATATGATAAGTGAATAAGACTTAACAGACAGTTATAGAATATTGACCCCAAAACAGCAAGATGCACACTCTTCTCAAGTGTTCATGGATCTTACTTCAGGATAGTCCATATGTGGGGTCACAAAACAAGTCTCAATAAATTTTACAAAGATTGAAATTATACAAAGTACATTCTCTGATCATAATGGAATGAAGCTGGAAATCAATAATAGGCAGAAGCCTGGAAAATATGCAAATTCATGTGGGCTAAACAAGTGGGCTAAGGAAAAAAAACTAAACGAGAAATCAGTAAATATTTTGAGACAACTGAAAATGAGGACGCAACCTATCAAAACTTACTGGATGCAGGGTGGGCCATGGTGGCTCAGCAGGCAGAGTTCTTGCCTGCCATGCCAGAGACCTGGGTTCGATTCCCAGTGCTTGCCCATGCAAAATAATAATAGTAATAATAATAATAATAATTTACTGGATGCAGCAAAGGCAAAATGGAGACAGAAATTTGTTGCTCTAACTGCCCATATTAAAAAAGAAGAGCTAAAATCAAAGACTTAACTGCACACCTGGAGGAACAAGTAAAAGAACAGTAAACTAAACTCAATGTGAACAGAAAGAAGGAAATAACAATTAGAGAGGAAATAAATGAAACTGAGAACATAAAAACAACAGAGAGAATCAACAAAATCAGAAGGCTCTTTAAGAAAAACTGTCCTTCACAAATGAGGGGGAGATTAAAATATTTTCAGACGATCACTGAGAGAATTTGTGGCTAAGAGACCAGCTCTACAAGAAATACTAAAGGGAGCACTACGGGCAGATAGGAAATGGCAAGAGAAAGCGGTCTGGAGAACAGTGTAGAAATGAAGACTATCAGTAAATGTAAAAAGAAAAAAAAATAGATATGACATATAAAATCCAAAAGACAAAATGGCAGAAGAATGTACTGCCTTTACAATAATAACATAAAATGTTAAGGGATTAAACTCCCCAATCAAAAGACACAGACTGGCAGAATGGATTTAAAAACAGGACCCACCTATATGCTGTCTACAGGAGACTCACTGTAGACCCAAGGACAAAAATAGGTTGAACAATCATAAATATATATGCACATTGCCAGGGTGCCCAAAAATATATGAGGAAAACACTGGTAATTCTGAAGGGAGAAAAAGACATCTCTACAATAATAATTGGAGACTTCAATACACCACTCTCATCAATGGACAGGAAATCTAGAAAAAAGGATCAATAAGGAAATAGATTTAAATAATATGATAAGTGAATAAGACTTAACAGACAGTTATAGAATATTGACCCCAAAACAGCAAGATGCACACTCTGCACAATTTATTAGTAAATAGTGACCTTCTTTGTTTCTTTTAAACTTTTTCATTCAAAATCTATTTTGTCAAATATTAATTTAGCTACCCCAGATTTTTTTGTTTACTGCTTGCATTGAATGTGTTTTTCCAACCTTTCATTTTTAACCTATATTTATTCTTGGGTCTAAAGTGAGTCTGTTCAATGTTCTCACTATCTCTGTTGTACACTGATACTAATCTGTATAATGTTAAGGAATGGTATGGTGTTGTTAGTCATAGTTTTAATTATTCTTAAAAAGTGACAGATCATAGAAACAGGCAAATTGTCAATTGCCCTGTTTTCCTCTAATATTACTTTAAAAGTATACGTAGTCTGGGGTGCACAGGTGGTTCAGTGATAGAATGCTCGCCTTTCATGTGGGAGACCTGGGTTTGAAAGTGAAAGGTTAGGAAAAGATATTTCATGCAAACAATCAGAAAAGAACAGCAGTAGCTATATTAATATGACAAATTAGACTTCAAATATAAAACAATTAAAAGAGACAAAGAAGGACACTATGTAGTAACAAAAGGAACAATTCAACAAGAAGACATAACAATCATAAAAATTTATGCACCAAGCCAGAGTGCTCCAAAATACATGAGGCAAACACTGACAGCCCTGAACGGAGAAGTAGACCCCTCTACCATAATAATTGGAGACTTCAATTCCTCACTCTCATCAACGGATAGAACATCTAGACAGAGGATCAGTAAGGGATCAGAGATTTTAAATAATATGATAAATGGAGCATACCATACCTCCTCATGGGTCACACGTCATACCCCGCAATTAAAGTCCTGTTGGGACTTTAGTCTAGTTACGGATCTTGAAGAAAAGAGGGGTGGTGGTGGTGGGTCATGAAAGAATTAGAAGTGTCTTTCAAGGCTATTACTGCAGGGCATTCAGTTGTAGTTTTCATTTGGTTAAACAGGATTAGTCCCTCCAAACAGAGTAATGAGGGCTATTTCCCCAGGGAAGGTGGTTACAAGGTTAACAAGCACTGAAGGGTTAATCTTGTTAGGTGGAGGTTAAATGGCAGACTCCTCTGGGGAGACTGGAGGCCAGGCAGGCTGGAGGTCCTGAAGCTCTTTCCTCAGGGCAGTCCATGCCAGGTCTGTCCAGCAAAGGTTCAGCAGATTCCAGGGATCCCATCTTCCCATTGCCATCATTATCAAGCCATATATCACCATCCTACATTTCAAGATTCCACTCTTTTCCACTCAAGCCTTTACTTTAAGAGCAGTTACCCTGCCAGGTTGAGATTTTAGTTTATGAGGTAAACCTGCTATACATACAATAAGGCTTTGTGTCTAGTTTTCTAAGATTTCAAGTCTATAACCTCAGGAAATAAGATTTTCTTTCAGGGCACACATGGGAACTTTAACATCATTTATATGGCACTTGAGATGCACATTTGAAACCTTCAGCTCATCCCTTTTCCTCATAACTGTACCCTTCATAAGCGTATCTAACAACAACCAACCAACATCATTACACCTCTTAATTCCACAAAACTCCGTAAAGGTGTCAAAAACATTACCATCCAGAGGCTTGCCACATATAAGAGTACAATTAGCAGAATCTAATGGTGATATTTAGAGTATCTCTTTTGCCAACTTACCCCATAGACTGTCAGTGCCCATCTTGACTATTGATAACAGAACATTGCCTCTGAGTCTAGTCAAAGTAGAAAACCAATTGTAAAAACCCATTTTTAAGATTCTGTTTCTCAAGAATCACTCCTGGAACCAAGCTGTATTAGTCATGGTTCTCTAGAGAAACAGAACCAACAGCAGAGATCTGTAAATATGAGATTTATAAAAGTGTCTCAGGCAATTGTGGGAATGGAAGAGTCAAAATCCACTGGGCAGGCTGTGAAGCTGGCAACTCCGATAAAGGGTCTGGACAAACTCTACAGAAGAGGCTCGCTGGTTGAAGAAGCAGTGAAATAGTCTCTCTTCTTCCTTAAAAGCCTTCAACTGATTCAATGATCTTGTGGGACACATGCCTTAGTTTATTTGCAGATGTAATCAATCACAGACGAAATCAACTGACTGATGATTTAATCAACCAGTCATGAAATATCCTTGAAGCAATGATCAAGCCAGTGCTTGCCTGACCAGACAACTGGCCATAATCACTTGGCCAAGCTGACACCAGAACTTAACCATCACACTACTTGACTCATTCTATGACACCAACATCACCCTAATACCAAAGCCAGAAAAAGATACTACAAGAAAAGGAAACTTCAGACCAGCCTCTCTAATGAATATAGACACAAAAATCCTCAACAAAATACCTTCAAATTGAATCCAGCTACACACTAAAGGAATTATATACTATGATCGAGTGGGTTTTATCCCAGGTATACAAGGGACATTTGTATTAGTTAGGACTCTTTAGAGAAACAGAATAAGCAGGAGATATCTGTAGATATGAAATTTATAAAAGTGGGAATGTAGAACCCAAGGTCTGTAGGCCAGGCTGCAAGCTGGTAAATCCGATGAAGTTCCTCAACAAACTCTCAGGAGAGGCTGGCTGGACAACTGTGGGAATGGAAGACTCCAACGTCTATAGGGAAGGCTGTGAAGCAGGCAACTCTAATGAAGAGTCTGGATGAATTGCACAGGAGAGGTTCGCCGGCTGAAGCAGGAAGAGTGACTGTCTCTTCTGAATCTTCCTTAAAAGCCTTCGGGTGATTAGATTAAGTGTCATTCATTGCAGGAGACACTTCCCTTAGCGGATTAAAATGCAATTGGCTGTGGATACAGTCAACATGATCATGATTTAAGTTTTAAAATGTCCTCATAGCAACAGACAGGCCAGCATTTGCCCAACCAGACCACCAGGTACCACCACCTGGCCAAATTGACACATGACAAGGTTCAACACAAGAAAATCAATTAATGTAACATATCACATTAACAAATCAAAAGGGAAAAACCAAGGATCATCTCAGTTGATGTTGGAAAAGGACATTTGACAGAATCACCCTTTCTTGATAAAAACACTTGGAAAGATAGGAACTGAAGCAAACTTCCTCAACTTGATAAGGGTCATATATAAAAAATCCACAGCTTACATCATACTCAATGAGAAAAGACTAAAAGCCTTTCCTCTATGATCTGAAACAAGACAAGAATGTCCACTGTCACCACTGATATTCAACATTGTGCTGAGAGTTCTAGGTAGAGCAATTAGGCAACAAAAAGAAAAGATATCCATATTGGTAAGGTAGAGGTAAAACTTTCACTCTTTGCAGATGACAGGATCCTGTAATTAGAAAATCCTGACAAAAACCACAAAGCTACCTGAGCTAGTAAACAAGTTCAGCAAATTGGCAGGATACAGAATCAACAAGCAAAAATCAATGATGCTTCTATACAGTAATAATAAACTATCCAAGGTGGTAATCAAGAATCAAACTCCATTTACAAAAGCAACTAAAAGAAACAAATATCTAAGAATAAAACCCAAGGTTGTAAACGATCTGCACGCAGAAAACTACAAAACAATGCTAAAAAAAAATCAAGTACAATAAATAAATGGAAATACATTCCATGTTCTTCAATTAGAAAGCTGAACGTCATTAAGATGTCAATTCTACCCAAACTAATTTACAGATTCAACACAATACCAATCAAATTTCAAACAACTTACTTTGCAGATACAGAAAAACCAATAATCAAATTTATTTGGAAGGGCAAGCTAAAAACATCTTGAGAAAGAAAAATGAAGTTGGAGGTTGCATGCTTCCTAATTTTAAAGCATATTAAAAAGTGTCAGTGGTCAAAACAGCATGTTATAGGCCTAAGGATAGATAAACAGGCTGATGGAATTGAATAAAAGTTCAGAAAAAGACCATCTCATCTACAGCCAACTGATTCATAATTAGGTGGCTGAGTCCACCCAACTGGGACAGAACAGCCTCTTCAACAAATGGTGCTGGGAGAATCGTATATCCATACCCAAAAGAATGAAAGAGAATACATATCTCATACATTATACAGAAATTAACTCAACATATATCAAAGACCTAAAACATTGGAGCTAGGACCATAAAATGCTTAGAAAGAAACATTTTAAGGATTCTGTGGTGCCTGAAACCTGCCCCAGGTGTGGCACTGACCCTGGAGTCCAACTTGGCCCTCACGAATGATGTCAGCTTCACCAAGGGCTGCTACCTCAGCCAGGAGCTAACTGCCCGCACCCACCACATGGGCATCATCTGTAAACATCTCTTCCCTGTGCAGCTCTAGGGCCCACTCCCCACAGCTGGCGTAGCAACAGGCACTGCTATCCTATTGCATTGGGGAAGGCTGCTGGAAAACTCAGGGCAGGTGAGGGTGATGCAGAGCTGGCCCTGCTGCAGTGAGAGAGGATCAGGGGACCCCTGCACATCCAAACCTCTGAAGACAGACAGGTGACCGTGACTGCTTCTGTGTGTATCTGACTGGTGGTTAAAGGCCACCAAGTGATTCTGGCTATCCTGTCCCCTCCCTCACATTGGCCTGGGGTGCCGGGCTCTTCTGTGTTCTGGCCATGTGCTCTACAGCTGGCATCTGGTAAACCTGGGGTGAGGTGCTCAGCTGCAGGTCTCCCAGGATGCTCCCCTGCTGCAGTCATGCCTTAGAGAGCCTGAAGTGGGTGACCTTCTGGGGCCACAGGCCCAGTGTGCTGGTGTGCTGCCTTGGGGCCCGGACACCCAGCTCCCAGCCACTGAGTGTAACCTTTCCTCCTTTCTGGCTCTGGGCATGGGAAAAGGACCCCATGTGGGATTGGAGAGGAGAATGTGAACCCACCATGCCTGTGGATGTGCTGGTCTGGCCCTGGCTTTCTCCAGAGCCAAGACAGGCTCATACACAAGGTCCACTGGAGTTCTAGGGCACGGTAGGTGCTTTTGTGCAGTGAGCTGGTGCAGCAAGGAACTGGACTCCACGTTTGGAAATTAGCCTTGGTGGGATGGTGGGCTGTGGGGCACTAAGGTTGGGGCAGGACCTGAGGGGGTGAGATTGCATCCATGCAGCTGGAATGCTGGCTCTGCCCCTCTGCCTGACAAAGAGAGTTGAGTGTGAACAAACACCCCATCCATATGCACATGCACACCCATACTGCATGCACACACACAGAGGCTACTTCACATATATGCACTCCACAGGCGTATACACACATGTACCACACCACAAGTTACACACAGACACCTCATACACAGGTCTGTGGACACATGCCATATGCACACCCACATGTTACATGGATATGCATGCACATACACACATCACACACACAGACACTGTACATGAGCTGGTCTGTTCTCTCCTGAGTGTGGCCCTAAATGCATTTGCCCAGACTTTTGCTTCCAGGAGCACTGACTCTAGGGTATTTCCCATATGTTACTCTATGCTGATCCCCACAATTTGCACCCAGTGATGCCTCTTGCAGTGAGAACACCATACTTGCCCCTGGCCTCTGCCACCCTGGCCCCTTCTGCCCTGCACTCTGTGACCAGCGCCGAAGGCACACGGGGGCAAGTGTGTCTGCCCAGGGTCAAGAAAGGCTGCTGCAGTCTTGGCACTGAGAAGCTTCTTCTTATGACTCTGGACTGAGTGACTTGTTTGCTGTTTTTCAAAGTGTAACAATGAGAGAACTGATACCTGCGGTCAAGGGATATGGATTGTTTTCTCCTCCACCGACTTATATCATCCTGTTGCAATGTGAAATTCCTGGTAATAGGTTGTCTCAGCCAAGACATCTAGAGTGACTATTTAAGAGTGATCTGCAAGCCCCCCCCCCTCAACACACACACACACACAAAAGATTTTGTGGTAGGAGGTGGTTTCCTGGACCTTACACCCAAAGCACATTCATGGAAAGAAGAGACAGAAAACTGGACACTTTTGTGCATTAAAGAACTTTGTCAAGAATGCAGAAAGGCAGCCTACTCAATGGGAGAAAATATTCAGAAACTATATATCCTGTAAGGGTTTAATATCCAGAATACATAAAGAAATCCTACAACAGCAAAAAGACTGAATTTAAAAATGGGCAAAAGATATGGATAGCTACTTTTCCAAAGAGGAAATACCAATGGCTAAAAAGGATATGAAAACATGCTCAACTTCACTAGCTGTCAAGAAAATGCTTATCAATATCACATTGAAATACCATTTCACACATACTGGAATGGCCATTAGCACAAAAACAGAAAATTATGAATGCCTGTCAGGATTTGGAGAAATAGGTACACTTACTCAGTATTGGTGGGAACGCAGAAGGGGGCAGCTGCTCTGGAAGACAGTTTGGCGGTTCCTCAGGAAGCTAAGTATAGAATTACCCTATGATTTAGCAATTCCATTTCTAAGTATATACTTGGAAGAACTGAAAGCAGGGACACGAACACACATTTGCACACTGATCTTAAAAACGGCATTATTCACTATTGCCAATAGGTGGAAACAGCCCAAATGTCCATCAACTGATGACTGGATAAACAAACTGTGGTGTATTATGCAGTAGTAAAAAGGAATGAAGTTATGAAACATGCAACAATGTGGATGACTTTTGATGACATTATGTTGAGTTAAATAAACCAGAAAGAAAAGGACAAATAACTAACTATAATGAACAAACTGTAAATTAAATCTGAGGGCAGATTATCACGAAATACAAAGACAGTAGAGATTGGGAAATTTAAGTTTAAGGAGTAAAGAATATTTAATTAGGTTGATTGTAAAGGTTTGGAAATGGATAGCATAATATTGTGATGGTAGCACAATACTATAACTGTAATTAACAAAGGTGAGTGTGAGTACGGTTAAAAGAGGAAGACTAGGGTTACGTATGTCACCAAAAGAAAAGCTAGAGAAAATGTGAATACACAGGTAAGAGTTCTGGGGTGAGGTGGCATTTCTCTGCTCTCAGTTTCTATTCTGTGATGTGCAATGAGAGGATCTACCTATTACTTAAGCTTATGTTGATCCTGAGACCCCATGAGGTGACTATGAGTCGCAAGTTAATTAACTGACAGAATTTGTCATGTTGCTTATTCTCTCTGCCTAAGATTTCTCATCCATCAATGTGAATAATTATTACTATCTCCTACATAGTATTTTGTGAGAAATAATGAGTTAGTACATTCTAAGTATATAGAATTCTGTCTGATGTACATTAACGTTTGAAGTAAGTTTCATTATGACCTCATAACACTCCCATACATTCAAAAGAAGGGTTAACACACCTTTGGGAAATTTTTATCAAATTAGAAAAATGTATGCAGGTTGATAAAAACCATAAGGAAGAACTGAACTAGCAATCCAACAGACCTACCTATACAAGTACCTTCAATCACCTAGGATATGAGATTGCTAACAATTTTCTTAATACATACCATCTTTTGAAATCTTAATGTATTATTAGAACAGCAACATCTATACAAGTTGGTTTTCACTGATTGCAAATAAAATAACGTAAGTAAAAGCTTTTATCTGGCACCCGCGGGCGAAGTGCCCTCTACCACCCCCACTCCACCAGCCCCGCTCCACCACTCCCGCCTCCAACCCGACCCCGCACCAACCCCAGCCACCGCGCAGGGCTGCGTGGGTTCACGCGAACCCCGGCGGCTGCCGACGCGCCTCTGGAAGGGCCGCAGCGCCGCAGGCCGGGACAGTGACCCGCTACCGCAAGCCGAGTGCCACCACGGCGGACTCACAAGAGCTATGGTCGCCGTCGCAATCTTAAATGCATTGGTATCCCCGTGTGCACCCCAGGCAGGGGCTCCCCTCGCGGCCTCACGTGATCTGGGTGCTGCTGAAAGCGCCCGGCTGCACGGAGCTATCGCGAGAACAGGCCTTTCCTCCAGTGGAGTGGGAGGGGGAAGGAGCGCGCTTCCGGTGCCGTCTGCCTGTTACCAGTGAAGTTGGAACAATCACAGGACCCTTTCTGGACTGAAGGACCTTATTCAGCCTCAGAAACCCATCTCCCTAACTCTCAAGATGAGAAAAGTGATGAAAGGACCGTCCTATTTCATCGATTTTAAGGTGCATATTCTTTGTGATGTTTCTAAAAATGAATGGTGTGCTGAACTGGCAGCATTTTCTTTTTCCTGGTGACTCAGGAAACAGTTGTGCATCTTAAAACTGATGGCATCGTAGATTCGATGAAGCACGGTAGGTAGAACTTCAATCCAATTGATGGGGCGTATGAAACCAATCCACTGTGAAGGGTCTGCAGGCAGAGTCTCCTTAGTTCCGTGGTTTTAAAAAAAGCCGCTCTGGGCAATTTCCATGTGGTAGACCCAGTCCCAAGCTTGGAATTCAGTTTTCTGACCCGGGAAAAACCAACTCTGTAAGCTCAGGCACCCGAGATTGTTGGCCCAGTAAACCTCAAAAAAGCAAGTTCGCCAGTTAGGCAAGTCTGTTCTCAACCCTGACAAAATGTAGAATATAATAAAGAAAATCTCTTGCTGAATATGGCATATTTACCTCTTCTTCCTCCTGAGTCCCTTTTAATATGATAGGAAAGGGGTTTTATAAAGACAAAAGCCCATGCAAAAAGTGGGAATCTAGTGGAGCTGGAGGTAGGTGGACGGTGGTCGTTGCTTTAGAAGCCTGGGACTTGAAGGCCAGTGGCTGAGGCATCCCGCATGAGAATGCGGCTGGAAAAGGAAGAGACCCCAAACCTATCTGCCTACCTGTGCAGCAGTGACTGGGAAGTGAGCTCCAGAAGAGATGCTCAGAAGCCAAGATGACTCAAGTCAGAGCTCTGTTCAAAGGCGCCTAGGAAAGAGGTCTCTCTGCAACAGCTCCCAGATCACAGGAAAGACTGATTGTTAGGGGTGACCCAGCCAGATCCAGGCGTCATAGCTCAGCAGCCCCAGGTACTCAGAGCATCTCACGTATCATACTACTGAAAATCCTAGGGTCTTGCAGACACCTGAGTGGAGGGAAATAACAAAGGAAGAGAGACTCAGAAGTACCAGAGATGATTCTTATACGTATCTTTTGGGCTTATATATTAAGGGTTTTTCTGGGGTATTTCCCTAGTGATAGAATAGCTGGGTAGTGAATACTGCATGGTTCAAACATCATAATTTGATACCAGATTGTTTTTTCCAAAATGATATAACCACTTCAAACAGCAGTGTATAATACTTCATGCTGCTCTACATACCTTTTAATTTTAAACTTGCATTTCTCTGGTTCTCAGTAAATTTGAGCACATTTTGGTATGTTTATGGGCCCTTCATGCTTTTTCAAGTCTTTTTCCTGTATTGTCTTTTTTGAAATGAGTTGTAATTTCTCATATCATCTAGATATTGATCCTTTGTCAGTATCATAAATATCTTATCCCAGTTTATGACTTGCTTTTCACTTTCTTTACAGTGTCTTTTAGTGAAAAGGAGTTACCAATATTAATATACTAAACTTTATGAAATTCCTGTTTCATAAAGGAATGAAACATGCTTGTCTAATTTCCAGCAATCTTATTAAACTCTCTTTTTCTAAAAATTTTTCTGTAGATTCTTTGGAGTTTTTAGATATTAATTTAATCTCTGCAGGATGGTAATCTCTCATCAACTCAATGTTTTAGCTAGGACCTCTAGTAAGGATTGTTTGTAAATAGTAATAATGAGGATTGTGCTTTTTAAGAGAATCATTCTAGTGTGGCTATAGATGTTTTTTCCAAGTCTGTTAAAAAAGACTCCCTTTTATTCCTGGTTTGTGAAGAGGTTTTCTTTTAAAGTTTTTTTTTTTCTTTTTTCTTTTAAAAAACTATCCTAAATTTGTAGCAAATTTGAAATTATAGTACGAAGAGCTTTTTTCTCTTAAGCATTTTAGAGTAAGCAGCTCATCTGTTGTATCCTCACTCCTAAATAGTTTATATTTCCTGTAAACAAGGATATTCTCCTACGTAACCAAAATAGAACCATCAAAATCAGGAAATTAATATAAAAAGAATATCTAGTCCTCAAACCTTCAGATTCCACTCATTAGCTCAATAATATGTATGCCAACAGGAACCAGTTCAGAATCAGGTTTTGTTGCTGGTCATCACTCTTTTGTCTCCTTCAATCTGGAAGCACTTACTTGGTCTTTCCTTGACATTCAAAACCTTGACATTTTTGAAGATCACAGTTCATTTATTTTGTAGAATGTCCTTATGTTTGTGAATCTTTTAATTGCTTCCTCTCAGATGGAATGTGATTTCTGTTTGTTCCTTTATTGATTGTCCCTTTGGTCACTCCATTTAAAGTGGTGTCTGTTAGGGTCTCCATGGTGGAGTTACCCTTTTTTTTTGTAATTGATAATTATTTTATGGGGAGATATATTGTGACTATGTCAATATCCTGTACGCATCAAATATTCTGTCTCTCATCTGTCTGTCTATCTAATGTGTATGGATGCATGTCTTTTATTTCATTTTATTTCACAATAATGCACTATTCTCATTGTTTATTTTGGCACTTAAGCTGTTCTGAATTACTTCAGGCTGGATTCTATGTCCTTTTAACATGTCTTCATCATGCTTTGAGCATTTAAAAAGAAATTAATAAATACTAACTTTCTTCAAATGCTTTTCTGCCTCTGAATAAATGATCTTGTGGTTTTTCTCCCTTCAGTCTTTTACTGTGGAGAATTACATTAATTAATTGATTTTTTAACAGTAAGAGAAGTTTTTCTGGGCCAACACAATTTTTATACAGTGCTTGATGCAATTAGGTATTATTTTGTTAGGAATTTGCATCTCTCTTCATGAATGGTACAGTAATTATTCTTTCTTCTACTTGACTCATTATCAGATCAGATTAATTCTTGCCTTATAGCTTTAATTGTAGAGTGTTCATATTTTTTCCGTTCTGTGGCAGATTTTATGTAAGATTAGGACTATTCCCTGAAAGTTTGGTAGAATATCAAAGGTGCATGTACTTTATACTAGTATAGATGACATATCCAAATTTGAGTGAGTATTGTTTTCTAAGAAAAGAGGTTTATACTAATTTGACAATTACTCCAAGGGTGTGTATTTTATTTTTAGTTATGGCCTCTTAATTTTTTTTTAACTTTTTTTATTGTGTAATATAACATATATTGCCTCTTAATTTTGGAGCAATACTCTCTATATTAATGTAAGGTACATTTTTACATTTTCTCTGGATATAAGGGTGGTTTTCATTTTCCAACCAAATGCTCTAGTAAAGCATTGTTTTTTCTTTTTAAGCTATGTCTATGCAATGGTTATAGGAAATAACATGTTATTTTTGTTTTGTTTAATTTTTCTTTTGTAGGTTATCCAAGAATGTTTTGGTTATTTGGAACTGTCATTCTCAAATATTTATAAATCTTTGGCATTGTGGATGATGTGAGTGCATTTTTTTTACTTATTCTTCAATGACTTTATAAAAAATCAAATAAGCTAATAATAAACTTTTTGAGTTATCAAGGTGCTACTGTTTAAACCAAATTCCAGGATGAAGTCTGACCACTTATTAATTTATCTATTTACTATAAACTAAAGTAAATATGACTATGAAAGTCTCTATTCCCCAAATTGATTTTCTTGACACATTCTCTTATTTTATTGATTTTCCTATATCACAAAGATTTCAAAATTATAAAGCAAAAAAATTTTAGATATTAGAGCACACATTTTAAGTGTGTACAGCCATTTTTATCTGGGTTATTTATAATCCATGTTTGTAATAGATAAAGATACTTTATTCAAAGCCTCTTAAACTGTAAATCATTGTATAGACCTGCTCTCTCTTTTTTTTTTTCCACATTTCTGGTCAGTTCCTGTAAAAGTTTTATTTATAAGGTTTTATATACAATAGGGTTTAAAAAGGGCTTCAGTATTTTCTAATTTAATCCATGTTGGTCTTATTCAGAGAAGACTCCTCATTCCCACTTGGAAGTTGAGTAGAGGAGATAATAAAGTGAGAGGAATTCTGGTTTGTAATTTTAAGGACTTTTCCTACCCATGATGGTTTTCCTAGTTCATTTTATTTTTTAGTGAACACATCCTAAGTCAGGAGGCTCTCAAAGGAAATAATAAAAACAGCAACATAACAACCAGCATGAAAAATGTAAAATATACAACATTTCTTTCCTGTATTCAATTTTATTGGCTCTCTTTCTTCCTGCTGTAATAGATTAAAGCTGGGTTTTTTAAACTGGTTTCTGTGAAATCCTAGGACTTTCAAGGGTTCCTTGTGGGGCCCATCTACTCTTCTCAAGCACCGCCCCCCACTAGACTGTCTTTCCTCCAGAGTGCCTTCCCTTCAATCTCATACATACTGAACATTGACATAGTTTCTTATGAATAGCAGCTTCTCTTCAATCTCATCCTATTGGACATTTGCATAGGTTTTCTTGTGAAAAAGAGAATTGTTTTGCTTAATAAAGATTAAAAATGCCTGGGCTATTATATAGGTTTTCTAAACCCTGTACAGACATTTTTTAAGAGTATAAAACTATTGTCTCAAATGCATTTATTTTTTCATCCATTCACTTTGTACTCCATACTCTGTGGCTGGCAGTGTAATGCATGCTGGACGTACAAAACTGAGCAAGGTATGGTCTAGTGGGAAATGGGAACAATTCCTAGCAATTACAGTACAATATAATGGATGCTGTGATAAAACTAAAGTACAAGTGCTGCAGGAATCCACAGGGAAGGCTTATGAAGGTAATGGTTAAGATGAGAGTTTAAAAGGGGATTGACTCAGCCAAGATATAAGGGAGCAGGGAAAAAAGTGAAAGAGCCCATGTCCCATGTTTATAAAATCTGCCTCCTCACTGGAGGAGGATAAGCCAGTTAAGGAATGGATTCAGATCAAATTGACTGTTTCGGTTTGCTAAAACTGCTTGAGTGCAATGTATCAGAAATGGGTTGGCTTTTTCAATGGGGATTTATTTGGTTGAAGATTTACAGTTCTACTTCATTTTCTATTTGAAAATGTCCAAATTAAGGCAGTAAGAGGCAGATAACCTTCTCTGAGGAAAGGCTGCTGGCATCTGGGATTCTGCAACATGGGAAGGCACATGGTGATGTCTGCTGTTTCTCTTCTGGGCTCTGATTTCAAAATGGCTCCCACCCACCAAATATCTCTGGGCATTTCTCTCTGCTTCTCTGAGTTCTCTGAGTTTCATCTGCCTTTGATCTTCTCATAGAGCACTCCAGCAAGGGAATTAAGATCCACCCCAAGTGGGCTGGGTCACATCTCCATGGAAACAACCCAATCAAAAGATCCCACCCAACAATAGGTCTGCCTGCTTAAGAATGGATGAAAAGAGCATAGTCTTTTCTGGGGAACATATATAACAGATTCAGACCAGCCCACTGACCATTGTCATTTCTATCACAGCCTTAAGTCATACTGGGGCCATAAAAAGTACTGCAGAGGGTGGGCAATGGTGGCTCAGTGGCAGAGTTCTCCCCTGCTGTTCCAGAGACCTGGGTTTGCTTCCCCGGTGCCTGCTCATGTTAAAAAAAAAAAATACTGCAGACTCTGTTACTTCCAAATTAGGAATAACTTAGTTGTAAGTTTAACACTTCAAGAATTCTGTAATACTGATCAAGGATGTATGTTAAGGCCTCCCAGTTCATGAGAAGTATTTTCCATATAGCCTTTTCTATTAAGACAATTTCTCAGTATGTTTCTACTTTCCCTCCCTATACCTATCAATACTCTTTTTGGTAGCAGCCTAATGAACTGGAAGCTATGGATAAAGTCTTTCCAATTTACGAATTGTATCTAACTCTATTAGCAGTGAATTCTGGGGACTTAAACAAACCTTCATTCTGAAAACACCTTGCTTTTCAGCAGAATATAGGGTTTAAAATCACAAGCGCTTGTGTCAACCAGGTCTAGGTTCAAGTTGTAAATGCCATTTTTTACATGATTTTCAGCCAATTTACCTACATAAAAAGCACTTGCACAGAGTGGCATGGGGTTAATAATAAATCTTGGCTGCTGTGCCATTATTGCTATTTATTGTCAAGAGAGGATATTGAACTTGTCAAATGTGTTTTCTGTATCTATTGGTTTTTCTTCCTTAGTTTGTTAATAGAGAGTATTGCATTAATTTATTTTCAGATACTAAATCAACCTTGCATTCCTAGGATAAATACCAGTCAGTCATGTTTTCTCATCCTTTTAAAGACTTTTTGTGTACTTGTCTTCATGAGGGATATGGTTTTGTAATTTTTTTTTCTTGTGCTGTTTTCTCCTGGCTTTGTTGTCAGTATACTGCTGGCTTCAAAGAATGATTGGGAAGTGTTCCCTCTGAAATATTTACATAGGATTGGTATTATTTCTTCTTTAAAATTTTGGTAAAATTCACCAATAAAGTTATCTGGCCTTGGCCTTTTCTGAGAATGTGCTGGTTTGAAAGGATGTATGTCCCCTAGAAAAGCTGTGTTTTAATCTAAGTCTCATTTCATAAAGGCAGAATAATCCCTATTCAATACTGTATGTTTGAAACTGTAATCAGATCGTCTCCCTGGAGATGTGATTTAATCAAGAGTGGTTATTAAGCTGGATTAGGTGACATGTCTCCACCCATTTGGGTGGGTCTTGAGAAATTTCTGGAGTCCTATAAAAGAGGAAACATTTTGGAGAATGAGAGATTCAGAGAGAGCAGAGCAGAACGATATAGCCACGAGAAGCAGAGTCCACTAGCCAGCGACCTTTGGAGATGAAGAAGGAAAATGCCTCCCGGGGAGCTTCGTGAAACAGGAAGCCAGGAAAAGAAACTAGCAGATGACGCTGTGTTTGCCATGTGCCCTTCCAGATGAGAGAGGAACCCTGAACGTATTCACCGTGTGCCTTTCCTGATGAGAGAGAAACTCTGACTGTGTTCACCATGTGCCCTACCACTTGAGAGAGAAACCCTGAACTTTATCAGCCTTCTTGAACCAAGGTATCTTTCCCTGGATGCCTTAAATTGAACATTTCTATAGACTTATTTTAATTGGGACATTTTCTCAGCCTTGGAACTGTAAACTAGCAACTTATTAATTTCCCCTTTTTAAAAGTCGTTCATTCCGTTTCTAGTATATTGCATTCCAACAGCTAGCAAACTAGAACAGAGAATATTTTAAATTGCTAATTCAACACCTTTACTTGTTTGTCTTTCTTCTTGAGATATTTTTAACAATTTATATCATTCCACGTTCTCAAATATTTTAAAATGTATTGGGAACATTTCATGGGTTAGCATTAGTCTGTCTTGATAGTGTTCCATGTGTGTTAAAAAAAAAAGCACTCAGTGCTTTCTACTGAGAGGAGTATTCTATAAATGTCAATTAATCATGTTGCCTGATGGTGTTTTTCCTGTCTTCTATATCCCTGCTGAATTTCTGTGTAGTTGTTAACAGTTATTAGGAGTAAGATATTAAAACCTCAACAATTGGGGGGTGTGAGGATAGTTCACTGGTAGAATTCTTGCCTGCCATGTGAGAGACCCAGGTTCAATTCCTAGCCCATCCACTTATCAAACAAACAAACAAACAGCTCAACAAATGGTGCTGCAATAATGGGATACTCACATGGAAAAAGAATGAAATATGGCCCCACCATACAGCATACAAAAAAAAAAAACCTCAGCAATTGTTGAGTTCATTTGTGTTATCTCAGTGTTGTCATCTATTGCTTCTCTCCTCGCATTCATGTTGAAATTTTCTGAGTTCTTGGTATAACAAGTAATTTTCGTGATATCCTGGGTACTGGGTATTATATTATGTGACCCTAGGTTCTATTGATACTTCTAGAGCCTTGTTCCTGGCTATTCTAAAGCAGGAATCACTTTTTCCTTTTCACTCAAGCTCCTCTTATCTTCTCAAAGGCCCAACCCTGCCACATGGTGTTGAGGGCCTTGCTTTATTTATTCTCTTGGTCACAAACTGTGGGATTTCCATTCAGCACTTATCCTTCTCCTCTAGTTAAAGCACCCAAGAAGGGCCAGAGTTTAGAACACTACATGTAGGGAGGGAGGCTGCACCCAGCTTAAGACTTTTCCATCCATGATTGGAGTTGTGCATCAGTATCTCCAAGATTCTCTGCCCTCGATGCTCACTTTTTGATGCAAGGTATGGTTCTGGTGACAGTTCTTATCTTCCAGGGCTCAGATATTTCTTTTAATGTTTTTTCAAGCCTTACCTCCCTATTCCATACCCCCATGCCATGCCCTTTTAATCTGTATTCTAGATTCTTATTTTGGTCTGGCTTATTTCACTCAACATGATGTCTTTAAGGTTCATCCTTGTCACAATTTTCAGAATATCACACCTTTCTTTAGCAGCGTAATATTCCAGTGGGTGTATATACCACATTTTCAATTAATTAATTGAGGTTTAATTTACATACAGTAAATTTCACTCTTTCTTGGTGTATGATCTGAGCTTAACAAATGCCAACAGTCATGAAACCACCACTACAATCAAGATATTAAAATTTAATCAACTCCAAAATTGTTCTTCAATATCATTGCCTGTGGTGATTCTTAGAGTTTAGGCTGTCTCATAAAATTAGTTCTAAAGTATTCCCTCTTTGTTTATTTCTCTGAAATGGATGGGGGTGAATGTCATTTTTTTCCCCTTAAATGTTTCATAGATTTGAGTATAGAAATCATTTGGGGCTGCTGTTTTCCTTATGAAAATTTTAATTATGAATTTAATTTCTTCATTGGGCAATTCAGATTATTGATTTCTTATTGTGTCAGTTTTGGTAATCTGTGTATTTTAAGGAAATTTTCCATTCTGTCTACATGGTTTCATTTAGTTGCATGAAATTCTTCATAATATCCATTTACTTTCCTTTTAATGACTTTAGATCTAGTTATGTTCCCCTCTTTCATTGTCAATATTGTTACTGTGTTTCCTGTCTCTAGATGGAACCTGCAATAACCAATAGTTGTTGGGGCTGAAGAGCAACAGAAGCACAGGGTACAGTAAAAAGTGGGGTCACTGAACCTGACAGCATCACCCCTTTTGAGTTGCTATATCAGATCTCATAGAGGGGATGCTCCTTTATTGGTAAATTCTCAAAAGGGGGATGGAGTCTAAAAGGAAACCTTAACTTGGAATCTCAATCCCCATGCCACCCTCAAAGAGGTCAGTGTATGGAAGGTCTCCCAGCCCTACTGTCATACTGGGAACATGACCTGAGCCCTACTGTCATACTGGGAACATGACCTGAGCCCTACTGTCATGCTGGGAACATGACCTGAATTCCCTAATTCACTAGGGGCAATGAACTCTACCTACTAGTTTGGGTACCTTTGGAGAAAATGGCCAAATAATCCAAGTTTAGGAGCTCTGCGGTGGAGCAACAGGACTCATGGTCCCCTATGTTCAAGTCAGAAACACTGATAGGCATCATTGTGGGGTCCCAGGGAGTGCTCAGAAAGGCACTGGAATGATCAATAATTTAGGATGGAAATTTATGGCAACACTGGAAACAGGCAACACAAAGCAGGGCAAAGTGACACACATGACAAATGCCAGCATGTCAGAGAGCCCTCCAACAGTTTCACCTAGTCTAGAAAACTAGTATGTTAAGTAGAAACAGCTTGAAACCCATCTGAAATCTCCTGGCCATCTTGACTAAGATATTCTGCCGATGATACTGGTTGTATTCTCAGGCTCTTTATGTGGGTAATCAGGTATGGCAAAAGGATAAGTGACATCAGAGATGTATGAAATAAAATTTATTAGTACTTAAAGGTCCTAGAACAGAGAAGAGCAGAATGTCTCACACACTGTAACATTTAAGGAGTGTAGGCTCAACCAAGCAGACAAGGAACAGAAAGTTACAGAAGACCTGGAAATTGGTCTTTAATAGTGCCATATGAGTGGAGTTGTAGTGGGTGGTCAAGCAAGAGTGGGGATTGGGAAGCATATATTTCTGTTCCCAGGGATGCAACCCAAGAAGAATGTAGGGAAGAGAGGAAGAAACTGTTGAAGCCTGCTTAAACAGTGTCAGGGGTGGTGTGGCAGTTTGAAAAGATTATGCACCCTAGAAAAGCCACGTTTTAATCCTGATCCATCTTGTGGAGGCAGCCCTTTCTTTTAATTCCTAGTCAGCACTAGAGGTCAGAAACTTGATTGGATTATCTCCACAGAGATGTGATGTGCCCAATTGTGGATTTTAACCTTTGATTAGAGGGAGATGTGACTCCACCCATTCCAGATGGGTCTTCTTTAGTTTACTGGAATCCTTTAAAAGAGGAAACATTTTGGAAAAAGCCTCAGAAGCATGAGAGCTCTCAGGGCTAGACCTTTGGAGATGAAGAAGGATCTCATCTCCAAAATCATTTGGATATTTCTATAACCTTGCTTTAATTTGGACATTTTCACAACCTTAGAACTGTAACCTTGCAACTTAATAAGTTCCCCCTTTTAAAACCATTCCATTTCTGGTATATTGCATTCTGGCAGTTTGCAAACTACAACAGATTTTGGTACCAGAGAAGTCGGGTGCTGCTGCAATTTACAAATACCAAACATGTTGGATTGGCTTTTTAAATGGATAAGGAGGGAAAATAAAATAAATGGATAAGGGGGAAATTTTAGAGGAGTGTAAAGAGCTTGATAGAGAAGGCCTAAAATGCTTCGAAGAGACTGTAGAG
Organism: Tamandua tetradactyla; assembly: GCF_023851605.1. Classification (NCBI taxonomy): domain Eukaryota; kingdom Metazoa; phylum Chordata; class Mammalia; order Pilosa; family Myrmecophagidae; genus Tamandua; species Tamandua tetradactyla. Next base: position 45,552,950 of record NC_135335.1, on the reverse strand, counting down.
ATGTGAACCCTAAAGATTCCTCTGATGAGGCTCTAGACAGAAATGAGGCATATGTTATTGCAAACTGGAAGGAAAGTGATCCTTTTTTTAAAATGGCAGATAATCTGGCAAAATTAACTAGTGGCACTGGATGGAAGGCAGATTTTAAAAGCATGAACTAGGATATTTAGCAGAAGAGATTTCCAAATTAAATGTGTAAAGTGCAACCTGGTTTTTCCTTGTAGTTATAATGAAATGCAACAAGCAAGAAATAAGCTTAGAATGGAACTCTTGGATACAAAGAAACAAGAAGTTGATGTACTGGAACATTCTGGGTTTCCAGGAAAGGAGACCCCAGAGAATAGTGCCCCACTTGAGGATTTAACCAAATGTGGAACCAGTCAGCCATTTCAGAAAAAGCCAGGATTGGAGATGGAGTTATTCAGGAAGGATTTGTGGAAACTCCTTCCGTCTGATGGGCATGATCCTTGCCTGCTACATAGAAAGTCAACAAGAGTGTTGTGAGGTTTGTATAAATGAAATCACTGCAAGTCTGGAGTAAACATGTCAAAAAAGGGATAAAGTGAGGGTAAAATGTCTTCAGAGGCAGAACCATGGAGACTAAACTCTGAAGTCAAGAAACCTTGGGCCAGAAGAGTAGACCCACCCAAGTACTTGGAAAGGGTGAGTTTGCCCTGAAGGGAAAGGGTGGGCCTTCCACCTCATTGCAGTGGAAGAGTCATGGAGCCTCATGCCTTGGAGAGGGTGGTGCACATTCCTTGGGGATTGGGGAGAGCCTGGCTGCCACCACATGGAGGGGTTGACATTGTGTCTCAGAGATGGCAGAAAGCCCATGTGTGGCCCTGATGCTTGGAGAGGGTGGAGCACAGAAAATGTTGGTCTCCCCAGTGTCCCCCACGGTTGCATTTAGAGAGAAGTGGGCCACTATATAAGCCCTTGGAAAGGGTGGGACTGCTTGGAAAAGGTGGGACCCTGAAGATAGATTCTCAGACTTTGAAATCTAATGGAGTTTGCCCTGAAGGTTTGTGAGACTGCTTAGGTCCAGTGACCCCTGTGCTCCTTCCAATTTCTCCCTGTCGAAATGGGAATATGTATCCTATGACTGTTCCTCCTGTGTATGTTGGCAGTAGATAACTTGTTCTGAGTTTTATAGGTCCAGAGCCAGAGGAGAATTTTGCCTTAGGACAAACCATGTCTGTAACTGACTTTGATGAGATTTTGTATTGTTTCTGACTTTGTTTTGCATTTATATTGTTTCCGAAATGGTTTAAAGTTTCTGATATTGTGATGATGTGAATGTATTTTGTACATGGAAAAAACATTTCCCCCAGGGAGCTGGAGAGCCAATCGAGGCCAACTGTTCCATCGTTACAACCCACCAACAATTGAGGAAGGAGTTGGGACAGTGTAATTGGATATACAGAAGTTTCCATTTCCAGGGTGAAAGAGCATAGACCTATTAAGTCCCTATATCCACGGCGAGAAGTACCTATTGGACCAGGGGAAATTGGTTATGTAAAGGCCCCAATGACTTGGAGAGAAGTAAGGAACTGTAAGAACGAGATAAAATCATTAATCCAGCAGGGCTAGCCAAACAACTGGAACAATTTTTAGGGCTCAGCTTATATACCTGGTCTGAACTTATGTACATCCTGACTATCCTCTTTACAGAAGAAGAAAGGGGAATGGTGAGGAGAATGAGTATGAAATAATGGAAGAGGCAGCACCCACTCAGACAAGGGGCAATGGCAGCAGAACAAAAATTCCCTAGTGTAGATCCCAATTGGAGTAATAATGATTAGAAAGACAGGGCACAAATGAGGGATCTTAAAGACCTCATTATACAAGGGATATAAAATTGGCTGTACTCAAATCTCAGAACTTAAATAAGGCCTTTGAGGTGGCTCAAGTACAAGACAGACACCCACTGCTTACCTGCAAAGGTTAAGGGACCAGCTGAGGAAATACTCAGAAATGGACCCTGATCATCCTGTGGCCCAAGGAATGCTAAAGTCCAGGTATGTGAATGGGTCTTGGGCCTGACATTCAGGAAAAGATCCTGAAAATAGATGGGTAGATGGATAAACCACTGCAGGAGTTATTGAAAGAGTCTCAGAAAGTGTTTGTGAGAAGGGAAGAGGAAATGCAGAAGCAATAAGCTTAAGTAATGATGAGCATGGTTGACCACATGGTCAAGAAGAGATTAGAGATAAAGCATGGAGGAGACAGGAAGAGGCGAGATAGAGAAGTAGTCTGGGCCAAGGGTGATAAAGAACTGAGGAGGGCACAGGACTCCACAGGGTGTTAACGCTGTGGGCAATCTGGTCATTTCAAAAGGAAGTGCCCAAGTTTAAAGAAAAAAGGTCAAGTGATACCCCTGATGAATTTTGAGGATTAGGGGAACAAGAGGCTTCTCATCTCAAGAGCCCACTAGAAGCCTTTGGTAAATCTGAAGGTGGTCCCATATCAGGAAGAAATTACATTTTTGGTAGACACCATGACAGCTCAGTCTTCTGTGAATCACATCCCAAAGGGGATCAAAGTCTCCAGTAGCTCCTTCACAGTTTTGGGGGTAAAAGGGGAAGGGTTTAAAGTCCCCATTTTCAAATTTACTAACATCTGTTGGGATGATAACCAAATTGTAAGCCCCCTGCTGTATATTGCAGAAGCTGGGTTTAACTTGTTGGGAAGAGACCTGATAGTACCCATGGGACTGGACCTGAAGCTAAAGAGCAGCATGATAGAAGTTGCATTAGCCTTGCTTACTGAAGGAGATGAGAAAAACATCCAATAAAAAGTATGGGTGAGAGAGATAAACAGGGTGGGGCTGCAGGTTCCCCCTATCAAAATTAAAATGTAAAGGAAGGGGAGGTGGCTTGTCAAAAACAGTATCTCATCCCATTGAAGGGGAGACAGGGACTTTAGCCCATCATTGAAGGTCTCCCTTGAGATGGGCTCTTGGAAACTTGTATGTCCCCTTTTGTACTCCCATTCTACCCATCCAGAAAGCAGATGGCAGTTGGAGGATGTTACAAGACCTGAGAGCCATCAACCAAATTGTTCATGTTAGAGAACCTGTGGTCCCTAACCCTTATACTCTCCTTAGTAGGATTCCCTACCATCATAAATGGTTTAATGTAGTAGATCTGAAAGATGTCTTTTGGACCTGCCGTCTTGATCTAGAGAGTAGAGCCTTGTTCACCTTTGGAGGGGAAAATCCCTTTACTGGGAGGAGGCAGCAATATAGGTGAATAGTCCTACCCCAGAGCTTCACAGAATCCCCCATCTCTTTGGGAAGGAACTAGAGAAAGTGTTAGAAAGATTTTCAATCCCATCTGATTGAATATGTAAGTGATCTATTAATATTGGATAAAGAAAGATAGGTAGCTGCCCAGGCTACAAAGGACCTGTTGAACTTCCTAGGTGACTGGAGGCTGAGGGTATCAAAAAGTAAACTACAGTTTGTAGAAAAGGAAGTTAAATACCTAGGCCATCTCATAACTGAAGGAAGAAGGAAAATAAATCCAGAAAGAATTCAGGCCATAATTGGATTACCTGTCCCCCAGACAAAGGAAACTAAGGACATTCTTAAGATTAGTATAGTCTTGTAGATGTGGATAGATTCTTATGCCCCTCAGACTAAAGGACCATACTACAAACTGCTAGAGGAAGAGCCTAGCAAATTAGAATGGAGGGAAGGGAAAGTAAGGGCCTTGGAAGGGTTTATGTGGGCACAGGTACAGGCTCCTGTTTTGGCTCTCCCCTCCCTCAAAAAGCCTTCCCATCTATTTATCACAGTGGATAAAGGAGCAGCCTTAGGGGTACTAACCCAAACCTGAGGAGGCCAAAGGAGACCTGTAGCTTTCCTTTCTAACATCTTGAACCCTATCTCCAAAAGATAGCCTGAGTGTGTTCAGGCTGTTGCAGTAACTGCTCTCCTAGGTGAAGAAAGTAGGAAACTGACCTTTGGAGGGGCATTAGTAGTTAGCACTACTTAAGAATCAAGTCATGGCTATCTTATCCCAAAGGGCAGGGAGCTGGCTGGCTGATTTCCGAATCTTGAAATATGAAGCAATCTTAGTGGAATAGGATGACTTGGTCTTAACCACAGACAATAGATTAAACCTGGCCTCCTTTCTTTGGAAAGGCCCTGACCAAGCAGAAGCTCTGGAACATGACTGTTTGGACTTAATTGAGTATCAAACCCAAGTTCGGCCCGATATAGGGGATCTCCCCTTACATTCAGGGGAAAAGTTGTTCATAGATGGGTCCTCTAGGGTCCTAGAGGGAAAAAAAGCACAATGGTTATGCAATTGTAGATGGGCTGACTTGCAATGTAAGAGAGGCTAGTCGATTGCCCAATGATTGGTCAGCTCAAACTTGTGAATTGTGTGTTAAACCAAGCCCTCAAATTATTAGAAGGAAAAGATGGTACCATCTACACTAACTCTAAGTATGCCTTTGGGGTGGTCCACACGTTTGGAAAATTTGGATTAATTAACAGCAAGAGAAAGGAATTGGTCCATGGGCAGTTAATTAAACAAGTACTAATCAATCTACTCTAACAAAAGGAAATATCGGTGGTACATGTAAATGGGCACCAAAAAGGCCTTGAAGCAAAGGGCAACAGGTTGGCAGATGGAAAGGCTAAGGAGGCTTCCCTTTGTCCCCTGTCAAGGTTAATGGTCTTAATACCCTCCATTTCCAAAGAATTTGAGGCCCCTATATTCTCTGAACAGAAAGTAAAGGAGTTGGAACAATTGGGAATAAGTCCAGACGACCAGGGGAAATAGGTCCTCCCAGATGGCAGACTGATGTTGAACAAACAAATAATGAGGGAAATATCAGCAGTCTTACATCAGGGAAGCCACTGGGGAGTACAGGCCATGTATGATTTAGTTCTTAAACATTTTGGGTGTGTGAGTCTCTACACCATGGCCAAACAAATATGTGCACAATGCGTAATTTGCCAAAAGGTTAATAAAAAAGTTCTAAGGAGACAGGTACAAGCGGGAAGGGAACCAAGCCTCAGGCCATCTCAGAGCAATCAAGTTGATTACACCGAGATGCCTCCAGTATTCTGGTTCTTGTAAACCAGGGTGGGTGGAGACGTATCCTCTAGCCTTGGCTACAGGGTCCAGAATTTCCAAGATTATCTTTGAATAAATTGTTCCCCACTATGTAGTAGAAAATATCAATTCTGATGATGGTAGCCACTTTATCTCCTGTGTGCTGCAGGATATCATGCAAAGCTTAAGTTTTGCATGGGATTTTCAAACATCCTGGCATCTACCATCCTGAGGAAGGATGGAAAGAATGAATCAGACCTTAAAACTAGTCTTAGAAACCAAGTTATCTTGGACTGTGTCTACCCATATCTCTGCTAAGAATTAGAACCATCCCTAGAACAGAATTAGGAATTTCTCCCTATCAAATGCTCTTTGGCTTGCCTTTTCCTAGGAGAATTGAAGATCTCCCTTCCTTAGATTCAAAGGATCTCTTCCTTAAGAATTAAGTACTGGCTTTGTCCTCTACTCTATCACCTCTCAACCATCGTGGTTTGCTGGCCCAGATTCCCCCTCTTGAATTTGCTGTCCATCAACACCAATCTGACAGTTGGGTCCTCATCAAATTGTGGAAGGAGTCTAAACTCCAAGCAGCCTGGGAAGGATCTTTTCAAGTTCTGTTGACAACTGAGACAGCTGTCCAGATGACAAAGAAAGGCTGGGCTCACTACACCCAAGTGAAAGGACCAGTACCTGAGCTGAATGATAAGTACCCACCAACGTAGTCCAATTCCTGGGAAAAAATTCCAAATACATACCCTGTGAAAATTACATTGAAGAGACAATGGTTGGGAGCACACAGGGGTTTTGGGTTTAGGATTTAGATTCTGTACCTTAATCTAATATAGTGAATACTGATCTTGGTCAGAAGAGTCTTACCCAAGGAAAACAGGTGAGGAATTTAAAGCTCAATTTAAAAATGAAAATATTTATATTAGCTATAGTGTTCCAAATTCAGGGCACAATGCACCCCATTGGATTGGTGATGAATGTAACCAAAGGTTTAGAGTCCCAACCTGTACATTTTGATGCTTACCAAGTAATAGACTGTGAAGGCTTACCAAATCAATGGCAATTGAGTAAAGCAGACAAATATTTATACCCAGATCTAGCAGGATGGGATTCCCAAGACCCCCCCTTGGCATGGGCCTTGCCACTGTTTGGCTCTTGTGTGGTAGAATACCCATTTCCAGGGCTGGCCTGCAGCTGGAAGGTGGGGCTCACAGATATGGTGAGAACTGCAGGCCAAAATAACCATAGGAACTGCCCCACCAAATTGTCAGAATCTCCAGTACAATCCAGTACTGATAACAATTAAGAGGGCAGACAAAATCAATATCACCACTCAAGGTGGGTGTTCTAGTTTGCTAGCTGCCAGAATGCAATATACCAGAAATGGAATGGCTTTTTAAAAGGGGAATTTAATGACTTGCTAGTTTACAGTTCTAAGGCTGAGAAAATGTCCCAATTAAAACAAGTCTTTAGAATGTCCAATTAAAGGCATCCAGGGAAAGATACCTTGGTTCAAGAAGGCCAGTGAAGTTCAGGGTTTCTCTCTCAAGTGGAAGGGCACATGGTGAACACAGTCAGAGTTTTTCTCTCATCTGGAAGGGCACATGGCGAACACGGTGTCATCTGCTAGCTTCTGGCTTCCTGTTTTATGAAGCACCCTGGGAGGCATTTTCCTTCTTCGTCTCCAAAGGTCACTGGCTCATGGACTCTCTGCTTTGTGGAGCTACAGCATTCTCTGCTCTCTCCAAATCTCCAATCTCTATAATGTTTTCTATTTTATAGGACTTCAGAAACTAATCAAGACCCACCCAAATGGGTGGAGACATGTCATCACCTAATCCAGTTTAACAACCACTCTCAATTACATCACATCTCCAGGGAGATGATCTAATTACAGTTTCAAACATACAATGCTGAATAGGGATTAGAAGAAATGGCTGCCTTTACAAAATGGGATTAGGACTAAAACATGGCTTTTCTAGGGGACACACATCCTTTCAAACCAGCACAGTGGGAAATCCCATTGGGGTTCAAATAAGTACACACCCCTGATAGAACATATGGGATGGAGTAGGCATTACTGGAAAAGACCCTGTAGGAAAGTTCAAGATACAAGTTCTTTCCCCAACACCAACAACGCCCCCTCCATTTAGCTCTTCAGTAGCACCAGAGTAGAGCCAGCTGGAAGTTAGGCCCCCAATTCAAATGATCCCATAGTTGTCAAGGTAGTCAAAGCTGGAGATTTGAAACAGACCATGGAGACAGAGATAGGATATGGAGATACAAATGCCTGTATAGAGTGGATTAAATGTGCAATCCAGAATCTAAACAAAAGCAACTGTTAAGCCTGTGCAACAGGCCAAACCACAACTGTTGTCATACCCTTTCTGATGCTATGGAGAAACATGAAGAGGAGTTCAAATGCATGGTGCTCCTTTTTCAGAATACTACTCATGGAGAAAATTGTAATACATTGTCCTCTCTTTTCCCTCCAGTCAGGAGAAAAGACACCAAGGCCATACTGTTTCCCCACCTCAGTCCAGGAAACCACTCTGCCTGTCTTTCTAGATGGGGAAAAGGGCTCCAAGATCTTGGGACCATGACCTTGTATACCCAAGCTTGGGATGTAACTGAGGATAGTACAGGCTGTTTCTCTAATCTAACCATATCCTAAGCAGACCTTTGGTGGTATTATAGAAATGGCACTCTCCAACAGGGATAACCTAAGAAGTGGAGAAGGACCTGTGATCTGGTTCAATTGGCCATCTCATTTACCCTTCCATTTGAAAAAAGAGGAGGAAGCTCAAATCCAGGGTAAAAGAAAGAAAAGAAGCCCACTAAGCCCACTTGGTTCTGTCAGTGACCGAATCTATTTAGACAACATAGGAGTGCCACAGGAAGTCCCGGATGAGTTTAAAGCCAGAAATCAAATAGCTGTGGGATTTGAGTCATCCCTATTTTGGTGGGTCACGATTAATAAAAATATGGATTAGATTAAATACATATTTTATAATCAGCAGAGATTCATTAGCTATACCAGAGATGCAGTGAAGGGAATCTCAGAACAGCTAGCTGCTACCAGTCAAATGATGTGGGAAAATAGGATAGCCTTAGACTTGAGGCTAGCTGAAAAGGGCGGTGTCTGTGTTATGACCAGAGATAGTTGCTGTACATTCAGCCCCAATAGTACTGCCCCAGATAGAACTATCACCAAAGCTTTGCAAGGTTTAATGGCCTTATCTGAAGAATGAGTAGAAAATTCAGGCATTGATAACCCTCTTACAGGATGGTTAGAAAGCTGGTTTGGGAAATGGAAAGGTGTGGCACTGTTCACGTTAACTTCTTTAATCATTGTCACTGGGGTGCTTGCTGCACTTCAGTGTTCCATTATCCCATGCATCCAAGGTTAACTCAGACTCACTGAGGCTGCTTTAACCAAGCAAATGCCTGTTCAGTACAGGCAAAACAATATGTATTTCCTTAAAGAGAAAGACTCTTATGATGAGGAGTGTGGAAAAGCTCTTATCAAGTTTGAAAAAAAACTAGAATGTGAAAACTTCTAAAAGAGTTTAAAAAAGGGGGGGGGGAGGAAATTTGTAAGAATAAAATTAAGTTTAGGTTTCACACAAGATGGTGCAGAACAAAAGAAATGGAACTAATTTAAACAAAGCACTGAAAGATAGCTCAGACTAGTCTTGCAGGCAATGAAAGGAGAGCGCCTCTGACTTAAGCCTAGAATTGGTGCCAAATCCTTATACAGGTAGAAGCAAGTTTAAATAAATAAAAACCAGGGTCACTGGAATGTATAACATAATCAAAAGTGGGAACTTTTCAGCAGGAGATTTGAACTAGTTAGACTGCTCAGATTGGTTGTAACCTCTGGCTCATCCAATCAACAGAGAAACAGGGAAGGAACCTGCATGCTAGGTTTAGGGAATAAATGCTGCTGCTTTTGGTCACTTGGCACACCAGCCAACCACATTTGGGCTGCGCATCTGTTCTTGCAAGATCATGAATAAATTCTTTTATTCTCCACAACTGGATAAGCTTTACTCTTTCAAGTAAGGCTGTCTCTCTAACAATGTGACACACCCACTTGTGGATGTTAACCTTTGATTAGAGGGAGATGTGGCTCCACCCATTCCAGGTGGGTCTTCGTTAGTTTACTGGAATCCTTTAAAAGAGAAAACATTTTGGAAAAATCTTCAGAGTCATGAGAGCTCATGCAGCCAGAGATCTTTGAAGATGAAGGGAAATGCCCCCGTGGGAGCTTCATGAAACAGGAAACCTGGAGAGAAAGCTAGCACACATCATCATGTTTGCTACGTGCCTTTCCAGTTGAGAGAGAAACCCTGAAGATCATCAGCCTTCTTGAACCAAGGTATCTTTCCCTGGATGCCTTAGATTGGACATTTCTATAGCCTTGCTTTAATTTGGACATTTTCACAGCCTTAGAACTGTAAACTTGCAACTTAATAAGTTCCCCTTTTTAAAAGCTGTTCAATTTCTGGTATATCACATTCTGGCAGCTTGCAAACTAGAACAGGTAGTCACTGAAGGAACTGACAGGGTCTAAGATATTGAGGAACTACAATAGTACAATTGGCTGTAATGCTACACTTGACCTTGGGGATGCTAAGGCAGCATGACAATGTGAAAGGTCATTGTTTTATTTTAATTCACTTCAATATACCTGTATTTGGTATTTGGAAGAAAACATTCAAAATGAACTTCATGAAAAAGTTTCACTTTCATTGTTAACTGTTATTGATAACTGTTACTTCAAGTAATTCTTAAATTGTTCAGAATTCTTTGGGAAGCCTTATAGGAAATAATAAAATCCATTTTAAATGGCACTATACTTGGTAAGTTTTAATTTCTCATCTAGAAAATAAAGTGAGGGATGGCTTCCTTGGATTTCCCATGGTCTCCGTGGCAGGGGTCTGGATTATTTGCCTCACCTGTAGAGCTTTTCTTATGGAAATGACACTACTCAGCATACAGAATATACCCTAATTTATTCCCTTCCTGCAGGATTTTGGGAGTTGACTTTTCTGAAAGACAGGTGAAAAGGAAGATACTGAAGGGAGTGGGTGGGTGTAAGGGAGTTAATGTTGCCTCAAGACACCATGACTACAGCTAGTGTGAGGGCAGAATTCCCTTCTTCAGGGTCAATTATATCTCACATTGCTAGATGGGAGCAGGTGGAAAGGGAGAGGTGGGGACCATGTTTCCCCTGCTTCCAGGTTCAAGTTCACTCTGTTGCAGTGACGGAGCATGGCAGGTGGTTTACCACTTGCATGTGTGTATGTGATCAAATTCCTTTTGCCTGAAATTCTTCCCCAATTCTTTGCATCGTGTATTGCTAGTCCCACAGTAAGTTTTCATTGTTTTCTGTGGATCTTCTTAAGTGTTTAAGCAGACAACTACAGGCAACAGACCCAGAGGCTTTTAGTCTAACTCATCTTAAATTATTGGTGTTCGTCATTTGTGAAAGTTCTCAGATTAGTAGCATTTGGGAAAAATAACCTAGAGCATATACTTAAGGATGAGAATGAAAATGTACAGTATGCATTCTATACATACTGTACATACTACACATTCTATACATAATGTCTACTAACTAGGAAACTGAAAATTAATCCACATTTCATAGCTTATCTGCAGTAGACTAGCATCAAGAGACAAGTAAATGAAAAATGTCCTAGCCCTGAATTTTTCTCACTTTTAGAAAACATTTTATCCTTTAGAGAATTAAATGTAGATAGATCTCAAGATATCCTAAAATGAAAAATTATTCACTGTATATGAGTCTTCATTTTCAGCACTTTTTCTGTTCGCAGACACTGTTTCTTCTCCTTGATGTATTACACTCTGCAAAGAGAGAAATACTAGCAAATATATGATACAGTATATGTTATACTGCCAGAAGGAGCAAAGTGTGGCAACGAGGACATTCTAGGTACAGAGAATCTTGGGTCTCCTTTTGAATACTGTCGGTTATTGCAGCCTCTTCATTTCACTGAGCCTCAGAGTGTTAATTGCAATACTGAGACAGTGATGTGACTATCAGTCATAAAATGCTGACCTTTTTCTAATATATATGCATCATATATTATTATTTGCCTAATGAGTAAGCTATTCTCATTGTAGCCAAGGAGACCTGTTCTGGGATCCCAGCCTGGGAAAGGGGGAAGCATGGGGAACAATACAGATGTCTCATATTTGGTACCTCATCCAAAAACTCTGGCTTGCTCATGATGGATTCAGGCTACTAGCAAATCCCAGTGTTTCTATGCCCACTTCTTGAATATAGCTCCTTTTTCTTGTCCTGTTGATACCCTGGTTAGCAAACTGATTACTCTATTGTTCTGTGTATGCCACCTAGCAGTCAAGGATGAATGAGCCCAGTATCTGCCCAATTTTCCAGAGGATCAGGGATGATCATCTCAATTGATGCTGAAAAAGCATTTGACAAAATTCAACTTCCTTTCCTGATAAAAACACTTCAAAAGACAGGAATCAAAGGTAACTTCCTCAACATGATAAACGGCATATATGAAAACCCCATAGCCAGCATTGTACTCAATGGTGAGAAGCTGAAAGCTTTCCCCATAAGATCAGGAACAAGACAAGGATGCCCTCTGTCACCATTATTATTCATCATTGCACTAGAAGTTCGAGTGAGAGCAATCAGGCAGGAAAAAGAAATAAAAGGGATCCAAATTGGAAAGGAAGAAGTAAAATTTTCATTCTTTGCAGGTGTCATGATACTATACTTGGAAAACCTAAAAAAATCTGCAACAAAATTACTTGAGCTAATAAATAAATTCAGCAAGGTGGCAGGTTATAAAATTAATGTGTAAAAATAATTAATGTTTCTATACATAAGCAATGACCTAACCAAGGTGTCAGTTAAGGAAAAAGTTCCATTCAAAATAGCAACAAAAAGAACCAAGTATCTAGGAATGAACTTAACTAGGGATGACAGAGAACTACATAGCATTGCTGAAAGAAATCAAAGATGTAAATAGGTGGAAAGGCATTCCCTGCCCATGGATAAGAAGGTTAAATGTAGTTGTTCTAGTTTGCAAGCTGCAGATATACCAGAAACAGAATGGCTTTTAGAAAGGGGAATTTAATAAGTTACAGGTTTACAGTTCTAAGGCTGAGAAAATATCCCAATTAAAATAAGTCTATAGAAATGTCCAATTTAAGGCATCCAGAGAAAGATACCTTGGTTCAAGAAGGCCGATGAAGTTCAGGGTTTATCTCTCAGCTGGAAGGGTACATGGTGAACATGGCAGCACCTACTGGCTTTCTCATGGCTCTATAAAAGGGACTCTCCAAAATGTTTCCTCTTTTAAAGGATTCCAGTAAGCAATTCCACCTTGAATGGGTGGAGAAACACCTCCATAGAAATCATCTAATCAGAAGTTACCACCCACAATTGGGTGGGTTACATCTCCATGGAAACAATCAAAATGGTCCCACCCAGCAATATTGAATGAGGATTAAAGGACATGGCTTTTCTGGGGTCTACCACAGATTCAAACTGGCACAGTAGTTAAGATCTAAATTCTAACCAAATTGATCTACAGAGTCAATGCAGTACAAATCAAAATCCCATCAACCCTCTTTGAAGACTTGGAAAAGCTAGTTATCAAATTAATCTGGAAGGAAAAGAGACCCTAGATATCTAAAGGCATCCCAGAAAAGAGGAATTAAGTAGGAGGATTAACACTCCCCAATTTTAAAACTAATTATAAAGCCACAGTGGTCAAACCAGCATGATGCTGGCACAAAAATGGAACTATTGACCAAGAGAATTGAATCAAGAGTGCAGAAATAGACCACCAAATCTATGATAAACCGATCTTCAACAAGGCCCTCAAATCCACTGAACTGGAACAAAATAGTCTTTTCAATAAATGGGCAAGGGAGAACTGGATATCAATAGCCAAAACAATTAAAGAGGACCCTTACCTTACACCCCATCCAAAAATTAACTCAAATTGGATCAAGCACTTAATCATAACAACCAGTAATGTGTAGGCAACAGTGGCTCAATACTATAAAGCTTTTAGAAGAAAATGTAAGGAAGTATCTTCAAGACCTAGTAATAGGAGGTAGCTTCCTAAACTTTATACCTAACGCACAAGTAACAAAAGAAAAAAATAGATAAATGGGAACTCCTCAAAATCAAATGCTTTTGTGCTTCAAAAGGGTTTGTCATAAAGGTGAAGAGGCAGCCAACTCAATGGGAGAAAATATTTGGAAATCACACCGAATAAAGGTTTGAGATCCTGTATTTAGAAAGAAATCATACCACTCAACAACAAAAGAACAAACAGCCCAATTATGAAATGGGCTAAAGATATGAATAGGCGTTTTTCTGAAGAGCAAATACAAATGACTCAAAAAACCATCTGAAGAAAGGGAGAAGGCACTGGGAGAACCTGTGCCACTGGAGATATATGTAGAGCAACTGAATTGTTGGAAAAACTACAAAGGATTGGAGAAGTACCATCACAAAAACTTCAGGCTTTACAAAGAGTTCTTCAGAGTGAATTTTGCAATGCTGGAAGAGAGGTATATGAACATGTCTGTGAGATTGTAGACATCAGTAGCAGTCCTGAAGTGAGAGCTAAGGCAACTGCACAGGCTACTGTGGCTGTGTTTGCTGCCAGTGAAGGACATTATAATCCTTGAGTGCTTGAGCTGCCAAAAACAGAAGAGGGCCATGGATTCAATATTATGGGAGGGAAAGAACAAATCTCCCCAATCTATATATCCCAAATAATTCCTGGTGGTGTTGCTGATAGACATGGGGGCCTCAAATGAAGAGATCAACTCCTTCCTGCTAATAGAGTAAGCACTGAAGGAGAACATCATGAAAAAGCTGTAGAACTGCTGAAAGCTGCTCATGGAAAGGTTAAATTAGTAGTACGATATACACCCAGAGTCTTAGAAGAAATAGAATCACGTTTTGAAAAAATGATATCAGCAAAACACAGACAATAGACCTAATGCAGTTCAAAACTTTATATTCCATTTTGCTTTTAGCTGAAGAAGGTTTACTTATGACCTACAGGAGTTGCAATGTCAATAATTGTAAAAACCAAAAACTTACCATGAAATTCTCCTTATCACTTTATAAATGCCTATTTTAACATTATATATATAAACTCCAGAGATGCATGACTTTTTCTGACAAGAATAAGTAAAAGGTGATGAGGGCAATTCTGTCCTCCTGTTTTTACAGGTCTTTTTCAAATGCAGATTTTGTCATAAAGTTCTTATAGATCCTTAAAAATGCTTTTTTAATATTAAAATTTACTTTTACATTCTTAATCTTTTTAAACAAAGCTTTCTTCATTTGGCTCCTTATTTTAAAATAATAGTTCTCCAATTCCTTTTTTTTCTTTCTCTATTTTTTTAATCTGTAAGATTTCTTTACAGTTTTCCAAGAAATTAAACATACAGTCTCAGCTACAGCAGTTCATTACACTGCCAATGTTAACATCACTGCTGCATTTTGTACTTTGAAAACACACATATATAATGAACAGTAGATCATAACCAAGCACAGTGGAAGTCTTTTACTTTTATTTAAACATAATGTATAATGCATATTAATTTGTACTGATTTATAAAAGTTTTTAAACACCAATCATTGCTAAAATATGTATTCTTTCATAATATTTGAGCAGTGATGCAAGAGGATGTAATTTGATTGCTAGCATTCCTGATTACATCCCTATCTATTTATAGTCAATAATATCATAAATTACAGTGTAAAAACAGGTTCAGATCTCATTTTTTGCAAAATTTTTGATACTATTCATATTTATTTAAATGTATTTCTTATATTTTAGTTCTTTCAGTACTAGAGATGAGTCAGTTAGTTTGTAGTGGGAAATAGCAAAAGCAAAGGTTTTACCTTTAACCTCACTAGCCTTGAGAGTTACACACTCTTACCAGCTTAATTTAAAGGAGTGATTTTAAATAGGAAGAAGAGAGATTATATTCATGATGTATGGAAATTATAAGGCTGATGTATTAATAAAAATCTGCAGACTTCTTGTCAAAATGCACAGAAACTAATTTGTATTAAAATTACTGGATATATGCTGGAGAGGATGCGGAGAAAGAGGCACACTTATCCACTGTTGGTGGGAATGTCAAATGGTGCAACCACTGTGGAAGGCAGTTTGGCGGTTCCTCAAAAAGCTGAATATAGAATTGCCATACGACCCAGCAATACCATTGCTGGGAATCTACTCAAAGGACTTAAGGGCAAAGACACAAACGGACATTTGCACACCAATGTTTATAGCAGCGTTATTTACAATTGCAAAGAGATGGAAACAGCTGAAATCTCCATCAACAGAAGAGTGGCTAAACGAACTGTGGTATATACATACGATGGAATACTATGCAGCTTTAAGACAGGATAAACTTATGAAGCATATAATAACATGGATGGACCTAGAGAACATTATGCTGAGTGAGTCTAGCCAAAAACTAAAGCACAAATACTGTATGGTCCCACTGATGTGAACAGACATTTGAGAATAAATTTGGAATATGTCATTGGTAACAGAGTCCAGCAGGAGGTAAAAACAGGGTAAGATAATGGGCAATTGGAGTTGAAGGGATACAGACGGTGTAACAGGACTAGATACAAAAACTCAAAAATGGACAGCACAATAATACCTAACTGTAAAGTAATCATGTTAAAACACTGAATGAAGCTGCATCTGAGCTATAGGTTTTTGTTTTGATTTGTTTTGTTTTGTTTTGATTTTACTATTACTACTTTTATTTTTTTCTCTATATTAACATTCTATATCTTTTTCGGTTATGTTGCTAGTTCTTCTAAACCGATGCAAATGTACTAAGAAATGATGATCATGCATCTATGTGATGATGTTAAGAATTACTGATTGCATATGTAGAATGGTATGATTTCTAAATGTTGGGTTAATTTCTTTTTTTCCGTTAATTAAAAAAAAAAAGAGAGAGAGAAGGGGTAATTGGAGCTGAAGGGATACAGACTGTACAATGGGACTGGATATAAAAACTCAGAAATGGACAGCACAATACTACCTAATTGTAATGCAATTATGTTAAAACACTGAATGAAGCTGCATGTGAGGTATAGGTTTTTTTGTTTGTTTGTTTGTTTTCTTTCTATTATCGTTTTAATTCTTATTCTGTTGTCTTTTTATTTCTTTTTCTAAATCGATGCAAATGTACTAAGAAATGATGAATATGCAACTATGTGATGTTATTAAGAATTACTGATTGTACATGTAGAATGGAATGATTTCTAATTGTTTTGTTAATTCTTTTTTTAATTAATAAAAAAAAGATAAAACTTAAAAAAAAATTACTGGATATAGAGAGGCAATCTTTGTTTAAAATTCAAATTATGAAGGGAATTTTGAGAGTTTTTTTTTTATTTCTCTTGTCCACTGGATATCACTGTTTTACTGAAAGGTAGCTATTAGTGTATGACCATGATTGAAGTCCTTTTTCAAGGCTGAAATTAAAGAGTTGAGGTTCATTTTTAGTCAGAACTTAAAGGAGAAGTATATTTTTAAAACATTTTAACAAGTGACAGATCTTAAAAAGAAGATAATGGTTTGGAAGATAATGAAATGAAATCTGACATAAGTATCTACCCTGTATAAAAAGTGGGCATTTTGTGACATTCCTTCAGGGAGACTAGAAATGCATATCTTTCCTGCATGTTTGTGAGCTCTGTGAGTCTTAAAAGATTATTTCAGTTTTCAAAGATTTTCAGAGTAATAAGTCAGTTGGCATTGTTAGTTATCATTTAGGTATTGAACACTGGATTGCATGGTTGACTGCATCTTTACTCCACTTCAAAATGTGCTTGTATTAATAGGATCATGTTGCAAATTGTATGTTTTCAAAATTAATTGATGTTTTTAAAATGTTGAGACCAAAGTAGTATAGAAGAATTATGGACTTATTTTAATTTAATTGTAAAATTATTAAAGGTATTTGTTATAGAGCTATATATATAAAGAGAGGTATTAGTGCATATAAAAACAGTAATATTTTTGTTATGCTTTTATTCTTGCATTACAGGGTGTTCTAGTTTGCTAGCTGCCAGAATGTAATATACCAGAAACAGAATGGCTTTTTAAAAGGGGAATTTAATAAGTTGCTAATTTGCAATTCTAAGGCTGAGAAAATGTCCCAATTAAAACAAGTCCAATCTAAGGCATCCAGGGAAAGATACCTTAGTTCAAGAAAGCCAAAGAAGTTCAGGGTTTCTCTCTCAAGTGAGAAGGCACATGATGAACACAGTCAGGGTTTCTCTCTCAGCTGGAAGGGCACATGGCGAACACTGCGTCATCTGCCAGCTTTCTCTCCTGGCTTTCAGTTTCATGAAGCTCCCCAGGAGGCGTTTTCCTTTTTCATTTCCAAAGGTCACTGACTGGTGGACTCTCTGCTTCTTGGTGCTGCAGCATTCTCTGCTCTCTCTGAATCTCTTGGATTGCTTTCTTGTCATTCTTTTTTATAGAATTCCAGTAAATTTATCAAGACCCATCCGAATGGGTGGAGACATGTCTCACCTAATCCAGTTTAACAACCACTCTTGATTGAATTACATCTCCAGGGAGATGACCTAATTATAGTTTTAAAAGTACAGTACTGAATAGGGATTAGAAGAAACAGCTGCCTTTACAAAATGGGACTAAGATTAAAACATGGCTTTTCTAGGGTACATATATCCTTTCAAACCAGCACACAAGGTAAGGAAGCCCTGAAGAAATCTTTTTTTAGTATCGCTACAGCTGTAATAGTTTTTAAGGGTGTGTCAACATTCTGTTATAAATTATAGCTGGTTCAGTATCTTAGCTGTTTCAGAACTTCAGCCAAGTTACACTTTTTGGTGTTGAAATTTAGTAAGTTAAGCTACTTTTCCCCTTCTGCAGTAATCCACAATCTGTTCTTTGTGTAGGCTGACACCTATTTATAATTCTTAAAGTAAGAATGGTTTAAAGGAACCAAATACAGTAGTTTTACTTACAACTGCTGAACATGAGTAGCAGTACTTTTCATTAATGCAGTTCTCATGCTTTATCCCAGAATTTTAAGTCTTGACCATGGAAAATTTCATTTATTCAGTGGCAAAGATGTACAGTAGTGGCCTAGTATGGGGGAAAATGAAGGCAATTTTGATCTTATAAATGTATGATTCATGTACATAATTAGGCATATAGTAATTATGTAATAGGTATTTGATTTATAAGTTACAAATATAAATTATCCCCCTCCTCAATTTCCTTTTATTTTCTTGATATTTCAAAATGAGGTGACTCAGTGGTTCTCAGTGTTGGATGCATAATAGAACAACACCCTGCAGAGCTTTAAAAAATATTAATACTTGGGTCTCATTCCACACCAATTAAATGAAAATCTCTGGGAGTGGATCTCTGACATTTATTTTTATTATTCTTTCTAGGTGGTTCTAATGGATATGTATGGTTGAATAACTCTAGTTTTCCCCTTTATAAAATATTCTAATTACATTGGATTCTGTTAGGAAGTATCAGAATAATTCAGTTTGCAGTGATTTAATGGATATATTTCTTAGTAATTTTTTCAGGAATAAAAGGTACAGATATTCCTCAACTGGGAATAATTGCAGTCTACCTTCACTTTTTATTTTATAATAAAATCTGCCAGTAGATTAAATGTAAAATTTCAATGTGGTAACTTTCTGCTCTTCCCACCTTTAAAACTTAAATAAATAAATATTTATTATATGAAAAAGCATGTTTAAAAATGCAGATGAGAATAGTGTTATCAGTAATTACCCACTTTCATATACAGCCATTGCATCCATTGGTATAATACTAGTGTATAGTGGCCTAGTTCTTTGGGGTTTGATGATTCAGAAGTGCTTTGTAAGAAGTCATTATCCTCCTCTAAATTTTTAAATCATTTTGCTCAGGTATTTAAGTAGTTTAGCCCAAGTACTTTGTTTACAATTAAATTGGACACTTTATCATTTAAATAGAAGAAATGGTTGTGACTTCCCTGAAAAGTATTTCTGCATGATTTTTTGTGTACATGTGAATGGACATGTATTCTGTATTGTAAGCAGAATATAGGGCCCCTAGAGATACACAGAAGCTTGAGATGTGTGTGTAGTTTGCTAACAAGGTTGTACTTAATGATAAGGGAATAGACAGAAGTGAAGGTGGTTTACTAGTGAGTCTATAAGTAATAATACCACATTTCAACATGGTTTGAAAGGGGTTGTATAGACTCAATGTGTTCCACCAATTAACACTACAAATATAAATAAGTTCTTGTGTGAACTACTGCCAAGGTATGAATCTTGTACAAAGAGTGTATAATTTGGGGGCATAGGTGGAAAAATGATAGTGCATGCTCTAGGCTGTGGTTAATAGGAAAACATCAACAGTACTGCAGCAATACCAGGGGTACATAATGGGGACAGGGACAAGAATTAGGGGGAGTTTGGATTTTCTGTTTGGTGAGAGTGTGTTTATTGACTATCATTCTCTTGGGAACAATGAAATTATCTAAAATTGAGAGTGTTCATGGACTGTTGACTTTGGGCATTATACATGAGCCCGAGTAGATAAAGGTAGCTGAAAAAGCACCGACTGAGAAATAGATTGGCAAATGATGGGGAAAACATATGATTGAACATGGTGCTGCTAAAAAAAGGAATGAAGTTGTGAGGCATGCACAATATGAATGAACCTGTGGGATATTTGGTGAGGCAAAATAAGCCAGAAGCAAAAAAGCAAATATCATATTATTTCATTTAAAAAATACTTATAAGAAAACTGGGGCCCAAACAACAAAGGGACAAACAACCCATTTATAAAATGGGCTAAAGATATGAATAGGCATTTTTTCTGAAGAGCAAATACAGATGACTCAAA
This sequence comes from Tamandua tetradactyla, assembly GCF_023851605.1. Taxonomy (NCBI): domain Eukaryota; kingdom Metazoa; phylum Chordata; class Mammalia; order Pilosa; family Myrmecophagidae; genus Tamandua; species Tamandua tetradactyla. The sequence continues at coordinate 45,532,906 of NC_135335.1, read as the reverse complement.
AGCACAAGAAAAGATGTTCATTTGTACTGGCTATAAAGGAAGTGTAGATCAAGACTACAATCAGATACCACCTCACACCTATAAGAATGACTGCTATGAAACAAAAAGGAAACTACAAATATTGGAGAGGATGTGGAGAAATTGGGACACATATATAGCAGCATTACTCACAACCACCAAAAGATGGAAACAAACCAAATGCCCATCCAACAGACAAGTGGATTAACAAAATGTGATATAAACATACAATGGAATATTTTGCAGCAGTAAGATGAAATGATGTCCTGAAGCACATGACAAAATGAATGAGCCTTGAGGACATATGCTGAGTGAAATAAACCAGAAACAATACTGTATGATTCTACTTTTATGACTATGGTAAAGTTAAAACCAGAGGCTTATAATGAAGAATATAGGGGACTTAGAGATGCATAGAAGCTAGAGATGGGTGAGTAGTTAGCTAATAAGGTTGAACTCCAATGTAATGAAATAGATAGAAGTAAAGGTGGTTCTCTGGTGAGTCTATGAGTAATATCATATTGCAGATGAACAAGACTGAAAGGGGTTGTATAGACCTATGTGTCCCTCTGGTTAACACTAGAAATATTTATAAATGAGTTCTTGCAAGAACTATTTCAAAGGTATGATTCATGTACAGAGTGCTTAAGTCAAGAGTACAGGAGGAAAGCAGCTATTGCATACTATGGGCTACGTTTAAAAGGAAAAACACCAGCACTACCACATCAACAGCAGAGGTAAATGGGGGGAAGGACAAGAGTTAAGAGGAGGTTTATATTTCCTATTTGGTGAGGGTGTGTTTATTGGTTTTCCTTCTCTTGGGGACAATGAAATTATCTAAAATTGAGAGTGTTGATGGACTGTGCACTTTGGGCATTATACATGATCCCTGATGAATGCAGGTAGCTGAAGGATGCACTGACTGAGAAGTGGATTGGCAAACAATGGTGTATACTTATGAATGGATGTTGTGCTGCTATGAAAACGGAATGAAGTTGTGAGGCAAGCAATGTGAATGAACATATGGGACATTTCGTGAGGCAAAATAAGCCAGAAAACAAAAGAACAACAATGTTGCTTCCTATGAGATGGAGCTCGAAGGATATTAAGGAATGATGAGAAAGAAAGAGACAGATGGGATCGGGGGTCTGAAGCTTAACCTTAACAAACAACAGACAACTTTATTCTGAACTAGATCCTGCTTATATACTGCAAGGTAACAAAAGGCATGTCTGCATTTCCTGAGGAAACAAAGTACTTAGCTTTCTTCATACTTAACATAACCATTTGGGGATAAACAAGCATTCTCTTCCTCCCAGACTGTTCCAAACGAAGCAGATAACAATCTTCCTCAATTTCCTGTTGCCACCCTAACACCAGCTGCTCCCAAAAAGTTCTGCAGGTCTTGTTTTAACCCTTTGGCTCCTACACAACAATGGTATGGTCTCCTTTAGAAAATGCTTACAAGAAAACAGGGGCCTAGATTGTAAGCTTTTATAGCAGACACATTTAGTCCAGAGGGGTAATTATGATTTCCGAATTTTGAGAGGCTGTTTTATATATAGAGAGAGAATCTGATATTTAGAGATAACAATCAGGTTGGGGTTAATGTAATTCAGAACACAGGGAGAGGTAAAGAAGACAATGTCTATATTTTAGAACCACGCATACTCTTTGAGACTGAAGGAAGAAAGGTTTATTTGGTCTGGAACTGAAATTTTCTGTAGCACATAGTCTAACTCAACCTATCTGTATAACTCATTTGAACAACTGAAATGCAGGGAACCCAGAACAAGAAAGAGGTCCCTTAATCCTGTATGGTTTAATATAATGCCTGGATATATCCTAGAGTATATTAAGGAGATAATCAAAAAGTATTACAAAAATCTCTTGAGGGATGGGAGAAACAATATGGAACTATTAAACTTTACCTTGAGGAAATCTCCTGATACTGTGTCAAACTTTAGGGACACCCAAATCAGTTGGTTTTGCCCTTGATCTTGAGGCTTACTCTTGTGAAGCTTAGGCAGGTAGTGGAGAAGCTTAGCGTACCTATAGGTATGCTTAAGAGTTACTTCTGGAGGACTTCTTTTGTTGCTCAGATGTGGCCTCGCTCTCTCTAAGCCCAATTCTGCAAATGAAATCATTGCCCTTCCCCCTACACGGAACCTGACATCCAGAGATCAGAGTCTCCCTGGAAACATGGGAGATGACTCCCAAGGATGAATCCAGCCCTGGTGCTGGGATCAACTGGGATCAGTTGATCAACTGGAATCAACAGTTCCATCCTGACCAAGAATGGGAAAAGAAGTGTATCTAATAAAGTATCAGTGGTTGAGAGTTCAAATATAGTTGAGAGGCTGCTCTGGCGGTTGCTCTTATGCAAGTTTCAATTAGACATTGCTACCTATCATAACTGCCCAAACCCCAACCAGGACCATTCTATCCAATCCTAAAGAACACCTATGGCAATATATAAGATTCCAAAGGGTTCCATGCACTTGTGTAATTTTCCAGAAACCTACAAACCTACAACCAGATTGTTAGGGCCCAGAAGCAGGCCTCTGACTGTTGGCAAAACCAAGTCAGAATAACCTTGGAGGCATGGCCCCTTGGTCTCCTGTGAAATGAGGTCCAGCCTATATGCACCTTATCTAATCTGGCCTTACTGTGAGAAAGTTCTACCTCTGCAGTTTCAGGAAGATTAGTCAATCCTCACTCTGCTCTCAAGGATGCTGACTCTGGAGCCCAAAGAGAGCAATATAGAAAACATTATGATAAGTACTAAATGGTTCCTGGGATAGGAACTGGGAACCAAACTTTGTAGCTTTGCAGGCATGACAGATATTAATTATAATCTTGCTTTGTCATACTCCCTAAAGCAGTTCCCATGTGTGGTAGTTAGATTCAGTTGTCAACTTGGCCAGGTGATGGCACCTAGTTCTGTTGCTGTGGACATGAGCCAATGGTACATGAACCTCAACTGTTGCTGATTACATCTGCAGTCATCTAGGAGGCGTGCCTGATGCAATGAATGATGTTTGACTTAATTGGCTGGTGCTTAAATGAGAGAGCGCAATGTAGCACAGCCCAAGCAGCTTGGCATAGCTCATCTCAGCACTCCTAACTCAGCCCAGGCCTTTGGAGATGCAGAAAGAAATCACCCCAGGGAAAGTGATTGGAACCCAGAGGCCTGGAGAGAAGGCCAGCAGAGATCACCCTGTGCCTTCCCACATAAGAAAGAACCTCAGTTGAGAGTTAGTGCCCTTCCCTCTGAAGAACTAATGAAATAAATCCCCTTTTATTAAAAGCCAATCCATCTCTGGTGTGTTGCATTCTGGCAGCTAGCAAAGTAGAACATTATGTGAGAGCACAATAAATATGTGGATGTCACTTTATTCGGTACTCTTGCTCCTGATGAGCTTGAGTCCCCTGATCCCACTTAACTAACTTCTTGTGTCTGTCATTTCTTAATCCTGCCATTGTACCCCTTCTTCAACCCTGTTCCCTAGGGAAATCCTGGCACAGATAAGTCCTGAAACCTAGAGGGCCCAGCCTCTCCAGAACATCAAATAGTTGCATCTCCATACCACATATTAGTGACAGACCCTTCAACATGAAAAAGTTAGAATGGCCATAGCCCAAACACTGCTAAAGAGAGGCATAGAAACATCAAAGATGATGGTGGAGTTATGCAGAGAAGAAAGGACTTGACAAATGAATATGAATGCTGAATCATTTAATTCATCTCTTTTAGTCTCCAGTATCTTAGAACAGCTAGAAGTAAAAACCTAAAATGTGGCTTGTAACCCATGTCAAATGCTGGAATATGTCCTACAACTAATTGTGGTACTGTGATTTGAAATGTATTGCTTTTTTGTATATGTGTTATGCACTGGTTTGAAATGATGTATGTATCCTAGAAAAGCCATGTTTTAATCCTAATTCCATTTTGTAAAGGCAGCCATTTAAACTGTAATTAGATCATCTCCCCGGAGATGTGATTTAATCAAGAGTGGTTGTTAAGCTTGTTTAGGTGGTGACATGTCTCCACCCATTTGGGTGGGTCTTGAGAAGTTTCTGGAGTCCTATAAAAGTGGAAACATTTTGGAGAATGAAGGAGATTCAGAGAGAGCAGAGCAGAACTACATACTCATGAGAAGCAGAGTCCATAAGCCAGTGACCTTTGGAGATGAAGAAGGAAAATGCCTCCCAGGAAGCTTCATGAAACTGGAAGCCAGGAGAGAATGCTAGCAGATGATGCCATGTTTGCCATATGCCCTTCCAGATGAGAGAGGAACCCTGACTGTATTCACCATGTGTCTTTCCAGATGAGAGAGAAATGCTGACTGTGCCATGTGCCTTCTCACTTGAGAGAGAGAGAGACCCTGAACTTCATCGGCCTTCTTGAACCAAGGTATCTTTTCCTGGATGCCTTTGATGGGACATTTCTATAGACTTGCTTTAACTGGGACATTTTCTTGGCCTTAGAACTGTAAACTAGCAACTTATTAAATTCCCCTTTTTAAAAGCCATTCTGTTTCTGGTATATTGCATTCTGGCAGCTAGCAAACTAGAACAGTTATTTTTCATTAAAAAAAGAGAGAGAGAGAGAGAGAAAGTCCATTGTGGTGATCAAAAAAAATATTTAAGCCTTCTAGCCTCCTATATTCTGGAGCAGCTAGAAGGAAAAATCTGAGAGGATCATGTGGTGGCCCATGACAAACTCTGGGATCTGTCCTGTAACTTCTTGATGAGGAGTGCTTTGAAAACTATTGCTTTTTTATTTCTTTGCTTTGTTATATGTTTAATATACAATAAAGAAAAGTTAAAAAGAGAAAGAAAACTGGGACCCAGATTGTAAGGTCTTATAGCAGTCACATTTAGTCCAGAGGGTGTTTGTTATTTCTGGATTATTGAGGGGCTGTTTTGTATATGTATAACATGGTATTTAGAGATAAGAATGAAGCCAGTTGGGTCAGGATTAAAGTAATTCAGAATACAGGGGTAAAGAAGACATTGCCTGTATTTAGAACTTCATCTACTCTTTGAGACCAAAGGAAGAAAGGTTTATTTTGTCCTGAATCTAGGTTTTCTGTAGCACATAACCTAACTCAACTTGTCTGGATAGAGCATTTAAACAATCCAAACACAGGGAACCCAGAATAAGAATGAGAGCCTTTAATCCTGTATAGCTTAATGTAATGCCTGCGTACATCCCAGAGTATATTAAGCCGATAACCAAAAAGTATTGCCAAGTCCTTTGAGGGATGGGAGAAAAATTATGGAACTATTAAACTTTATCACTGGGGAAACCCCAGATACTGTGCCAAACAGGAGGGACACCGAAATCAATAGGCTAAGCCCTTGATCTCAAAGCTTCCTCTTGTGAAGCTTATGTATGTGGAAAAGCTTAGGCTATCTATCTTTATGCCTAAGAGTCACCTCCAGAGGACCTCTTTTGTTGCTCAGATGTGGCCTCTCTCTCTAAGCCCAACTCTGCAAGTGAAACCATTGCCTCCGTACTACATGGGACATGACATCCAGGGATGAAATTTTCTCTAGCAGTGTGGGAGATGACCCCCAGTGATGAGTCTGGCCCTAACACCATGGGATCAACAATGCTATCCTGACCTAAAGGGGAAAAAGAAGTGTAACAAATGAGGTTTCAGTAGTTGAGAGTTCAAATAGAATCAAGTGGCTACACTGGATGTCACTCTTATGCATGCTTCAGTTAGACATTGCTACCAGTCATAACTTTCCATACCGCAACCAAAACCATTCCTGCCAATCCCTTCCAGAACATCAACTTACTCCATACTTCTATCCCATATTATTGCCAGCCCCTTCCAACATGAAAAAGTTGGAATGAGAATAGCCCAAATACCCCCTGAAAAGTGAAAGAAAGATCAAAGGTGATGCTGGAGTTATGCAGAAAAGGTTGGGGTTAACAAATGAGTATGAATGCTGAATCATTATACTGATATTTCTTTTAGCCTCCAGTACTTTAGAGCAACTAGACATAAAAACCTAAAATTGTGGAATTGTAACCCACCCCAAATTCTGAAATCTGTTCAAGTAATTGTTGCAATGTACTTTGAACTTTATTGCTTTTATGTATATATATTATTTAAAGAGATGGAGGAGTATAACAGAGAAGATAGGATTTAACAAGTGAGTATGACAGCTGAATCATTATATAGATATTTCTATTGGTCTCCAGTGTCCTGGAGCAGCTAGAAGAAAAAAACATAAAATCATGGAACTGTAACCCATACCCAAAGTATGGTCCAAGCTTGAGTCTGTGAATGTTTTGGAGACAGTATGCAGGGGCCAGGAGAGGAAGTTCCTGGGAGGAGGAAGCCAGGAAGCCAGGGAGGAGAAGCTTTAAGAAAGAAGGGATGACAGATGGTGCTAGGTACCTCCTGGATAGGAGACCTGACCTCCAAAAAGCCCTGGATTTGGTAACAAGCAAATTTCTGAGGACTGCCAAGAAAAATATTGACCAAGATATAGGTCATGGCAGGGTCACACACAGAGGTCAAAGACCCTCAGTGAGCTGTGAATTGGAATGCAGGAAACAAAGGACAGTCGACTGGAATGATGCTTTAAAATCAAGAAGTGTTAATCCTCACACTTCGTTCTTTTCGTTTTTTTTTTTTTTTTAGGATATTTTTAGCTTTTTAAAATCTCTTTCCCTTTCGAATGAATTTGATAACTAGCTTTTCCAAGTCTTCAAAGCAGGTTGTTGGAATTTTGATTGGTATTGCATTGAATAAGTAGCTCAATTTTAGTAGAATTGACATCTTAATGGCATTTAGCCTTCCTATTGCTGAACATGGAATGTCTTCATTTATTTTGTTCTTCTTTGATTTAGCAGTGTTTTGTAGTTTTCTGCATACAGGTCCTTCACATCTTGGTTAAGTTTATTTCTAGTACTTGATTCTTTTAGTTGCTATTGTGAATGTTTTTTCCCCCTAATTATCTCCTTTGATATGTCATCACTACTGTATAGAAAATAACTGATTTTGCATGTTGATCTTGTATTCTAACAATTGCTGAATTTGTTTATTAGCTCCAATAGCTTTGTCATAGTTCTTCTGGGATTTTCTAAATACAGGATCATGTCACTTGCAAATAATGAGTGCTTTACTTATTTCTTTCCAATTTCAATGCCTTTTGTTTCTTTTTCTAGCATGACTGCTCTAGCTAGAACTTCTAGTACAATGCTAAATAATAGTGGTGACAGTGGACATCCTTGTCTCATTCCTGATATTAGAGGAAAGGCTTTAAGTCTCTCAGTATTGAAGATGATGTTACCTGTGGGTTTTTCAAATATGACTGCAGGTTGAAACCGTCTTGTACCTTAGAAAAGCCAAGTTCTCTCATCTCATTCAATATTGCTGGGTGGGATCTTTTTTATTGTTTCCATGAAGATGTGACCCACCCAATTAGGGGTGGTGACTTTTTATTAGATGTTTTCTATGGAAATGTCTCTCCACCAATTTAAAGTCGGGTTACTTACTGGAGCCCTTTAAGAGGGAACCATTTTGGGAAAAGCTCAAAGCAGACAAACCCACACAGCCAAAGAACTTTGGAGATGTAGAAGGAAAATATCCCCAGGGAAGCCTTATGAAATGAGGAAAAGCTAGCAGACATCACCATGTGCCTTCCCAGCTAAGAGAGAAACCCTGAGCAACATCAGCTCTTTCTTTGTAATTAAGATATCTTTCTCTGGATGCCTAAGTTTGGAGATTTCCATGGCCTTAGAACTGTATATATGCAACTTAATAAATTCCCTTTTTAAAAGCCATTTCATTTCTGGTATATTGCATTCCAGCCGCTATAACAAACTAAAGCAATGACCTTTATTATGTTGAGGAAGTTTTGACTAGGATTTTGTGGAATTTGTAAATTGCTTTGGAAAGAATTAACATACAATATTTAGTCTTTATATCCATGAACATTGAATGTCCTTTCATTTAGGTCTTTGATTTCTTTCAGCAATGTTTTGTAGTTTTCTGTGTAGAAGTCCTTTACATTCTTGATTAGATGTATTTCTAGACATTTGACATTTTTTGGTGCTATTGTAAATGAAATGTTTCTCTTGATATCTTCAACTTATTTTTTATTACCTGTGTATAGAAATACTACTGATATTTGCATATTGATCTTGTACTCTGCCACTTTGCTGAATTTCTATATTAGCTCTAGGAAACTTATTGTGGATTTTTCAGGATATTTTGTATAGGATCATGTCATCTGAAAATAGGGCAAGTTTTCTCCTCCCTTTCCAATTTGGATTCATTTTCTTTATTTTTTTGCCTAAATGGTCTGGCAAGAACTTCTAGTACAATGTTGAATAACACTGGTGACATTGAATATCCTTGTCTTGTTCATAATATTAGAAGAAAAGCTTTCAGTTTTTCACCATGATGTATGATATTAGCTGTGGTTTTCCCTATATGTACTGTTTATGAGGAAATTGCCTTCAATTCCAGCTTTCTAAGTTTTTTTTATCAATTTTCTCAAATGCCTTTTCTGCACCAATTGACATGAACATGTGACTTTTTTCCTTCATCCTGTTAATGTGGTATATTACCTTGATTGAGTCTCTTATATCAACCATCCTTGCATACCATAAATCCCTTTGGTCCCAGTGTGTAATTCTTTTAATGTGCTGTTGGATTCACTTTGTTATTATTTTGTTGAGTATTTTTTGCATCTATATTTATAAGAGATATTGGTGTTTAATTTTCTATTTTAATATTATCTTTATTTGGATTTAAATGAATTAGAAAGTGTTCCCTCTTTTACAATTTTGTGGAAGACTTTGAGTAGGGTTAGTTTTAAGTCTTAGAATGTTTGTTAAAAGTCTGCTATGAAATAATCTGGTCTTGGGTTTTCCTTTGCTAAAAGATGTTTGATTAGTGATTCATCTCTCCACTAGTTTTTGGTTTGCTGAGATCTTCTAATTCTTCTTATGTTAGCATAGCTAGCTGGTGTATTTCTAAGAATTTGTCTGTTTTATCTAGGTTATCTATTTCACTGGGGTACAGTTGTACATAGTACCCACTTATGGTCTTTTTCATTTTAATGGGCTAACTGTAGACAGTTAGTAGTAATGTTCCCTCTTTTATTTATGATTTTAGTTGTTTGTGTCCTCCCTCTTTTTTTGTCATTTCTACCTATGGGTTTTTCAATTTTAGAGATCTATTCAAAGAACAAACTAATGGGTTTGCCAACATTTTCTATTGTTGTTGTTGTTATTTTTATTTTACTCACTTATCTCAATTATAATCTTTTCTTCCCCCTTTCTTCTGCTTGCTTTGGGTTTGATTTGCTCTTCTTTTGGGTTTAATTTGCTAATCTCAACACCACTTGCAGGAGGTCTCTGATTTGAAGTTTTCTTTTTTAATATAAGTATTTAGAGCTATAAATTCCCCCTCAATATTGCCTTTGCTACATCCAGTATTTTCATTTTTACTCACCTTCAGTGTATTTCCTTATTTCCTTTATACTTTCCTCTTTAACCAGGGGTTGCATCAGAATATGTTGTGTAATTTCCACATATTTGTGATGTTTCCATTTCTCCCTCTTACTGATTTCTAGCTTCATTCTATTGTTGTCAGAGAAGATGTCTTGTATGATTTCAGTGTTTTTTAATTTATTGAGACTTGTCTTATGATCAAATATCTGGCCTATTCTTGAGAATGATCCATGTGCTTACCAGAAGAATGTATATTCTGTTCTTGTAGGGTGAAGTGTTCTAAATATGCCTGTTAGGTCTAACTGGTTTAGTCTACTGTTCAAGTCTTGTATTTCTTTACTGAGCTTCTGTCTAAATAATCTATCCATTGTTTGCAGTAGTATATTAGTCTCCTACTATTAATGTAGAACCATAAATTTCTTCTTGCAAATTTGTCAGTTATTACTCTATGTATTTGGGGGCTCTGATGTAATTAGGTGGATATATATTATAATTATTCCATCCACTTGATTTGATCCCTTTATCAGTATATAATTACCATCATTTCCCCTTGCAACAGTTTTTTCTTCACTTAAAGTGTATTTTATCTGATATTAGTATAACTACCCTAACTCTCTTTTAGTTACTATATTTTTCCATCTTTTTTGTTTGTTTGTTTAACTGGCTTGTTTCTTTGAATTTAAGATGAGTCTTTTGCAGACAGTTATAGTTGGATCCTGCTTTTTTTTTCCCTTCAGCATGGGCAGGTTCCAGGAATTGAAGCCGGCTCTCTGACATGGCAGGTGGGAATTCTGCCAATGACCCCCCATTGCACCACCCGAGTCCTGCTTTTTTTAATCCATTCTAGCAGACCCTTCATTTTGTACGGTGGATTTAATCCACTTACATTTTTTCCCATTTAATTTAACATTTATTTCATTTCATATCCAGATGTCACATTTCCTATGTTAAAATATTATCATGTTTACTGCTCCCACCCACCACCCCCTCAGAGAAAAAAGTGAGGAACTTTACACAACTTGAAAGATAGAATGCACAGAGTACAGAAGTTGCTATTGCACCCAAGTAACAAAGAGACCAAACAGTAGACACGGCAGGACTGCTCACAATATAACTCCAGGGCCAACAGCCAAAAGGAGCAGGAATTAAAACACTAAAGCTTTAAATCACTTGTGTCACAAGATTACCCTAAAAAGGCAGAAATAGGTCAGAAAGTAAGAACAATTGGATATTTCCAAAGGCTGCTCTCTAACAGAGTACAAAATATCCATAAATACATGAACTGTCACCTTTCTTCTCCCTACCTTGCCTTCAGCATCTGGTAAATCCTCTAGAAATGTAAACCACTGTTAGCATGACATAATGTAGAAAAGATGTAGATTTTTCTTTCTTATTATTGCACCCAATTCTTTTAAAGCAAGCAAATTAATTTAATTGCACAGTTCTTCTGCATGGAAATCCAATTTAAATTACCAAACCCAGGCATCTTACTATTACCAGATAAATGCCAGCTATGCAAAAGTTGCATGACTCTATGTGTTACTCAGAGGGACAACTGTAACATATGGGAGTCCCAACTTACACTACTAAAAATGTGTGTAAAATTTCCCCTAAAAATAAGGGGAAAACTTCTTTTGTTAATCTACTTATTAAGTAGGAAAGTGCAAGTGGACAGTAAAAACCATCTGCTTAAGCAGCAGCACAAACCTAAAGGCAAGTGCTCAGAAGCACCTCTTGGTGCTTCCTAAAGGAGGATTCTTTCAGATATGAGACCAAATCATTATAACTCAAATAAGGATGCTGTCATGATCAGGTTCATGTGTCAACTTGGCCAAGTGGTGGTACCTGTTTGTCTGGTTGGGCAAGTGCTGGCCTGTCTGTTGCAATAAGAACATTTCATAGAATTAAACAATGATCACATCAGCTGCATCCACAGTTGATTCAATTTGTAATCAGCCAAGTGAGTGTCTTCTGCAATGAGTGATGCTTAATCTAATCACTGGAAGCCTTTTAAGGAGGATTCAGAAGAGACAGGCTCTCTTCCTGCTTCAGCTGGCAAACCTCTCCTGTGGAGGTCATCCAAACCCTCCATCAGAATCGTCAGCTTCACAGCCTGCCCCTTGGATTTTGAACCCTGTGTTCCCACAGTTACATAAGGCACTTATAAATTTTGTATTTGTGAGTGTTTCCTGTTGATTGTTTCTCTAGAGATCCCTAACTAATACAGATGCTCTAGAAGAAACTGAGATATAAGACCTGGGAGACCAAAATAATGAAGACATTATTAGGCAACTAGGTAAACCACTACGTACAAACATACACTTCAATAAGAAAACTTTGATGGCCCTAGGAGGTAGAGGGCCAAGAAGGCAGCTTAGTGAGGTGTGGGATTTAATTCATCCTCCAGAACAGCTAGTAAATAGTAAGGAACAGTACAGAACAACTGCCATGTCAGGGACTGGACACACCGCATGCCCCAGTCTGGACCAGCTGGACCAGCTGCAAGCCCACCCGGAACTGTGAGTTCCCCAAGCTGCAGTGGCGCGTGCCCCTCCCCCACAGGCTGTTTCCCAGAGGGGAAAGAAAAGGAAAGGGACATTACTTTATATTGGGAGTGCACCCAAGCTCCAGTTGTGGAACTAATTCACGAATTCTGAAGACTAAAAATAGGCCCCCAGCTCAGTTGAACCTCGAGTAAAAGCGGAGGTTGCTGGTTTTTGCCCCATTGCAGAAAAGACAGGGCTCATAGAAAAAGAAAAAAAAGAAACAGTGGTTTTTTGGATCAGATCACATAATACTTGAAAGGGTCTGGGCACTGAAAGGAGCAGGCACATAGGACCTGAAGGACACAAAAGCAACATACCAATTTAAGCTCTTGAATGGCACACCTGAGGAATGGGGGTCCTGCTCTGAAAAGGATTTTTCTCTTTCTTTTTTGTGGCTGTCTTTCTATGGCTTGACTGCTCTTTGGATACAGTTGCAAGGCTTCTCAGGCTCCAACTTCCCCAGGCAGAATTGAGCTTGTTTGAGTGTTAGTCTGGAGCCTGTGCCTTCTCCCAAGAGGAGTGGTGCCCAGCTCAGGTGGAATCCCTCCCTCAAGAAATTCAGACCCCAGGGTGTGGAAAAGTGAAGCAATTAAAGCCAGCCTACAACCTCTCCTCTATCTCAACCATGGCCTGAGCAGGGAGAGTCTGCTGAAGTTAAAGGTACTGCACCACCTTATGCTGGTGGGACCCACAGGCAGAAAAGTACCACATACTGGGAAGGATAAGAAAAACAGAGTCCAGAGCCTTTATAGGAAAGCCTTTCAACCTGCTGGGCCTCACCCTCAGGGAAAACTGATGCAGGTGACACTTTCCTTCTGAGAAGAGGCCAGTTTGGTCTGGGAAAATCTGGCTGGGGTCTATAATACCTAAGTAGACACTTCCTGGGGAGGGGGAGGGGGTGAAGGCATCATACAGGCAGGGCAAGAAACAAGAAAATGAGAACTGAAAAATTCTGATCTGTTAAAACCTAAGCTAGAGGTCCAGAATAAACTGAACTGAATGTCAAAGAACAGATAGACAACAAAGTCATCTAGCAAGAAAATCCGAGGTAAAAAAAGTGAAAAAAAATCTTCAGGATAAACTAAAAAAGGTAATTAAATGAGTAGACGCCAGCAAAAAATAACAAATCATACTAGAAAAATTGAAAATATGGCCCAGTCAAAGGAACAAACCAACAGTTCAAATGAGATACAGGAGTTGAAAAAATTAATTCAGAATGTTCGGACAGACATGTAAAACCTCATCAAAAATCAAATCAATGAATTGAGGGAGGATATAAAGAAGGCAAGGAATGAACAAAAAGAAGAAATTGAAAGTATGAAGAAACAAATCCCTGAACTTATGGGAATGTAAGTCACAGTCGAAGATGAAAAAAACAATGGAAACCTACAATGTCAGATTTCAAGAGGCAGAAGATAGGAATAGTGAACTGGAGGAGGGAACATCTGATATCTGACTAGCAAATGAAAATATAGGGAAAAGAATGAAAAAATATGAGCAGGGACTTAGGGAACTGAATGACAACATGAAGTGCAAGAGTATACGTGTTGTGTGTCCCAGAAGGAGAAGAGAAGAGAAAAGATGGAAAAAACTAATGGAGGAAATTATCACTGAAAATTTCCAAACTCTTATGAAAGACTTAATTTGGTACAGTTACACTGAATGTTCTGAGAATCATAAATTAATAAATTGCACAGTAATTCCTAAGTCAAGGCAAGTTAAATAACCAATTTAATATGTCTGATAATTATACTAGTACTGTATGGGAGAAGAAATGAAGCAAATTTTTGTGGATTTCTCAAAGAAAATTTCCCCTTCCTTACTCAATGTTTTGGTAAAATATATTTTGTAAGTGAAAAATTTTTAAAATCTACATAAATGATTATACCATACCTTTTCAGCCAATACTAAATTGATCCATTTGAAAGGTCTCGGTTTAGTGCCACCCCCCTTCCTATTCTTCAACTAACTATACCTCAGTTTTGGATTAATTCTGCTTTTAAAAAACCTGTATTTTTTCAGTCTCTAAATTTTTATAACATTTCTTTTGTAAAAACCACCTATGTTGAAATATAGCAAAAAGACAAATATTGTTTTAAAAGTTGAGATGAACCACTCTGAAAATCTTTAAGGGGTTGGACAAAAATAATTTTTTTGACAAATTCTGATGTTAAAAATCTAACCAAGCATTGAAGAAATAATTTTTAAGAAGCAGTGCTTCTTTTTAAAAAGAAACAAATTTACATTATACAATTATTGGAGCAACTTTAAAATGTACTCTTACATTCAACCTCCAAATATGTGAGTATTCAGTCTTGAAGCTGTATTAGCAAAGGAAAGCCAAGTTCTCACTTGAGTAGTGAGAAAAAAACAAGTAACCCTGAGCTCAATTCTGATGGGTGATGATTAAACAAAATCCAGAAATTGACATTGCATTTTACAGCCCCAAAGTGGTATGCTATAATCAGTAATGACCACAAATGGAAAAAGCCTGCAGAAGTGCCCTGAGTTATTCCCCAAACTATTCACAACCCCCACCTCATCTCTGCACCAAAGCACCAAAAATTTGAGTAAAAACTAGTGCTGAAAATCATTAAAAATCTCAATGAAAAAAACTTTAAAATCCTTACCAAAACAGGGAAAGGAAAAACAAAATACTCACCAAATCTATAATACAGCTTTCAAGATACTTAGAAAAAGCTCTACCCTACTATATCATAAACATATAATAAGGCTCATAATAAGAAATTAAGTAAATACACAGCAATTCTGAATAAGTATCAGAGATTACAGTGGTACAGAAACCTCTTGAAATTAATTTTTTTCTAAAAAAAGACTTTACCAAAAAAACCTTAAAAATCTGTCAAATCACCTGATAGACTTGAATATTTTCTTTAAGACTGTAAGTTTTTTTCCAAAAGCACCTTTAAAAGTTTATAAGTTGGATTACTTATCCTTCTGAATTTTCTAAGAATGGTATTACTTGAAAAACAAGTGTCATTTTAAAAATTTTTAATGATTTTTCCTAATAAAATTATTAATTATTCTGTTCTTAATAGATCCTGGTTGGCTTTCACTTAATTTTCCTGGGGACAAATGAGACATTTTCTCCAAATAGTCTTAAAACTTTAAAGATATGTATTATTCAAAAGAGTGTCTTCTAGAGGGGGTAATCAATAAAAGGAAATATTCAAGTTTATATAAACTTTCTTCCAATATAATTCAATTAGTTTGTCCTAGACAATGCCTCATTAACTAGAATTGTATAAACAGTTCCCTAAAATCAGAGAATATTAAAAAGGAATGGTCTGCTATAAAATAATGTAAATAAAAATTGACATATTCAGGTAAGAGTTAACTCATTCTTCTTGCAGTGAAGTATCTTTTCTGATATAATATTCTGTGAAAACATGGAAGATCCTTGAAGACATCATGTTGCATGAAATAAGCCAAAGAGAAAAAGACAAATATTGTATGCTCTCACTGATATGGGATAATTAGAACAAGCAAATTCAGAGAATCTAAAACTAGACTATAGCATACCAGGAGACAGACTGAAGTAGGGAATGGGGAGTTAATTCTTATTTGTTAAAGAATTTGTTTGGGGTGTTGGAAACTTTGGTAATGAATGGTATTGATGGTATCACAACATTGTGAATGTGATTAACACTACTAAATTATGTCTTTGAATGTGGTTAATGGGAAATTTTAGGCTGTATATATATTATTAGAACAAAACTAAAAGAAAAACAACTTTACAAAATGAACACTTAACTGTGTAAGAATATTTTAATATTGTTTCATCAGTTTTAACACAGGAATCCTAATAAAGAAAAGTGTCAGTATTGGGGGCGTATATTATCTGCATTATTTTTCTGTAAGCCTACAACTTCTCTAATAAAAAATTATTTAAAAAATAGAAAATACAATGCCATTTATAATATCTCAAAAACCTCAACAAAATGGTGCTGCAATAACAGGATACTCACGTGGAAAAATAATGAAATTTGACCCTGCCATACAGCATACAAAAAAAAAAAAAAAGAAATATGATAAGATGAAAGAGGAGTGTACTCTGGGACTCAGTCCTTACCACAAAACAACTACTAAAGAGGCAAAAACTCTTTGAAATTACTATTTTGAAACCCCTGAAGAACACTTTTTACAGCATCCAGGGAAAAGCAGGAAGAAGAGGATGAAACATTACAGTAAGGAACAGTATATTGCTCTCTCCATGCAGCTGCTACCACCACTCGATCCACACTCATGTGGCAGGCCACCGCAAGGCCCATTCTCTGTCTAGTTCACTGGTGACAGAATGATAGAAAGGGACATAAAATTCCTCTTCCCCCAAACCAGGGGTGGGCATGGTCAATCACTGACCACAGCTTTTATTCATTTGTTTGTTTGTTTATTTATTTATTAGAGATGTTGCAGTTTTATAGAACAAACATCCATGAAATACATGATTCAAATACAGCAAACCACCTCCAACACCTTGCATTGGTATGGAACAATTATATTTTGTAATTGTACTTTTTTTCTGACAGTAGTACCCAGCATTTAGTGAAAGATACTATGTTCTAAGCAGTGTGTGAAGCCATTTACATGGATTACCTCATTTAAAACACCCAATCAAGGTCTGTGAAATATGTCCTATTATTGTTGTTATTATTATTTAGAGAAGATCTAGGTTTACAGAAATATAATATAAAAAGTACAGCATTCCCAAATACCTCATATTGTGGACACTCTGCACTAGTGTGGTACCTTTGTTAAAATTGATGAAAGAATAGTAAAATAGTACTATTAACTATGGTCCATAGTTTACAATAGGCATATTCTCCCATATACCACACTATTACTAATACCTTGTATTAGTATCATATATTTGTTTTAAATTATGAAAGAACATTTTTATTTTTATACTTTTAAGCCCAATCCATTTGTCCACAACAGAGTTCACTGTTATACAGTCCCATGTTTATCTTCTTTCTTTCTAGTAACATAACATGACCCAAAATTTCCACCTAGAACCACACTCACATATATTATTTTTTTTTCAGTTTTTTTTATTAATTAAAAAAAGAATTAACAAAACAATTAGAAATCATTCCAATCTACATGTACAATCAGTAATTCTTAATAACATCACATAGTTGCATATTCATCATTTCTTAGTACATTTGCATCGATTTAGAAAAAGAAATAAAAAGACAACAGAATAAGAATTAAAACAATAATAGAAAGAAAAAAAACAAAAAAAACAAAAACAAAAAACCTATACCTCACATGCAGCTTCATTCAGTGTTTTAACATAATTGCATTACAATTGGGTAGTATTGTGCTGTCCATTTCTGAGTTTTTATATCCAGTCCCGTTGTACAGTCTGTATCCCTTCATCTCCAATTATCCCTTCTCTTTTTTTTTTTTTTTAATTAACGGAAAAAAAGAAATTAACCCAACATTTAGAGATCATACCATTCTACACATGCAATCATTAATTCTTAACATCATCACATAGATGCATGATCATCATTTCTTAGTACATTTGCATTGGTTTAGAAGAACTAGCAACATAACCGAAAAAGATATAGAATGTTAATATAGAGAAAAAAATAAAAGTAATAATAGTAAAATCAAAACAAAACAAAACAAAACAAAACAAAACAAAAACCTATAGCTCAGATGCAGCTTCATTCAGTGTTTTAACATGATTACTTTACAATTAGGTATTATTGTGCTGTCCATTTTTGAGTTTTTGTATCTAGTCCTGTTGCACAGTCTGTATCCCTTCAGCTTCAATTACCCATTGTCTTACCCTGTTTCTAACTCCTGCTGAACTCTGTTACCAATGACATATTTCAAGTTTATTCTCGAATGTCCGTTCACATCAGTGGGACCATACAGTATTTGTCCTTTAGTTTTTGGCTGGATTCACTCAGCATAATATTCTCTAGGTCCATCCATGTTATTACATGGTTCATAAGTTTATCTTGTCTTAAAGCTGCATAATATTCCATCGTATGTATATACCACAGTTTGTTTAGCCACTCTTCTGTTGATGGAGATTTTGGCTGTTTCCATCTCTTTGCAATTGTAAATAATGCTGCTATAAACATTGGTGTGCAAATGTCCGTTTGTGTCTTTGCCCTTAAGTCCTTTGAGTAGATACCTAGCAATGGTATTGCTGGGCCGTATGGCAATTCTATATTCAGCTTTTTGAGGAACCGCCAAACTGCCTTCCACAGTGGTTGCACCCTTTGACATTCCCACCAACAGTGGATAAGTGTGCCTCTTTCTCCGCATCCTCTCCAGCACTTGTCATTTTCTGTTTTGTTGATAATGGCCATTCTGGTGGGTGTGAGATGATATCTCATTGTGGTTTTGATTTGCATTTCTCTAATGGCCAGGGACATTGAGCATCTCTTCATGTGCCTCTTGGCCATCCGTATTTCCTCTTCTGAGAGGTGTCTGTTCAAGTCTTTTTCCCATTTTGTAATTGGGTTGGCTGTCTTTTTGTTGTTGAGATGAACAATCTCTTTATAAATTCTGGATACTAGACCTTTATCTGATATATCATTTCCAAATATTGTCTCCCATTGTGAAGGCTGTCTTTCTACTTTCTTGATGAAGTTCTTTGATGCACAAAAGTGTTTAATTTTGAGGAGTTCCCATTTATTTATTTCCTTCTTCAGTGCTCTTGCTTTAGGTTTAAGGTCCATAAAACCGCCTCCAGTTGTAAGATCCATAAGATATCTCCCAACATTTTCCTCTAACTGTTTTATGGTCTTAGACCTAATGTTTAGATCTTTGATCCATTTTGAGTTAACTTTTGTATAGGGTGTGAGAGATGGGTCTTCTTTCATTCTTTTGCATGTGGATATCCAGTTCTCTAGGCACCATTTATTGAAGAGACTGCTCTGTCCCAGGTGAGTTGGCTTGACTGCCTTATCAAAGATCAAATGTCCATAGATGAGAGGGTCTATATCTGAGCACTCTATTCGATTCCATTGGTCGATATATCTATCTTTATGCCAATACCATGCTGTTTTGACCACTGTGGCTTCATAATATGCCTTAAAGTCAGGCAGCGCGAGACCTCCAGCTTCGTTTTTTTTCCTCAAGATGTTTTTAGCAATTCGGGGCACCCTGCCCTTCCAGATAAATTTGCTTATTGGTTTTTCTATTTCTGAAAAATAAGTTGTTGGGATTTTGATTGGTATTGCATTGAATCTGTAAATCAATTTAGGTAGGATTGACATCTTAACTATATTTAGTCTTCCAATCCATGAACACGGTATGCCCTTCCATCTATTTAGGTCTTCTGTGATTTCTTTTAGCAGTTTTTTGTAGTTTTCTTTATATAGGTTTTTTGTCTCTTTAGTTAAATTTATTCCTAGGTATTTTATTCTTTTAGTTGCAATTGTAAATGGGATTCGTTTCTTGATTTCCCCCTCAGCTTGTTCATTACTAGTGTATAGAAATGCTACAGATTTTTGAATGTTGATCTTGTAACCTGCTACTTTGCTGTACTCATTTATTAGCTCTAGTAGTTTTGTTGTGGATTTTTCCGGGTTTTCGATGTATAGTATCATATCGTCTGCAAACAGTGATAGTTTTACTTCTTCCTTTCCAATTTTGATGCCTTGTATTTCTTTTTCTTGTCTAATTGCTCTGGCTAGAACCTCCAACACAATGTTGAATAATAGTGGTGATAGTGGACATCCTTGTCTTGTTCCTGATCTTAGGGGGAAAGTTTTCAATTTTTCCCCATTGAGGATGATATTAGCTGTGGGTTTTTCATATATTCCCTCTATCATTTTAAGGAAGTTCCCTTGTATTCCTATCATTTGAAGTGTTTTCAACAGGAAAGGATGTTGAATCTTGTCGAATGCCTTCTCTGCATCAATTGAGATGATCATGTGATTTTTCTGCTTTGATTTGTTGATATGGTGTATTACATTAATTGATTTTCTTATGTTGAACCATCCTTGCATACCTGGGATGAATCCTACTTGGTCATGATGAATAATTCTTTTAATGTGTTGTTGGATACGATTTGCTAGAATTTTATTGAGGATTTTTGCATCTGTATTCATTAGAGAGATTGGTCTGTAGTTTTCTTTTTTTGTAATGTCTTTGCCTGGTTTTGGTATGAGGGTGATGTTGGCTTCATAGAATGAATTAGGTAGTTTTCCCTCCACTTCGATTTTTTTGAAGAGTTTGAAGAGAATTGGTACTAATTCTTTCTGGAACGTTTGGTAGAATTCACATGTGAAGCCATCTGGTCCTGGACTTTTCTTTTTAGGAAGCTTTTGAATGACTAATTCAATTTCTTTACTTGTGATTGGTTTGTTGAGGTCATCTATGTCTTCTTGAGTCAAAGTTGGTTGTTCATGTCTTTCCAGGAACCCGTCCATTTCCTCTAAATTGTTGTATTTATTAGCGTAAAGTTGTTCATAGTATCCTGTTATTACCTCCTTTATTTCTGTGAGGTCAGTAGTTATGTCTCCTCTTCCATTTCTGATCTTATTTATTTGCATCCTCTCTCTTCTTCTTTTTGTCAATCTTGCTAAGGGCCCATCAATCTTATTGATTTTCTCATAGAACCAACTTCTGGCCTTATTGATTTTCTCTATTGTTTTCATGTTTTCAATTTCATTTATTTGTGCTCTAATCTTTGTTATTTCTTTCCTTTTGCTTGCTTTGGGGTTAGCTTGCTGTTCTTTCTCCAGTTCTTCCAAATGGATAGTTAATTCCTGAATTTTTGCCTTTTCTTCTTTTCTGATATAGGCATTTAGAGCAATAAATTTCCCTCTTAGCACTGCCTTTGCTGCGTCCCATAAGTTTTGATATGTTGTGTTTTCATTTTCATTCGCCTCGAGGTATTTGCTAATTTCTCTTGCAATTTCTTCTTTGACCCAGTCGTTGTTTAGGAGTGTGTTGTTGAGCCTCCACGTATTTGTGAATTTTCTGGCACTCTGCCTATTATTGATTTCCAACATCATTCCTTTATGGTCCGAGAAAGTGTTGTGTAAGATTTCAATCTTTTTAAATTTGTTAAGACTTGCTTTGTGACCCAGCATATGGTCTATCTTTGAGAATGATCCATGAGCACTTGAGAAAAAGGTGTATCCTGCTGTTGTGGGATGTAATGTCCTATAAATGTCTATTAAGTCTAGTTCATTTATAGTAATATTCAGATTCTCTATTTCTTTGTTGATCCTCTGTCTAGATGTTCTGTCCCTTGATGAGAGTGGTGAGTTGAAGTCTCCAACTATTATGGTATATGAGTCTATTTCCCTTTTCAGTGTTTGCAGTATATTCCTCACGTATTTTGGGGCATTCTGATTCGGTGCGTAAATATTTATGATTGTTATGTCTTCTTGTTTAATTGTTCCTTTTATTAGTATATAGTGTCCTTCTTTGTCTCTTTTAACTGTTTTACATTTGAAGTCTAATTTGTTGGATATTAGTATAGCCACTCCTGCTCTTTTCTGGTTGTTATTTGCATGAAATATCTTTTCCCAACCTTTCACTTTCAACCTATGTTTATCTTTGGGTCTAAGATGTGTTTCCTGTAGACAGCATATCGAAGGATCCTGTTTTTTAATCCATTCTGCCAATCTATGTCTTTTGATTGGGGAATTCAGTCCATTGACATTTAGTGTTATTACTGTTTGGATAATATTTTCCTCTAACATTTTGCCTTTTGTATTATATATATCATATCTGATTTTCCTTCTTTCTACACTCTTTTCCATATCTCTCTCTTCTGTCTTTTCGGTTCTGACTCTAGTGCTCCCTTTAGTATTTCTTGCAGAGCTGGTCTCTTGGTCACAAATTCTCTCAGTGACTTTTTGTCTGAGAATGTTTTAATTTCTCCCTCATTTTTGAAGGATAATTTTGCTGGATATAGGAGTCTTGGTTGGCAGTTTTTCTCTTTTAGTATTTTAAATATATCATCCCACTGTCTTCTAGCTTCCATGGTTTCTGCTGAGAAATCTACACATAGTCTTATTGGGTTTCCCTTGTATGTAATGGATTGTTTTTCTCTTGCTGCTTTCAAGATCTTCTCTTTCTCTTTGACCTCTGACATTCTAACTAGTAAGTGTCTTGGAGAACGCCTATTTGGGTCTAATCTCTTTGGGGTGCGCTGTACTTCTTGGATCTGTAATTTTAGGTCTTTCATAAGAGTTGGGAAATTTTCAGTGATAATTTCTTCCATTAGTTTTTCTCCTCCTTTTCCCTTCTCTTCTCCTTCTGGGACACCCACAACACGTATATTTGTGCGGTTCATATTGTCCTTGAGTTCCCTGATACCCTGTTCAAATTTTTCCATTCTTTTCCCTATAGTTTCTGTTTCTTTTTGGAATTCAGATGTTCCATCCTCCAAATCACTAATTCTATCTTCTGTCTCTTTAAATCTATCATTGTAGCTATCCATTATTTTTTCTATGTTTGCTACTTTATCGCTTTCTGTATCGTTTCTACTCCCCTAGTAGGTGTCCTGGAGAAGAAACTAAGATCCGCGCGTCTTACTAAGCCGCCATCTTCCAGGAAGTCCCACATATATTATTTAGTGCTGTTAATTACACTCACAATAATGTGCTACCATCACTATCAAACCTTTAACATTAACCTAAATAGAAATTCTGTACAAATTAAGCATCAGCTCCACATTCTCTACCCCCAATCTATCCCCTAAAAACCGATATTCTAACTTTGTATGTTTGCATATTATAATTAATTCATATCAGTGACATCAAACAATATTTGTCCTTTTGTATCTGGCTTACTTCATTTAGCATAATATCATCAATATTGCCACATTAGGACTTCATTCCTTTACATAGATCAGTAATATTCCATTGTTATGTATATACCAAATTTGTTTATACGTTCATCAGTTGATGGACACATGGGTTGCTTCCAACTTTGGAGAACTGTGAATAATTCCACTATGAACAGCAATGTGTAAATATTTGAGTCCTTGCTTTCAAATTTTCTGTGGATTGTTGGGTCATATGGTAGCTCAATATTTGGCTTCCTGAAGCCAACCAACCATCCACAGTGGTTGCAGCATGTTATATTCTCAACATCAATGAATGATTGATCCTATTTCTATATATCCTCTCCAACACATTTTTCCCCAATTTTATTAAGATATATTCACAGACCATGCAAAGTATAAAATTATTGTTCAGTCTCATCACACAGTAGTGCATACATCCCCATAATTGATTTTAGAACATTTTCATTACTCCAGAACAGAAATAAGAAAAAAATTAAACCCAAATCCTCCCATACTCATTATTCCCCCCATTATTGATCCATAGTATTGGTGTAATAAATTTTCTATGTTAATGAAAGAATATTAAAATATTACTGTTAACTATAGTCCATAGATCACAATAACTATGTATTTTTCCCATATACACTGCTATTATTTTTTTACATTTGTATGGGTTCATACATGAATTTACGTACATTGACTTTAAACAACCACTTTCAAATTCACCTACAATGTGTTACTATTAATTATAATCCCAATAACAAGCTACCATCACCTCTAGCCATTCCCAAACATTTAAATTCAACTTTGTGAACAATTCCGTACATATTAGGTAACTGTTACCCATTCTCTAGCTCCCATCTATCTGTAGGTACCCTATAGAATACATTTTAAGACTCTTAGTTTACATATTCTAAGTAGCTCATATTAGTGAAATAATATGATACCTGTCCTTTTATGTCTGGCTTATTTCAGCATTGTGTCCTCAAGATTCATCCATGTTGTTGTATGCTTCAGGACGTCATTCCTTTTTACTGCTGCATAATATTCCATCATATGTATACACCACATTTTGTTTATCCACTCTTCTCTTGATGGACTTTTGGATTGTTTCCATCTTTTGGCAATTGTGGATAAATGCCACTATGAACACCAGTGTGCAAGTGTCTGTTTGTGTCCCTGCTTTCAGAATTTCTGAGGAATCACCAAACTCTCTTCCATAGTGGCTGTACCATTTTACATTTCCACCAGCAGTGAGTAAGTGTTCCCATTTCTCCACATACTCTCCAACTTGTGTAGTTTCCTGTTTGTTTAATAGTGGCCATTCCTATAGGTCTGAGCTATCTCATCATGGTTTTGATTTGCATTTCCCTAATAGCTAAGGAAGATGAATTACCTTTTCAGTTGCTTTTAAGCCATTTGTATTTCCCCATTGGGGAGTGTCTATTCGTATCTTTTCCCCATTTTTGGGGGGGTTGTTTGTCCTTTTGTTGTTGAGTCATAGGATTTCTTTGTATATGTTCTAGATATCAAATTCTTATCAGATATATGGATGCCAAATATTCTCTCCCATTGAGTTGGCTGCCTCTTCACCTTTTTGACAATGTCCTTTGAAGTGCATAAGTGTGCAATCTTGAGGAGTTCCCATGTATATATATTTTTTCTTTCTTTGCTTGTGCTTTAGGAATAAGGTCTAAGAAGTGCTTCCTATTATTAAGTCTTGACACTGTTTCCCTATATTTACTTTTAGGAGTTTTATGGTACAGTCTCTTATATTTAAGTCTTTGATCCACTGTGAGTTAACTTTTGTATACAGTGTGAGGTAGAGGTTCTCTTTCATTCCTTTATATATCAATCAGTTCTCCCAGCATGGTTTCTTGAAGTGACTATTCTGTCCAATTTCAGTGGATTTTGGGGCCTTGTCAAAAATCAATTGACCATAGATCTGAAGGTCTATTTCTGAACTCTCAATTCATTTCCATTGACTAATATGTCTATCTTTGTTCTGTAACATGCTGTTTTGACCACTGTGGCTATATAATAAGCTTTAAAGTCAAGAACTGTAAATCCTCCCACTTCATTCTTTTTTCCCAGATACTTTTGGCTATTTTAGGCCTATTTTCCTTGCAAATAAATTTAATAACTAACTTTTCCAAGTCCACAAATAGATTGCTCCAATTTTTACTGGTATTGCATTGAATCTGTAGATCAAGTTGGGTAGAATTGACATCTTGACATTTAGCCTTCCCAATCAGGAAAACAATGTCTGTCCACCTGTTAAGGTCTTCTTTGATTTCTTTTAGCACTGTTTTGCAGTTTTCTGTGTACAGGTCATTTGCATCCTTGGTTAAGTTTATTCTGAGATACTTTACTCTTTGAGTTGCTATAGTAAATGGAATTTTTTCCTTAATTGCCTCCACAATTAGGACATTACCTGTGTATAGAAACACGACTGATTACTGTGCATCAATATTGTATCCTACTACTTTGATGAATTTATTATCTCAGTTAGCTTTGTCATAGATTTTTCAGTACTTTGTAAATATATGGGATCATGTCATCTGCAAATAATAAGAGTTTTAGTTCGTTTTTTTCTGATTAGGATGACTTTTATTTTTTTTTTCTTGCCTAATTGTCCTATCTAGAACTTCTAGCACAATATTGAATGAAAGTACTGACAGTGGGCTTCCTTGAGTCATTCTCAATCTTAAGGGGAAGGCTTTCAGTCTCTCACCATTGAGTATGCTGCTGTCTTGGATTTTTCATGTATGCTCCTTATTACATTGAGGAACTTCCCTTTCATTCCTATCTTTTTAGGTAGTTTTTATCAAGAAAGGAATCTGAATTTTGTGAATGACTTTCCTGCATCAAGAAAGGAAAGACCTATCTCTCTAATGAATATAGATACAAAATTCCCAATAAAATACTTGCAAATCAAATCCAACACCACATTAAAAGGAGCTAAGCCTCACCTTTCATTTATTTTTAAAACAAGTTTATTCAGATGCTTACATCCCAGTGTGAGTGTGGGAGTTTGGGGAGGGTTGTTCCCACAACTACAGCCATCCTGGACAGGGACCCATCCTCTCTCAATCTGTGGGTGGGTCAAACCCTATGGCTTGAAACATCCAGTGTCTTGGAGCAGGCAAGAGTGGTTTTGATCCTTGGTCAATTGTTGTTTCAGGTTTAAAAGGAAGTATATTCAGTAAAAAAGTGCTCCTGGTGACAGAAACAGCCTCGATGAGTGGTGGCTCTGAGTTCCTTCTACCAATCAGCTCTCAGAGCAGAATCAGGGCAGCATATGCTAGACTCATAAACAAACTTCACCTGGGGGAAACTGTGGAAATATTAAACTTCCTCACATGGTGAAGACCTGATATTTTCACAAGCATTGGAAACTACCAAATTAATAGGCCAAGCACTCTTTCCTGGGGCTTGCCTGTATGAAACTTATTCTTTCAAAGGAGAAGTTAAAACTAATAATAATTATGCCTAAGAGCCACCCTCTTTTGTTGTTCAGATGTGGCCTTTCTAAGCCAACTCCACAGGTAAACTCACTGCTCTCATCCCTATGTGAGACATGATCACAGGGGTATAAATCTCCCTGGCAATGTGGGATGTGACTCCCAGGGATAAGCCCAAAGCCAGCATCATGGGATCAAGAAAGCCGCTAGGCCAAAAGGTGAAAGAGAAAGAAACAAAATAAAATTTCAATGTTGAAGAGATTTCAAATACCCAAGAGATCATTCTGGAGGTTATTCTTATGAATTATATAGATAACCATTTTAATTTTCAATGGATTAGAACAGCTAGAAGGAAACACATGAAACTATTGAACTGTTATCCAGTAGCCTTGATTCTTGAAGATAATTGTATAATTATGTAGTTTTTACAATGTGACCATGATTGTGAAAACCTTGTGGCGGTCACTCCCTTTATCTAGAATATGGACAGGGGGGTAAAAAAAAGGAGAAGAAAATATATGGAGGTATAAGAGGTATGGGATGCTTTAGTTGTTCTGAATTTTATTTTTTCTTAGAGTAATGAAAATGTTCAAAAGTTCATTGTGATGATAAATGGACAACTATATGATGATACTAGGAACCACTGATTTTACACTTTGGATGATTATATGGTTTGCAAGTATACCTCAATAAAATTGCATTAATAAAAAGGATGCTGAATTTTGTGGAGTGACTTTTCCACATCAAGAAAGGAAAACTACAGATCGATGTCTCTGTGGCAGTTTAAATCTGTGCTGGACCCCAGAAAAGCCATGTCCTTTAATATCATTCTGTATTGCTGGCTGGGAGCTTTTTGACTGTACCCATGGAGATGTTACTCACCTGATTATGGGTACTAACTTTTGACTAGAGGGAGATGTGACTCCCCCCATTGCAGGTGGGTTTTGATTAGTTTGCTGGAATCCTTTAAAAGAGGAAACATTTTGGAGAGTCCCATTTAGAGCCACAACAGAGCCCACACAGCCAGAGACCTTTGGAGATGAAGAAGGCAAACATTCCGAGAGAGCTTCATGAAACAAGAAGCCTGGAGAGAAAGCCAGCAGGCACTGCCATGTTCACCATGTGCCTTTCCAGTTGAGAGATAAATCCTGAAAATCATCAGCCTTCTTGAATCAAAGTAGTTTGGACTGCATGCCTTAGTTTGGACATTTCTATAGCCTCGCTTTAGTTGGGACATTTTCACAGTGTTAGAACTGTGGGCTTGCAACTTAATAGATTCCCCTTTTCAGAAAAAGCCATTCTGTTTCTGGTATATTGCATTACAGCAGCTAGCAAACTAGAACACTTTAATCAATACAGATGCAAATTCTTAACAAAATACTTTCAAATCAAATCTATCAGCACATTGAAAGAATTATACACCACTACCAAGTGGGTTTTATTTCAGGCATGCAAGGGTGGCTCAACACAGGAAAATCAATGTAATACAAGACACTAATAAATAGAAAGGGAAAAACATGATCATCTCTTTCATTTCTTTGGAGTCCATGGTAATGACACCATCTCATTTCTGATTTTATTTATTTGCATCTTCTTTCTTTTTTACTTTGTCAATCTAGCTAATGGTTTGCTATCTTGTTGATCTTCCCAAATCAGCTGTGTGTGTGTGTGTGTGTGTGTGTGTGTGTGTGTGTGTGATCCAATTTATTAATTTCACCTTTAATCTGTGTTCTTTTCGTCTTGTTTTAGGGTTAGTTTGCAGCTCTTTCCTCTAGTTTCTTCACTTGTTCAGCTAGGCCTTTTACTTTAGTGCTTTCTTCCTTTTTAATGTAGACATCTAGAGCTATAAATTTCCCTCTAAGTATCCCCTTTGCTTCATTCTTTAGGTTTTGATATGCTATATTCTCATTTTCATTAACCTCCAGATATTTCCTGATTTCTCCTGTAATTTCCTCTTTGACACACTGATTTATAGCATGTTGTTTACCCTCCATTTTTGTAAAAAATTCTAGTTCTTTGGCAGTTACAGATTTCCACCTTCATTCCACTATGATCAGAGAATGTGCTTTGAACAATTTCAATTCTTTTAAAATTATTAAGACCGGTTTTGTGCCCCAGCATATGATCTATACTGGAGGATGTTCCAGAAGCACCTGAGAAGAATATATATCCTGGTGTTTTGGGCCACAACAATCTATATATGTTAGATCAAATTCATTTATCATATTGCTTAACTTCTCTATTTCCTGACTGATCCTCTGTCTGGCTGTTTCCTCTACAGAAGAGAGTGGTGTGTTGAACTCTCCCCCTAATGTTATAGAAACATCTATTACTCCTTTCAGTTTTGCCATTGTTTGCCTCATGTATTCTGGAGCTCCTTGATTGGGTGCATAAACATTTGTTGTTTCTGCTTGATGAACTGCCCCTTTTATTAATATGTAGTGTCCTTCCTTGATTCATATGACATCTTTACATTTAAAGTCCATTTTCTCTAATATTAGTATAGCTACCCCAGCTTCCTTTTGGTTACGACTTGCAAGGAAAGTCTTTTTCCATCCTTTAAGTTTCAACCTATTTGTATCTTTGGGTATAAGATGAAACTATTGTAAACAGAATATAGATGGATAAACCCAATCCATCTTTTATTTGGGGGGTTTAATCTGTTAACATTCAAAGTTCTTTCTATAAAGATAGTTCTTGAGTCAACCTTCTTATCCACGGGTACTTGTTCAGCTATGTATTTTTTCTCTTTTTCTCCTTTAAGTTACCATTACTCATAGTCTTGTGCACTGCTTCAGGCCTCTCTCTCTCCTGTTTTTCAGCTGACAGAACTCCCTTCAGTATTTCTTGGAGGGCACATCTCTTCTTAACAAATCATCTCAACATTTATCTATGTAAACTTTAAACTCTCCCTCACTTTTGAAGGATAGCTTTGCTGGATAAACAATTCTTGACTGGCAATTTTTCTTTCAGATTTAAAACATATCATACCACTGCCTTCTCACCTCCATGGTATCTAATCTTAAGTGGATTCCCTTGTATGTGGTGATTTGCTTTTCTTTGCTGCATTCAGGACTCTCTCCTATTGGCATCTGACAGTCTGATTAGTCTGTGACTTGGAGTGGGCCTATTTGGATTTATTCTACTGTGAGTTCATTGGGCTTCTTTGACTTGCATATTTATATCTTTTATAAGACTTGGGAAGTTTTCTCATACTATCTCCTCAATTTATCTTCCGAAGCCTTTACTCTTCTTGTCTCCTTCTGTGACACCAATGATACTTACATTTGTGTGCTTTTTGTGGTCAAACATTCTCTTTAGAACCAAGTAAAATGTTTCCATCTTTCTCACCATTTGTTCTTTTGTGCATTCAAATTCAGTTGCCCTCCTCTACTTCACTTATTCTTTCCCCTGCCTCTTCAAATATGCTGCTGTCTCTATTATATTTTTAATTTGAATCCACAGTATCTTTCATTTGCATAAGATTTATTAGTTTTCTATTTACTCTTTCAAATTCTTATTTATGCTCTTCTAGTGTCTTCTTTTTAAAAAACTGTTTTTATTGAGAAATCTTTACACACATATGGTCCATACATGGTATACAATCAGTGGCTCACAATATTATCACATAGCTATGTATTTATCACCATGATCATTTTTAGAACATTTGTATCACTCCAGAAAAAGAAATTAAATAAAGGAAAAGCTCAGATACCCCATACACTATATCCCTTCCTCTTGTTGACCACCAGTATTTCAATCTACCCAATTTTTTACCCTTTACCACTCCCCATCATTATTCATTTTTAACATTATTTTTACTCATCTGTCCATACCCTGGATAAAAGGAGCATCAGACACAAGATTTCAAAACCACACGGTCACACTGTAAAAGCTATATCATTATACAATTGCCTTCAAGAATCAAGGCTACTGGAACACAGCTCAACAGTTTCAGGTATTTCCTTCCAGCCACAGGGGATAGACACCAGGACACAGGGCTGTATTTCATAAGTTTTTATATGTTCTCATTTTATTTGCCTAGACATATTTATTGATTTCTATTGTACTTTCTTTCTTGACTCACTGGTTGGTTAAAAGTTTGTTGTTTAGCCTTGATATATTTGTGCAGTTTCCAGTCCTCCAACTGTGGTGGATTTCCAGCTTCATTCCCTTGTTGTATGACAAGGTTATATTTGCCTAATTTCAATCTTTTAAAAATTATTGAAACCTGCTTTGTGACCCAACCAGTGCTCCACTTGCAAAATGATCCATGAGCACTTGAGAACAATGTGCATCCTGCTGTTCTGGGTTCCAGTGTTCTGCAATGTCTGTTAAATTTATTTCATTTCTGTTATTATTGAAGAAATACTTCCTTACCAGTCCTGTGTCAGTGTTCTCTAACCATTGATAAGACTGGTATATTGAAGATTCCATCTATTATAGAGATGTCTATTTGTCCCTTTAGTGTTGCCTGTGATTGACTCATATATTTTGGGACACTCTGATTCAGTGCATAAATGTTTATAATTGTTAATTCTTCTTGATGAATTGTCCCTTTTATTAATACATAGTGTCCTTGTCTTTTAATTGTTTGACACTTAAAATCTAATTTGTCTGATATTACTATAACTACCCCTGCTCATTTCTGGTTGCTGTTTGCATGGAAAATCTATTTCCAACCTTTCATTCTCAACCTTGGATCTAAAGTGAGTCTCATGCAGACAGCATAGAACTGGATCCTGTTTATATCCATTCCTCCCACCTGTGTCTTTTGACTGGGAAGTTTAGCCCATTAACATTCAATGTTATTACTGTAAGAGAGTTTCTTCAAACTTCCTTAAGAGTTGGGAAATTCGGGGAGATTATTCCTCAATTATTCTTTCTGCCCCTTTTTCCTTCTCTTCTTCTGGGACACCCATAACACATATTCTTCACCTCATGTTTCAATTCCCTGAGACCCTCCTCAAATTTTCCCAAAGTTTTCCCTATCTATTCTTCTGTAAGATTTCAGATGCCTTGTCCCCTAGTTTGGTGACTCTTTTTTCTGCCTGTTCAAACCTGCTCCTGTATATCTCCATTGTGTTTATCATCTGTTTTATTTTGCCTTTCATCCCCATAAGTTTTTTTGCATGCTTCCTCGCTTTTATGCTCACTGTGACTTCTTTATATCCTTCATCTCTTCTCCTATATTACCCTTCAACTCTTAGATTTAGAAGATTTCTTTAAACATACTTATTTGTTTCAACTCCTGTATCTCATGTGAAATTTTGTTCCTTTGACTTGACTGTATCTTTCTGTTTCCTGGTGTCACTTGTGATTTTTTTGTTGGCTGGGCATCTGTATTAGTTAGAGTTCTCTAGAGAAACAGAATAACAGGAAATATTTGTAAATATGAAATTTATAACAGTGTCTCACATAACCATAGGAATGTAGAGTCCAAACTCTGTAGGGCAGGCTCTGAAGCTGACAATTTCAATGGAGGGTCTGGACAAACTCCACAGGAGAGGCTCGCCGGCCAAAGCAGGAAGAGAGCCTGTCTCTTCTGAATCCTTCTTAAAAGGCTTCCAGTGATTAGATTAAGCATCACTCATTGCAGAAGACACTCCCCTTGGCTTATTACAAATTGAATCAGCTGTGGATGTAGCCAATGTGATCATGATTTAATTCTATGAAATGTCCTCATAGTAGGAGACAGGCCAGCACTTGCCCAACCAGACAAACAGGTACCACCACTTGGCCAAGTTGAAACATGAACCTGACCATGACAGTCCACCCCTTGTCAACTTCAGGATACTCATCACCTTAAACCATATCTGACTCCTAAATAAAAAACAGTAAGACACATTTTTTTCTCACCTAACAATACTCAACCATCCTACATATAACTGGAAACACATTAAATCTCTCCAGAATAGGGTGCAAGTCCTTGTAATATTCATTCTTTTTTTTAATTTTATTTTAAAATTATTTTTATTATTCATTTTGATTAAGCAATATATACAAACAGTGAAAATTTCAAAAGTTATTTTTGAATCTCTATTCAAAAGAGCATAGAGAAAAAGGAAGTCTCCCTTCTACTCCAGCCCTCTAGCCACCTAATTTTCCATTCCCATTCCAGAGGCAATTGCGGATACCAGTTTCTTATGTTTCTTTCTCTCTCTCTTTTTTTTTATTAATTAAAAAAAAATTAACAAATCATTTAGAAATCATTCCATTCTACATGTACAATCAGTAATTCTTAATATTATCACACAGTTGCATATGTAATATTCATTCTTAAACTTGATATCTTACAACTTAAATATTATAACATGAACAAAACAGCATCACAATCCTAGTTTCTGTAACTGATCATGTGGTCAGAGTTCATATTTATCACTACCTTCTTCCACTCCCCATTCCATGTTCCCTTTACCCTCAGCAAGCACTTCAGCTGGCCATGGGTTTTGCCTGGTGGGGTGACCCAAACCTTCATTCCTGAAGTTTCAGAGCCATTGTTAGTCCTGCCTGGATTGGGTTGCTGCAGTTTTCCATTGATTTTAATCACAGGGCATGGGAGTATAAAAAGATGCCTTAGGGGATGCCCTATATTTCAGGAAAACTTTTCTTTACCTCCATTGTGTAGTTGCAGTCCTATTTCTCCGATAGGGTCAGTCACCCGAGCCAGTAATGTAATCCCCTCTTGGCTTATTGATCCAGGGGCATGAGTAGCCCAAAGTGACCACGTGGCAGTCTTAGATTCCAGTTGAATGGAATCGTTGTTTCTCCTGGTGCAAGCACTCCCCCTTTTGGAACTAAAACCTGTAGACCAGCAGAGCTCAGGGTCACAGGGAGAGGAAGCAAAAATTTTTGTAGTGGATCACTAGAGGTAATAATGAGTAATGCTACTCCCATTTCCACCCATTGGTTCCTAGACCCATGGATCCTGGCTAAGGGAGAAATAGCACCATACAGCAGACACTGATTCAGAGCATATACAGCTTCCTGTTAATGGAGAACATTAACCCAGCTCTTTAAGGTATTGCCGCCTAGTTGGCACCGTAATTCCATGACCATGTGCCCATTCCCATACTTCATTTGCTTTGAAGTGTGTTCCCTTATCAGCAGCAATGCTGTGTAGAATGCTATGACAATGGATAAGGCACTCTGTAAGCCCACAGATGGTAGTTTTAGCAGAAGCATTGTGTGCAGTGAAAGCAAGCCCATATCCAGAATATGTGTCTGTTCCAGTTAGGACAAATTGCTGCCCCTTCCATGAAGGGAGTGGTCCAATGTAATCAACCTGCCACCATGTAGACGGCTGGTCACCTTGGGGAATGGTGCTATATTGGGGGCTGAGTGTGGGTCTTTGCTCCTGCCAGATTGGGCACTCAGCAATGGCTTTAGCCAGATTAGCCTTGATGAGTGAAAGTCCACGTTGCTGAGCCCATGCATAACCTCCATCCCTACCACCATGACCACTTTTTTCATGAGCCCATTGGGCAATGACAAGTATTGCTGGGGAAACAGGCTGACTGGTATCCACAGAACAGGTCATCTTATCCACTTGATTATTAAAACTTTCCTCTGCTGGTCACCTTCTGGTATACATTCACATGGGAAGCAAATATCATCATGTTTTTAGCCCACTCAAGTCTATCCACATAGCTCTTCTAGTTAATAAACAATCGTTAGACCACAACTGAATAGGATGATCTATACATTGAAAGGAAGGAAGCGATTGGGATTTGGCATATGCGTCTCAATACTGCTGAATGTTGGATGGCCAAGTGATGAAGCTTTGAAATTCATCTCCACTGTGGTAACTGATTTTCAGCTGCCTCCATACACCAATGACTGCCAGGGCTGTTTTTCTTGTAGTTTAGAACTGCAAGTTCTTTCTTGGCACTTCCCATTCAAATATTGAAAATGGCCTGCTGGCTCATTTCTTACCCTTTTGCTCAGGGCATATATAAATATTCACTAGAGATTCCGTGGCTATGTATGTGTATTTTTTTTATTATTATTATTAACAGAAAGAAAGAAAAAAAAAAGAAATTAACACAACATTTAGAAATCATACCGTTCTACATATGCACTTAGCAATTCTTAACATCATCACATAGATGCATGATCATCGTTTCTTAGTACATTTGCATCAGTTTAGAGGAACTAGCAACACAACAGAAAAAGATACAAAATATTAATATAGAGAAAAGAAATAAAAGTAGTAATAATAGTAAAAAAAAAACCTATAGCTCAGATGCAGCTTCATTCAGTGTTTTAACATGATTACTTTACAATTAGGTATTATTGTGCTGTCCATTTTTGAGTTTTTGTATCTAGTCCTGTTGCACAGTCTGTATCCCTTCCGCTCCAATTATTTGAGAATAAACTTGAAATATGTATATTTTATAGCACCTGACCCATCCCCCTTGCTATATATTTTCCCAGCAGTGAGGGAGTAAGGTTCCTTAACTACAGAATATGGAAGAGGTATGCATGTAAAGTATCTGCCTGTGACTTCAGAGATCTGTTGGCCATAGGAAATTGATGCTCACTAATGAAGCTTATCTTGCTTTGCCTCTACTCTATGTGATTAAGCAGTGTTCAATCCACTGCCTAAGTCAGTCTGTTATTGGCAAATCCAACACATTTATGGAGTGGGTTGACATCTCTCAATAGGACTCCTAACCTACCACAGGTATCTCTTCCCCAAAAGGATTAGTGTAGCAAGCATGATCACCGACAAAGCACCCTATGACATGGTGGAGGCATAAGGGTTCTTCAATTCAGTAATCCTGGAATGGTTTTGGCACCCTGGGAGTTAACAGGCTGGCTAGTTACCTGTCTCCCATTAGCTGTATTGGGACAACTGAAATATAACAAACCTTCCTGTTAACAATGATGAAACTAGTTTGATGGCTGAGGATGGAATGTGAGATGTGGGTCCTAGAAACAGTAGGGAATCTTTTCCCTGGCTCCTGGTTGCACACTCCCACAACACCCACCATCCATCATGGTATCTCAAGGATGTCAAATGTCTCCATAGGGGAATCTGAGGTATTTTTCCATAAATGTAATACATGTTAAATGACAGATATAGAAGAAAGCCAGGAACATATCATGTAGTTTAGTTAATGCATCTATTCAATAAAGGGCCATCGCAGACTTAAATGTCTTGTGCCAAATGACAGAGTATGGGAAAATTCATTACTGATTGCTGCTAAATCATATTCTTGCCTTCAATGAACAGCACAATGAACAGGGAAGTCAAGCACATGCACTTTTAATCTGAGTTCCTTGGAGAATTACAGCATTGTTCCCAACTAGGGGGGAACCTCTCAACAAAAACCTCACGGAAAATTGTTCATGAAGCCATAACTGGCTTTTATGTAAGGTGAAAGACATGGCTCTATGATTGCACTCCTGAACAGGATGGTAATGAAACAGTACTGCCTCAAACAGCCCTGGAGGCATTCAGGAGACAAAGGACGTGCCAGTGGAAATCACACCTGCTCATTTTTTTCTCCCTGGGGATGATGGTGGGCAAAGTCATGGAAATTATCAACCACGACATCCCACAGATGCAGGCCTAGATAGACTAAAGCCAGGAAATAAGATACATTGAAGGCCCATCCAGGGAAGACAAAGAAAAAAAAATCACCAGGGAAAGGCAAAAGAAATGGAAACACTCACCTTCAGAGCACTGTGGCTTTTGTTGCTAAAACAGAATAGACAATGCAAAACCTGATGTGATGTCTCCAACAGATCGATGTTTATGCACCAGGAAAAAAGTTCTACTTTGCTGGATGAGGTCAAAGAGCACACAGAGGATGGTCCTGTGCCACCCTTCACTAAGTGGAGTAGTCTAGC
This sequence comes from Tamandua tetradactyla, assembly GCF_023851605.1. NCBI lineage: Eukaryota > Metazoa > Chordata > Mammalia > Pilosa > Myrmecophagidae > Tamandua > Tamandua tetradactyla. The sequence goes on along the minus strand of NC_135335.1, from coordinate 45,496,732 downwards.
TGATGGTATGGCTTGGTTCACAGATCAAACTCATAGCTGTTCAGAGTTCATTGGGCCACTATGGGAATCTGTTCCAAGAATGGCCATCTTCGGATTAAGACTGGATGAAGGTGCTCATCCAATGCATTGAACTCCATGCAGTAGTGATGGCTGTTCAGGCTACTCCAACAACATTCTGCTACATATTTATTAAGTCTTCAGCTCTTGAAAACTATCCATACTCCCCAGTAGCTAGCACATCAATTGGATTAGAAGCCCCTCCAGGTGGGCACAGGGGCTATTGCAACAGACTGTGAGGTGAGATAAATTTGTCACTGTTGACATCCACTGCAAATGACCATTTTAAGCAGAACACATGGAATTTCCATGTAGATCAACAATGTACCCAACAAGTTGCCATGATTGCCTATTGGGTCCACCACAGGATAGGACACAGAAGCCCAACTCAGAAAAAAGAATGGGCCAAATGATGAAGATTCACCCTAGAAGAGGCAGAGGACAAAGGTAGAGCAGTAATATGACTTCTGACAATGAGCTCAGATGACATGTCATGGTGTGCTGAGCCCTATCAAATGGGGTTTAGGCCTTGCATGAGTGGCAACTCAACCATATTAGACTGCTTATAGCTAGTCATCAGTTCCAATGGTGTCTCACCACTTAGGACACAGATCCTACATATGGGAAAGCAATTCACATTCAGCATGTGGATGCTGGGAATCCCACTGCAGCCTTGAAGAAACACATTGGCTATGTGAACTGACATGCAATACTGCAATCAGATCAAAATATCTCATTTACAACTCATGTGACTCAGCAATGAGTGTGCTACTATTTCATAATAGTGGCCTTTGATGTCCCCTATAACCTTCAAGCAAATAGGGCAATAGAACATTGGAAGGAATGACTCAAGTAACAACTACACAATGGCCATAAGTACTTTGTAGTGGTACCTCTGTGTAATAAAAGCTACTGGGATATTGAAAACTGCATTCCAGTAGAAGGAAAACATGAAAAGTCACAAGGAAGAAAGAGCCACGGCATTTTAGAGCAAAGTTCCCAGATGCAGCCCAGCATAACTCCTATGAAAGGCAACTTCTGGAGTACTATTGGGCTATGGTGGAAATGGAAAGGACTACCAAGAGCTCACTGGTCCTACTGAGGATAGACATCCCCTTAATATAATGGGTCCTGGATAGTAATACCCAGGAAGTGCCAAAAGACAGAGTATCATCAAATGGAAGTGGTAAATTTGATTGTGTTTCTTCAGGTCACCATGATACGACATACTTAATGAGGGGTTCGCAAAGGTCCATTAAATATTGACATGTTGCAATACCAGGAGTAGGACATTCCCTCTGTGCACTTAAGTCCAGATGTATGGACTTAAGTCCAACTCATGTATGTCCCACCAGATGCTCAGTACTGATTCACTGATGGGTAGGCCAAGCTGAAGCTGTCTGGCACCCCTTGGGCAACAGCCACCATTTGAGACAGATGATAAACCAGCTCTAGCACTGGAAAGTGCCCAATAGGCTGAACTGTGTGTTGTTCAAATAATCCTGGAACACTTGGATAAAAGCACCACCATGTATTTCTCAATGGCTTAGCAGTATGATCAGGTTTTTGGTCAGAATGTGATTGGAGAATTAAGCATTTCCTAGTGGAATGAAGGGATCTTTCAAAATGTGTGGAAAGGCATCATTTCTGTTGCTCATGTTTATGTATACAGCATGGGTCCTAATATGATGGATGTCTTTAAAATGACATAGCCAATAAGGGATACACAAACTGCTTTTCACACCAAAAGAGGCTACAGTTGTGGTATGAGTGAGGGTGAGGACTATTCCTTCCAGAAGAGGAAAATGGACTCAACATCAGTGACATCCATGAAATAGCTAAATTTTCCATTACTTCTTCTGCTGCAGGGTAGACCCAACACTGAGTTGTACAAGCAGATACTGACACCATGAAATTATGGAATCGGTAACATAGATTATTTCTCTCAATAAATTTGCAGTACATAGAAACTGAATTTTATTTTTAATTCAGACCCTGTGATGTTTCTAAAATTAGCAATGGCATCTAATTCTCTTTTGCAAATTAAATAGTGGTTTCGCTATACCCAACATGTCACCTGCAAACAAAAAGATTCCTATTTTTTGCCAAGTTTTCTGCTTTTTCTTTCCACTCTGACTTACACAAATTCACTCTTACGTCTATACATAATGGAAGCCATGAGAGAAGACAACCTTTTATTGGTCTCTATTTAGGGTAAAGCAATCAGTCCTTCAATATGTCATAAAACATAAGGTATAGCGATGAGAATAGAAACACTTCCAGTGTCCCCAATTTTAGTAGGAAAGCATTGGTCAATCTTTTAAAATTATGAAATCAACTGAAAACTTTTCACATACGCAGTCTCTGGATAACTTTTCCAAAATAAATATCAAGGACTGGATTTCCACATCTGGACCATCATAATGGCAATGCCCCTGGGTCCTATAGATTTTGGAAGTTATTATCCCTTGGATCAAGATAATTATTTTAATGGGTTTGGACTGATAAACTCTAATTGGCCATTAGTGAGGGAAAATGGGAACTATTTGGACCTCTGCTTTACTCAGTGAACTACTACAGTGTGCAGAACACTCTCAACCACTATAACATTAACTTAAATGAAATATTTTCCAAGATCAGAAAGAAAATAAACATAGTTCTATTCCTACACTGAGGATATTTCATCATTGACCCCAAAAATGTCTATCGCTGATCCTTTACAGGCAACCACAAAAGCATATTCATTTACCCTAGAAAACTCCAAAATCACAGACTTCACATACTCCTTTCTCAAAACTTATAACAGTTCCACCATTGATTTATGACACAGCCAATATCCAATATTTCCAAAAACGTACCCAATCCCCTCAATGTTCCTCACAGAAACAAAATAACTGATGCCCACAACCTATTCTTATTTCTGCCTAAATGATTTCTTTTACATTTAATTCATTCTGCATCATGAAATTCCTGGATCCCTTATAAGGGGTTTATCCTACCAATAAAGACATTTCCATCTTATTTCATATTTTTGTAATTTTTCCCTCTCATTTCATATTATTATGGTTAGTCCAAAATCAAATATTTTTAGCACAGCAAGGCTTGTGTTTCAGTGAATGATAGTGTACAGTAATTAGACCTAATAATTCATTCCTATGGAACCCACTCATTTTATTCAAAGGATAAATTACAAATTAAGGCACTCCCATATTGAGTACAGATATAAAATTCATCACAGGTAATTTCTCTGGTATTGAGTATAGATATAGAATTCCTCACATGTAATTTTTGGGGCTTGCTTATCACAATGGTAGATGAGGATTTTCCATTTCCATTAGATTTTATATTGTGAGTTCTTTCACATGGAATATCAAAAGACCAACTAATAAAGGCTTTGTTATGAAGATGACATTTACATATATTGTTTCCAGTACAAATTTTATTACATTAACTGACATAGTACTGACGAAAGACCCTAACATACTGATTACAAACACTGTTTCTTCAGTATGAGTTCTCTGATGTGTTTAAAGGTTGAAGCTATGGTTGAAATCTCTTCCATATTCCAAACGTGTGGGTTCTCTCATTTCATCTAAGGGCAGAATATTGACTGAGGGCTTGATGATGATGACATTCATAGGTTTCCTCTCAAGTCTGAATAACTGAATGTTGTCTATGGTTCAAAAAATTAAGGTTTTCCCCTCATAGATGGCATTCTTATGGCTTCCGTACTTCCAAAGCAAAAGCTTTCCCACATAGATGACATTCATGGGATTTCTCTCAAGTCTGAGTTCTCTCACATTGTCTGAGGGTAGACGAATGAATGAAAGGCCTTGCCACATGTATGGCATTCAGTGGGTTTCTCTCCAGGTTTGTGTTCTTTCATGTGGTCTAAGATTAAAATATTGATTGAAGGTTTTTCCACAGACAACATTCACAGGCTTTATCCAGTGTGAATTATTTTATGTTGTCTAAGATGACATTTATTAAAGGTTTTCCCACATAGATGGCTTTCACACGGTTTCTCTCCAGTGTGAGTTCTCTCATGTCGTCTGAGGGAAGAACAATTAATAAAGGCTTTCCCACATGAATGGCATTCATATGGTTTCTCTCCAGTGTGTGTTCGTGCATGTCGTCTGAAGGCATAACAATCAATGAAGGCTTTCCCACATGTATAGCATTCATAGGGTTTCTCTCCAGTGTGTGTTCTCTCATGTTGTCTAAGGTGAGAACATCGGCTGAAGGCTTTCCCACATGTATGGCATTCATAGGGTTTCTCTCCAGTGTGAGTTCTCTCATGTTTTCTGAAAGCAGAGCAATCAATAAAGGCTTTTCCACAGGTATGGCATACATAGGGTTTCTCTCCAGTGTGTGTTCTCTCATGTCGTCTAAGATGATAATACTGACTGAAGGCTTTCCCACATGTATGGCATTCATAGGGTTTCTCTCCAGTGTGAGTTCTCTCATGTTTTCTGAAAGAAGAACAATCAAGAAAGGCTTTCCCACAAGTATGGCATTTGTAGGGTTTCTCTCCAGTGTGTGTTCTCTCATGTCGATTAAAATGACTGAAGGTTTTCCCGCATATATGACATGCAGGGGATTTCACTCCAGTGTGAGTTCGCTCATGTTTTCTGAGGGTAGAACAACGACTGAAGGCCTTCCCACATGTATGGCATTCATAGGGTTTCTCCCCAGTATGTGTTCTGTCATGTTCTCTAAGATGAGAAGATTGACTGAAGGCTTTCCCACATGTATGGCATTCATAGGGTTTCTCTCCAGTGTGACTTCTTTCATGTTTCTGAAGATGAGAATATTGACTGAAGGCTTTCCCACATGTATGACATTCATAGGGTTTCTCACCAGTGTGAGTTCTCTCATGTTGTTGAAGATGAGAATATTGACTGAAGGCTTTCCCACATTGATGACATTCATAGGGTTTCTCTCCAGTGTGAGTTCTCTCATGTTGTTTGAGAACATTACAATGAATGAAAGCTTTCCCACATGTACGGCATTCATAGGGTTTCTCTCCAGTGTGAGTTCTCTCATGCTGTTGAAGATTAGAAGACTGACTGAAGGCTTTTCCACATAGATTACATTCATAGGGTTTCTCTCCAGTATGAGTTCTTTCATGTCGTCTAAGGTGAGAAAATCTAATGAATGCTTTCCCACATAGAAGGCATTCATATGGTTTATCTCCAGTTTGAGTTTCATCATATTGTCTGTGGCCAGAGCTTCTAATAAATGTTTTAGGGTTTTGAAGGCATTCATATGATTTACTTCTAGTATGTATCAATTTATGCTGATTAAAAGATGACTGGTCACTGAGGACTTTTCCAAGTCCTTTGCTTAAATATAGTCCCTTTTTCATAGGAATTAATGCATGATGAGTCATTTTGGATCTGAGAGTAGAATCTTCTTGCAAATGATTATATTTAAAGGAATTCTTTTGAGTGTGAGATATCTGCTGTGGGGAATTAGATGAGAGACTGTCAAGCATTTCTCCATACACACATTTCTTCATTTGCCTACATATAAATTCTCAACTAATCCTTCAGTGAAAGTCTCTAATTAAAATCTTTCCTATTTTAGTTTCACATATACATGATTCACCTTCATGCATGAAGATTTTCTCTCATATACCATGCCAAGTGCAGAGCTATCCAATCAATTCTGAACTACATGATGTTTCAAAGTTTATGTATGTGCAGCATTTTTATGCAATCATGTTTTAATAAGGACTCAGATTTTTGCATTCAGTTTAATTTTTCCCTAAATTCAAACTATCACAGATTTTTGCTGGACTACCTTTCAACTCCAACACTAATTATAGGCAGCTGATTGTACTAAATTTCTGATTTATTCAATACTCAGATATTTATTGGAAAACTAGGGTGCACATCAGTGATGCTTACCAATGACATGATGTCAGAATTGTCTTTTCTGTAGGTAAGTTGCATTAATATCACTTCATGCTTTTTACAAGCAATTTTCCTACCTATAATTATTTGAGAAAAAAACATAAATTGTTAGCATATCATTATGGGAATAAAAATGTCGGAAAGCCCAAAACACCCCATCACTGCATTTCAAACACTGACATTTGGCTGAGAAATAATATCAGATAAAGAAATGACTTTAAGAAGAAGATATTAGAGGACCTTAAAAATCACAAAAGATTTTCAGGATTGAAATATGAGAAGAATAGAAGCTGGGATGTTACAGACGCAAAAAGAGGGAAAATCTTCCAAAAGTACGGAGAAAACTCATTATGTGAAAATTTAATTCCAAAAGTACATGAATATCTCTTTTCCAAAGTCAAAGACATTTGACTAGAGCTTGGTAAGTTTATATAATAATGACCACAGACAAAGAAAACTTCTCCAATACCCTTCCTGACATTCCAGAAAACCATAACTCACTTAAGGAAACCTGAAATAGATACTTCCAAACACTCACTTATTGATGAGGACCCTCTACTTCAGATGCATGGATTCCTGGAACTCACCTGGACTCTGGTTTTGGAGAAATTCCCTTCCTTCTTTCCACACTGTCTCTCCTTGTGCCAACTGGGAAAGCACATCTGACTTGCAGACCTGACATCCTGTTTGTAGGAAAAAAAATACCTGGAATTTGAGTTAAGTGTTAATAGTACATTATAAAGTCCACGGCACACTACCAAAGAAAAAGGGAAGCACTGATGTTCAGCAGGGCAAAAGAACTTTGAATACAGAACAATGACAATATTTCACAAGCAAAGGGTAACTTTTGTCCCTGTTTCTCATTACAGTTGGGACATCTTGTTGCTGCCCATGCACAAGTTCAAAGATAGACTACACGGTCTTCCATATTCTAAATGGAAGAACTTCTGTTTCCACAGTTGATTATTATTTTCAAAAATAATCAAATAAGCACACCCTACATGAAAACAATCTAAATTTTACGTGGAAAATGTATCCACCATGAAACAGGTGGTATTTTTTTCTTTTTTAATGTTTTATTTGTTAAATATAATATATATACAAAGAAAAAGCAATGATTTTCAATGTACACTTCAACAAGTAGTTACAGAACAGAATGCAGTTTGTTATGGATTACCATTCCACTATTTCAGATTTTTCATTCTAGCTGTTCCAAAACACTGGAGGTCAGAAGAAATATATTTTTTCCTTTTTAGTGAAAAATAACATATATACAAAAAAAGCAATAAATTTCAAAGCCCAGCACAATTACTTGTAGAACAGATATCAGAATTTGGTATAAGTTACAATTCTTGAATTTTAAGTTTTTACTTCTAGCTTCTCTAAGATACTGGAGACTAAAAGAAATATCAATATAATGATTCAGCAACCATACTCATTTGTTAAATCCTACATTCTTTGTATAACTCAACCATCACCTTTGATCTTTCTCCCACTCTTTAGGGGTATTTGGTATTTCCATTCTAACTTTTTCATGTTGGAAGGAGCTGTTGATTCAGCAATCATACTCATTTGTTAAACCCTACATTCTTTGTATAACTCCACCATCACCTTTGATCTTTCTCCCACTCTTTAGGGGTATTTGGTATTCCCATTCTAACTTTTTCATGTTGGAGGGAGCTTTTGATAATATGACATAGAGGGATGGAACTAGCTGATGTTCTGGAGAGACCTGCCCCTCTGCATTTCAGGACTTATCTAGTCCAGGGACCCATCTGGAGGTTGTAGGTTTCTGGAAAGTTACCCTAGTGCATAGAACCTTTGTAGACCCTTATATAATGCCCTAGGTGTTCTTTAGGATTGGCAGGAATGGTTTTGGTTGGGGTTTGGCATGTTATGATAGGTAGCAATGTCTAACTGAAGCATATATAAGAATGACTTCCAGTGTAGCCTCTCGACTCTATTTGAACCCTCTCAGCCACTGATCCCTTATCTGTTACACTTCTTTTACCCCTTTTGGTCAGGATGGCATTGTTGATCCCATGGTGCCAGGGCCAGGCTCATCTCCGGGAGTCAATGTGTGGTGTTTTTACTATTGGATTCTGAAGCTTCAGCATAACTCTTAGAGCAGAATAATTATTTCAAGACATGTAGTCCCTTATTTAACCATTCAAAATTATTCGATAACAGGGCAGCACTGCTCTCAGTTTTGAAGATGGAGATTCAAGAAAGACATTAATTTGGGATAAAGAAGTTTAACTTCTATGGTGGTGAAAGATGTCAGTATAAAATGAAAAACATTTCACTTATGTAGTTGAATGTGTTATAAAGTAATTTAAAGGTATTAAAATATAAAATATAATGCAAAGAATATAAAAAAGCTACACAACAATACAGAGGAAGGTACTTGAAATAAATAGATGACATGATAGTAGATAGTAGATAGATGACTGATATATATTGATGGCAGGTAAATTTTCAGAGACTCACCCACTGAGACCAGATGATTCATATTCTCCAGCATCACTTCTCTGAACAGCTTTCTCTGGGATGTGTCTAGCAATGCCCACTCTTCCTGGGTGAAGTCTACAGCTACATCTTTGAAGGTCATTGACTCCTGACATATCACAGAAATTTGTATTCATACAGGGCCATCTTTAACAAAGTCAAGAGGGTGATGCTCAAAATTATAGCACTGAGGAAGCAGAGACTGTGTATATAAAGTTGAAAATGTATTTGGAGCTCCAGTAAGATGAATCTCAATGTTCCACTGCCATTTGCCTTTCAGTTACACTCACAGCCACATGGACAATTCTGAATACAGATAACTCCATTATAAAGGAATATCATATCACATGTATTGTGATAAACACCTGGGAATTTCCCAAAAGATTTGTAATCATGACTTCCTGATGCTGATTATATTATTTGCTTTAAAGTATCCATAACTAAAACAATCTTTTCCACCAATTTCAGGTAAATCTACAGACTCATCATAAGGCTAGAACTATCTATGAGATATCCATTTTAGAAAATGACTAGGGTAACATTATTCCTGTATATGGATAACCTCACTTTCCTCTCATTTAAAATTTAACATTATATTATACATTCAAATGGATCTAATGCATTAATGTGTGAAGCACTTTCTATATAAATTCAAGTAACTAATCTATTACTTACTAATGTCACAGGGAACTTTGAAGCAAGATCTAGAATTCAGCAGAACCGAACAGGTTTCACACAGAACTCTGGATCAGTATGTGCTGCCTCCCTCAATTCTACATAACTCAGTTGCTCGTGATAATGTTAAGTATAACTGGAGCAGGATCACAAGTCAGGGACCACTGAGACAGCTGTATTGAAAGATGGCCCTAGTCTGACCACTCCTGTGGTAGAAGACTTCCCAATCTCAACATTTCTAGGGCCAACAATACCAATTTTCATTTTCCTTCTTATATCTCCATCTTATCTGTCTGGTCAAGATTAAAAGAAGTCCTTTTGATGCTTCTGGTTTCTTCAAATCTTGAATAATTTTCAAAGTGCTGTTCATTTTATTCAACGGATGGGAACAATACTTCTTACACACTGCATCTATTTATAACATTTGAATAAAATTGATTTTTAAAAAACTGAAAATGAGAAATTGGGAATAGTATTTATAAGGAAAATTATAGATTTCTTTTTTTTTGAATATTTCAAAATGTACAAATATATTCTAGTAAAACTTCAAAAAAATTAAAATTGGGGAAAATCAATAAACAGTTCCTCATTTCTTTTTATTTCCTAATTTTCTCTTGTGTTCTGGTCAACTATGCATAGTCTGCTACTCCAGCACATATAAAGCTGGATTGATTGAATGCACCTGCTGAAATATCAGCCTCCCCACTCACTGTTAACTTCTGCTCTTCCTTGTCTCTATCATCTATGTTCACTGCATGCCTTAATGAACTTCGGGCACTGACATTATCTATGAGGGCATTATTTCTCCAATGAGGCCTTGGGTTGGGTGAGCAAAGAAAAAACATCCCTTTTATTAAGAGAATAAATGATCTCAATGGAGGCTGGAACTACTGCAATACCAGGAAGGTGATTACTTATTGATGAGCCCCAAACTTACCATAACTATTTTAGAGTCCAGACAAACTAAACTGAAGCTCAGATCCTTGAAGAGCTCATGAATTGATTCAGAATGTTTATGTCAACAGTAAAACCTTATCATCTAATGGCAAGAATGCTATAACTTCATTTGAAGAATTCCCTACTCACACGTGGTTGCATTGTCGATAGATCAGGTGACAACTGTCTTCCTTTGGATTTTCACTCACAGCAGGCTATCAAAGAAAAAGGTAAGCATTGATATTCAGCAAGACAAAAGAACTTCGAATACAAAACACTGACATGCAGCACCCCCACAGGTACCCACATGTGCATCCATGCCACGCCATACATGCCCACATGCATGCCACCCTGGCCTGGCTGGTCCAGTGCCCTGAATAAATGCACCTATGCCAGGCCCCTTATCCCCACCTACAAACAGCACATTCATGCCCCACCCCCAATCCATTCCCTGCCTCCCCTGTAACCTGCACCCTGACCACACACATGCACGTATTCATGTCCCACAATCCCCAGACTCACTCCATGGCATGAGCATGCACAGGCATATCCCCTCAACCCTAAAGGCATGTCCCACCTTCCACACAGGCACCCTCACACTCAACATGCCTCCCTGCCCCAGGAACATCAATGCTCCGAATCCTACGCCCTGATAACCACAACCCCCATGTTCCATATATGCACCTGCACCCTGCCTGTGCATCCACAAAGCCCCCTGCTGATATGCATCCCATCACACCCTGCCTCCATGTCCTCCATGCTGCACCCTGGCCCTGTGCTTCAAGGACTGCCCGAACTACACCCTGCCTCCATGGCCTCTGCACTGCCCCCCAACAACCCCATACTCAGCACTCCACACTCCCAAGCACTAGTGGGAGGATTAACTCTTCCTGATTTCAAAGCTTCTCATAAAACAAAAGTAGTCAAAACAACATGGCAGAGGCACAAAGAAAGAAGTATTAACTAATGGAATAGACTAGAGAGCGTAGATACAGACCACCAACTCTATGTTCAACTGATCTTTGACAAGACCCCAAAATCCACTGCACAGAGACAAAATAGTCTTTTCAATAAATGGGCATGGGAGAACTGGATATCAACAGCCAAAAGAATGAAAGAGGACATTTACCTTACACCCACTACAAAACATTAACTCACAGTGGATCAAAGACCTAAATATAAGAATCAGTTACCATAGAACTCCTAGAAAAAAATATAGGGAAACATTTTCAAGACCAAGAAATAGGAGGTAGCTTCCTAAACTTTATACTCAAAGCAGAAGAAATGAAAGAAAAGATAGATAAATGGAACTCTTCAAATCAAATATTCTTGTGCCTCAAATGACTTTGCCAAAAAAGTGAAAAGACAGCCAAGTTAACAGGAGAAAATATTTGGAACTTACATATCAGATAATTGGAAATTACATATCAGATAAAGGTTTGATAGCCTATATACATAAAGAAATCATGCATTTCAACAACAAAAGAAGAATGACCCAATTATAAAATGGTCTGGAGATGTGAGTAGACATTTTTCCAAAAAGCAAATAAAGACAGCTAAAAATCAAATGAGGGAAATGCAGATCAAGACTACAATAAGATACCACCTTACACCTATAAGAATGGCTGCTATTAATCAAACAAATGTTGGAACGGATGTGGAGAAATTGGGACACTTATGCACTGTTGGTGAGAATGTATAATCGTACAGCCATTATGGAAGACAGTTTGGCAGTCTCTGAGAAAACTAAATATTGACCTATGACCTGGCAATACCACTAGCTGGTATATATTCAGAAGAGCTGAAACAGACATTTGCACACAAATATTCACAGCAGCACTATTCACAATTGCTAAAACATGGACACAACCCAAGTGCCCAAAAACAAATGAGTGGATAAACAAAATGTGGTATATACATACAAGGGAATATTATGCAACAGTAGGACAAAATGGCATCCTAAAGCACGTGACAAGATGGATGAACCTTGAGGACATAATGTTGAGTGAAATCAGGCAGAAAAAAAGGATAGCTACTGTATGATTCCACTTTTATGACTATAGTAAATGTAATCGCAGAGGCTTATAATACAGAATATAGGAAATCTAGAGATACATGGAAGCTAAAGACAAGTGAACGGTTAGCTAATGAGGCTGAACTTAAATGAAAGGAAATGGATAGCAGTAAAGGCAGTTCATTAGTGGGCCTATAAGTAATACTGCCATATTGAAGATGAACATGATTGAAAGGAATTGTACAGAGCCATGTATCTCACCAATTAACAATACACATATAAGTTCTTGGATGAACTACTTAAAAGGTATGACTCTTGTGCAAAGAGTTTATAATACTGGGGTGTAGGTGGAAATCTGTTGAATGCTATGGGCTACGTTTAACAGGAAGACAGCAACACCAGGGGTAAATAACAGGGGAGGAGGGAAAAGAGTTAAGGGGCGGTTTGAATTTTATATCTGGTTAGGGTATGTTTGTTATTTTTCCCCTGGAAGCAATGAAAATTAACTAAAATTGAGAGTGTTGATGATTATACAATTGAGACATGATCACTCACACAGAACCTTGGGTAACTAACTCTCTTAGTGGGAGGTAAGCCAATTTCATTTCTTATAGATAAAGGAGCCACTTAGTCTGCTCTCCCTGAGTACAAAGGGCCAACTAACAAATCCTTGGTCTTCATAATTGGGGGTTGATGGCATCATTTCAGTCTTTAGCTGTTCCACTCGTACCCTGTTCACTTGCCAACAATGCATTTATTCACTCATTCACCAATTTTAAGAAAGGACTTCCTAGCTGGATTGAAAGCCCAAATACTCATTCCTTCTCCATAAACTCCATCAGGCATCTTCCTTCTGTCTTTAGTCAATACATCCCCTTCAATAGATCCTACCAATCCCTCTCCTCTCTCTTTCTCTCCCTCTCTTGTCAACCCTGAAGTATGGAATGCAGAAACTCCCACTGTCTGGTCCACTATGAACCAATTACTATATGCTTTAAGGAGCCTACCTCCCTTTCTGCTCATCCCCAATACCCAATACCTCCTGGAGCCCTCCAAGGAATAGAATCCATTATTAAAAACCTCCTAGAACAGGACTCTTAAAACTGACAAATTCTCCTTACGACACCACCATTCTGCTCATTTAAAAAGCCAAATAGGTCCTATGGGTTAGTACAAAATCTTAAGGCCATTATGCAATTTGTCATTCCCCTTCACCCTATCATACCTAACCCTTACATCCTCCTCAAAAAAATCCCAAGCTCCACCCTGTAGCATTCAGTTCTTAATTTAAAAGATGCTTTTTTTTTTTTGCATACTTTTGTACCCAAATTCTGGTTTTACTTGCCTTTGCGGCAAAGGCCTGGAGACACAGTCCCAACCCAGGTCACCTAGACAGTCCTATGCCAATGGTTCAGGAACAGTCCTCACCTTTTTGAGAATGTGCTAGTGCAGGACCTAGCCCTCCTGCATTTGGAGTCAAACTCCCTCCTTCAGTATATAAATGATTTATTAAGATGCAGTCCTACAAAGAAAGTTTCCTTCAAGGATACCATTAATTTCTTAGCCTATCAAGGTTACCAAGTTTCACCCTCTAAGGCTCAAATTACCTTACAAAAGGTTTTTACCTTGGGTTTGTCCTCATCCCAGGGTAATGTTCTTTGTCATCTGAGAAAATCCAAGCTTGGGATTTCTTGGGTTTATATCTCAGTATCACCCACTGAGATATAAACCCAAATCAAAACATAAAAAGTAAGCATTAGAAGGTAGCAACAGAAATAGCAAACAGCAAAACTGCTTCTGTTTCAAAATGCATTAAATATATTCTGTGAAGTTTTATTTTGATGGTAATTGTTCTAGTTTGCTAGCTGCTGGAATGCAACACACCAGAGACAGATTGGCTTTTAATAAAAGGGGATTTATTTTGTTAGTTCTTCAGAGGAAAGGCAGCTAACTTTCCACTGAGGTTCTTTCTTACGTGGAAGGCACAGAATGGTCTCTGCTGGTCTTCTCTCTGGGCCCCTGGGTTCCAACAACTTTCCCTGGGGTGACTTCTTTCTGCATCTCCAAAGGCCTGGGTTGAGCTGCAAGTGCTGAGATAAGGAATGCTGAGCTGCTTAGGCTGGGCTACGTTGCTCTCATTTACGCACCAGCCAATTAAGTCAAACATCACTCACTGCAGCAGACATGCCTCGTAGCCAACTGCAGATGTAATTAGCAACAGATGAGGTTCACGTACCATTGGCTTATGTCCACAGCAACAAAACTAGGTATGCTCACCTGGCCAAGTTGACAACTGAATCTAACTAACACAGTAATTATATGTTGTGAGCTGTTTGCTTGGAAAGTTTCCAAAATTACTTTAATAATTTAAGGATGAAAGATATAAAGAATGTACTTTTTATCAAAAAGAAAAAATTATAGTTTTGTCCTAAGATCAAATGAATGGTTATTACAGAATGAAAAAAATGCAAAACAAAACCTAATTGGATATGGAAAGTTGTAGAAAGTTCATGCCTAGAGAAATTGTGGTTAAGGTTAAGAAAAGTTTGACAGATCTACAATATACGATGTACAATATGCTAATACAAAACTAAAACTTAGTTTTCTGTTAAAGTGACAAAGTTTTCTTAAGTTATTATTGCATCTTCAGTACAGAGTTTTCCTTAAGTAATAGTGTAAAAGCAAAAAGTTTAGAGTTTGGCAAAAAACCTTCTTGTATCTGTGTTAACATTAGCAAACCCCTAGTTGTTCAAAACATACCTTCTAAGTCTTTTCCTCAACTTTACATAAAAAAACAAATGTTGTTTCAAACCTGACTACTTCTAACATTTTGCTTTATTAAAGTCAAACTCTAAAAAATATTTTTATTCCACGGAGCTGCAAAAATTTATTTTCACTTTATAAAAAATAGCTAAATTCATTTAATAAATTATAAGTTGCATTAAAGAGCTCAGTGTTATAATTAAATTTCCTTCTCAACTACTTTGTTTCACTCTAATGCTTCTCTAAAAGTATTTGCAGTAAACTACAAATTTAAAATTCATCTTCAACAAAAGAAGACTTTTAAAGGAAGCAAGTATATAAATTATGTTCTATCTGTTGAATAACCTAACCTTAGTTATATCAGAAAAAGAAACTAAAACTCTGTTTTAACCTGAAATTCTAAAAGACATCATAAAAATAATAAAGACAGCACAAGAGAATGCCGCATATGACAACTCATCATGGTTAGGGTTTATTCTATCATATTTCTCCTCTCCTCTGAAGACAATTTTAACTCCACTTTCAATATCCCTTCTCATAATCATACTATTCCTCATTTTTGGGTCCTGTCTCTAACAATTCTTAACTAGCTTTATTCATAGAATTGACCAAGCAATGACAAATCAAGCTGTCAGCAATATGCTACTCCTCCAGCAAAAACACCAGTACAAGTCACTGCCCTGTGACAAAACATAGGGACAGCTCTACGCTCTCCACCAGTCAGAAACAGATACAGAAGACAGTCCTTTGCCCTTCAGTATCCCAAGAAAACTAAAAGAAAAAGGCTGGGGTGTTAGGTAGAACCCCTTCCTCCATGATCTGACCAACCCCTAGCAAATATTCCAAGAAGCTTCCTCACCCATGATTTCCAGGAAACCCACTGAGACCACCCCAGCCCCACACCCTCTTATCCTCAAGAAGCTGTAATCTTGCAATAAACTCCCCTTATCAAACATCTGCCCTCCAGCAGTTGCAACCCTGCATCACTACAGTGGCATTTAAATTTGAAACCTCACCAATGAAAAGCTACCAGCTCCCCACTTAGCCCTCCACTGCTAAACCAACCAATGAGAACATGCCAATTTCCCTCATCCAAACGAGACAACTAAAATCCACCACCTCCTTTACCCTATTTCCTGCCAACCATCCTATATAACCTATACCCCTTTCCCTGCTCAGGGCTGTCCCCAACTAAGGCTCCAGCCCACCTGTGCATAGCCTTTCAATAAAGCTCCTTTGAGCGAGGTTTGGTCATTTCTCCTCCTTCCGTGCATCTAATGGCAGAGCCCCAAAATATATGAAGTAAATATTGACAAATTTGAAGTGAAAAGTAAAAACCTCTATATTAATAGTAGGAGATTTCGATACACCACTTTCAATAAGATTCCATGCACCATGAATTAATAAAAACAATTTGCAATGGAATATTATTCAGCCATAAAAAGGAAAGGAACGAAGTTCTGATGCATGCAACAATGCAAATGAACCTTGAAGATTTCATGTTGAGTGAAATAAGCTAGACACAAAAGGACAAATGTATGATCTCCCTGATATAAAATAATTTTAATAAATAAATTCAGTCAGAAATTAAAACTTAAAAAGCAAAACAAAGAACAACACTGTATAACACAGTGAATCTTATTGTAAAAGATGGACTATAGTTCATAGTACAATTTTTAAAAGTCCTCTTAAATTGTAACAAGTGCACCAAATTAATGCAAGGAGTTAATAGGATAGTATCTGGGAATTCTATTTTATGTATGATTTTACTGTAAACCTATAAGGTCTCTAATAAACAAAAGACTGAAGATGAAGGAAAAAATCAGTGAACTTGAAGATAAAGACAGCCGAAACCAGCTGTGGAGCAGAAAGAAGGAAAAATGGAAAAAAAGCGTACAAAGCCTGAGGAACTTATAGGACAATGCAGTTGTTTGTAACTGTATGTACCCCAGAAAAACATGTTCTCAAATCCAATCTACTCCTGTGTGTGTGGACCCATTATAAGTATAACCTCTAGAAGAAGCTATTCAATTAAGGTGTGACCCACCTAATTCAGGATTTTTTTTAACATTTTTATTGAGAAATCTTCACACACATACATTCTATACATGGTGTACAATCAATGGCTCACAGTATCATCACATAGTTACAGTCACATTGTAAAAGTTATACCTTTATACAATCATATAAAGATACACAATCATTTTCAAGAATGAAGACTATGGGAACAAGCTCAGCGGCTTCAGGTACTTCCCTCTAGACACTCCAATACACCATCAACTAAAAAGGGATATCCATATATCCTTTTTAGATATATGCATAAGAATAACCTCCAGGATAACCTCTCAATGCTGTTTGAAATCTCTCACCCACCAAAACTTTACTTTGTCTCATTTCTTTCTCTCCACTTTTGTCAAGAAGGCTTTCTCAATCCCTTGATGCCAGGTCCTGGCTCATCCTGGATTTCTTTCCCACGCTGCCAGGAAGATTTACACCCCTGGGAGTCATGTCCCATGTGGGAGGAAAGACAGTGAGTTCACCTGCCAAGTTGGCTTAGAGAGGCCACATCTGAGCAAAAAAAGAGGTTCTTTGGGGTGACTCAGGCATAATTTTAAGTAGGCTTAGCTTATCCTTTGCAGAAATAAGTTTCATATGGTTGAAAGCCAAGATCAAGGGCTCAGCCTGTTGACTTGGTTGTCTCTACTGCTTGTGAAAACATGAGAAATGCTCCATATTGGAGAAGGTGAATAATCCCTCCTTTCTCCCCAGACCCCCAAGGGGACTGTGCAAATACTTCTTTGTCTAAATTACTCTGGGATATATTGGGGCATCACACTAACCTGGACAAACCAACTAAATCTCACACCATATTCAAGATTCCATGTACTTACAGTATTCAACTAAACTGACCATACAAGATAAACTAGAGATATAAATTTTGCACCAAATAGACATCTCTCCCTTTGGACTCACACAGAAGTTGAAATTTTTAAATATGGAAAATATCATCCTTTACCCTGTATTCTGAAATACCTTAGTCCTATCCAGAGCAGCTTCATTCGTATCTCTAGTTAAAGTCTGATGCCTTTTTCAACTTTTTAAACAGTTCCTGTATAGGGTACTGCTGACTTTCATAGCTTCAGAGCTCTAACTCTGAGTCTCGGGTTTCACATACATACCAAAAGTTTCTGGGAACAACCAGGTTATAAACAGTTCAGTATTTCAGTTACACCTTCAGGATGGGTCTTAATCCTCTTGTGTAGCCTTCTATTACTGAGAGAGAGAGACAGAAAGAGAATGACAGACACAGAGAGAATCAAAAAGAGACAGAGTGAAGTGAGAAGTCAGAATCTGAAAGAGATGAAACCTGGAAGACAAGGGAGAGAGCAGCAAATCAAGTGGCACAAGAGCCAAGGATCACGAGCAGTCTTTCTTCAAAGGGAAAGTACTACCCTGATGAGGGTTTGATTTGGAAATTTTCATGACTACAAAATTATAAGCTTCTAAGTTAACAAATTCCCATGGTTTAAGGTAAATCATTTCATGATATCTGCACTGAGCAACCAAGGAAACTAAAACAGATTTTGGAACCAAGGCGGGGGGGGGTGTGTGTGTGTGTGCTGCTATTGTAAAACCAAAAGGTAGTAAAGTCTACCTTTTCATTTATGATATTATTTGTATTCTCCCTCTTTCTGGTCAGTCTAGCTAAAGGTTTGTCCATTTTACTGATCTTTTCAAAGAACCAACTTTTGGGTTGTCAATTCTCTATATTGGTTTTTATACCCTATTTCATTTATCAATCCTATGTTCATTATTATTTTCTTCCTTCTGCTCCTACTGTGTTTAATTTGTGCTTCTTTTTTTTTCTGGTTCTTTCATTTCTGAGGTTGTCTTTCTCCATTTCACTGTTAAGCACTTAGAAGCTATTTCAATACTGCCTTTGCTCCATACCATAAATTTTGCTTTGTCCTATTTTCATTTTCATCTTTCTCAATATTTCCTAATTTCCACTGTGACTTCCTCCTTAAGACACTGGTTGTTTAATTTCCAATTATTTATCAGTTTTCCCTTGTTCTGTTATTGACTTCTGGCTTCCCTCTGTTGTGGTCAGAATATAAATTGTATGATTTCAATGTTTTTAACTTACTGACACGTTTTTTAATCTGACATATGGTCTACCCTGGTAAATGATCTGTGTACACCATAGAAAAAAAATGTATATTCTGTTGTTTGGTGCAGTGTACCATATATCTCTGTTAAATCTAGTTGGTTTAGAATATCATTCTAGTCTTGTATTTCTTTCTTAATTTGTTTATTCTATGCATTATTGAAAGGGGTGTATTAAGGTCTCCTACCGAAATTGATCTACAGATTCAATGAAATAGTGATCAAAATTCCAATAGCTTACTCTACAGACATGGAAAAGTTAATTATCAAATTTACCTGAAAGGGTAAGGGGCCTCAAACAGCCAAAACACATACTGAAAAAAATTGGGAGGACTCACACTTCCTAACTTTAAGGCTTATTATAAAGCCACAATAGTCAAAATAGCATGATACAGGTATAAAGATAGAAATATTGGTCAAGAGAAATGAATTCAGTTCAGAAATAGACCCTCACATCTATGGTCTATTGATTTTTGACAAGGCTCCCAAATCCAATCAACCAGGATAGAACACTCTCTTCAATAAATGGTACTGGGAGAAATACTTATCCATATCCAAAAGAAATGAAAGTGGATCCCTATCTCACTCCATATACAAAAATTTAACTCAAAATGGATTGAAGACATAAATATATAAGCCAGTACCATAAACCTCCTAGAATAAAATACAGGGAAACATCTCCAAGACATAGTGATAGGAGACAGTTTCTTAGAACTTATACCCAAAGTACAAGTAACTAAGAAAAAAAAATAGATAAATGGGACCTCCGTGGTATTGAATATTGCTGTGCTTTAATGGACTCTGTCAAAAGTGTGAAAAGGAAGCAAACTCAATTTGAGAAAATACATGGAAACCACATATCTGATAATGGTTTGATATCCAGAAGATTTAAGGAAATTCTACAGTTCGACCACAAAAAAGAGGAACAACCCAATTAAAAATGGGCAAAAGTTATGAATGCTTTCCCAAAGAGGAAATACAAATGCTTTGAAGCCATTTTCATAAACTATTTTGGAAATGCAAATCAAAACCACAATGAGGTATTATTTCACATCCAATGGAATGTGCACAGGAGAATACCAGTGTTGGAGAGGATATGGAGAAACAGAAACAGTTATTCATTCCTGGTGTAAATGTAAAATGGTAAAATAGAACCATGGAGAATGGTTTGGTGGTTCTTCAGAATAGCGTTGCCTTACAATCCAGCAATCCTGCTACTCAGCATATACCCAAGAGATCTGAAAGCGGGGATGCAAACACACACTTGCACACCGATGTTCTCAGCAACATTATTCACAACTGCCAAAGGAATGGAAACAACCCAAGTGCCCATGAATAGATGAATAAACAAACATGGCATATATCTATGATGGAAAATTACTCAGTAATAAGAAGGAATGAAGTCTTGAAGCATGCAACAACACAGATGACTCCTGAGAATATTATCTTGAGTGAAATCAGTCAGATACAAAGGGACACATATTGTACAACCTGACCAATATGACCTAAGTATAGAATGTAAACTCATAGTCATGAAATCTAAACTACCAGGTTACTAGAAGATAGAACAAGGTAAAGAATGGGGAGTGGTTGCTTAATGAGAGCAGAATTTTTAACTAGAGTGAACTGAAATGTTGGAAATGGATAGAGATGACGGTAGCATATATTTGTGAGTATAACTAATAGTCCTAAGTTTTATGTGAATATGATTGAAAGGAGTAATTTAGAATCATGTATGTCACTAGAAGGAAAGCTAGAGTTTAAAATATGGGAATGTATAATGCAGTGAACACTATGGTCAACAATAACTATGATTACCAGTACAAATGTAAATAAATTCTTTCATAACCAGAACAAATGGACAAAACTGGAGTTAATAACAGTGGTATATAGGAAAAAAGGTACCTATAACAAACTATAGACAACAGTTAACAGTAATATCTTAATAGTCTTTCATCAACAGTAATGAATGTACCACATTAATACTTGGGGAAAATAATGAGGGGGGGAAGAGGCATGGCATGTTTGGGGTTTCATTTTATATTTTTATTTTTAATTTTTCTCTTTGGAGTAATGAAAACATTTTAAAACTGATTATGGTGTTAAATGGAGAATTATGTGATGACACCATGAGTTATGGATTGTATACTTTGGATGGATTATATGGTGTTCTAGTTTGCTAGCTGCCGGAATGCAACACACCAGAGACAGATTGGCTTTTAATAAAAGGGGATTTATTTTGTTGGTTCTTCAGAGGAAAGGCAGCTAACTTTCCACTGAGGCTCTTTCTTACATGGAAGGCACAGGATGGTCTCTGCTGGTCTTCTCTCCAGGCCCCTGGGTTCCAACAACTTTCCCCGGGGTGACTTCTTTCTGCATCTCCAAAGGCCTGGGCTGAGCTGTGAGTGCTGAGATGAGGAATGCCAAGCTGCTAGGCTGTGCTACATTGCGTTCTCTCATTTAAGCACCAGCCAATTAAGTCAAACATCACTCATTGCAGTAGACACGCCTCCTAGCCGACTGCAGATGCAATTAGCAACAGATGAGGTTCACGTACCATTGGCTTGTGTCCGCAGCAACAGAACTAGGTATGCTCACCTGGACAAGTTGACAACTGAATCTAACTAACACATATGGTGTCAATGCATTTCAATAAATTACATTAAAAAAACAACAAACAAAAAAGGGACATACTTTAAACATAAGGACAAAGAACAGATGAAACAAAAGGAGGATACATACCATGAATACACTAACCTAAAGAAAGTTTGTGTGGCTATATTAATTTCAGACAAAATAGACTTTATATTAATAAGCATTATTAGAAAATAACACATTTGATAATAATAAGTCAATTAAAGAGGAGGATACAATAGTCCTAAGTTTATATATACCTAATAACATAGCTTCAAATATGCAAGTTAAAAGATGACAAAATTAAAAGAAGAAATAGATGAACCCACAATTACACTAAGAGATTTTAACACAACCATTGCAATACCTGATAGAACGGCCAAAAAAATTCAATAAAGATTTAGAAGAATTAATAAACTGATTAATCTACTTAATTAAATTGATTTATCTGCAGCTCTGTATCCAACAACTACAGAAAACCTTCTTTTTACATGCACATGAAACATTTACCAAAATATATCATGTATCAGAATATAAAGCAAGTACTAAAAAATTTGAGATTGAACTCATATTGAGCATGTTCTCCATCCTTATGGAACTCAACTAATCTAAACAAAAAGATAACCAGATTCTCAAATATCTGGCAATTAAACAACATGCCTCTACATAATCTATAGATTGAAGATGAAATTGTAATAAAAATTAGGAAATAATTTGTTAAATAAATTATGAAAATAATGGGATGCACCTAAAGTAAGGTTCAGAGGGAAAGTTATACCTCCAAATGCATATTTGAGAAAAGAAATGTTGGAAAGTCAATGATTGGTAATCTAAGTTTCAATCTAAAGAATTTAGAAAAAGATGACCAAATTAAATCCCAAGAAAGCATAAGGAAATCCGGAACAATAAAGATATGAGCAGAAATTAATAACTAGAAAATAAACATGCAAATAAGAGAAAATCTATATAACAAAACTATATTTTTTAAAACATTAATACAATTATTATACCCTTCATAAGACTGATACCACAGAGAGCAAGTGAGAGACAGATGGAAGAAAGGAGCGAACACAAATTACCAATATCATGAAATGAAAATAAGAGGATACATGAATAACTACCAAAAAAATTGACAAACTAGATGAAATGGACAAGTTCCTTGAAAAATGCTACTTTTGGGTCACAAAAAGAAAATCTGAATTACCCTATACCTATTAAAGGAATTAAATCTATAATTAAAAATCTTCCAAAACACATCTCTAAGCACAGACAGCTTCACAGGTCAATTTTCCTAATCATTAAAGGAGCAATAATACCATTCTTTACAAATTACCCTAGAGAAGAAAATGAAAGGACATAGTTGTCAATTTGTTTTAGGAGGAAAGAATAAGCAATACATTAAAAGATTCTTCCAGGAATGCAAGGTAGTTTTACATATAAAAATAAATCAATGTAATTTAGTACATAACCAGAATAAGAGGAAAAACCCATAGGATTATCTCAGTAAAGGAATTAAACTTGATAAAAATCAATCCTCTTCAAACTAGGCACAGAAGGGAGCTCCTTTACCTGATAAAGGGTATCACAAAACATCTTTAAATCTTAAATACATTCCTTCTCAGATCAGGAACAAATCAAAGACTATCCACTATCATCATTATCCCCACTTCTAGCCTACATTGTACTATAAGTCCTAGAAAGTTCAATAAGGCAAAAAAGAAATAGAAGGTATATTGGAAGGGAAGAAATAAAACTGTCAATTAAATTAGGCTATAGGATTGTACATGATGGAAATCCAAAAGAATCTACAAATGATCACAATGTATTGTATATTTATCTATAGAGTCAATGTAATCTCAATAAAAATTTCAGCAAAATGTATCATGGAAAATCTTTTAGCTGGTTCTTAAATTTATCTGGAAATACAAAGGACCTGTAAGAGCCAAAACGATTATGAAAAAGAAAATAGGAGGCCTTACACTATCTGATTTCAATGCTGCCTATCAAATTACAGTATTCAAGGCAGTGTGCTATTGTGGTAGGAATAGACACTAATCTCAATTGAACAAAATAGAGTCCAGAATTGATCATACTTATGAGGGCAATTGATTTTTGCCCAAGGTGTTACCTAAGCAATTCAATGGTGAGGAAAAAAAAAAGACGTATAAACAGTACTGAAATAACTGCCTATTTATGTGGCAAAAATAAATCACAACTCATACCTCACACTGTCTACAAAATGAGCTGAAGATAGACCATAAATTTACATTTTTTTTTATTAATTAAAAAAAGAATTAACAAAACAATTAGAAATCATTCCAATCTACATGTACAATCAGTAATTCTTAATAACATCACATAGTTGCATATTCATCATTTCTTAGTACATTTGCATCGATTTAGAAAAAGAAATAAAAAGACAACAGAATAAGAATTAAAACAATAATAGAAAGAGAAAAAAACAAAAAAAACAAAAACAAAAAACCTATACCTCACATGCAGCTTCATTCAGTGTTTTAACATAATTGCATTACAATTGGGTAGTATTGTGCTGTCCATTTCTGAGTTTTTATATCCAGTCCCGTTGTACAGTCTGTATCCCTTCATCTCCAATTATCCCTTCTCTTTTTTTTTTTTTTCAATTAACGGAAAAAAAGAAATTAACCCAACATTTAGAGATCATACCATTCTACACATGCAATCATTAATTCTTAACATCATCACATAGATGCATGATCATCATTTCTTAGTACATTTGCATTGGTTTAGAAGAACTAGCAACATAACCGAAAAAGATATAGAATGTTAATATAGAGAAAAAAATAAAAGTAATAATAGTAAAATCAAAACAAAACAAAACAAAACAAAACAAAACAAAAACCTATAGCTCAGATGCAGCTTCATTCAGTGTTTTAACATGATTACTTTACAATTAGGTATTATTGTGCTGTCCATTTTTGAGTTTTTGTATCTAGTCCTGTTGCACAGTCTGTATCCCTTCAGCTTCAATTACCCATTGTCTTACCCTGTTTCTAACTCCTGCTGAACTCTGTTACCAATGACATATTTCAAGTTTATTCTCGAATGTCCGTTCACATCAGTGGGACCATACAGTATTTGTCCTTTAGTTTTTGGCTGGATTCACTCAGCATAATATTCTCTAGGTCCATCCATGTTATTACATGGTTCATAAGTTTATCTTGTCTTAAAGCTGCATAATATTCCATCGTATGTATATACCACAGTTTGTTTAGCCACTCTTCTGTTGATGGAGATTTTGGCTGTTTCCATCTCTTTGCAATTGTAAATAATGCTGCTATAAACATTGGTGTGCAAATGTCCGTTTGTGTCTTTGCCCTTAAGTCCTTTGAGTAGATACCTAGCAATGGTATTGCTGGGTCGTATGGCAATTCTATATTCAGCTTTTTGAGGAACCGCCAAACTGCCTTCCACAGTGGTTGCACCCTTTGACATTCCCACCAACAGTGGATAAGTGTGCCTCTTTCTCCGCATCCTCTCCAGCACTTGTCATTTTCTGTTTTGTTGATAATGGCCATTCTGGTGGGTGTGAGATGATATCTCATTGTGGTTTTGATTTGCATTTCTCTAATGGCCAGGGACATTGAGCATCTCTTCATGTGCCTCTTGGCCATCTGTATTTCCTCTTCTGAGAGGTGTCTGTTCAAGTCTTTTTCCCATTTTGTAATTGGGTTGGCTGTCTTTTTGTTGTTGAGATGAACAATCTCTTTATAAATTCTGGATACTAGACCTTTATCT
The DNA here is from genome assembly GCF_023851605.1 of Tamandua tetradactyla. NCBI lineage: Eukaryota > Metazoa > Chordata > Mammalia > Pilosa > Myrmecophagidae > Tamandua > Tamandua tetradactyla. Next base: position 45,471,283 of record NC_135335.1, on the reverse strand, counting down.
GATATATCATTTCCAAATATTGTCTCCCATTGTGAAGGCTGTCTTTCTACTTTCTTGATGAAGTTCTTTGATGCACAAAAGTGTTTAATTTTGAGGAGTTCCCATTTATTTATTTCCTTCTTCAGTGCTCTTGCTTTAGGTTTAAGGTCCATAAAACCGCCTCCAGTTGTAAGATCCATAAGATGTCTCCCAACATTTTCCTCTAACTGTTTTATGGTCTTAGACCTAATGTTTAGATCTTTGATCCATTTTGAGTTAACTTTTGTATAGGGTGTGAGAGATGGGTCTTCTTTCATTCTTTTGCATATGGATATCCAGTTCTCTAGGCACCATTTATTGAAGAGACTGCTCTGTCCCAGGTGAGTTGGCTTGACTGCCTTATCAAAGATCAAATGTCCATAGATGAGAGGGTCTATATCTGAGCACTCTATTCGATTCCATTGGTCGATATATCTATCTTTATGCCAATACCATGCTGTTTTGACCACTGTGGCTTCATAATATGCCTTAAAGTCAGGCAGCGCGAGACCTCCAGCTTCGTTTTTTTTCCTCAAGATGTTTTTAGCAATTCGGGGCACCCTGTCCTTCCAGATAAATTTGCTTATTGGTTTTTCTATTTCTGAAAAATAAGTTGTTGGGATTTTGATTGGTATTGCATTGAATCTGTAAATCAATTTAGGTAGGATTGACATCTTAACTATATTTAGTCTTCCAATCCATGAACATGGTATGCCCTTCCATCTATTTAGGTCTTCTGTGATTTCTTTTAGCAGTTTTTTGTAGTTTTCTTTATATAGGTTTTTTGTCTCTTTAGTTAAATTTATTCCTAGGTATTTTATTCTTTTAGTTGCAATTGTAAATGGGATTCGTTTCTTGATTTCCCCCTCAGCTTGTTCATTACTAGTGTATAGAAATGCTACAGATTTTTGAATGTTGATCTTGTAACCTGCTACTTTGCTGTACTCATTTATTAGCTCTAGTAGTTTTGTTGTGGATTTTTCCGGGTTTTCGACGTATAGTATCATATCGTCTGCAAACAGTGATAGTTTTACTTCTTCCTTTCCAATTTTGATGCCTTGTATTTCTTTTTCTTGTCTAATTGCTCTGGCTAGAACCTCCAACACAATGTTGAATAATAGTGGTGATAGTGGACATCCTTGTCTTGTTCCTGATCTTAGGGGGAAAGTTTTCAATTTTCCCCCATTGAGGATGATATTAGCTGTGGGTTTTTCATATATTCCCTCTAAAATTTACATTTTAAAGCTAACATTTAAAAACTTCTAGAAGGAAAAATAAATAGAATATGTTCATGACCCTAAAGTAGGCAAAGGTTTCTTCAAAAGGACACAAAAGCCTTAACCAGAAAAAAAGAGTCTTAACCATTAAGAATCTTCACAGATATGCACAAATTAATTGAATTTCATATCTAAGATTTGCATACTATACTGTATAAAGTTATACTTCAATTAAAAAATCAAAAGTGTAAGAGATGGAGAAAACAAAAGTCTCCTATTAAGGTACAACCATCAATTTTTCTCTTCAAATATTAACAGTACTGGTTTCATATATTTGGGGGATCTGCTGTTAGGTGCATATATGTTTGTAATTATTATGTCTTCATGCTGAATTGACACCTTTATCAGTATATTATGAATGTTTTTGTCCCTTGAAACTGTTTATATCTTTAAGTTTGTTATCTCTGCAATTAACATACCTACCCTGGTTCTCTTTTAGCTACTAGCTGCATGGTATACTTTCTGTTCATCCTTTTACTTTCAATCTACTTCTGTCTTTCAATTTAAGGTTCATCTCTTGCAGACAGCATATGGTTTGGGTTGCTTTTTGATCAAGTCTGCCAATTTCTGCCTTTTGCCTGGAGAATTTGAACACTCACATATAAAGTCACTACTGTTAATGCAAGACTTTCTTCTTCCATTTTGCTATTTAGCCTTTGTAATATCAGAGCATTTTTTCTGCACCCCAATTTTTCCATTAATGCCTACATTGATATTCATTTGCAATATCACATTACATGTCTTCTCTTTTCTATCTGGGCCTATTTTTAATATATTTTCCTTATGGCTATTATGGGGTTAAGATTTAACATTGTAAGTTTATAACAGTCATATTTGTTTTAATACCTGTGTACCTAAACAACATATTCATTTACTTTTCCTTAATGCTCTGTCCCACCATCTTTTTTAGTACTTGTTACCAATTATATCTTTGCACATTGCATGTTCACATGCAAAGAATTATCATTCCTTTTTATTCATAAGCATTTTAGCACCTAAACATACTGTGCCCGTTTGAAGCTATTATTTACCCCCAGAAAAGCCAAGTTTTAATCCTGCTCCAATCTTGTGGGGTCAGCCCTTGCTTTTAATCCTAAACCAACACTGCAGGGCAAAACTTTGATTAGATTATCTCTGCAGAGATGTGGCGCACCCAATTGTGGGGGCAACCTTATCAAATGGAGGTGTGACCCTACACATTCCAAGTGGGATTTTATTAGTTTATTGGAGTCTTTTAAAAGAGGAAACATTCTGGAAAGAGCTCAGAGCAGATGCAGATGCTTACAGAATGGTTACTTCAGAGATGACAGAGACGTGGAATGCTGACAGAGAGGTGCCTAAACAAGGCAGAGCCAAGCAGACATGGATATGTGCCTTCCCATGAGATGCTAAGCAAAGCTAGAACCCAGAATTGTGTCCCAGAGAAGTTAAGTGAAGGCCCACAGATGCTTAGAGAGGAAATTACCAGCATCAGAAGGTGGAAGCAATGGAACGAGGAAGAAGGACCAGCAGACACCAGCCACATGCCTTCCCAGCTGACAGAGGTGTGCCAGATGGCATGAGCCTTTCTTGAGTGAAGGTAACCTCTGGTTAGTGCTTCAATTTAGACATTTTCTCAGACTTAGAACTTTAAACTTGTAACCTATTACACTCCCTTTATAAAAGCCATTCCATTTTTGGTATATCGCATTCCATCAGCTTTGCCAAACAATAACATGCATCCCTTGTACAGAACATTTTGCATTTCTCTTGCAGCTTCCAGAATTATTTTAGTCCTTTGCATTGACAGAGTCACCAATACAAGACTAGATGAATTTTTCTTCATGTTTATCATGCTTGGTGTTCACTGGGTTCCTTACAGATGCATTTTCTTGTCTTTTGGTAGGTTTAGAAGTTCTCTGTCCTTATTTCTTTGACTCTTCCTTCTGCCCCTTTTCTCTTTCTTCTCCTCAGAATCCCATAATACATATATTGGTGCACTTGAGGTCCTAGAGGTATCCTAAGTTATTTTCAGTTCTTACACTTCTTTTTTCTTTTTCTCCTCATGCTGATTCATTCCAAGTGTCTTGTCTTTGAGCTTACTGATTATTTCTCCTGTTGCTGAAACCCTCCTCACAATTTTTCATTTCAGTGATTGCGGTCTTTAACTCCAGTTACTTCTGCTTGATTCCTTTTTAAAATGTCTATATCATTACAAACTCATTGTTTTCCTGATGTCTTTTAATTTTTTCTCTGCATTTGCCTTTATCTCCTTGAACATTTATATGACTTTTTTTCACAGTTCTTTATTTGGTATGTTGACATTCTGATTGTATTCATTGATATTTTCTGGATTTTTATCCTCCTCCTGTAGATGGGATATCATTTGCTCTTTCTTTGTCTTGTATTCTCATTGCACACAGTACATTTTTCATATTGTAAAATGTCAAGACTGGGATTTTTCCCCAGAAATGTCTTTTCTTGATTTTGTAACTGATTGGTAACAGATCTTCTTGAGCTTCAGCCCTCCTATCATGAAAGTCAATCCAAGGCATACGCAATGTGTAGTATCCACCCTGTGTTCTCAGAGGCGTTATCTTTTCCTGGGCTTTTGCTTGTTAATTGTTTTAGTGGTCCCTTGTTTATAGGAATTTGATTGTCCCTCTATTTTCAAAAAGACAGACCTCCTCCAGGTGTTTAAAGAAAGAAGTCTTTCCCCTGGTTGTCCATCTCTATAGTTTCTTAGACTGTTTTCATTGACTCAAGCTGCATTTCCTGGAGGAAAATTGTGTGGGGTGGGCAGAGGCAGGCATGCTGGAGAGATGTTTCCCCAGTCAGCCTTTCTCAGATGAAACAAGGTCAGTGAACCATGGTGGGGAGCCAAACTGTTTCAAATGTGCCCTGGGGAGTGCATCAGGAATGGCACCAGGAGCCTCCTCCACATTTCCCCAAATATGAGCTTTTTTGACTTGCCCAGCAAATGCAGCCCTTGAGCTTTTCCCCAACAGCACTGAAGATGCATTGCATCTTTAAGTCTTCACCCCTGCCACATTTATTGGGTATGGGCTGGAACTATGGCTTTCCTCAGAACAAGATCCTCTGCTACCCAAAGTTGCTAATCAGAAGTCATGATCAAAAGCAAATGGCTCTGCCCACTCCTGGTCCTGGGTAAAAGTATTTCATGTGTTTTTCATTTACAAGCGAAATAGCCAGAGTTGAATCTCAGCTGCCTTGCAACAAGAGTGAGGAATGGGAACCAGTAAATATCATATAAACAGAGCAGTTTTTACTGTAATCTACCAGCCTCTTCCTCCTGCTTTTCACCAGATGCTATTCAGTGTTTTGCTGGCCTTCAGAGTCTCAAAATATTTGTTTCACAGAGTTCCTGCCTCTTTGTAACAGCTGTTCTGATAGAAGGACTGAACCCTAGAGCTCCCTACTCTACCATCTTGTTACAGTCTCCCCCTCATTTTTGAAACAGTTTGACTGGATACAGAATTCTTAGTTAGCAATTGTGCTGGTTTGATTAGAGCAGTGACTCCACCCATTCCAGGTTTGTCTTGATTAGTTTACTGGAATTCTTCAAAAGAGGAAACATTTTGGAAAAAGCTTCAGAGCCAAACGTTAGAAGATTGTTGAGCATTGTGATTGTGTAGATACATGACTTTTGTTAAATTTGGCATGTTTTCAGTTATTATACCTTTGAATATTATTTTTGCCCCTTTCTCCTTTCTTCTCCTGTTGGGACTCCCAGAATGCATATACTAGCATACTTGTTGGTATCCCACAGGTCCCTCAGGCTCTCTTCACTTTCTTTTTAATTATATTTTTTCTTTCTGTTCCACAGACTGAATGAATTCAACTTTCCTATCTTCAAATTCACTGATTCATTTTTCTGTTAGCTCCAATCTGCAGCTGCACTCCTGTAGGGAGTTTTTAATTTCTGTTATTGGGATTTCAGCTCTTGTTTGGTTATGTATCATGGTTTCTATATCTTTAATGACATTTTCTTTAGGTTCATCCATCATTTCTTATATTTCCTTTATTCTTTGGTCATTTTTTCTTACAGCTCTTTGAGCATATTTTAAAACCTTTGTTCTGGCTCTCTTCTTTTTTTTCTTTCAGCTTTTACAAAGGGGATTTAGTTACAAATTTACAGTTCTTTGGAGGAAAGGTTTTCCTCTGGCTCTCTCTGTTACATGGGAAGGCACATGGCAACATCTGCTGGCCTTCCCTCCCAGGTTCTGGATCCAAATAGCTTTCTTTTCACATGTTCCAAAGATTCCTTTTCACACGTTCAAATGTCTGGGTCTTAGTAGGCTCTGGGCTGAGTTGTGTTGAGCTGTGCTGAGCTCCTTTTCTCTTCTGACTCTCCTTTTAAGTCTGCAGTAAATCAGATTAACATCACTTACAGCAGAAGATGCTACCCTTAGCCAACTGTAGATGTAATCAGCCACTGATGAATTTCACATGTTAATGACTTACATCCACAGCAATAGAACAACTGTGGCCCCAGTGCTTCATTTTTTTTTTCCCGTGCCTGGAATATCACTACCTCCTTTTTTTTTTTCTTTACATTTTATAATCTTTTGCTGCAACCTAGATTTTTTGATAGTTGAATGTATTATCTGTAAAATTTAGATAAGGTGGTGTATGTTCCTTAAGCTTGTATCCACTTAGTGTTATGACAGAGAAAAAGTAAAAAGAAAAAGCAACTGCTCTGGTCTGCTAGCTGCCAGAATGCAATATACCAGAAATGGAATGGCTTTTTAAAAAGCAGAATTTAATAACTTGCTAATTTACAGTTCTAAGGCCTTGAAAATGTCCCAATTAAAGCAAGTGTACAGCAAGTGTTCTAATTTGCCAGTTGCTGTTATGCAATATACCAGAAATGGAATGGCTTTTAAAACGGGAAATTTAATAAGTTACTAATTTACAGTTCTAAGGTTGAGAAAATGTCCCAATTAAAACAAGTCTATAGAAATGTCCAATCTTAGGCATCCAAGGAAAAATACCTAGGTTCAAGATGGCTGATGATGTTCTGGGTTTATCTCTCAGCTGGAAAGGCACATGGTGAAGTCTACTAGCTTTCTCTTCTGGCTCCTTGTTTCATGAAGCTCCCTGGGAGGTGTTTTCCATCTGGCTGGTGAACTCTCTGCTTCATGGTTCTGTGCCATTCTCTACTCTATCAGAACCTCATGGTCTTCTCTCTTGTTGTTCTCTAGCTTTTTCCGAAGTGCTTCTTCTTTTAAAGGATTCCAGTAAAACCAATCAAGACCTACCTAGAATGAGTGGAGACAGGTCTCCACCTAATCAAGTTTAATACCCATGCTTTGATTGAGTCACATCTCCATGGAGATAAGCTAATTCAAGTTTCCAACATACAGTACTGAATAAGGATTAGAAGAAACCATTGTTCCCACAAGGTTATTAGGAAAAATATGGTTCTACAAGCTCATTTGTTGTATAAAACTTCTTAAGAGGGAACTGAGCCCTGGAAACACTCACTCCACCATCTTGATGACCTTCAAAGTGTTTTAATACTCAATTGCTGATTTAACAGGAAATTATGGAATTAGATGTAAATTTATAGATGAAAATCATAGCTTGGAGTCAAGATAATGTTTTGTCCCTTACAGAAGAGATGACCTAAACAAGAGATACCAGTCTAGAAATACTTTCAATTTTAATGGTCAAAATCATCTATCTCCAAAGTTATCTATTTCATTTCTGAAATAGTTTCAAACTCACTTAATGGAAGAGGAAAGGCAAAGCTGGTGATTCACAGTCATGACAAAGGTTTAAAATAATATTTATCAAGCAAAAGAGATGGAATTCATCTGTAAGACTTAGTAGGATTGCCTGGAGGTTTTTGAGAAATGCCCCCAAATAGCCTGATGTCATGGCCACAGATCCAGTATTATGTACTGGTATTATGTACCCTGGTAGAACTGCTTCCTCCTTTGAGTCAGGTGTTTTAACCCACTGGGACCTATCTCTACAAAAACAATTGTTTCTGCAGGACCTTAATATAGACAGCTCTAGTTTAGACATGTTCAATATCCCATTTTTGAACACTAAGTAATAAGCAGCTGGGACAAGTACATCTATCTCTAAGATGTACCAGAAACTGCTATGCTAACAGAGACAAAATGGATATCACAGTTCATTGATCCTGGATTCTGGGATTGGATATAATGATCCCTGATATTTGCAAAACCCCAGGATAAATTCAAGCACTTCTAATAAATGACCTATGTATCCCAAGTGATTTAGTATCCTAGCTTCTGAAACAAATATCATACAATGGGATGGATTAAACAATGGAAATGTATTGGCTCATAGTTTTAAAGTTAGAAGACTTGCTTCCTCCTGGGGATGTTATCTTCTGGCTGGCTGGCAATGTTTGGTGTTCCCTGGAGTTTCTGTCACATGGAAATGGCCATGAGATCTTTTTCTTCTGGGGTCCATCAATTTCCAACTTGTGAATGCTCCCATGGCTTCTCCTCCTGTGCCAAATTTCCTTTTCTTTTAAGGACTTTAGCCATTCCAGATTAAAGCCCACTGTGATGGTTACCTTCAAGTGTCAACTTGGCCAGGTGATGGTGCCCAGTTTTCTGGTCATGCAAGCACTGGCCTAATGACTACTGCAAGGATATTTTGTGGCTCATTAATAAACCAGAAAGCTGGTTTATTAAATCACCAATTGATTGTATCTGTGACTGATTATATCTACAGTCACCTAAGGGTATGTCTTCCACAATGAGAAAGTCCAATCAGTTGGATTTTAATACAATCTGTTGGAAACACTGAAGGGAGAACAGATAATTTTCACTACTTCTTCAGCCAGCAGCCTCTCCTGAAGTGTTCACTAAGGAACTGCATCAGAGTTGCCAGCCTCACGGCCTGGCCTACTGATTTTGGACTCTTGCATCCACAGTTGCCAGAGACACTTTACAAATCTCATACTTAGATATCTTCTGTTTGTCCTGTTTCTCTAGGGAACCCTGTCTAATACACCCACCCTCTTTCAGTTTGGTCACACCTTACCAGAACAACAAAACTGGAGGACATCCAATTCTCCCTTTCAAAGCTTACTACAAATCTAACATAATCAAAATATATTGTCAGTGCTTGCTCATTACAGTTAGTGTATATTAGTGAGACCATACAATATTTGTCCTTTCGTTTCTGGCTTTTTTCACTCAACAAAATGACCTCAAGGTTCACTCCCCTAGCTGCATGCCTCAGGACTTCATTTCTTACTGCAGCCACTCGGTATTCCATTCATTAGTCAATGTACCTTTAGGCCACCTCCATCCATTGACAATCATGGATAATGCTGCCAAAAACACCAGTGTGCAAATGTCTACTCATGTCCTGCTTTCAGTTCTTATAAGTATATACCTAATATGGGGTTGCAGGATCATATGATAACCCTATACTTAGCCTCCTGTAACCACTATAGTATGCCAAGCCTCAACCAACAGTATTTCTGAAAACCCTAAAGAATACCCTGGTCTCTATCTAAGACTCAATAAAATTTTACTTAGTGAGTTTAATTTTTCAGAAATTTAAGGCCTTCACATTGTTCCTATGCCTGAGAAGCCCTGAGACCTAGAGGGGGCAGTCTCTCCAAGAACATCAACCATTTTCATTCCTCTACCCTGTAAGGTTGACATGCTTTCTAGAAGGAAAAAAGTTAAAATGACCAGATAGCCCTGATGACTGAGAAAATGATCAAATGAAAGGGAGTAAGTATAACTGAGAAACTAGGATTAAATAAATGATTATGACTACTAACTTATTATATAGCTATTTCTTTTTAGTTTCTAGTACTAGAATAGCCTGAAGGAAATACCTGAAATTGCTGATCTGTAATCTAATAGCCTTGACCCAGATAATGACTGTATAATTATACAGCTTTTCTCCTATCACTAGGTGATTGTAAAAACTTTGAGAATGGCATTCCCTTTATCCAAAGTGTGAGTAGAAGAGTAATACAATAAAGATATGCATGAAAAAAAAACAGATCAGGAATATAGGGAAAAATACCTCCTTGTAAACTACAGACAACAGCTATAGCACAATTTAAATAATCTGTCATCAATTGTAATAACTGCAACTAGTGTTACAAATAAAAGAATGACAAAAAAGTGTTATCATCAATTGTAACAAATTTTCCACACAACTGTAAGTGTTCGTGGTGGGGTGGTGTATAGGAATCCTGTTTTATATACATGTTTGTTCTGTAAACCCACAACTTCTCTAAATAAAAAATATATATATATATGATACTGGCATAAAGATAAACATATAGACCAAAGGAACAAAATTGTAAGTCCACAAATAAACCCATGCATCTGTGGCCCATTACTTTTTTTTTTTAACTTTTTTAATTGTACGATATAACATATATACAAAGCAAAGAAAGAAAAAAGCAATAGTTTTCAAAGCAAGTTTTACTTCAACAAGTAGTTACAGGACAGATCCCAGAGTCTGTCACAGGCTACCATACCGTCATCTCAGATTTTTCCTTCTAGCTGCTCCAGAACATTGGAGACTAGAAGGAATATATATATTTTTAGCATCACTTTTTTTTCATTTTTGTGAAAAATAACCTATATACAGAAAAGCAATAAATTTCAATGCACAGCATAACAATTAGTTATAAAACAGATTTCAGAGTTTGGTATGGGTTACAATTCCACCATTTTAGGTCTTTATTTCTTTTTTTAAAAATATTTTTATTATAGAAAACGAACAAACATACAAACATTCGTGTCATAGTTAAAATCAATGGCTCACAATATCATCACATAGTTATGTATTCATCACCATAATCACTTTTTGGAACATTTGCATCTCTCTAGCATAAGAAAGAAAAAAAGAAAAAACTCATATTCCATACCCCTTAACACTTCATTTCATTTACCACCAGTATTTCAATCTATTCAGTTTATTTTAACCTTTGTTCCCTCTATTATCTATTTCTTATCCATATTTTTTACTCATCTGTCCATACCACAGATAAAAGATTCCGCACTCTGGAAAGAACAGTGATTTCACCACATGGTGGGGAGGCAACTGATCTTCACATACAAAATATTAAGTTTAATTACTTTCTTACAGTACTTACACAAAGTTAAGTCATTTAGACAGCTAAATGTAACTGAAAAACTATAACAATGCTTAATGCTAAGATATGACATTAAAAGCACTAAGACCAAAAGAAAAGAAATTGAACGTCACAAAATTAAAAGTTTTTGTTCATCAAAGGACACTCTCAAGGAATTGAAATGGTCACAAGCAGTGTGGACAACCAAAGCTATAGGCTGAGCCCCCAGTCTTGGGGTTTGTTCACATGAAACTTAACCCCACAAAAGATAGGTCAAGTCTACATAAAATTTAGGCCTAAGAGTCACCCCCAAGAGAGCCTCTTTTGTTGCTCAGATGTGGCCTCTCTCTGCAGCCAATATGATGAGCAGTCTCACCACCCTCCCCCTCTCTGCGTGGGACATGACTCCCAGGGGTGTGGACCTTCCTGGCAACGTGGGACAAAGATCCTGGAATGAGCTGAGACTCAGCATCAAAGGACTGAGAAAAACCCTAGAATGAGCTGAGAATTAACATCAAGAGACTGAGAGAACCTTCTCGACCAAAAGGGGGAAGAATAAAATGAGGCAAAGTGTCAATGGCTGAGAGATTCCAAACAGAGTCAAGAGGTTATCCTGGAGGTTATTCTTATGCATTAAGTAGATATCACCTTGTTGTTCAAGATGTAGTGGAGAGGCTGGAGGGAATTGCCTGAAAATGGAATGCTGTGTTCCAGTAGCCATGTTTCTTGATGATAACTGAACAATGATATAGCTTTCACAATGAGACTCTGTGAATGTGAAAACCTTATGTCTGATGCTCCTTTTAGCTACTATATCAACAGAAGAGTAGAACATATGGAATAAAAATAAATAATAGGGGGAACAAATGTTAAAATAAATTCAGTTTGAAATAGTGGTAAATGAAAGTGAGGGGTAAGGGGTATGGTACGTATAGGTTTTTTTTTTTCTCTATTATCATTTTATTTCTTTTTCCGTTGTCTTTTTATTTCTTTTTCTAAATCGATGCAAATGTACTAAGAAATGATGAATATGCAACTATGTGATGATATTAAGAATTACTGATTATATATGTAGAATGGAATGATTTCCAAAAAGAAAAAAAAAAATGAAATTGAAAAGGCAACTGTGCTAGTTTGAAAGGATTTATGTACCCTAGAAAAGCCATGTTTTAATCTTGATCCAATCTTGGGGAGAGGGCGTTTTTTAGTCCCTACTCAGCACAGTAGGCTGGAAACTTGATTAGATTATATCCACTGAGATGTGACTCATCCAATTGTGGGTATTACCTTGGATTAGAGGGAGATGCGATGCCACCCATTCCAGGTGGGTGTTGATTAGTTTACTAGAATCCTTTAAAAGAGGAAGCATTTCGGAAAAGGCTTGAGATTCCAAGAGAGCAGAGCTATGACAGAGTCACAAGACACCCATGAGACATGAGAGCCCATACAGCCAGAGACCTTTGGAGATGAAGAAGGAAAACACTCCTGGGTGGGCTTCATGAAACAGAAAGCTAGCAGACATCACCAAGTTCACCATAAGCCTTTCCAGTTGAGAGAGAAACCCTGAACTTCGTCAGCCTTTCTTGAGTGAAGGTAACCTTTTGTTGGTGCCTTAATTTGGACATTTTTATAGACTTGCTTTAATTGGGACATTTTCTTGGCCTTAGAACTGTAAACTAGCAACTTATTAAATTCCCTTTCTTAAAGCCATTCTATTTCTAGTATATTGCATTCCAGCAGCTAGCAAACTAGAACAGCAACCTAGAGAATGAAAGAAAATACTTGCAAATCATATATCTGACAAGGGGCTAGTATCCAGACTATATATAAAACATCTCCTACCACTTTAAAAAGACACATAATTTAGTGATAAATGGACAAAAGATTTGAAAAGACCATTCTTCAAGGAACAGATACAAATGTCCAACAGGCACATGAAAAAATCCTCAACATCTTTAGTCATTAGGGATATGCCAATCAAAATCAAACCACTTCACACCCATGGGATGGTTATAATTTTTTGAAAATCAAAAATGACCGTTGGTGAAGACAGGGAGAAATTACAACCCTTTTACACTGCCAGTGGAAATGCACAATGGTATAACCACTGTGGGAAATATTTGAATAGTTCTCAATTTTATACCAAATGAGAAGACGATCTGGCAATTCTGCTCCTTGACATATACCCAAAATTGTAAGAACATGTTAAAATAATTGTATATGAATATTCATACCAGCACTATTCACAATATCCAACAGGTGGAAACAAACCAAATATCTATCATCTAATGAATGAATAACCAAATATGTTATATGCATATAATGGAATACAGTTCAGCTATAAAAATGAATGAAGTAATGGTTCAACCTAGACTATGGACAAATCTCAAAAACATGATAAGTGAAGGAAGCCAGATTAAAAGGGTCACTTTTTTTAAAGATTCCATTTACCTGCAATATTCAGAATAGGTAAATCAACAGAGATAGATGATTAATGCGTGACAGGAGTTGAAAGGAATGGGGAATGCGGTCTTTATATAGGAATGAGGTTTCTTTTGAGGGTGATGAAAATGCTCTGGAACTAGATAAAGTTGATGCACTACATTCTGTATGTACTAAACATGACTGAAAATATTGTTTAAAATGGTTAAATATATGTTATGTGAATTTCATCTCAATAAAAAAAAATGTGCAGATAAGCCCAAGCACAGCAATTGCTGAGATTTTATTCAACGAAATCCTTTTTTTTTTGGACTATATATGTCACTATTTTATGGTTTTACTTCCTTTTGAATAGGAAATATTGGTTATCTCTTTCAAACATTTTAGGTTGTTCTCCATTTTATTTTTTTGTTTGTTTGCTTTCTCCATCTTATTTTATAAGCCATCTATTTGCCAGGCCCATAAGATCTTTAAAGACAGATCACAGATCTTCCATTCTGGATGTGATATTTTCATATGTGTATTTGTCAAGGTCCCTGGGACTTTCCCTCTCTTAAGTTTCTCTGGGCTTTTCCTGTCTTTTATGCTCCCACAAAGGATTCCAATGAGGGGATTCACCTTTAATGGGCGAGTCAATTGAACCAAAAGGTCCCACCTACAATAGGTGTGCACTCACAGGGATAGATTAAAAAACATGGCCTTTTATGGGGTACGTAACAGCTGAAAACAAGCATTCTACCCAATTCATGAATTGCTTAAGAAAACTCTGAGGTTCACACAATTTCCTGTGGATGTTTTGGTTTGCTGACACAGAGATGACACAAATTAATTTCTTGTTCTGATCATTCTGGACTCCCAGATTGCTCCAAGGAAAGGTCACCTCCTTATGCAGACAAGATAATACCAAAACATAAAACAGCAAGATTTTGAGACAGGTTTCAGGACAATCACCAAAATACATAAAAAGTGAAGAGAAACAAAAAGGTAGTTTTATTCTTTCCTTTCAACAAGAGTGTTGTGGGATCTGTTTAAACAGAACTACTGCCAATCTGGACTAAAAGGGACAGAAAAAGGACAGAATGAAGGAAAAGTGACTTCAAAGGCAGAACCATGGAAGTAAGGTCTGAAGCCAAAAGACCTCTGGCCAGGAAATTGGACCCACCCAAGCACTTGGAGAGGGTGAGTTTGCCCCAAAGGTAGAGGGTGGGCCTCCCACCTCCCTGTTCTGGAAGAGGTGTATCCCAGGCTTGGAGAGAGAAAAACACATTCCTTGGAGATTGAAGAGAGCCTGGTTGCCACACCATTGTTCTATAGGAGTTAAGCCTATGCCCTTGAGATGGCAGAGAGCCCAGGCAGGGCCCTGATGTTTGAAGAGGGTGGAGCTGAGAAAAAGGTGGTCTCTCCAAGGTCCCACAAGATTGCATTTGCAGACAGCCAAGTCACTGTGTAGGCCCTTGGGAAGAATAAGACTGCCAGTTTTTAAAGCCCCAAGGATAAATGACACTCAGACGTTGAAATCTAATGGCATTTGCCCTTAGTTTTCAGAACTGTTTTGGTCCAGTGACCCCCGTGTTCCTTCCAATTCCTTTGGAAATGGGAATTTCTATCCTATGACTGTCCCTCCTTTGTATACTGGTAGCAGACAACTTGTTCTAAGTATTACAGGTCCACAGTCAGTGGAGAATTTTGCCTTAGGACAGAACACACCCAGAGGTGACTTTGTTGAGATTTGGTACTGTTAGTGACTTTGTATTGTATGTGTATTACTACTGAAATGGTTTAAGGCTTTGGATGTTCTTATGCAATGAATGTATTTTGTATTTGAAAAGAACACGTCTTTTGGGGGCCCAAAGAGTGGGATGTGCCGATCTGAAGCTATTCTGTACCCCAGAAAAGCCATGTCCTTTCATTCCTCATTAAATATTGTTGGGTGGGATTTTTTTTTTATTGTTTCCATGGAGCTGTAACTAACCCAATTGTGGGTAGTAACTTCTGATTAGATGGTTTCCACAGAGATGTGTCTCTACCCATGCAAGATGGGGTTGCTTACTGGAGCCCTTTAAAAGGGAACCATTTTGGAAAAAACTCAGAGTCAATAGAGCCCATACAGCCAGATACTTTTGGAGACACATTAAGAAAATGCCCTTGGGGAAGTCATTAAAGAAGCCTGGAGAGAAAGCTAGTAGATGTCATTATGTGCCTTGCAAGCTGAGAGAAAAAACCAGAACGTCATCTGCCTTCTTGAGTCAATGTATCTCCCCCTGGATGCCTTAGTTTGGATATTATTATGGTCTTGCCTTAATGTGGACATTTTCATGGCCTTTGAACTGTAAACTTCCAACTTAATAAATTCCCTTTTTAAAACCCATTCCATTTCTGGTTTATTACATTCTGGCAGCTTATAAACTAAAACACCTAGTAAGCAATAATTATGGTTCTTGTCTAGGACAAATGACACAAAATTAGTTAAGGAGGTTCCCAATACAATACTTCTAAGATTATTTTGTCTAATTTTAAACTGAGCAATACAAAATGGCTTTTTCCACGTAATAAAGGCAAATTTTCCACTAATGTTTCTCAGAAGCCACTTATTTCTCCAGCTTCAGCCTTAGTTTAACAGGTTTTTATAAAATAAACTTTTCGTATTTCAGAGTAAAGGTAAAAACATGGTTAGGAGCAAGATATCCTCTATCCAGAGTCCTTGGAATAAAAAATTCTTAAAAACCCAGTGGGCATATGCATGTTCAAGCCATGGGGCTTCACATTGTAAGTCTGTGCTGACTGTTTCCTTCCTTCCATTATATGCTCATCTTGCATGGCTTGAAGACTTCTGGATCCTCAACTATTCAGGTGGCCTGCACATGGATCAGTTCTATTAGAGGGATTTCTGAAGTGAAATGTACCCCAAGCAGAATAAATCAGAATAAACCTAATCCAAGATGCTTACTAATTGGACTGCCAAATGCCAAAGAGAAAGACTGATTTCTACATACATGCAGCAAGAGAAAAGCAATGCAGCACATGCAAGGAAAGCCTGATAAACCCAAGTGCAGATTTCTCATCAGAAAAGATGAAGGTGAGAAGGCCAGCAGCACAATATATTTAAGATACTTAAGGAAAATAAAACTACCAGCTAAGAATCCTATATCCAACAAAACTGAGCTTCAAAAATGACAGAGAGGGTGCATGGGTGGTTCAGTGATAGAATGCCTGCTTTCCATGCGGGGAGACCCTGGTTTGATTCCTGGACCTACAAAAAAAAAGAAAGAGGGAGAATACAAAATATTCCCTGACCAACAGAAACAGAGAGTCCATTAACAAGAGACCTGTTCCACAGAAATACTGAAAAAAGTGCTACAGGCTGACAGGAAAACATAGAAAAGAAGGGATTGGAGGACGGTGTGGAAATGAAGAGTGTCAGTATGGGTAACCAAACGTAAAAAGAGAACAACAAAATAATATAAGACATAAAATGCCAAGGATAAAATGTTGAAGAGAGTATTGCCTTTATGATAATAACACTGAATATTACATAATTAATTAATGGATTAAACTCCCCAATGAAAAGACATAGACTAGTGGAATAGATAAAACAACCTGACCTATCTACAAGACTCTTGACACAAGGACACACACAGGTTGAAAGCGAAAGACTAGAAAAAGGTATTTCACGCAAAAAGTAACAAATAAAACTGGAGAAGCTATACTAATATCATACAAAATAGATTTTAAATATGAAAATGTTAAAAGAGACAAAGAATAACCTTGTCTATATATTACTAAAATAGGCACTCCACCAAGTAGAAAGAACAATCATAAATATTTATGCACCTAGCCAGGGTGCCCACTAATACATATGGCAACACTGGAGGGAAAAATAGACACCTCTACAGTAATAACTGTAGACTTCAAAACACCAATCTCATCAATTGATAAAGCATCTAGAAAGAAGATCAATAAGGAAACAGAGATCTTAAATAATATGATAAATGAACTAGACAACAGATATTTACAGAACCTTGTACCTCAAATCAGCAGGATATCGCTCTCAGCCTTTTAGCTAATATAAGCATAGTATCTGTTCTTACCAGTTTAATACCTGATATGTCCTCTATCCAAGGACAACATATTAAACGGATTTGTGGAGCAGGGAGATGGAATAGAAGCGTGCTCAGTCCACTCCAGGCATCGATCTGGTATTGCAGTACCTCCAGGAGTGGTGCACCATGCCCTGCCCAGAGAACTAAAAAGTAAAAAAACAAAAAAATTTTAACCCCTAGGATATACATTCTTCTCAAGTGCTGATGGGGCATTCTCCAGTATAGACCACATATTGGGTCACAAATCAGGTCTCAATAAATTTAAAAAGATCGAAAGTATACAAAGCCCTTTCACTCAGATGGACTAAGTATAATAAACAAACTTGGAGACCTGAAGTCAAGAACATAGGTTAACAGGCTGGGACCTATTGTAAAGGTTCCTAGATTCCAAGTTCTTATAAAAGTCACATATATTCTGGAGTTCTATTATTTCTAAATTCTGAGATGCTGACTATTTGTGTATAACCTGGTCATACCCTGGAACTTCGGGTAGTTGTGTGACATCTGAAACTCAGCGCTCTGAAGTTATGAAAGTCAGCATTACCCCATTCAGCAAAAGTTTAACAGTTGAAAAAGTGATCAGATTTCAACTAGAGATAAGAATGAAGCTGATCTGGATAGGACTAAGGTAAGTCAGAATACAGGGTAAACAATGATATGCTCCATATTTTAAACTTCAACTCTTCTGTGAGACCAAAGGAATAGATATTTATTAGGTGTAAAATTCGTATTTTGGGCTCAGTGGCAGAATTCTCTCCTGCCATGCTGGAGACCCAGGTTTGATTCTCAGTGTCTGCCCAGGCAGAAAAAAAAAAATCATTTTTTTGGGTAGCACATTATCTAATTTAACTGTATGGTCAGTGTATTTGAACACTACAATAACATGGAATCTTGAATAGGGAGTGAGAGCCTGTTGGTTTGTACAGGTTGGTGAGATGCCACAATACATCCCAGAGTAATATAGGCAGAAGATTAAAAAGCATTTGCAAAGACCCCTCACGGAACTGGGGAGAAAGGAAGAAATTTTGAACTTTCCCATCTGAGGAATTCTGGATGTTCTTGCAAGCAGTGAGGACAACCAAATCAATAGGCTGAGCCCTAGATTTTTGCTCCAATGATATGAATTCCTGCAAAGGAGAAGCTAAGCCTACTTTCAATTATGCCTAAGACTCACCCCCAGAGAACCTCTTTTGCTGCTCAGATTTGACCTCTCTCTCTCTAAGCCATCTCATCACATGAATTCACTGCTCACTTCCCTAAATGGGACATGACTCCGAGGGGTGTAAATCTCCCTGGTAATGTGGGATAGAATTCCCAGAGATGAGCCAGGACCTGGCATCAAGGAATTGGGAAAGTCTTCTTGATCAAAAGGGGAAGAGAAAAATGAGACAAAGTAAGTTTCAGTGGCTGAGAGATTTCAAACAGAATCAAGAGGCTATCCTGGAGGTTATTCTAATGCATTATATAGTTTTAGTTTATGATGATTGGAATGGTTAGAGGGAAGTACCTGAAACTGTTGAACTGCATTCCAATAGTCTGGATTCTTTTTTTTTTTTTTAATTTTTACTAATAAAAACAATCAACATACAACACAAACATTATTAACGTATGAACATTCCACACTTGGTATGCAATCAATGGCTCACAATATCATCACAAGTTGTATATTCATCACCATGATTATTTCTCAGAACATTTACATTACTCCAGAAAAAGACAAAATTCATACATTCATACATACCATACCACTTACCCCTCCCTCTCACTGACCACTAGTATTTTCCTCTACCCAATTTATTTTAACATTTGTTCCCCCTATATTTATTTTTAATCCATATTTCTTACTCATCTGTCCATACTATAGATAAAAGGAGCATCAGAACAAGATTTTCACAATCACACAATCACTTTGCGAAAGCTCTATCATTATACAATTATTTTAAAGAAACATGGAGTAGCCTGGATTCTTGAAGATGACTGTATTACTATATAGCTTTTACAATGTGACCGTGTGATCATAAAAATCTTGTGGCTGATATGCCCCTAATCCAGGGTATGGGCAAATGAGTAAAAAAAAAAAGAACAAAAAGTAAATAAATAACGGGGGTGGGGGGCTTAAAGGGTAAAAAAAAATTGGGAAGACTACAATGAGAGGGAGGGATAAGGGGAATGGGATTTATGTTTTTTTCTTTTTTTTTAATTTCTTTTTTTGGAGTGATGCAAATGTTCTGAAAATGGTCATAGTGATATGATGATATTCGAAGCCACAGTCTGCATACACTGGATGGACTGAATGATGCATGAAGATACCTCACTAAAAATATTTTTCTTTAAATCAAAGACCCAAACATATAGAAAGACATTCTGTGTTCTGGGAGTGGAAGGTTAAATGTCAGTAAAATGTCAATTCCACCCAAATTTATCTACAGAGTCAATGTAATATTAATCAAAATCCCAATAGCTTGCTTTGCAGATATAGAAAAAACAATAATCAAATTTATTTGGATGGTTAAGGTACCTGAACAGCTAAAAACATCTTGGGAAAAAAAATACAGTTGGAGGTCTCACACTTCCTGACTACAAAGCACATTACAAAAATACAGCAGTCAAAACTGCATGGTGCTGGCCTAAGATTTTTATATTGGCCAACTGACTTCTGATCAAGCAGTCAAGTCCACCCAACTGGGACTGAACAACCTCATCAACAAATGGTGCTGGGAGAACTGATATCCATATCTGAAAGAATGAAAGAGAATCCCTATCTCATACCTTATACAGAAATGAACTCAACATGGATCATGTACCTAAAACATCAGAGCTAGGATCATAAAACTCCTAGAAGAAAATGTGAGGAAATACCCTAAAGATCTTGTGGTAGGATGTGTTTTCCTGGACCTTACACCCAAAGCAAAAGCAATGAAAGAAGAATTAGATAATGGGATCTCCTCAACATGGAATATTTTTGTGCATCAAAGGACTTTGCTAAAATAAAAAGGCAGCCTACTCAATGGGAGAAATAATTCAGAAACTACCTGATTAGGATTTAATATCCAGAATATATAAAGAAATCCTATAACCTAACAAAAAACAACCAAATTAAAAAATGGGCAGAAAAGACATGGATAGACATTTTCCAAAAAGGAAAGACAAATGAGTTTTCTTTTTATACGTCTAGCTATATATATTTTTATTTTGAAGCAATTAAAATGGTTGAAAATTGAATGTGATGATTGTACAACTAGGTGGTGCTACTGTGAGACACTGATTGTATACAATGAATGGATTATAAGGTGCATGAATATATCTCAATAAAATTCACAGGAATAAAATGGGCAAAAGATAGACTTTTCCAAAGAAGAAATACAAATTGCTAAAAAGTATATGAAAAGATATTCAACTTTATCAGCTGTCAGGGAAATGCATATCAAAACCACAGTGAAATACCATTTCACACGTACTGGAATGGTCATTATCAAAAAAAACAGAGAACTACAAGTGCTGGAAAGCATGTGGAGAAACAGATACACTTATTCACTATTGGTGGGAATGTAAAATGCTGCAGCCACTCTGGAGGGCAGTTTGGTTATTCCTCAGAAAGCTAACCATAAATTGTAGGTATATAGGATTTTGGAAGAACTGAAAGCAGGGACACAAATAGACATTTGCACTCCAATGTTAACAGCAGCATTATTCATGACTTTCAACAGATGGAAACAGCCCAAAAGTCCGTCAACTGATAAGTGGATAAACAAACTGTGGTATATACAGACAATGGAATATTATGTAGCGATAAGAAAGAATGAAGTAATGATGCATGTAGCAATGTGGATGATCCTTGATGACATTATGTTGAGCCAAATAAGCCATAAGGAAAGGATAAATATTGCATGGGCTCACCAATATGAACTAAATATAATGAGCAAACTCTGGGAATTAATTTTCAGAGCACAGATTATAGAAACAGCACAGAAACTGGGGAACTGATGGTTAAGGAGGACAGAATATTTAATAAGGTTGAATGTAAAAATTAAGAGATGGACAGCACAATGCCGTGTGATGGTAGCACAATACTATAAGTGTAATTACAAACCTGAATGTGAGTACAGTTAAAAGAGGAAGATTAGGTTCATATATTTCATCAGAAGGAAAGCTATAAGAGAAAATATGAGCACACAGGCGAGAATTCTGGAGTTACTTGGCTTTCCATGCTCTCATTTTCCACTTTTTAAAAAGGAAACAATAAGTGAACCTACCTATTACTTAAGCTTATAACACTTGACCCTGACACCCCCTAAAGATGTCTAAGAGCTTAGAGGTCTCATCCATCAACGTGAATAATCTCCTATGTAATATTTGGTGAGAAATAATGAGTTTGTACATTCTAAGTATATAGAATTTTGTTTGATGTATATTAAGGTTTCAAGTGAGATTTATTATGATCTGATAACTCTAGCATATGTGCGCGATAGCTCACAATTTTCTTAATAACTACCATATCTTTTTAAAATCTTAATACATTCCTATTAAATAACATCTCTACAAGCTGGTTTTCATTGATTGAAAATAAAGTAATTAAAAACTTTTACCTGGTATCCGCGGGCGGGCGCTGCCAGCAAACTCCCTCACCCCCCTTTCCTAACAAGACGAAGACCGGCGTGGGTTCATTCGCCCCGGGTGGCCGCTGCCCCGCCTTTGGGGGGCCCTCCGCGCCCCAGACCGGGCCAACGACCACTCCCGCCAGCCCAGGGCCCGCCCACGAGAACGGCAGACTCATTTACGACAAGCACAATCCCCGTTGCCATCTTAAATCCATAGTCCTGTTCACCCCAGGCTGCGACTCCCTTTGCGGTGTGACGTGATCTGGGCACTGGCGGACACGCCAGGGAGCACGAAACTCTCGCGATAACAGGCCCTTTCTCCCGCGATCCGGAGAAAGCAAGATGCTTCCGGTGCCGACCTCAGTCTAGTGGGTGAGTCCGGGAGGAGTAGGGAGTGCACATTCCGGAGCCGGAGGAGCTTCTTGAGTCTCAGAAGCCCATCCCCCTAAACTATCACGAAGAGAAAAGTGACGAAAGAACCGCTATATTTCTTCAATTTTAAGGTGTGTATTCTTTGCTTTTTAGCATCTCTAAAAAGACAGGATATTTTAGAATGAATTGTGTGTTCTTGCTGAGTTGCAGCATTTTCTCTTTCCTAGTGACTCGGGAAACAGTCATGCATCTTAAAACTGATGGCATCGTAGACTCGATTAAACAGGTAGAATTTTAACCCGATTGATGGGACGTGTAAAATCATTCCGTCGTGAAGGATCTGCCGGCAGAGTCCCCTTAGTCCCTGAACTGTTTTTAAAAGGCTCAGCGTGGTCATCCGTGCTTTTAGAAAAGGTGCACTGGGCAATTTCCCATGTGCTGGACCCAGTCCCAAACTTGGAATTCAGTTTTCCGACCCAGAGAAACCAATTCTGTAAGCTCAGGCCCTCGAGATTGTTAGCCCAATAAAAACCTCAACAAAGCGGCTTCTTTAGTTGGTCAAGTCTCTTTTAAACCCTGGCAAAGTTTAGAATATAGAAAACCTCCTGTTAAATATGGCAGATTTACCTCCACTTCCTCCTGAGACCCTTCTAATACGAAAGGAAAGGACTTTTATAAAGGCAAAAACTCATCAGGGTATAAAGGAGGGGATCCTGTGGAGCTGGAGCTAGGCGGACAGTGGTCGCTGCCTTAGAAGACTTAGGCTTGGAGGCCAGTGGCTGAGGCATCGTGCATGAGAATGCACCTGGAAAAGAAAAAGTCTCCAGACCTCTTTTCCTACCTGTGCACCTGGCAAGCATGGTCCCCTGCCTCAACAGTGACTGAGAAGTGAGCTCCAAGAAAGGAGCTCAGAAGCCCAGCCCACCAGGGACAGAGCCCTGTTGTGAGGTTCCTTGGAGAGGAGATTTCCTCTCTGCAGCAGGTCCCAACTCAAAAGAGAAGACTGGTAGTTAAGGGTCCCCAAGAAGAATGGCCGAGCCAGATCTGGGCCTCAAAGCTCAGCTGCCCCAGGTGCTAGGAGGATCTCACTTGTCATGCTACTGAAAATCCTAGGGTCCACAGACACCTGAGTAGAGGAGGAAGTAACAAAGGAAGAGGCACTCAGAAGAAAGATGATGATTCTTACATGTATCTTCTGGGCTTTTATACATTAAGGGTTTTTCTGGGATATTTCCTTTGTAGTAGAATTGCTGAGTAATGAATATTGCATTGTTCAGCATCATAATTTAATACCAAATTGTTTTTCCAAAATGATAAAACTACTTCAAACAGCAGTTTATAATATTTCTTGCTATTCTACATCCTTTACAATTTTATCAATCTGGTGAGTATAAAATGGTGTCTGGTGGGTGGGCCATGGTGGCTCAGCAGGCAGAGTTCTTGCCTGCTGTGCTGGAGACCCGGGTTTGATTCCTGGTGCCTGCCCATGCAAAAAAGAAAAAAAAAGAAAAAGAATACTAAAAAAAAAAGGTATCTGGTGGCCTTAATTTGCATTCTCTGGTTCTCAGTAAATTTCAGCACATTTTGGTGTGTTTATGGACCCTTCATGCCTTTTCATGTCTTTCCTGTGTTGTTTTCTTTTAAAATGAGTTGTTTAATTCTTCATATAGTCTAGATATGGATGCTTGGCAGTATCATAAATATCTTATCCCACTTTATGACTTGTTTTTCACTTTTGTTCAGTGTCTTTTGATGGAAAGAAGTTACTGTTCTAGTTTGCTAGCTGCCTGAATGCAATATACCAGAAACAGAATGGCTTTTAAAAAGGGGAATTTAATAAGTTGCTAGTTTACAGTTCTAAGGCCAAGAAAATGTCTCAACTATTTTCTAGTTGAGTCATTTAGAAAGTCTATAGAAATGTCCAATCTAAGGCATCCAGGGGAAGTTTCCTTGCTTCAAGAAGGCTGATGGAAAAAAAAAAAAAAAGAAGGCCGATGAAGTTCAGGGTCTCTCTCTTTCAAGTGAGGAGGCGTATGACGAACACAGTCAGGGTTTCTCTCTCAGCTGGAAGGGCACATGGTGAGCACAGTGTCATCTGATAGCTTTCTCTCCTGGCTTCCTGTTTCATGAAGCTCCCCAGGAGGCATTTTCCTTCTTCATCTCCAAAGGTTACTGCCTGGTAGACTCTGCTTCGTGGTGCTACAGCATTCTCTGTTCTCTCCAAATCTCCTTCATTCTCCAAAATGTTTCCTCTTTTATAGATCCAGAAACTAATCAAGACCCACCCAAATGGGTGGAGATACACATCTACCTAATCCAGCATAACAACCACTCTTGATTACATCACATCTCCAGGGAGATGATCTAATTACAGTTTCAAACTACAATGCTGAATAGGGATTAGAAAAGCAGCTGCCTTTATGGAATTGGATTAGGATTAAAACGTGGCTTTTCTAGGATACATACATCATTTCAAACCAGCACAGTTACTAATTGTAATATACTAAACTTTGTGAAACTCCTCTTGTTTTTATACTTGTTCAGTTTTCCAGCAATCTTGTTGAGCTCTCTCATTCTAAAAATTTATCTGTAGATTCTTTGAAGTTTTTAGATATTATTTAATCTCCACATAATGGTAATATCAGATCAATTTAATGTCTTGGCTAGGATCTGTAGAAAGAATTGTTTATAAATACTGATAATGAGCATTATGCTTTTAAAGAGAATCATTCTATGGTTGCTATAGATGTTTTTTGGAGGTTTTTGTTAAAGAAGATTCCCTTCCATTTATTCCTAGTTTGTGAAAAGAATTTATTTTTATTTTGAAAAAAAAATCTTAAATGTATAGCACATTTGAAAGTATTGTTCAGGGCAAGCAATGGTGGCTCAGTGGCAGAGTTCTCACCTGCATGCCAGAGACTTGGGTTCGATTCCTGGTGCCTGCCCATATTAAAAAAAAAAACAAAAACGTATTATTTTCTCATGAATAAAGAAATTGCTTTACTTTAAAAAGACTGAAAATACCTGGGCTGTTGTGGGTTATCTAAATCCTATGTAGACATTTTTTTAAGAGTATAAAACCATACTCTCAACTGCATTTATTTATTCATCCATTCACCTTGTTGTCCCTGCTCTGTGCTTGGCAGTGTAATGCATGCTGGAAGTACAGAGCTGAACAAGGTGTGATCTAGTGGGATAGAACAATTCCTAACAATTATGGTACAATATAGTGAATGCTATGATAAAACTAAAGTATAAGTGCTGCAGGAATTCACAGGGAAGGTTTATGGATATAACTGTTAACAGGAGAGGTTGAAAGGGGATTGAGTCAGCCAGGATATAAATAACCAGGAAAGAAAGTGAATGAGCCCAGGTCCCTTATTTATGGAATCTTCCTCCTCACTGGAGAAAGACAAGAAATGGATTCAGATTAAACTGACTTGGTTTGTTAAACCTGCCAGAATGCAACGTACCAAAAATGAGTTGGCTTTTTCAATGGGGATTTATTTGGTTACAGATTTACAGTTCTAAGTCCATGAACATGTCTAAATTAAGGCATCAAGAGGCAGGTACCTTCTCTGAGGAAAGGCTGCTGGCAACCAGGGTTCCTTTGTCACATGAAAAGGCACATGGTGATGTTTGCTATCTCTTCTCGTCTGAGTTCTGGTTTCAAAATGGCTCTCTCTCTCTTTCCAAATGTCTCTAGGCATTTCTCTCTTAGCTTCTCTGAGCTCTCTGAGTTTTGCCTGTCTTTTATCCTTTCAGAGAAGACTCCAGCAAGGAGATTAAGACCCACCTTGAATGACCCGCATCTCCCTGGAAACAACCTAATCAGAAGATCCCACCTACCCATAGGTCAGCCCCCAAAAGAATGGATTAAAAGAGCATAGTCGTAAAATAAGTCAGAAACAAAAGATCAAAAATGGTATGGGCACCTTTAGAAAATGCTTATAAGAAAACAGGGGCCTAGATTGTAAGCTTTTGGAGCAGACTTATTAAGTCCAAAATGGTGATTATTAATTCTGAATTTTATTAGAGGCTGTTTTATATATATAACCTGATATTTAGAGATAAGAATGAAGCCGAACAGGTTGGGGTTAAAGTAATTCAGAACATAGGGGAAAGGAAGACAGTGTCTATATTTTAGAACCATGCATACTCTTTGAGACCAATGGAAGAAAGGTTTATTTGGTCTAGAACTGAAATTTCCTGTAGTGCATAATCTAATTCAACCTATCTATACAGCTCATTTGTACAGTTGAAACACAGGGAGCACAGAATAAGAAAGAGGTTCCTTAATCCTATATAGATTATTGTAATGCCTGGATACATCCTAGAGTATATTAAGCAGATAATCAAGAAGTATTGGCAAAGTCCCAGTGAGGAATGGGAGAAAAATATGGAACTATTAAACCTTAACATCAGGGAGTCCCATGATACTGTGTCAAACTTTAAGGACACCTAAATCAATAGGCCATGCCCTCAGTCATGAGGCTTGCTCTTATAAAACTTATGTAGGTTACAGAGAAGCTTAGACCCTATAGGCATGTCTAAGAGTTACTTCTGGGGGACCTCTTTTGTTGCTCAGATGTGGCCTCAGTGTCTCTAAGCCCAACTCTGCAAGTTAAATCATTGTCCTTCCACCTACATGAGACATGACATCCAGGGGTTAAAGTTTCCCTAATAATGTGGGCGATGACTCCCAGCAATGAACCCAGACCTGGCACCAGAGATCAACAATTCCATCCTGACCAAAAAGGGGGAAAAGAAGTGTAATTAATAAAGTATCAGTGACAGAGTTCAGATAGCCTCGAGAGGCTACTATGGAAGTTGCTCTTAAGCAAGCTTCAGTTAGACCTTGCTACCTATCATAACCTGCCAACCCCCAACCAGGACCATTCCAGCCAATCCTAAAGAACACCTAGGGCAATATATAAGAGTCTACATGTGTTCCATGCACTAGAGTAACTTTCCAGAAACCTACAACCTTCAGATGGGCCCCTGATCCAGATTAGTCCTGAAACCTAGCCCATCCTCTCCAGAGCATCAGATAGTTCCGTCTCCCTACCCCATATTAGTGACAGACCCTTCCGACATGAAAAAGTTAGAATCACATAGCCCAAACACCACTAAAGAGAGGGCTGGAAGGATCAAAGATGATAATGGATTTATACAGAGATGATAGGATTTAACAAATGAATATGAATGCTGAATCATTAAATTGATATATCTTAGTCTCCGGTATTTTATTTTTATTTTTTTATTTTTAATTTTTTTTTTTTTTTTTAAAGGAAAGACAGAGAGAAGGAAGGAAGGAAAGAAGGAAGAAAGGGAAACATTTTTAAACATTTTCTTGTTTTTTATTGTATTCTGTTTCTCCGTTTTTGTTACATGGGCTGGGGCCGGGAATCGAACCGAGGTCCTCCGGCATAGCAGGCAAGCACTTTGCCCGCTGAGCCACCGCGGCCCGCCCAGTCTCCGGTATTTTAGAGCAGCTAGAAGTAAAAACCTAAAATTGTGAAATTGTAACCCATGTCAAATTCTGAAATATGTTCTACAGTAACTGTGGTGCTGTGCTTTGAAATTTATAGATTTTTTGCATCTATGTTATTTTTCACAAGAAAAAGGAAAAAAGTTGACTGTGATGATAAAAAAAAATATGTAAGCCCACTATCCTCCTATATTCAGGAGTAGCTAGAAGTAAAAATATGAGAGGATTGTGTGATCTGTCCTGTAACTACTTGTTAAAGAATGCTTTGAAAACTATTGCTTTTATATTTCTTTGCTTTGTATATATGTAATACTATACACTAAAAAAAAGTTAAAAAAAAAAAAAGCATAGTCTTCAGGTGCACAGGTGGTTCAGTGATAGAATGCTTGCCTTCATGTGGAAGGTTCAGGTTTGATTCCCGGACCATGCACCCAAAAACAAGAATGGAGAAAAAGCATAGTCTTCTCTGGGGTACATACGTAATAGATTCAAACCAGCCCACTGACCATTGTCATTTTTGATGTTGTACTGGGCAGGCATAGTCATTTCCAAATTAGGAATGATTTAGTTGTAAGTTTAACACTTCTAGAATTCTGTAGTATTGATCAAGTACTTATGTAAGGCCACCCAATACATGAGAAGTACTTTCTAGGTACCCTGTTCTATTAGGACAGTTTCTCAGTTTATTTCTACTTTCCCTCCCTGTTCCTGTCACTCTTTCTTGTTTTTTTTTTCTTTTGTGACATGTTTCTTTCACACAACATGATGTCTTCAAGGCTCATGAATGTTGAAACATGTATCAGGGCTTCAATTGTTTTTCCTTTTATGACTGAATAACATTCAATTGTATGCACATACTACATTTTATTTATCTGTTCTTCGGTTGATGTACACTTGGGGTTGCTTCCATCTTTTGCCAAATTTAAATAATTCCACTGTGAACATCAGTGTGCAAAGATCTGTTTAAGTCCCTGCTTTCAGTTCTTTTGGGAGTATAATTAGTAGTGGGATTGCCAGGTCATATGGTACTTTTCTACTCAGCTTTTTTAGGAACCACTACACTGTCTTCCATAGTAGCTGCATAATTTTCCATTGCCACCAACAAACATTGAGTGTTTCTATTTTTCCACAAATCTCCAACACTTGTGATTTTCCTTTTTTTCAATAGCCACAATGTGTGTGAAATTATATTTCATTGTGGTTTTGGTTTGCATTTGCCTGATAGCTAATGATGTTGACTGTCTTTTCATGTGCTTTCTGGCCATTTGTATATCTTTGGAGACATGTTTGTTCAAGTCTTTTGCCCATATTTAAACTGAGTTGTGTTTTTGTTAAGTTAAAGTCTTCCTTTATTTATTCTGGATCTTAAACCTTTATCAGATAACATGGTTTCCAAAATCTACTCCCATGTGTAGGTTGTCATTTTACTTTCATGATAAAATCCTTTGAGGAGCAGAAGGTTTACATTATGTTAGGAGTTTGATGGTTTTACCTCTTATATGATCTTTGATACATTTTGAATTGATTTGGGGTATATGGTGTGAGGTAAGAGACCTCCTTTTCTTTTGCAAATGGATATCCAGTTTTCTAGCACCATTTGTTGAAAAGACTGTTCCCTGCTAATTCAGTGGTTTTTGCCCTCTTGTCAAAAATCAGTTTGCCATAAATGTGAGGGTTGATTTCTGAGCTGTCAGTTCTATTCCATTGATCTGTACATCTGTCCTTGTACCAGTATCATGCTGTTGTGTCACTGTGGCTTTGTGAAAAGTTTTAAGATCAGGATGTGTGTACCCTCCAACTTCATTCTTTTTTCTTCCAAAATGGCTTTTGCTATTAGGGGCCCCTTACACTTCCATATAAATTATGATTAGCTTTTCCATTCTATGGTTCAAAAAAGGTCAATGGATCAGGAACAGACAGGTTAGCTGGGAAGTCATGTGGCTGGTGTCTGCTGGGACCTTTGGGTTCTGGACATCTCTCAGGCACACAGTGACATCTGTAAGCTTTCTGTCATTTCGTAAAGCTTACTGGGGCATTTTCCCTTCTACAGCTCCAAAGGTCTCTGGCTGTGTGGGCTCTGTTGGCTCTGAGGTTTTCCAAAATGGTTCCCTCCTAAAGGACTCCATTAAGCAACCCCATCTCAGCACTCTTTATGGGAGAAGCCTAATGAGCTAGAAGCAAGGGCTAAAGTCTTTCCAATTTATGAATTGTATCTAACTCTGTCAGCAATGAATTCTGGGGATTTTAACAAACTTTCACTCTGAAAACACCTAGCTGTTTGAGCAGGGTGTAGCATTTAAAATCACAGACTTTTGTGTCAGTCAGATCTAGGTTCAAGTTATAATTGGCAGTTTTTACCTGTGAGAGTTTCAGGAAATTAGCCTAAATAAAAAAACACTTGCACACACCCACCATGCAGGGGATCCAGGTTCGATTCCCGGAGCCTGCACATGCCACAAAAAAAAAGAACACTTGCACAGAGTGGCATGGGTTAGTACTTCATAAATATTGTCTGCTGTGTCATAAATGATGTTTATTGTCATGATAGGATATTGTATTTGTCAGATGCTTTTTCTGCATTGATTGAGATGATCATATGGTTTTTCTTCCTTAGTTTGTTAACTGGGTATATTATATTAATTTATTTCAAATATTAAATCAACCTTTTATTCCTGGGATAAATTCCAGTCAGTTATGTTTTGTCATCCTTTTAATATGTTGCTGAATTTTGTTTCCTAATATAAAGACTTTTTTGTACTTTTCTTCATGAAGGATATTGGTTTGTGGGTTTTTCTTTCTTGTGATGTGTTTTCCTGGCTTTGTTGTCGGGATAATACTGGTTTCAAAGAATGATTTAGGATGTGTTCCTTCTGAAAGTGTTTGCATAGGATTGGTATTATTTCTTCTTTAAATATTTGAAAAAATTCACCAATAAGGCTATCCGTCTTAGACTTTTGTTTGTGGGGATATTTTAATTGCTAATTCAGTGCCTTTGTTTGTCTTCTTGAGATATTTTTGGCAATTTACGTCTTTCTACATATGCAAGTATTTTAAAATTTATAGAGAATATTTCTTGGGTAAGCATTAATCTGTCTTGATAGTGTCCATTGTGTGTTTAAATTAAAAAAGGTGCCTTCCACTGTGTGGAGTGTTCTGTAAATGTCAGTCATGTTGGTTGATAGTGTTTTTCGTGGTTTCTATATCCCTGCTGAGCTTCTGTCCAGTTGTTACTAAGAATGATATGTTGGCTTAATGTAATACCTAGATATATCCCAGAGTTTATTAAACAGATAATCAAAAAGTATTGGCAAAATCCCTAGAGGGATGAGAGAATAAATATGGAACTATTAAACTTTACCACTTGGGAAATCCCTGATACTGTGTCAAACATTAGGGACACCCAAATCAATAGGCCAAGTTCTTGATCTTTTTTTTTTCTTCTACATAAGTTATATTAGGAAATGCAGTAGTCAAAATATAAATTTTGTACCAAATAAACATTTTTTTGCTTTAGTCTCACACATAAGTTGAAATTTTAAAATATTAATTACCATCTATTTTCAGCACCCTGCAGTAATGACATTCCTTTGTTCTTCCTCATGCAAAAACATTTTTAAAATTTGCGCATTAAAAGTCCCCTTTGGGGAATGGTGAGAACGGGGAAAAATTCAACTTCCCCAAGTTGAATTCTTGATATTCTCACAAGCAGTGTGGACAACCAAAGCTATAGGCTGAGCCCCCAGTCTTGGTGTTTGTTCATATGAAACTTCACCCCACAAAGGATAGGTCAAGCCTACTTAAAATTAGGCCTAAGAGTCACCCCCAAGAGAGCCTCTTTTGTTGCTGTGTTAGTTAGATTCAGTTGTCAACTTGGCCAGGTGAGCATACCTAGTTCTGTTGCTGCGGACACAAGCCAATGGTATGTGAACCTCATCTGTTGCTAATTACATCTGCAGTCAGCTAAGGGGCGTGTCTGCTGCAATGAGTGACATTTGACTTAATTGACTGGTGCTTAAATGAGAGAATGCAATGTAGCACAGCCTAGCAGCTTGGCATTCCTCATCTCAGCACTTGCAGCTCAGCCCAGGCCTTTGGAGATGGAGAAAGAAATCACCCCGGGGAAAGTTGTTGGAACCCAGGGGCCTGGAGAGAAGACCAGCAGAGACCATCCTGTGCCTTCCACGTAAGAAAGAGCCTCAGTGGAAAGTTAGCTGCCTTTCCTCTGAAGAACCAACAAAATAAATCCCCTTTTATTAAAAGCCAATCCATCTCTGGTGTGTTGCATTCCAGCAGCTAGCAAACTAGAACAGTTGCTCAGATGTGGCCTCTCTCTCCAGCCAACACAACAAGCAAACTCACCACCCTCCCCCTGTCTACATGGGACATGACTCCCAGGGGTGCAGACCTTCCTGGCAACGTGGGACAGAAATCCTAGAATGAGCTGAGACTCGGCATCAAGGGATTGAGAAAACCCCTAGAATGACCTGAGACTCAGCATCAAGAGATTGAGAAAACCTTGACCAAAAGGGTGAAAAGTGAAATAAGACAAAGTATCAATGGCTGAGAGACTCCAAACAGAGTCAAGAGGTTATCCTGGAGGTTATTCTTACACAATAAGTAGATATCACCCTGTTAATCAAGATGTAATGGAGGGACTTGGAGGTAACTGCCTGAAAATGGAGAGCTGTGTTCCAGTAGCCATGTTTCTTGATGATGATTGAATAATGATATAGCTCTCACAATGTGACTGTGTGATTGTGCAAACCTTGTGTCTGATGCTCCTTTTATCTACCCTGTCAACAGATGAGTAGAACATATGGAATAAAAATAAATAATAGGGGAACAAATGTTAAAATAAATTTAGTTTGAAATGCTAGTGATCAATGAAAGGGAGGGGTAAGGGGTATGGTTTGTATAAATTTTTTTTCTGTTTTCGTTTTATTTCTTTTTCCAAATAGATGCAAATGTTCCAATAAATGATTATGATGATGAATATGCAACTATGTGATGATATTGTGAATTACTGATTATAAATGTAGAATGGAATGATCAAAATAGGAATGTTTGCATGTTCTTTGTGTTTTTTGGTATTTAAAAAAATAAAAAGATTTAAAAAAATTGCATTTAGTCACTATCGTTATACACTCTATGCATTCCTAGATGATATCATCTCAATCTTTATTATCTATCTTTCTTTCTGATTTCATTTATGCCCCAGCCCTCCTCCCTCCTTCATTCTCACATTCAGCTTCGTTCAGTGTTCTAACATAATTGTAGTACAGTTAGGTAGTATTGTGCTGTCCATTTCTGAGTTTTATATGCAGTCCTGTTGCACAATCTGTATCCCTTCAGATCCAATTACCCAAAAACAAAAGGACAAATACTGTATGGTCTCTCTGATATGAACTGACATTAGTGAATAAACTTGGAATATTTCGTTGGTAACAGAGACCATCAGGAGATAGAAATAGGGTAAGATATTGGATAAGAAGTCCTTGATCTTGAGGCTTACTCTTGTGAAGCTTATATAAGTAGTAGAGAAGCTTAGCATACCTGTAGGTATGCCTAACAGTCACATCCAGAGGACCTCTTTTGTTACCCAGATGTGGCCTCTCTCTAAGCCCCACTCTGCAAGTGAAACCATTGCCCTCCCCCCTACATGTGACATGACATCCAGGGGTGAGAGACTCCCTGGTGGGATGGGAGATGATTCCCAGGGATGAGCCTGGCCCTGGCACTGTGCAAGCAACAATGCCATCTTGACCAAAAGGGAGAAAAGAAGTGGCTGAGAGAGTTCAAATAGAGTCAAGAGGCTACTCTAGCTGCAGAATATAGGAGGCTAGAAGGCTTAAATATTTTTTTATCATCACAATCCATTTTTTCCTTCTTTTTTGTGAAAGATAACATAGATACAAAAAAGCAATAAATTTTAAAGCACAACACCACAAGTAGTTACAGAACATATTTCAGAGTTTGGTACAGGTTACAATTCCACAGTTTTAGGTTTTTACTTCTAGCTGCTGTAAGATACTGGACATTAAAAGAGATACCAATTTAATGATTCAGCATTCATATTCATTTGTTAAACCCTATCTTCTTCTGTATAACTCCACCATCACCTTTGATCTTTCCATCCCTCTCTTTAGGAGTATTTGGGCTACGGCCATTCTAACTTTTTCATGTTGGAAGGGGCTGTCAATAATATGGGGTAGGAAGATGGAACTATCTGATGTTCTGGAGAGGCTGGGCCCTCTAGGTTTCAGGACTTATCTGGACCAGGGACCCATCTGGAGGTTGTAGGTTTCTGGAAAGTTACTCTAGTGCATGGAATCTTTGTGGAATCTTATATATTGCCCTAGGTGTTCTTTAGGTTTAAGGCATGCTATTTTAATCCAGTCTTGTGGGTGTAGACTTACTGTGGGTATTATCTTTTGACTAGATTATTTCCATGGAGATGTTACCCCACCCATTCAAGGTGGGTCTTAGTTTACTGAAGTCCTTGAAAAGCTCGGAGAGAGAAAGAGCTCAGATCCCATTCAGAGACCAGGGTCTAGATAAGACATTTGGAGATGCTTGGAGAACTGATGCAGAAAGCTACTGGAATCAGAAACTGAAAGCAAGAAAGCCTGGAATCATAGGACCAGAAAATGTCAGCCACATGCCTTTCCAGCTGACAAGAAATCCCGTGTCATGACAAGACATGATCGGTCTTTCTTGAATGAAGGCTCTCTAGTTTATGCCTTAATTTGGACATTTTTACTGCCTTAGAACTATAAACTTGAAACTTAATAATTCCCCCTTGTAAAAGGCAATCCATTTCAGGTATACTGCATTCTGGCAACATTAGTAGACTGAAACAAAGCCAGACACAAAATAAAAATCTGGAATATAGGTTAAAAGGGAGTGGGTTGGGTGAAAGGAATTGGGAGGTAAGGCTTCAGAAAAAAAAAACATTAAAAGAAATTTCTGAACCCTGGAAGATAAGACTTGTGTCGCTAGAAGCATACCTTAGCTAAAAAAGTAAGCATAAAGCGCACAGAACCTTGGAGACACTGATGCCAAACTCTTATCAGTGATGTAAAAAGCTTAGGCTGGGGGCAGCTTCACTCCCTACATCCAGTGTTCTAACCTCTGGCCCTTATTGGGTACTGTAAACAGAGAGGACAAGGACAAGCACTGAATGGAAATTCTACGGTTAGTGCCCAAGAAAATAAGATCCTCAACACCATCTGGCTGTGTTGGGCCACTGAAAAAGTGGGTAGAACTTGAGTGTAAGTGACAAAGTAATTCCTGTTTCAGATTATCCAGGAACAATTTCTATAGATGTGGTGATCATATGTTCTGTCATGTTCTGCCACTCAGACATCCAGATATCACTCTCTTTTAGTCTCAGAAGGGACCCAGTTTGTCTGATAAATCCAACTGTCAGACTTTGGCTCAAGTCAAGATGGAATAGCCCCATTCCTCACTACTCCTTCCTCTTACAACAAAAAATCTTGGACATCATACAACAAATAAATATAGGGAAGGCTCTGAGTCATGGAAAGAAAAATGCAAGTTGACCCAGGGATTTCAGAACTTATGAGAAAATATGGTGGTGAGTTCACAGTGCCTCCAATATATCCCAAAGGTGCTAAAGAAGCCTACAACCCAGAACTAAAAGGTACAGACAAAGAGATATGCCTCTCTCCAAAAATGACCAAGAAAAGCCATAATAAAAACATTTTTGATAATACACACATGCCCAAACAACAAAGGAAAAGCTGCCGAAGTTAACAGCAGGGATGAACAGAGAGCTGAACTTCCACTCTCATACAGAACAGTAAGGGGAATGACTCAGGGCAAGGCAGTACTAGTCAACCCTTTGCATTCCATCCCACTTGTCAGCTTCCAGATGGGGTTGAGCAGAGTGAGGAGAGATGGAACACCTAGGGCTGTATTTTGTAATGGGGTGGTATCAGGTAAGCCCAGTAGGGAGCTGAACATCACCCTCCAAATGGACCTGTATACTTCAACAGAGTGGCTGCAGGCAAACAGATGTATCAGTAGTAACTAGGGTCACGTAACATATAACCCAATGTCCAGATTACAATGAAAAATTATTTGTTATACCAAGAATCAGAAAATTTCAACATGAATGAGAGAAGACCATCAATAGATAATCAATCTGAGATGACACAGGTGTTGGAAGTATCAAGAAGGATTTTAAACTTTGATTGTCCTAACTATAAACAAAAGGCACATCAGCTTTGAATCTCTATGCAGTTTGGTTAAGCCTGCTTTCAAAATTAATTGGGAATACTTCCTTTTTTTTTTTTTTTTTTTAACATGGGTAGGCACTGGGAATCAAACCTGGGTCTCCAACATGGCAGGCGAGAACTTTGCCACTGAGCCACTGTGGCCCTCCCCTGGATACTTTCATCTTAAATAGATAAATCAGAACAATTCAAATCTCTGGTTATTTAACTAAATTTTGCTACTTCTTTGGACAAATGATTTTGATATTTCAGCAATCAAAAATTGAAGAATGCCTAAATTAACACCATTTAACTAAATCAGCATTTCAGACAATGAGATACTTAGATTGGTCATTTAAATCACTTTCTGGTTTGGATTTATACCTTAAGTAAGCACGTCATGTACATCATCCTTTAACTGCATCCTGGGATTTATTGGCATAAATGATTCACCCCAAAACTCACCCTCATTACATGAACTGATCAAATCATTGGGTTACTTCATGGGAAAGATGGGATGGTGTGTGAGATGGCTTTATCAAATTCTAGGGCCAATAACACAAAGCAAAGAAGACAGTAGCTAAGTCACATGTTCAACCTAATCTAAAAGTTTCACAAACAATGCAGGGGCAGATCTGGATTTTGTGTTATCCATAAAGTGATAATTATTCAATAAATGTACTGACATGAAGACATGTTTCTTATTTCTTAAAGAACATGACATTTAGATAGCAGCCAACTGATCACTAAAGAAAATCTCTCTCTGAATATAAGTCTTGAAGAAACTACCTATTCCAAGCTTGCTATTGAAGGCATTCTTATCTGAGACTAATAATCCATTGTTAGCAGACTTGCCTTACAAGAATTTCTAAAGGAAATCCTTCAACGTCAAAGGAAATTATACCAGACAGCAACTTAAATACACTGGAAGAAAGAGCAATAAAAATGTTAACTAGATGGGTAAATATGAAAGATTATTACATGAACAAATTTTTTTCTCTTAATATCTTTAAGACTTAAGAATTCAGGATTAGCCTGAAATAGACTGTATAAATTGAAATTAGTACTGTAATCCCAGAGCAATCATTAGAAACTAAAAACTATGTAGGCAAAAAACAACAGAGGAAATTATTATTTCTGGGTTTTCAGAAGCTATTTTATATATGTATAACCTGTTATTTAAAGATAAGAATGAAGCCAATCAGGTTGGGATTAAGGTAACTCAGAACACAGGGGTAAGGAAGACATTGTCTATATTTTAAAACCTCATTACTCTTTGAGACCAAAGGAAGAAAGGTTTTATTTTGTCCAGAACCTCAAGTTTCTGTAGCACATAATCTAACTCAACCTGCCTGAATAGATGATTTTAACAATTGAAACACAGGGAGCCCAGAATAAGAATGAGGACCTTTAATCCTGTATGGCTTAATGTAATGACTGGATACATCCCAGAATATATTAAGCAGATAATCAGAAAGTATTGGTAAAGTTCCTGGAGGGATGGGAGAAAAAATATGGAACTATAATACCTTGCCACCAGGGAATCCACTGATTCTGTGTCAAACATTAGAGACACCTAGATTGATAGGTCAAGCCCTTGATCTTGAGGCTTGCTCTTGTGAAGCTTATAGCCCTGGCAACATGGAATCAACAATGCCATCCTGACTTTGCTATATATATACTCTACAATTTTAAAAAGTTTTTTAAAAATCGGATTAAAATGGTAAACCAAAACAAAATAATTGTGTAATAGAAAAAAAGGCAGAAAGGAGGAACAGGAACAAACACACATGCATATACACAGAGGTGGGAAAATAGTAAATGGGAACCATAACTGCAGCCACTCAATATAATTACATTATATATGAATGGATTTCTACTCCAATGAAAAGGCAGATATTGTGAGAATAGATAAATAAGAAGCTCTAACTATATGTTATATACAAGAGACACCCTAGATTCAATAATATAAATAAGTAGAAGGTAAAAGGATAGTAAAAGATGGGGGCAATTCATAAGGAAGACGTAACAACTATAAACGTACACACATAACCATGAGCCCCTAAATAATGAAGCAGAAATTGACAGAACTGAAAAGAGAAAAGCAATTGCAGAGGTTTTAATATATGTTTCTTTTTAAAATTTTTTATTATTTATTTAGTTAACTTTTTTTAATTGTGAAATATAATATAAACAAAAAAGTAATAAATTTCCAAGTATATTTTTGCAGGTAGTTATAGAACAGATTTTAAGGTTTGGTATGGGTTACAGTTCCACCATTTTTCATTTTTTCTTGTAGCTGCTCCAAGACTCTGGAGATCAAAAGAAATATCAAAATGATTCAGCAGTCATACTCATTTATTAAGTCCTATCTTCTTTATTATACTCTTCCTTTTCTTTTTTTGTGAAAAATAAGATATACAAAAAAGCAATATATTTCAAAGCACACCACAACAATTAGTTGTAGAACAGGTTTCGGAGTTGGCATGGGTTACAGTTCTACATTTTTAGAATTTTACTTCTAGTTGCTCTAAAATGCTGGAGACTGAAAGAAATATCCATATTTAGCAGTCATACTCATTTGCTCAACCCTACCTTCCCTGTATAACTCCACCATCACCTTTGATCCTTCTCTCACCCTTTAGGTGTATTTGGGCTATGCCCATTCTAACTTTTTCTTGTTGGAAGGGGCTGTTGATAATATGGGATAGGGGGATGGAACTTGTTGATGTTGTGGAGAGACTGGCCTCTCTGCATTCCGGACTTCTCTGGTCCAGGGACCCATACGGAGGTTGTAGGTTTCTGGAAAGTTACCTTTATGTATGGAACATTTGTAGAACCTTATTTAATGCTCTAGATGTTCTTTAGGATTGGCAGGAGTGGTTTTGGTTGGGGTTTGGCAAACTATGATAGGTAGCAATGTCTAACTGAAGCTTGTGTAAGAGTGACCTCCAGAGTAGCCTCTTTACTATTTGAACTCTCAGCCACTGATGCCTTATTTGTTACACTTCTTTTCCTCCTGTGGTCAGGAAGGCATTGTTGCTCTCACAGTGCCAGGGCTAGGCTCATCCTTGGGAGTCATCTCTCATGCCACCAGGGAGACTTTCACCCCTGGATGTCATTTCCCAAGTAGGGGGGAGGGCAAAGGTTTCACTTGCAGAGTTGGGCTTAGAGAAAGAGGCCACATCTCAGCAACAAAAGAGGTCCTCTGGACGTAACTCTTAGGCATAACTATAGGTAGGGTAAGCTTCCCCATTGCATAAATAAGCTTCACAAGAGCAAGCCTCAAGATCAAGGGTTTGGCCTATTGATTTGGGTGTCCTTAATGTTTGACACAGTATCAGGATTTCCCCAGTGCTAAAGTTTAATACTTCCATATTTATTCTTCCATCCCTCAAGAGGCTTTGCCAGTACTTTTTATTATCTTCTTAATATACTCTGGGATGAATCCAGGCATTACATTAAGCTATACAAGATTAAAGGTCCTCATTGTAATTCTGGGCTCCCCGTGTTTGGATTGTTTAAATGATCTGACCAGACAGGTTGATTTAGATTATGTGCTACAGAAACCTTAGGTTCTGTACAAAATAAACCTTTCCTTTGGTCTCATGGAGTAGGTGAAATTCTGGAATATAGACAATGTCTTCATTACCCCAAATTCTGAATTGCCTTAATCCCGACCTGATCAGCTTCATTCTTACCCATTGCATTTTGATATTTTTATTGCTACTTTTATCCTGACCTGTTTTTTATTGTTTGTATTATTTAGTCACTTTTTCCAAGCACCTTATGTTTAGGTATCTCTAGGTCACTTAGAATATTTACTTCAGCTATAATAATAAGAAAAATATAAGAATAAGACACAGGTAGTTTATTTTCCTCCTGGTTTACTCATGGTAGATGGTATCCATTAGGTAAGGAGTTGTGGTTGCCAGCTCTGCATCTGAAAGACATCGGTCATCATCAGAGCAAAATTCTTGGACTTTCTCAGGGGGGTACGAGTGTAATCAAGACTTGAGGTGAAGGACTAAGGTTTGATTGTATACAGTCACAATTGCTATGAATGCATGTCTGTTTCCAAAACAGACCACCCATCTCAGAAGCTACCAGTAAGTACAGTTATCTCCACCTTTAACAAGAGACTGGATTTTTGTTTAAATATCAGACTAGTGCACAAGAGCACAGGTAACTGTCACATAAGTTCATACACTATCAACTCCACAAACTGTGCCCTGAAACAGGATCTCACCATTTTCCTGATAAGATATAGATTTTTGAAATATAAAATGCAAAATTTATTTTCCCACATTCAGTCCAGTCTGTTGGGTTGCAACTTATCCTTATGATAAAGTCATTCTATTCAGTGCTCTTCGTGTGAATCCCAGCCCATTTACCTCTTGGTCTCTCACCACACAGACCTTCTGACACCAGGCTGGCAAGGTTGGACAGAACCACAGGTGGGATGGAGTGGAGCCTGGGAGGTGTGTGGGTCCCAGAAAGGAAAATTCAAGAAACAAAGATCGTCATATGAAGGGTGGGGTATTAGACACAGAGGGAGCTCAGAGCTGGAAAGGTGAATGTGGCCAGCCACACCTGTACAGGACAGTGAAGGCTATAGAGCTTCCTGGGTGCCCACCAAAGAACTTCCTGCACCTGGAGAGCTCTTCAGAAAGGGCCGTGTGTGTACCCTGGTTTCGTTTCCTTTTCCCTCTTATTGTATCTTTTTTCTGAAACACAGAAGGTTCAGGGGCAGAGCAACCTATGGGATACCCATTCTGCTACCAACAAGTGTAGGGTCACAAGAGTGCCCATTATACCGGGGACCTCCCATTAAAATAATCACAGGGTATGCACATGTGGACAAATCACCCAAACATAAACAGCTAGTGTTTACTCTTTCAATGTTGGTACTTTTGGGGAAGAAGAAATACTCCAATGGAGCAGAGAAATTTGTAGTGGAAAAGTCATTGTTCTTACTGTAGGATTGCTCTTTTCCTCGGTTCCCTTTGTGTTGAATTTGACTGGGTATTTTGGAATTAATCTTGGGATTAGCCTGCACAGAACAGCCTCATGGTCAGGCTTCTTTTCCCCAGGTTAGACCCCCTCAATCCTGATTTTTGGGTCTCAAATGCACATCCCTGACTGTGATGCTGGCTCTTTTAGAGTTGGCTGCCAAGTATAGACAAGTGTCTCAATGCAGTCTGGATCCAGCTAGTGTGAAGAGAAAGGGACCCCTTCCCTCTCCTGGGATTTGTTCCTGTATTTCTAGCCTTTGCACACCCTACCTCAAAGGTCCTAGGCTTGAAAGAGTCCTGACATGCCAGGTAGTGACTGAGAAGCAGGATGGATGCTTGCACTGCCTCTGCACCTACCTCTCCCCACAAGGCTAAAGACGTCTGGGACTTTGGGGCTTCCAGGTGAGCCTTCCTTGCTGCAGGCTTTGAAAGTACCTAGCCATGTGATGAATGGTCAAGGCAGATTAAAAACAGTCTAAATCATTGGAGTATTTTTTTGAAAATAGACACTTGTGTGAGTACCCTTTGTAGAGAATGAATAATTTTACCTAAATTTGAGGTCTTTCACATTAAACAGTGATCACTGTTTGGGGGATCTGTTAAGGTGACAGATCACTGGACCAGATTTCCCTGGCCTGGCCGGGTTTCCTAACTGCCACTGGCCTGACCTGAGCTGACCATGTGACTCATCTTCTGTAAAGCGGATTTCTTCTTTGTGAAATTGGGGGTTAACAATACTAGAGTTTCTTGTGGGCTTTTGTTTTGTTTTTAATTAATCAGAATAGAAATAATATGAACTTCCTTAGAGGTAGGTCATCATCTGCCTTGCCCACCAATGTAATCCCAATTCTTAGAAGACTGCCTGGCATATAGGAGACTCTCAATGTATAGTGATTGAAGGTTATAACAAAGCATTATAAAGGTACACTTAAAAATTTTAATTAGAATAATAGCTACTAAAGATTCATTTATTATGCCTAAGTAGTAACAAATATGATTTCCTGACAGATTTAAGTAATTCACATAGCTATGGGTATATTTTCACATGGATGCTCTATGAAAAGCTTCGCTAAACTCTGGTATTTTGATTGAAGCTTTGAGTTAAGTGCCATCTGGGTATCAAACTATAAGGTGGAAGCAGTCAAGAATCTGAAGTAGATTCTTTATATCAGGATTTTCAGGTATTTCCAATTATATACACAAATGTGCTTAGATAACGTAATTCTAAAGCCTTTTGTACAGATATTTCACCACACTCTTATTTCCTCATTATTGTTAAAAATGAGGAGGTTTTTTTCCTAGGCATGCAGCCAACTTTCCCCACAGTGGTCTGTTTTCTAAAGTAATCTGGTATTCTGCATTCCTTATCTCCTCAAGAGAAAATTAAATCATGCAATGCCAAAATCCCTTAAAGATCCACCATAGTTGCTCAGGGAAGTGTCAGGGACATAATAGGGTTGTTGAAAGAGCTTGACTTTCCTATGGGATCAGTACCTCATGATGTGTTCAGAAAGAAATCAAGGAAAACTTGTATTGGTGATCTTTCTCATATCTCTGGTGCTAATTTTTCAGGTGTGTTTTTTATTTAAATGAAACCTTACATTTGAAGCAGACATTGACCATATATTCACAGGTAATCTTTAAACCATTGTGTATATTTTGAGGTGTGGCAAATGCTTGGAATCTAGAGATAATTTATTCCTTCCTTCTAGCACTCTCAGGTGTATTCCACCTTCACGTTTACTTAGTCATTGTCAGTGTGGTGGAGGAGGTTGTGCTAAGAGGACATTCTCTGATTGTAAGACTGAGCCTTAACCCAACTAAAACCATTCCAGCCAATCCTAAAAAACACCTAGGGCAATATATAAAATTCTACAAAGGTTCCATGCACTAGGATAACTTTCCAAAAACCTACAACCTCCACATGGGTCACTGGACCAGATAAGTCCTAAAACCTAGAAGGCCCAGCCTCTCCAGAACATCAGCTAGTTCCATCTCCCTACCCCATATTATTGACAGCCCCTTCTAACATGAAGAAGTTAGAACTGCCATAGCACAAATACCTCTAGAGAGTGGGGGAGAGAGATCAAAGGTGATGGTGAAGTTATATAGAGAAGGTAGGGTTTAACAAATGAATATGATTGCTGAATCATTGAATTGATATTTCTTCTAAGTCTCCAGTATCTTAGAGCAAATAGATGTAAAAACCTGAAATTATGGATTTGTAACCCATACCAAACTCTGAAATCTGTTCCACGACTAATTCTTGTGCTATGCGTTGAAATTTATTGCTTCTTTGTATATATGTTACTTTTCACACAAAAAAATTGTTTTTTATGATAAAAAATTTATTATGATAAAAAAATTTTATTCTTTCTAGCCTACATTCTCGAGCAGGTAGAAGGAAAAATCTGAGATGATGGTATGGTAGTCTATGTAAATTCTGGGATCTGTCCTGTAACGACTTTTTGAAGAGTGCTTTGAAAATTATTGCTTTTTTCTTTCTTTTCCTTGTGTATCTGTTATATTATACAATTTTAAAAAGGTTAAAAGAAAGAAAGAAATATGTAATACCCAGGGTTCAAAAAAAAAAAAAGATTGAGCCTTCTTCTTCAGCAGAGATTGTGAACCTGAGTTGGGGTTGTAGCTGTCTATGTGTCCCTGTCCATCCTCCTCAGAGGCAGTTTTGGAGGAATTAGCATGAATTGCATCTCCTGAGGGTAGATGTTGTTTTTCTCACTCTTCCCTCCTACAGCTGTAATTATTTCTTTTCATTAGTGTCCCTGGTTTTGGTCCTCTTCTCTGAGGGAAGACAGAGGAGATAGTCAGAGAGGTTCAGTGTTAGAGTGTATTTCCTAACCGGTTTCTCTAGGATTTCACCTGTGTCCACAGGACATAAGTTGTGATGGTTTTCCCCTTTCAGATTAAATGTTAAATATACACAGAAGTTCATCTATGAGAATACATGTAACCAAACGCCAACCTCGCAGTGCACCAAAGAGATGTGCCACCCATGGAAAATGCACTTTGACCTGCAGTACAGTTTCCTCACTGTGATAAAACTTACTCCACATGTGAATTTGATTTGCCTGCTTGCACCTCCCCTCACAGAACCTACATCCATGGACTTTATGAATGCTTCGTGTGCTAGGTCCTAAAACTTGGAACATGCTTTTTGATGTTCTCCTGAATCCCCAAATCCTGCCACAATCATTGATGACTTTATCATCCAAGCAAAGTCCTTTTCACCTCACATTGCTATTTCACCAACTTGTAACCAGGCTAGAGATTAATTTCTTACTGTATTTATTATTTAATCTTTAGTTATTATTATTATAATAGCTAGTTTACAATATGCTGCCTTCAAATTGTATTCATGATGTGATAAGGTAGAAAAACATACTAAGAGGTGAGTAAATCAAACCCCATGAATATTCAAGTGAGGAAACTCAAGGTGAGTGGTGTGGAGCTGCCCCAGTTGCACAGGTGTGACATGTCAGGGCAGGAGTAGGGCAGGTGGTGCTTGTGCAGTCTGGTGAGAGATGAGGGCACACACAGATCCTCTCTGGTTTCCATGGGGAATTATACCACTAATAACAATAATGAAAATACCTAATACCCTGACAACTTATTAAAATTTCATACATAAAGTTACAGCTGAAGGATGACATCAACAAAGTGGGGAAGATGGTACCAAACACCCTCCCCTCCACTGCTATTAAAATATCAACCAGAATCCATTATAT
This sequence comes from Tamandua tetradactyla, assembly GCF_023851605.1. Classification (NCBI taxonomy): domain Eukaryota; kingdom Metazoa; phylum Chordata; class Mammalia; order Pilosa; family Myrmecophagidae; genus Tamandua; species Tamandua tetradactyla. Next base: position 45,426,890 of record NC_135335.1, on the reverse strand, counting down.
CCAACATGGCCAGGGAATATGTACATATAATATATTCCATATATATGGAATATATGTATATAAACACAACTACATGTATATAATTCCTAGGAGTAGGAGCCCATTGACTATATTCCCAGAACCAGTCTTGATCCTTGGCCCCATCTGAAACCCCGTGTGACATTTCCTATCTGAATGTTAAGAAACTAGGCATTAGTGAGGGGCACCACAGGGAAAGGATTGTGCTCTCCAAGGGTTCAGTCAGCATCCTCCTTCCAGGGTGTCCTTAAGATAACGACCTCCCCTCATCCCCTTTCATTTTATGTACAGAGTTACCTCCCAAATGTAAATCATTACACAGACAAACAGATGAAACCACAGCACACTTTTACTTATATTCAGGTTCCCCTCAGTCTGGAAAATATTTCCTGGGCATCATGGGCCTCATCCACAGCAATATGAAACCTTTGTGGTTTATCCTCTTTTTGGTGGCAGCTCCTAGATGTGAGTGTCTCAGGGATTAAAACGTGAAGGTAATAGGGATAATGCATCTGAGCCTATGACTCACTGTGGTTCTCCTGGTCTTCCAGGTACAACTGAAGGAATCAGGACTTGACCTGGTGAAGCCTTCACACACCCTGTCCTCACCTGCACTGTTTCAGGATTCTCTTTAATCAGCTATGCTATGAGCTGGATCCATCAGGTTCTGGGAAATGGGCTGCAGTGGGTCGATACCATGGATTATGATGGAGATGTATACAATAAACCACTCTCTTCAGTCCCGACTCAGCATCACCAAGGACAACTCCAAGAACGAAGTTTATTTAAAGCTCTGAACAGCCTGAGAGGCTATGACATGGCTGTGGATTACTGTGTGAAAGACACAGGAATTGAGAGTGAGCCCAGACACAACCTCTCCTGCAGGGTACAACAGAGGTGTGGGCTGCGGGGGGTGCTCAGTGGCCATACATAAGTGCAAGTGCAGAGAGGAGCTCTGGAGGAATTTCCTGGCCTTGCCTGGGGTTCGCTCTTGCTTCACAACATGTAACTCCCTAACATGTAAGTGGTGCTATTTTGCATCCAAGATTCAAACAGCACAGTTTTAGAGATTACTAAATGATGTTTTAATACATACATATATATTATTTAAAATTTTATATAAATTGTGGGAATATTCCCATCTTCCAAATATGTCTGAAAATGTGGGAAAAAAGAAAACTTGCATTTACCATCTCTTGAAATTATTTTCCTCAATTTAACTCACATTTCTGAGAATGTTGATGTAAATAATCCCCCAACCACTGTCATGTAGAGACCCAGGTTCTCAAGGAACAAGGAGGAGGTGGGGAAGCCTGACCATCCATAGGAGCAGCATACAGTTGCCTCACTTTGTTCCCTCCTTCTCATGTGGCATCAAAGTTCAGATCCATGCACTTATATTAAGGCCCTTCTAAATTATTATTCTATTACATAAAATGCCACCATTGTATCACACATAGTTTTTCGACATATACTAATAGACACATAATCTAAAAACAGGTTCACAATTTTATCATTTTTTAATCTAAATAGCTTTCCTTATGCAATTTATATTTAATAAATACATTTGTTTTAACTTTTCATTATTGTGCCAGTGGATCATTTGTCACTGTATTTTTCCCTAAAATCATCAAATGTTTTTCTCTAAATGTAGTATTAAGCTCTTGGTAATATATTTTTTTTTTTTGAAACAGGGTAAGGTCACCAGAAAAAACTTGTCACACTCCTAATACTTTGCATACATCCAAGGGCTTTTGAAGACAAGGATTAACTGAGGGTCTTCATAGAGAGGCCATTGTCACTCCATTGCTTCCTGGGAAGCCAAGTATGCATCCAACTGTGGTGCATCTGAATCTGGGAGACATAATTGCAACTTATCTTTTAGAATGAGAATTCTAGCAGTGCAGGCCCAAGTACACCTATAGGACCCAATGTAGGGTCAGGGACACCCTTCCAGAAGATGACCATCACCTGAAGTATACCTGGTTACTTGCCCATTGGACTCTTGGAAGAGGCAGGCATATGATCAGGATGGACAGTTGTAGGAGCATCACCCAAGTGAACCTGACCCTCTCCATGAGGCAGTCCTTGGCCTGTCATGTATTTCTGCCCCTCCTTGTGATAGATTGTGTTTTTCCCCACAGATGTTTCCTCCAAAGCTACATGGTTTCTCAACAGTCTCCATAACTGCCTACTTCAGAGTCCTCCTGTAGGTTAAGTCCTCAGTGAAGAGAGGGGAGGTGATTCTGGACTTAGATTCCATGATGGACTGTGTTTCCTCCCATTTTCTATTGGATATGACCTGTGTTAGTCAGGGTTCTCTGGAGAAACAGAACCAATAAGAGAGATCTGTAAATATGAAATTTATAAAGGTGTCTCACACAACCATGAGAATGGAAGAGTCCAAAATCCGAAGGGCAGGATGTGAAGCTGGTGGCTGCAATGAAGGTTCTGGCGAACACAGGAAAGCCTTGCTGGCTGAAGAAGCAGTGAATGAGTCTGTCTTCCTTAACAGCATTCGACTGATTGGATTATCTTGTTGAGGGAGATGTGCCTTAGTTGATTGTGGATATGATCACCCACAGATGCAATCAACTGACATGCACCAGCCTTCGGGTTTATCAACCAGCCATGAAATATCCTTGTAGCAACTGGGCATAATCACTTGGCCAAGTTGACACCAAAACTTAACCATCAGAGCATCTAATTATCTTGATGAGTTAACTCTGAAGGTCAGTTTCTCACTGTTGTCTAGGGTTTTATTTTGATTGGCTTTGTTCTAATGCTTTTCTTTGTTTGATGTTTGGTCCAACTTATTCTAAACCTTTAGTGTAGCCTGTGTTAACTGTTTAGATTTTCTCAGTGCTTCTTCATCTGATTTTTGCCCTGGATATGTGATAAAATGTTTAAGTTGGAACTTTTTGGGCGATTTTTTCACCTTCTAGAGAAAGTTTCTTTTCTCTGTTCCTTTTCTGGATATCTTGATCTTTTCTGTTTCTGTGCAGACACAGCTCCCCAGCTGCTATGATTTGTTTAAATTTTCTCCCACATTAGTGTTCCCTTTTCCTACACTTTTCAGGTCTGGAACCCATCCTGTTCTACAGAATTTCAGTTCCCCAATCCCCCTTTTTGCTTATGCTTATGAGATATTTCTGCCTCTGGTTTCTTCCCCAATCAGGGTATCCCACCCCAGGGAGCAAGATGGCATCAATCCAGCAAGGTGGGTCACTCCAGAAAAGTCCATTTTGCATTTCTGTAATCTAGACAACAATAACTGATTTGAGTGAGCACACCTCTTGCCAGCCACAGTTCTGCAAAGATCTTTCTTTTTTATTTCCTTTTGGTAGCCCTTTTGTATGCGGCACTCCTCAGTGGCTTTTGTTCTGCCCTGGTCTCTTTGTACTTGGGTCCCCATGCCTGGATATGCACCACATCCTAACTCACTTCAGTGAGTGCCTCAAAAATGTGTGTGCCCCTCATGAGAGATGAGAGATGGGAGTAATCTGGATCCTGCCTCTGAGCAACTCCCAAGCTGCACATGACCAAATGAGGGGGAGGGAAGAGGACCTGCATGTTGGGGATGAACTTTCCTACCTACTATATTTCTTTTTCCTAGTTTCAGCATTTCTGAAATCCTTCTCCAATCTCTACCATCCTCCAGATTTCTAAGCAAGTGGGATTTTCCCTTGTTTTCACTGTATCTCTGGGGAGGTTTCATCAGATTATGTCTTATGTCACTATGTTGACAGTGTCACAAAACTTTTGCATTTTTATGCAACACTGAGCATAGTTATGATTACTGGGGTGAATCAGAAAATAGTTTTGAATGTTAACTGAAAATTATACAACACAAATGATGTTCCATAACTATTATATACTGTTAATATATGTATGTGCATAGTGATGACTAATGGAACATAAATAGTTAAGCCAGTAATTTAGGAATAATGCCTAGTGGTGCATAAATTTTCCATTTAAAATATCATTATTTTGATTCCTGGTCCATGTACTTCCCCAAAAACAACAAACAAGCAAAACAAACAAGCAAAAATTCAACAAGTGGTGCTGCAATAACAGGATACTCACATGGAAAAATAATGAAATGTGACCCCACCATACAGCATACAAAAAAAAAATCATTATTGCTCTCCTAACTTACATGAATTGAAAATTAATTTAAATCTTAAAAGAAAAATAAGGTTGTCATTCCTGGAATATTGTGGGTTCCTGTGAATGGAAAATCCCCACAAATCTGCATACGGCAGTGAGACATTCTCTACATTCAAAATATGTTGCCCAGTGGCTTTTGGTACAGATATGAAGATGGCTGTCTTTATGCAATGCCTTAGAACCAACAGGGGGTACCTACACTAATGTATGCACTCACAAAGCACTTACCTTTGATGAAACATTTTGTTGGTTTTCACTCCAAATTCCCACTCTTTGTCTGAATTAAATGTAATTAATAAAGAAATACGTTGGAGAAAGAAACAGTTCTCCAAGGGAGAATGCTTATCTTGAAAATTAAACCTATATGAGGATAGAGTAGGATAAATGCAGGAAATACATAATAAATTCTGGCCCCTCTTCTGATCATTTACTTTTTCTTTCTTGCCTGAAAAAGTCATTGTAAACCTGATATTGATGAAATACTAATAAATTGAATGATGCAATTCAAGGGGGAGATAAAAGCATCTGAAGTTGGCTGTGGCATATTGGTTCCTGTTTGTATTGTGCATAACTAGGGAGTGGGTCTTTAGCATCTACCTCATCATTAAGAGATAGATGACTCACAAATATTTAGGAATTAATGGCATAAATGTGCCATACAGGAGAAATGTCTTCAGTGTAAATCAACTTATTCTCTCCCACATAAAAAAAATTAAATTAATTTAGAAATACTTTTTGAGGTGTTCTAGTTTGCTAGCAGCTGGAATACAATATACCAGAAACAGAATGGCTTTTAAAAAGGGGAATTTAATAAGTTGGTAGTTTACAGTTATAAGGCCAAGCAAATGTCCCAATTAAAGCAAGTCTATAGAAATGTCTGAACTAAGGCATCCAGGTAAAGATATCTTGGTTCAAGAAGGCTGATGAAGTTCAGAGTTTCTTTCTCAAGTGGAAGGGCACATGGCAAACACAGTTTCTCTCTCATCTGGAAAGGCACATGGTGAACATGGTCAGGGTTCCTCTCTCATCTGGAAGGGCACATGGTAAGCATGGCACCATCTGCTAGCTTCTTCTGGCTTCCTGTTTCATGAAGCTCCCCGGGAGGCATGTTCCTTTTTCATCTCCAAAATTCACTAGCTGGTAGACTCTGCTTCTCATGGCTGCGTCATTCTCTGCTCTCTCAGAGATCCCTCATCCTCCAAAATGTTTCCTGTTTTATAGGACCCCAGTAAACCATCAAGACCCACCGAAATGGGTAGAGACACATCACCCCTAATCCAATTTAACAACCACTCTTGATTGGATTACATTTCCAGGGAGAGGATCTAATTACAGATTCAAACATACAATATTGAATTGGGATTATTCTACCTTTACGAAATGGGATTTTGATTAAAACATGGCTTTTCTAGAGTCCATACATCTTTTCAAACCAGCACATGAGGTTTGCTGATTTTCCAGAACCTGGCTTTTTCTGGGGAATAAGTGGTAAAAATATAGTGTTATTAGTATGACACTCTATAAACAACTGAGCTAACTAGCCACTAGATATTGGTGATGGTAATACAACATCATGAAAATAATTAACACTACTTATTCATATATCTGAATGCAGTAAATAGGGGAAATTTTAGGTGATATATAAATTGCTAGAATAAAAATTTAAATGATTAAAAAAACAACTATAGGGCGGGCCGCAGTGGCTCAGCAGGCAGAGTTCTCTCCTGCCATGCCTGAGACCCAGGTTCAATTCCCAGTGCCTGTCCATGCAAAAGAAAAAATCAACTATAAGCCTGTGCAACATAGTGATCCTAATCTAAATTGTGAATTATAGTTAAGAGTACACAATTATAATATTATCTTATCAGTTTTAACAAAGATTTCACACTAATGCAAAATATTAATAGTGGGGGCAAGTATATGGGAACTCTGTATCTTCTCCATGATTTTTCTATGAACCTACAACATGTATACATACACACACAGACACACACACACAAACACATATACATACATACATATATACTATTCTGGCCCGAAGGGATTTTCCAGCTGAGAGAAAAACCAAGCATGAACTGAAACATGAATCTGTTATAGGGACTTACTTGTAGGAGAGAAAAAAGAAATTAATCTAGGAGTCAAGTTGCTCTGATGGTGGCTGATACAGAGCTCAGTGTGGGAGTGTTCTGCATTGGTTGGGGGGAAGCAGGGTTTTATAGTGGGCATAGACAGAAGGTACAAAGCCAAGAGAGGGCATGCACAGGTTGCTAACAAAGTTAACTATTTTTTAATATGTATTTCTCTGGGAAAGATAGCAGACACAGAGCTGAGAGAGTACATGTAAGAATGTGCATAATGGCTGACAAAGTTGGAAGAGTTGGGGGATATTGAAAAATGCAAAAATGTTATATTACATGTACATATAATAAAACTTTTGCAGGGTTTTATATTCTAGTAGAGGTGATACAAAAATTAACAAACTAAAATATATGCAATCCTGACAAGATTCTGTGGGATTTTCCTGCTCTGGTACTCACAGTATTCTAGAACATAAGCTTTCCTCAATACCAACATCTGTAGCACCACAATTGAACTCACTTGCTGATGCACATGCTTCCACAGCTATAATGTAGTGTATGCTCTATTACCCATCTGTAGCCATGTTGAGGACATGCCCAAGCTGATTGCAGCCAGTTACTTGATACCTGAGTGAATTATGTCCCCTCTGTGTTCAAGCACTTCATGAGAAAATGGGCTACTTCTTTATTTCGTCTGTGAATATCTGATCCTATGAAGGCTTGAATAAATTGGTCAAAAGAGTCAAAGGACATTATTTCTCATTTATTCTGTGGCTCCCACTCTGTATCACAGAGACATGGGAGAAAACTATGGGAAATCATTGTCATGGATATTATGAGAAGTTCTAGGTCATGTGGGAAAATTCATCTCTCTTCTGAGAACTGACTTCCAGCTCAACCAAGAATGAATGGCCCTATTTCTCCTATATCCTTCCTCTGTACCTAAAATCTTTGAAATTCACACACACACAAAAAAGCATAGAAAGACTCTGAAAGTTGGAAAGAAGGTGGACTCCCTTAGAACTTGAGTTACTGACATGTAGTGAGTGCCCTGGTTTTCCAAATTGGCTACAATATAGCTCAGACAGAGCAATGAAGAAGTTTCCAGCCTGAAACCACCAACAGATACAAAAGATCTGAGTTTCCATCCTCTACCTGGAGGTAGTAGGTTATATGCTCTTTTAACTTTTAACTCCTCTGATGGATTATGAGGGGCTGTATGGGGAGTTCATCTTCCATCCTCATCTAGGGAAAGCTAGTGGTGCGCCATCCCTTGCCAGGGTAGGGTCACAAGACTGGGTGGAGAGCTAGGACTCCACAACACTCAGCATCCATGAGTCTGTTCAACATAATGCAAGATGATGATGGTAAGCACTGCAATTACCTGTCATTCATGTTGTCACTGAGGCCCAAGGCAAAGCTTAACTTCCACATTCACCCAGAAGCAATGAGGCTGAATGAAGCAGTGTGAACAACGCCAGCTAGCAGTCCTATCATGCCCTCTTTGTCCCTGGGGTTTAGAGGGGCCTGGCATGAAAGGGAGATTCACCCCCACATGGCATCAATGAGTTGGAATGAGGCAAGGTGGTTGAAACTCCTCTTCCACCTCTGGTGTTAGGGGGACCCAGGGGTAGCTGTGCCTATACCTCCACCCTGACAAATACTGTTCTAAATGGAGTTAAAACATTAAGGATTCTGCAGGCAAGTATGCAAAGAATGCATACTATTTCACTGTTGAAAAACACAGACTACTTAGTCCCAGTGAAAGGATCCTCGATTAGTTAATACTATATATAGCACACTTGGACAAGAACATAGGCAGAGTATATTAAAACTTTAAATAGCAAAAAAATTAAGGTAGGAAATTTTTTTTACAAATTTCAAAAGCATTCTTCTGCTGGTATTACATCAAAGTAAGATGATTTCATGTGAAATATGAGTAATAAAAGTGTTTCTGTGACCCATTTTCTTTGCGATCACATTGCTTAAGTAGATGTTGATTTGAAAAGGCAATCATTATCCCACTGAGCAAATTCTGTTGCTTTCAGCAAACATTTTCCTGAGTTCAGTAAATATTGAGGGCACTAAGACAGCTGTGAGTCCAGTATTTAGTCCTGCCTCTAATCACATCCTTTCTGCCCTTACAGTTTTATGTATGGGTTTTCAATTGTTTAGAGACAACGGTCTTATTTTTAAAACAGTAAGTCTAAAACCGGTTATCTCATCCTTTTCCTTCCTTGGTAGGTGAAGAAACAACCGCAGAAAGACTTTCAGAAATTATCTCCAGGCCCAAGTACTAAATATTTAACAGAACTAGACCTAGACTCAGGTCTCCTTCCCTTTATCTACTCATCACAAATAATCATATGTATATATATGTATATGTATATATGTGTATGTGTGTGTGTTCTCATATATATATATATATATACACACACACACACACACACACACACACACACATGGTAAGTTACATTTTCCAGGGGAAAACTAAATAAAAAATAAAAAATATATGTAATGTTATACACTGAATAATGGCCCCATAACCCTATTGACATCTGGGTCTTAATCCTTGGAAACTGGGAATATTATTTAATATAGGAAAAAGGTCTTTGCAGGCTTAATCTTGATATTAGGATGTTATCCTGGATTATACCACTGAGACCTAAATACAATACAAGCACTGAGACCTAAATGCAATACAAGCATCCTTCTAAGTGGAAGTCAAGATAGGTTTGACTACACTGAAAAGAGAATGTGATTATTGTGATTATGATGACAACAGCAGAGAGATTTCAAGATGTTATGCTATAGGCTGTGAAGAAGCAGAAAGGGATCAAGAGCCAAGGAATGCTGCTACCAGAAGATGCAAGTGAGAAGGTCTAAAAATAACAATTTTACAGGCTAGAAAAGGAAAGGAAATGGATTCTCCTGTAATGCCTGCAGGAGACTGGCCCTGCTAATGCACTAGTTTCAGACCAGTGAAACAGCTTTGTTTTTTACTTCTGACCTCTGGAATAAATAATAAGTGAATAATGATCATTGCAGGTAGTAATTTTGATTATAATAATAAAGATTCCTTATAATAACTTAATTCCATAAAAAGTGTATAATATTTGCACAGTTGTATGTTCTAGAATGTTGCTTCCACACAACTGATTAACACAATATATTGACTTCAAAATTAATATATATGCCAAAATTCAATTTCCTCTTAACAGGCTTCCTCGTTAATCAACATCATCAATTCACTAAAAACTTTATTTTGATCATGTATAAATACATTTTAAGGCAATTCCTATTTGGAAGGAATATTGCTTTCAGAAATTGTGTTGTGGTAAAAATTCACATAACGTAATTAACCATTTTACATTGTAGGATTCACAGGCATTGGGTATTTTCACAATACTGTACAACCGTCACCTATATCTCATTCCAAAATATTTTTATTATCCCAAAAGGTAGCCCTATACCCATGAAGGAGTCACTCCCACACCTTGCTTGCCTTCTTCATTTGGCTTCACAGCTGTGCATGACCTTCCCTTCTATGTCAGGCTCCCTGATCCTCAACATCAGCTTGCAGGTACACCTTCAGAGCCCTGTAAATTGCCAGCATGATGGCAGACCCTGGAAGCCTGGCAATAAATGAAGCTGCCAGCAACAAGCCCCGCAGTCTCATGAGATTTCCTAGAAGCTCTTACTCCCGTGGCCTTGCACCTCTGGCCCTTGCAGGGACAAGTAAGAGGAATTACATGTTCAGAAGCAAAGAATTTAAATTAAGACCTATGGAAATATTTAAGAAGCCATGCAAACTTAAGACAAAAAGAGGATGTGACAAAGGAAAGGAAGTACTATAAAGAGGAAGGCTGCTAAGCTTTTTAGAAAAATTTTTTTACGTGCACAACAAACTCATGGCTGAAATTAAAATAAGAAACCTGTAAACTTCAGGAATTTTGGGTTGGATTGTAAGCAATACAATGAATGAAAAGAAGCAGAAGATATTAAGGATATGATATGGTAGGCATATATTTCTTTATCCCACAAGAGTTTAAACATCAACTATTGAAAACATCAACTATTGAAAAACAATTGAAACTGCACAGGAAGGGCATTTTCCAAATACCAGACAATGTAAAATGCTGCAGGATTTCTAACAATGGTGGGAGTGTGATAAAGTGAATTCTATTTCATTGTCCCTGTGGACATTTGTTTCAAAGACAATGTCAAGATCTTGGAACCAAAGAGAAGGAAATCCAGTCATAGCACAAAGCTTGACCATTTAGAATCACGTTTAAATATTCATAATAATGTAAGTGCTGTTTATGTTTTTCTTCTTTTTAGGGAATGCTTAATTATAGTTACAAAGTAGAATGGAAATGTTAAGTGTTTTGGTAATGTAAAATAATATTGTTGACAAATGGGGACATTGAAGTGAGAGGTAGGAAAAAATGGAATGATAATGGTGTCCTTATAAAGTGAGAAGAGATACTATGTATTTTTGAAGAAGAAGAAGATGGGTTTTATTTCTTAAAAGGTAGCCATAAAGTCTAAAGTAGTATATCACTAGATTAAAGAGGGAGGAGAGCAGGGGAGAATACACAAAGTCAATAAGAAATGCCTGAAAATGGAGATTTCTTTTATGAGTCTTATATGAAAAAAGAAATTTTTTTTCAAAAAGAAAAAAGTAAGAATAATTGATGTATTTGAATGTACAAATAAGAGATGTTTTATTTTTCAATGACTAGAGGTGAATTAATAATATGTGGATTTTAAAAATGAAGAAAACAAAACTGAGGTGATTTTGAACCCAGGAAAACTTAAAAGTTGTTGGAGAACTACGCTGCAGAACTCAGCTGTTAATAATACTGGTTATATAAAGACAGTCGTTTTTTAATCTGAATACTGATTTAACATGAAATGATTATATAACATTGGGGAGAGTAGAGGGAGGAGAGGTGTGTGTGGTTGGGGAGAGTCAATCAAAATCTAATATTTTAAAATGTCAAAAAAAGCAGTATATTCAGAAAAATAGAGGTAACTATGATAAGAAATAATTAAGAAAAATGTAGTTATCTCTGGAGAAAGGAAATGGGGGTAGGTAGAGAAAAAACAGAGGAACACTATTTCACTACCACTCTAATGGTATTATTTGATTTTTTGAACTATTTATGTGTATTTCTTTGAGTAAAGTTAATTTAAATAAATTTCACTTTTAAAAGTTTCCCCACGGGTGGGCCGCAGTGGCTCAGTGGCAGAGTTCTCGCGTGACATGCCAGAGACCCGGGTTCATATCCCAATGCCTGTCCATGTTAAAAAAAAAAAAAAAAAAGAAAGAAAAGAAAATTAAAAGTTCCCCCAGGTAATTAAAAGTATACACCACTGGTTAAGATCCACCAGAGTAGAATGATTTTTAAATCAGGCAGGACTCTGTTAAAAGACAAATTAGTTCTGTGGCCTTAGGTGAGCCCATTTATCTACCTCAACTTTGGTTTCTTAATCTGTTAAATGAAGGTAAAAATACCTACCTGGGAAAGTCAGTCTGAAATTTATAAATAAGTCTACCTTTTGGCTGGGTATATACACAATAAGCATTGAATGTTATAACAAAATGTCACATTAAGATGTGAATAAAACTTACAACACATAAAACAAAACAAAAAACATGTTCACGCAGAAGCCTGTGCATTAATTTTATAGCAGCATTGTAAATAATTGTCAAAAACTGGAAGCGATCAAGGTCTCTTTCATAGACTAATGGATTTGCGGGGTCACATGAAATCTACATGATTTACCAATTTAGGAACTGTCACTGTTTTTTTAAGCAGCTGCACCATTTTACAATTTACCCAGAAATATCAGAGGATTCTGATTTCTCCACACTCACGTCAACACTTGTCATTTATGACTTTTTGATACCAGCAATCCTAGTGGTTACAAAGCAGTATCTCATTGTGGATTTGTTTACATTTCCCTGATAAATAATGATATAGAGCATCTTCTTAAGAAATTATTGCTCATTTGTGTGTCTTCCTTGGAAAAAATATATTTTCAGATCCTTTGCTCATTATTTCACTGCGTTGTGTTTTTTTTTTTATTAACGGAAAGAAAAAAAAAGAAATTAACACAACATTTAGAAATCATACCATTCTACATATGCACTCAGTAATTCTTAACATCATCACATAGATACATGATCATCGTTTCTTAGTACATTTGCATCAGTTTAGAGGAACTAGCAACACAACAGAAAAAGATATAAAATGTTAATATAGAGAAAAGAAATAAAAGTAGTAATAATAGTAAAACAAACAAACAAACAAACAAAAAACCCTATAGCTCAGATGCAGCTTCATTCAGTGTTTTAACATGATTAATTTACAATTAGGTATTATTGTGCTGTCCATTTTTGAGGTTTTGTATCTAGTCCTGTTGCACAGTCTGTATCCCTTCAGCTTCAATTACCCATTGTCTTACCCTGTTTCTAACTCCTGCTGGACTCTGTTTCCAATGACATATTTCAAGTTTATTCTCGAATGTCCGTTCACATCAGTGGGACCATACAGTATTTGTCCTTTAGTTTTTGGCTGGACTCACTCAGCATAATGTTCTCTAGGTCCATCCATGTTATTACATGTTTCGTTGTTTTTCTTTTGTGTTATTGAGATGTATGAGTTCTATATATATTCTGGATACAAGTCCCTTATGCAAGATGTATAAATTTCAAATATTTTCTCCCATTCTTAGGTACATTTTCTTGATGATATCTTTTGAAGCACAAAGATTATTAATTTTGAACAAGTGGACATTATATTTTTTTCACTTGTGGCTGATTATTTTGTCATATCTAAGAATGCTATGTTAAATCCAACATCATGAAAATTTATTCCTATGTTTTCACCTAGGAATTTTATATGTTTAGCTCTTTCATTTATGTTTTAATCTATTTTGAGTCCATTTTAGTATATAGTGTGAGGTAAGGACTCTTACATGTAGATTTTTTTTTACATGTAGATATCCCATTGTTCCAGCACCATTTGTTGAAAAGGCACTTTCCTCAGAGAATAACCTTGATACCCTTGCAGAAAATCAGGGGTCCATAGATGTATTGTTTTTCTTCTGGACTCCAATTAATATTCCCATGATATAGATGTCTATACTTGTGCTAGTACCACATTGCCTTGATTACCCTTGCTTTGTACTAAGTTTTGATATCAGAAAGTGTGAAGCTGTCTACTTTATTCTTTTTTTTGATATTGTGATATCAATGTTTTTTTTTATATTTTGATACTCATTTTGGCTATTCTGGATGCCTTAATTTTTAGAACATACAGCAGCTAGTGAAGTATGGAAAACTCTGATCCACCCAAGAAAGCACCTGAGCCTCTGAGAAGTGGACAAACTTTTATTTCTGGCAGGCCTAAAGGCCTTCTGACCAAAGTCTGAGCCCCGAATACTCTTGGTTTCTAGATTATATAGGCTACTGAGCAAGGAGAGAGTTACTAAGGGAATGGGTGGTGAACACTGGAAAAGTACAGAGAAAGAACTTGCAGAGTGGGTGTTACTATCTGTCCTTTAGCTGAACTCTTGTCTGAAATAAGGGCAGCTCCTGGACATGACAAAAACCAGGCCTGGCAGCCTCCCTGTTTGCACACTGATCTCTTCGGACATGCTTGAGTAAACCTGGGACGTGATTTACAGCACTGCAGACATTCTGCTTTTCTTCAAGAAAGCTTACATTTATATACCTTTATGAATGGCATAAGTTTATAGAGTGATGCACACAAACCAAGAGTAATATGCATAAATACATAAAGTGACACACATCAGTTCATAAAGTCATACAACAGTAATGCTCAGGTGATACACATAAATTCATAAAGTTATACAATAATACTGAGGTTAAACTTGTAAACTGCCTCACTAGGTTTTTTTAAAAAGTATTTTTATTGAGATATCTTCACACACATACGATCCATCGAAGTATACGATCAGTGGTTCACAATATCATCACATAGTGGTGTATTCATCACCATGATAATTTTTAGAACATTTGCAGCACTCCAGAAAAAGAAAAAAAGGAAAAACACATATACCCCATACCCCTCACTCTCATTGACCACTCATATTGCAATCTATCAATGTTTTTTTACCACCTTAACATCCCTTATTATTTATTTACTTTTTGTCCTTATTTTTTTACTCATCTGTTCATACCATGGAAAAAGGGAGCATTAGCCACGAGGTTTTCACAATCAGATGGTCACACTGTAAAAGCTATATAGTTATACAATCCTGTTTAAGAATCCATGCTAGTAGAATAAAGTTTAACAGTTTCAGGTACTTCCTTTTAGCCACTCCAGTATACCATAAGCTAAAAGGAGATATCTATATAATATATAAGAATAACCACCAGGATAACCTCTCAATTCTGTTTGAAATCTCTCAGACACTGAAATTTTATTTTGTCTCATTTCTATATTCCCCATTTTGGTCAAAAAGTCTTTCTCAATCTCATGTTACTGGGTCCCACCTCATCCTCAGGAGTCATTTCCCTCATTGCCAGGGAGATTTACACCCCGGGAGTCATGTCCCACATAGAGGGGAAGGCAGTGAGTTTACCTGTTAAGTTGGCTTAGAGAGACCACATCTGAGCAAAAAAGAGGTTCTCTGGAGGTGACATTTAGGCATAATTATACATAGGCTTAGTTCTCTTTGCAGGAATAAGTGTCATAGGGGTGAGCCCCAAGACTGAGGGCTCAGCCTACTGAATTTTTTCCCCACTGCTTGCAAGAACATCAGAAATTACCCAGATGGGGAAGTTTAATATTTTTTTATCTCCTCTTTTCTCCCAAGTCCCCCAAGGGGACTTTTCAGCTAGGATTTTAGAGTTTATTAAGGCTTTAGGTGAAATTGGGTTATATTGTCTTTTTAATGATTTCAAGTTTTCTAACCCATGAAATTGGGATTTTTTTCCATTTATGTAGATATTTAACTGATTTCCATAATGTGTCCCAGTTTTAAGTGTAAAATTTTACATTCTTTTCTTAAATTTATTCTTATTGTATTATTTTAATGGATAATAAAAATTGTATTATTGTAAATGGAATTGTTTTCTAAATTTTGCAAGATTAAAAATACAATTGGTTTATGTATATTGATCTTGTATTTGCAACAATATGGAACTTACTTAATTGTTCTCTTTGTGAATTCTTGAGGAGTTTTAAAATACAATAGCACTGTAGGAGATGTTCCAAGACGTGGCTTAGTGAGGTGTGGAATTTAGTTCATCCTCCAGAGCAGCTAATAAATAGCCAGGGACAGTACAGAACAACTGCTGGAGCCACATCAGTGATTGGACAAACAGTGTACACCAGTCTAGACAAGCTGGACCAGCTGCGATTCCATGCAGATTTATGAACTCCCCAAGCCATGGAGGCCAGTGTCCCTCCCCCACAGGCTGGTTCCCAGATAGGAAAGGAAAGAGACTTTACTAGCAGCAGGCTCTTAGCTCAACCAAGCTCCAACTGTGGAATTAACAAATTCTGACTATTGAAAATAGGCCCCCCAGCTCAGGTAAACCTTGAATAAGAACTAAAGTTACTATTTTTTGCCCCACAGCAGAAGGGGCATGGCTGACAGGAAAAAAAAAACAGGTTTTTTTTTTATTGGATGGCAAAAAATACTTGAAAAGTCTGGACCCTAAAGAGGTAAAAAGCAGGGGCATGTAAGACCTGGCGATACATAGAGCAACTTACCAACTTAAGCTCTTGATTAACAATCCCAAGGAATGGGGGATCCTTCTCTGAGAAGGATTTTGTTTGTTTGTTTGTTTCTACTGCTTAACTGCTTATTAGATACAACCCCAAGGCTTCTCAGGCTCCAATTGCCCCAGGAAAGGGCAGAATTAAGCTTGTCTCAGAGACAAAAGGCTGGTCAGGTGTTCTAATTTGCTAGCTGCTGGAATGCAACACACCAGAGATGGATTGGCTTTTAATAAAAGGGGATTTATTTCATTAGTTCTTCAGAGGAAAGGCAGCTAACTTTCATCTGAGGTTCTTTCTTATGTGGGAAGGCACAGTACAATCTCTGCTGGCCTTCTATCCAGGCCTCTAGGTTCCAACAAATTTCCCCAGGGTGATTCCTTTCTGCATCTCCAAAGGACTGGGCTGAGCTGCAAGTGCTGAGATGAGGTATGCTGAGCCGTTTTGGCTGTGCTACGTAGAGCTCTCTCATTTAAGCACCAGCCAATTAAATCAAACATCATTCATTGCAGTAGGCATGCCTCCTAGCCAACTGCAGATGTAATTGGCAACAGATGAGGTTCACATGCCATTTGCTCATGTCCACAGCAATAGAACTAGACACCTTCACCTGGCCAAGCTGACACCTGAATCTAACTACCACATCAGGTGAAAGGTGTTAATTTCCTGGAGGTTGTGCCTTCCCCAGGAGAGGGATGGGACCTAGCTCAGTGGAATCCCTCCCTCAAGGAATTCAGACCTCAGGGACTGGAAAACTGATGCAACTAAAGCCAGCCTTCAATCTCCCCTCTGTCACAACCACACCCCCAGCAGAGAAAGTCTTCTGAAGTTAAAGGTACCACATTATTTTATACTGGTGGGAAACCACAGGAGGACAAGCACCATATACTGGGCAGGATAGAAAAAGCACAGAGCCTAGAGGCTTCATAGAAAAGTCTGTCAATCTGCTTGGTCTCCCCTCAGGGAAAACATACTGGTGGCTCTTTCCTTCTGAGAGGAGGCCAGTCTGATATGGAAAAATCTTACTGGTGTCTATAATATCCAAGCAGACTCTCCTAAGGAAGAAAAAGGGTCCATACAGGGAGGACAAGAAACAAAAATGAGAACTGAAAAATTCTGGTCCATTAAACAAAACATATGCTAAACGTTTAGAATAAGCTGCTCTGAATGTCAAAGAACAGATAGAAAAGAAAGCCATCCAGCAAGAAAATCCTAGGTAAAAGAGTGAAAACAATCTCCAGAATAAATTAATTAAGGGAATTAAATACCTAGACTCCAGCAGAAAATAATGAGTCATACTAGGAAAATTGAAAGTATGGCCCAGTCAAAGGAACAAACCAACAATTCAAATGAGGTACAAGAGTTGAAACAACTAATTCAGGATGTCTGAACAGATGTAGAAAATCTCATCAAATATCAAATCAGTCAATTAAGGGATGATATAAAGAACGCAATGGGCAAACAAAAAGAAGAAATCAAAAGTCTAAAAAAGCAAATCACAGAACTTATGGAAATGAAAGGCACAGTAGAAGAGATGAAAAGAAATTATGGAAACCTATAATGTTAGATTTCAAGAAGCAGAAGAAAGGATTAGTGAACTGGAGGACAGGACATCTGAAATCCAATAAGCAAAAGAAAATATAGGGAAAAATGGAAAAATATGAATGGGGACTCAAGGAATTGAATGACAAAATGAAGTGCAGAAACGTACATGTTGTGGGTGTCCCAGAAGGAAAAGAGAAGGGAAAAGGAAAAGAAAGACTCTTGGAGGAAATTATCACTGAAAATTTCCCAACTTTTATGACAGACTTAAAATTACAGATCCAAGAAGTTCAGTGTACCCCAAACAGAATAGATCCAAATAGACATACTCCAAGACACTTACTAATCAGAATGTCAGATGTCAGAGAGAGAGAGAGAATTTTGAAAGCAGCAAGAGAAAATCAATCCATCACATACAAGGAACCAATAAGACTATGTGTAGATTTCTCAGCAGAAACCATGGAGGTGAGAAGACAGTGGTATGATATATTTAAGACTCTAAAGGAGAAAAACTACCAACCAAGAATTCTATATCCAGCAAAATTGTCCTTCAAAAATGAGGGAGAAATAAAAACATTTGCAGGCAAAAGTCACTGAGAAAATTTGTGTCCAAGAGACCAACTCTGCAAGAAATACTTAAGGGAGGACGAGAGACAGATAAGAAAAGACAGGAGAGAGAGTTGTAGAGAAGAGTGTAGAAATGAAGACTACTAGTAAAGAGAAAAAGAGAAAAAATTAGATATGACATATAAAATTCAAAAGGCAAAATGATAAAAGAAAGTACTGCCCTTACATTAATATCACTAAATGTTAATGGATTAAACTCCCCCATCAAAAGACATAGACTGGCGGGCCGCGGTGGCTCAGCGGGCAAAGTGCTTGCCTGCTATGCCGGAGGACCTCGGTTCGATTCCCGGCCCCAGCCCATGTAACAAAAAACGGAGAAACAGAATACAATAAAAAACAAGAAAATGTTTAAAAATGTTTCCCTTTCTTCCTTCCTTCCTTCCTTCTATCCTTCCTTCCTTCTCTCTGTCTTTCCTTTAAAAAAAAAAAAAAAAAAAAAAAAAGACATAGACTGGCAGAATGGATTTAAAAACAAGACCCATCTATGTGCTGTCTATAGGAAATGCATTTTAGCCCCAAGGACAAATATAGTTTGATAGTGAAAGGCTGGGAAAAGATATTTCATGCAAACAAAAATCAGAAAGGAGCAAGAGTAGCTATACTAATATCCAACAAATTAGTCTTCAAATATAAAACAATTTTAAAAGACAAAGAAGGACACTATGTATTAATAAAAGGAACAATTAAACAAGAAGACATAGCAATCATAAATATTTATGCACCAAGCCAGAGTGCTCCAAAATACATGAGGAAAACACTGAAAAGAGAAATCAACACATTTACCATAATAGAGACTTCAAATCCCTGCTCTCATCAATGGATGGAACATCTAAACAGAGGATCAGTAAAGAAACAGAATTTGAATAATACATAATAATAAATGAACTAGACTTAACAGACATTTATAGAACATTATAGCCCATAACAGCAGGATACACCTTTTTCTCAAGTGCTCATGGCTCATTTCCAGTGATAGACCCTATGCTGGGTCACAAAGCAAGTCTCAAAAATTTTAAAAAGATTGAAGTCATACACAGCACTTTCTCAGATCATAAAGGAATGAAGTTGGAAATTAATAACAGGCAGAGAGCCAGAAAATTCACAAATATATGGAGGCTCAACAACACATTCTTAAATAACCATTGAGTCAAGGAAGAAATTACAAGAGAAATCAGTAAATATCTCAAGGCAGATGAAAATGAAAACACAACGTATCAAAATTCATGAGATGCAGCAAAGGCAGTGCTAAGAGGGAAATTTATTGCCTTTAATGCCTATATCAAAAGAGAAGAAAGAGCAAAAATCGAGGAATTAACTGTTCACTTGGAAGAACTAGAGAAACAACAGCAAACTAACCCCAAAGCAAGCAAAAGGAAAGAAATAATGAAGATTACAGCAGAAATAAATGAAATTGAGAACATGAAAGCAATCAAGAAAATCACCTAAACCAAAATTTGGTTCTTTGAGAAAATCAATAAAATTGATGGATCCTTACCAAGGTTGACAAAAAGAAGAAAAGAGAGGATGCAAATAAATAAAATCAGAAATGGAAGAGGAGACATAAACACTGACCCCACAGAAATAAAGGAAGTAATGAGAGGATACTATGAGCAACTTTATGTTAATAAACTCGACAATGTAGATGAAATGGACAACTTCCTAGAAAGGCATGAACCAACGACACTGACTCAAGAAGAAACAGATGACCTCAACAAACCGATTACAAGTAAAGAAATTGAATTAGTCATTATGAAGCTCCCAAAAAAGAAAAGTGCAGGACCAGATGGCTTTACATGTGAATTCTACCAAGCATTCAAGAAAGAATTAATCCAGCAATACCATTGCTAGGTATCTATTCAGAGGACATGAAGGCTAGGTCACAAATGGACATTTGCATACCAGTGTTTATAGCACCATTATTTACAATTGCCAAGGGATGGAAACAGCCAAAGTGTCCACCAGTGATGAGTGGCTAAACAAGCTATAGTATACACATATTATGGAATATTATGCAGTTGTAAGAATAAAGTCATGAAGCATGTAACAACAGGGATCAGCCTTGAAGACATTATGCTGAGTGAGATTAGCCTAAAGCAAACGGGCAAATACTGTATGGTCTCACTGATATGAACTAACACTAATGAGTGAACTTGGGGAATTTAAGTTAAGAACAGAGGTTATCAGGAGATAGAAATAGGATGGAGATTGGGTAATTGGTGTTGAAGGGATACAGATAGTGCAACAGGAGTTATTGTAAAAATTCAGAAATGGATAGCACAATATTACCTGATTGTAGCACAATAATATAAGCATGCTGAATGAAACTGAATGTGAGAATGATAGAGGGAGGAGGGCTGAGGGCACATATGAAGCCATAAGGAAAGATAGATGATAAGGACTGAGATGGTGCATTAGTTAGGGTTCTCTAGAAAAACCTAATCAACAGCAAATATTGGTAAATATAAAATTTATAAAAGTGTCTCACATAACCATGGGAATGTAGAGTCCAAAATCTGTAGGATAGGCTCTAAAGCTGACAGTTTCAATGAAGGGTCTGGATGAACTCCACAGGAAAGGTTCACCAGCTGAAGCAGGAAGAAGAGCCTGTCTCTTCTGAATCCTCCTTAAAAGGCTTCCAGTGATTAGATTAAGCATCACTCATTGCAGAAGACACTTTCCTTGGCTGATTACAAATGGAATCAGCTGTGGATGCAGCCAACGTGGTCATGATTTAATTCAGTGAATAGTCCTCATAGGAACAGACAGGCCAGCACTTGCCCAATCAGACAAACAGTTACCACCACTTGGCCAAGTTGAAACATGAACCTGACCATGACAGTTCACCCCTTATCAACTTGGCAGCTATACTCTTCACCTTAAACCATACCTAATTTCTAAATAAAAAACAATAAAACATACATTTTTTCTTTCACCTAACAATACTCAACTGTCGTACATATAACTGGAAACACATTAAATCTCTCCAGAATAGGGTGCAAGTCCTTGGGTAATATTCTTTCTTAAACTTGATATCTTACAACTTAAATAGTATGACATGAACAAAACAGCATTACACTCCTCATTTCTGTAACTGATCACGTGGTTGAAGTTCGTATTTATCACTACCTTCTTCCACTACCCATTCCATATTCCCTATACCCTCAGCAAGCACTTCAGCTGGCCGTGGTTCTTTGCCTGGTGGGGTGACCCAAACCTTCATTCCTGAAGTTTCAGAGACATTGTTAGTTCTGCCTGGATTGGGTTGGTGCAGTTTTCCATTGATTTTAATTGCAGGGCATGGTAGTACTAAAAGACACCCTAGAGGATCTCCTATATTCCAGGAAAACTCTACTTTACCTCCATTGTGTAGTTGCAGTCCTATTTCCTCCTAATAGTCAGGGTCAATCACCCCATACAATAATGTAATCCCCTTATTGGTTTGTTGACCCAGGGGCATGAGTAGCCCAAAGTGACCAACTGGCAGTCTTAGATTCCAGTTCAATGAAATCATTGTTGTTTCTCCTAGTGGAAGTATTCCCCCTTTTGGAACTAAAACCTGTAGACCAGCAGAGCTCAGGGTCACAGGGACAGGAAGCAAAAATTTTCATAGTGGATCACTAGAGGTAATAATGAGTAATGCCACTCCCATTTGCACCCATTGGTTCCTAGACCCATGGATCCTGGCTATGGGAGAAACAGCAGTATACAGTGGACACTGATTCAGAGCATACACAGCTTCCTGGAGAACATTACCCCAGCCCTTCAAGTTATTGCCACCTAGTTGGCATGATAATTGAGTTTTCAAAAGGCCATTCCACCATTCTATCAATCCAGCTGCTTCTGGATGATGGGGAACATGGTAAGACCAGAGAATTCCATGACCATGTGCCCATTCCTGCACTTCATTTGCTATGAAGTGTGTTCCTTGCTCAGAAGCAATGCTGTGTGGAATACCATGATGATGGATAAGGCATTCTGTAAGCCCACGGATGGTAGTTTTGGCAGAAGCATTGCGTGCAGGGAAAGCAAACCCCTATCCAGAGTACGTGTCTATTCCAGTTAGAACAAATCGCTGCCCCTTCCATGAAGGGAGTGGTCCAATGTAATCAACCTGCCACCATGTAGCTGGCTGGTCACCTCAGGGAATGGTGCCATATCAGGGGCTGAGTGTGGGTCTCTACTGCTGGCAGATTGGGCACTCAGCAGTGGCTGTAGCCAGTACAGCCTTGGTGAGTGGAAGTCCATGTTTCTGAGCCCATGCATAACTTCCATCCCTACCATCATGACCGCTTTGTTCATGAGACCATTGGGCAATGACAGGAGTTGCTGGGGAAAGAGGCTGACTGGTATCCACAGAACGCGTCATCTTATCCACTGGATTATTAAAACCTTCCTCTGCTGAAGTCACCCTCTGGTGTGCATTCATATGGGACGCAAATATGTTTATGTTTTTAGCCCACTCAGAAGGTCTATCCACATGCTTCTTCCCCAGACCTCTTTGTCACCAATTTTCCAATTATGGTCTTTCCAAGTCCTTGACCATCCAGCCAAACCATGAGCAACAGCCCAAATAAGTCAGTATACAAATGCACCTCTAGCCAGTTCTCCTTCCAAGCAAAATGGACAACCAGGTACACTGTTCAAAGTTCTGCCCACTGGGAGGATTTCCCCTGTCCTTTAAGGACACACCAGAAAGGAGTTGCAGTGCTGCAGCTGTCTACTTTTGGGTGGTACCTGCATATCGTGCTGAACCATCTGTAAACCAGGCCTGAGTGTTCTCTTCCTCAGTCAATTCACTGTAAGGAAACTCCCAAGAGGCCATAGTTCTGGTCTGGGGAGGAGAAGGTAATGTGGGAGGAGTGGAGATCATGGGCATTTTAGCCACTTCCTCATATGTAACTTCTTGTGCCTTTAGGATATGTTCCAGCCCTATCTCATATACCATTTCCATTTTATGATAGAGTGCTGTACATCCAACTTTATGGCTTGGTGGGTCACACAACACCCAGCTCATGATAGGCAACTCAGGTCTCATGGTAACCTGGTGGCCCATGGTTAAGCTTTCAGTCTCTATTAAGGCCCAGTAGCAGGCCAAAAGCTGTTTATCAAAAGGAGAGTGGAATTCTGCAGCAGATGGTAAAGCTTTGCTCCAAAATCCTAAGGGTCTGCATTGTTATTTTCCTAATGGGGTCTGCCAAAGTCTCCAAACAGCATCTCTATTTGCCACTGACACTTCCAACACCATTGGACCTGCTGGTTCATATGGCTCAAGTGGAAGAGCAGCTTGCACAGCAGCCTGGACCTCTTGCAGAGCCTCCTCTTGTTCAGGTCCCCACTCAAAATTAGCAGCTTTTCTGGTCACTCAGTAAATGGGCCAGAGTAGCACACCCAAATGAGGAATATGTTGTTGCCAAAATTCAAAAAGACCAACTAGGTATTGTGCCTCTTTTCTGGTCATGGGGGGGCCAGATGCAGCAACTTATCCTTCACCTTAGAAGGGATATCTCAACATGCCCCACACCACTGAAGACCTAGAAATTTCACTGAAGTGGAAATCTCCTGCATTTTTGTTGAGTTTATCTCCATCCTCTGACAGGCAAATGCCTTACCAGTAAGTCTAGAGTAGTTGCTACTTCTTGCTCACTAGGTCCCATTCACATGATACCATCAATATAATGGACCAGTGTGATGTCTTGTGGGAGGAGAAATGATCACGGTCCCTGCAGACAAGATTATGACATAGGGCTGGAGAGTTGATATACTCCTGAGGTAGGACAGTGAAAGTCTATTGCTGACCTTGTGAGCTGAACACAAACTGTTTCTAGTGCTCCTTACTAACAGCTATTGAGCAAAGATATTTGCCAGTTCAATGGCTGCATGCCAGGTACCAGGCAATGTGTTGATTTGTTCAAGCAATGATACCACATCTGGAACATCAGCTGCAATTGGAGTCACCACCACATCATCCTCCATGACCCACCTGTTTTCTGCATGGGCCAAATAGGAGAGCTGAATGGGGATGTGGTGGGAATCACCACCCCTATATCCTTCAAGTCCTTAAGAGTAGCATAGTTTCTGCAATCCTTCCATGAATCTGGTATTGCTTCTGATTTACTATTTTTTCTAGGTAGGGGCAGTTCTAGTAGCTTCCACTTGGCCTTTCCCAGCATAATAGCCCTCACTCCACGAGTTAGAGAGCCAGTGTGGGGATTCTGCCAGTTGCTGAATATGTCAGTTCCAATTACACATTCTGTAACTGAGAAGATAACTATAGAATGTTATTTTGTCTAGGGATTCATTGGACCCACTATGAAATGGGCTTGAACTAAAACTCCATTGATCACCTGACATCCATAAGCCCCCACTCCAACTGGTGGATTGGAGTGATGTTTTGGGTCCCCTGGAAATTAATGTCACTTCTGAACCAGTGTCTAATAATGCCCAAAATATCTGATCACTTCCTTTTCCCTCATGTACAGTTACCCTGGTAAAATGCTGTAGATCTCCCTAGGGAAGGCTTGGAGAAAGATTAATAGTATAAATTTGTGGCAGTATACAAGGCCATTGAGGCTGGCTGGCTGAAGCAGAAAGAATGATTATCTCTTCTGAATCCTCCTTAAAAGCTGCTGGTGATTAGATTAAGCATCACTTCTTGCAGAAGACACTCCCCTGAGCTGGTTGCAAAGGCAATCAGCTATGGATGCAGTCAACATGGTCATGATTTAAGTCCATGAAATGCCCTCATAGCAACAGGCAAGCCAGTGCTTCCCTGATCAGACATCTGGGCACCATGACCTGGCCAAGTTGACACATGAACCTGACCATGACACTATGGTTGCAGACTTGAGATCTCTGAAAACCAGACACAGAGCCTCATTGTGCACATAGGATATTTACAACACAAACTAAAATTTCAACCTTGCAGGGTGTTTGCTGTTAAAGTAAAGTCTTTGATTGGAAAAGAATGGGATCCTGAAACATTGGATGGTGGCACATGGCTTGATAATGATGGAGATTTGGAGATGGAATACCTGTAATCTGCTGTTATAGAAACCTATAATGGACTTCCCCGAGGAAAGAGATTCCTGATCTCCAGCCTGCCTTGAGGAAACAGCTTCCAGGACTCCAGTCTCCCCATGGGAGTCTGCCATTCAACCTCTACCTAACAAGAAAAACCATTCATTGTCTGCTAACCGTGTCAACATCTCCCCTGGGGAAATAGCACTCACTCCTCTGTCTGGAGCAACTAATCCTTTTTCACCAGATGAAACTGCAATGAAATGCCCTGAAATAATTAGCTTGAAAGACACTTATATTTCTTTTCATGACCCACCCCCACCACCCTTCTTTTCTTCAAGACCTATAACTAGACTAAAGTCCCAACAGGCCCCAAAATGTGAGGTCCAAAGTGTGACCCATGAGAAGGTACATTATACTCAAAAAGAATTCTATGAGTTTTCCAATGTATATAGACAGAAATTAGGGGAATATGTGTGGAGTGGATATTAAGTGTGTGGCATAATCGTGGAAAAATATAAAGTTGGATAAAGCTGAATTTATTGACATGATCTCACTGAGCAGAGATTCTGCATTCAATTTTGTGGCCCAGGGGGATAGAAAAGGCATTAACAATTTGTTTAGATGGTGGCTGAAACATAGATCAAAAGGTGTCCTACAATAGTTTGATTGAATGTCATAAGTACTTGGAATCTCAGGTAGCACATGAGATTTTGTTGGTTTGTCCAGAGTGATCCCCCGATGAATCCCAGAATGATTTGATCAGTGACTGGAAAAGTATTTGCAAGCCCCCTTCGGGGAATGGTGAGAGTGGGGAGAAATTCAACTTCCCTAAGTTGAATTCTTGATATTCTCACAAGCAGTGTGGACAACCAAAGCTATAGGCTGAGCCCCCATTTGTTCACATGAAACTTAACCCCACAAAGGATAGGTCAAGTCTACTTAAAATTTAGGCCTAAGAGTCACCCCCAAGAGAGCCTCTTTTGTTGCTCAGATGTGGCCCCTCTCTCCAGCCAACATGATGAGCAGTTTCACCACCCTCCCCCTCTCTATGTGGGACATGACTCCCAGGGGTGTGGACCTTCCTGGCAACGTGGGACAGAGATCCTGGAATGAGCTGAGACTCAGCATCAAGGGACTGAGAAAAACCCTAGAATGAGCTGAGAATTAACATCAAGGGATTGAGAGAAACTTCTCGACCAAAAGGGGGAAGAGTAAAATGAGACAAAGTGTCAATGCCTGAGAGATTCCAAACAGAGTCAAGAGGTTATCCTGGAGGTTATTCTTACGCATTAAGTAGATACCACCTTGTTGTTCAAGATGTAGTGGAGAGGCTGGAGGGAATTGCCTGAAAATGGAGTGCTGTGTTCCAGTAGCCATGTTTCTTGATGATAATTGAACAATGATACAGCTTTCACAATGAGACTCTGTGAATGTGAAAACCTTATGTCTGATGCTCCCTTTAGCTACTGTTCTAGTTTGCTAGCTGCCGGAATGCAACACACCAGAGATGGATTGGCTTTTAATAAAAGGGGATTTATTTTGTTGGTTCTTCAGAGGAAAGGCAGCTAAATTTCCACTGAGGTTCTTTCTTACGTGGAAGGCACAGGATGGTCTCTGCTGGTCTTCTCTCCAGGCCCCTGGGTTTCCAACAACTTTCCCCAGGGTGATTCCTTTCTGCATCTCCAAAGGCCTGGGCTGAGCTGCAAGTGCTGAGATGAGGAATGCCAAGCTGCTAGGCTGTGCTACATTGTGTTCTCTCATTTAAGCACCAGCCAATTAAGTCAAACGTCACTCATTGCAGCAGACACGCCTCCTAGCCGACTGCAGATGTAATTAGCAATAGATGAGATTCACGTACCATTAGTTTGTGTCCGCAGCAACAGAAATAGGTATGCTCACCTGGCCAAGTTGACAACTGAATCTAACTAACACAGCTACTATATCAACAGAAGAGTAGAACATATGGAATAAAAATAAATAATAGGGGGAACAAATGTTAAAATAAATTCAGTTTGAAATTGTGGTAAATGAAAGCAAGGGGTAAGGGGTATGGTATGTATAGTCTTTTTTTCCTCTATTATCATTTTATTTCTTTTTCTGTTGACTTTTTATTACTTTTCCTAAATCGATGCAAATGTACTAAGAAATGATGAATATGCAACTATGTGATGATATTAAGAATTACTGATTGTATATGTAGAATGGAATGATATCTAAATGTTTTGTTTGTTAATTTTTTTAATTAATAAAAAAAGTTTAAAAAAAAAAAGGTGTCCTACATTACCTGAGGTCAAAATACCAGAACTTCCCTAGTATAATGTAGATGAGGGGATCCAGAGACTTAGAGAGATTGGAATGTTACAGTAGATTAATCATAGAAGACCTGTTCACACACCCTAGGAATGTCAAGAAGACACATGTATCACCAGAACCCTGAGAAATAAATTTTTCAGACTAGCTCCATCATCCTGTAGGGCTCTGTAGCCACCCTTCTCTGTAGGTCAGATATTACTGTAGGAACTGCTGTCACGGTGCAAGAATCACTAAATAGAATGGAGGTGGTCAGATCCCGAGTTGGCAGAAGCCATGTGGCAACAGTTAACCACCTTATGCAAGGTTGGCATGGCCACCATAATGGACAGCAAACTCAAAGAAGCAAAGAAATATGACTCACAGAGACTTGTAATGTTGGCTAGCAGGTGATGAGGTACTTAGAAGTAAAATAGATGGGCAGTCTACTAAATTCTTATTTGAGCTGTGTGAGCAGAAGAATTCAAGGTCAAGTGGACAGAAGTCTAAATTGTCTTATAAAAACAGAGAGTCATGGTCCCTTAATCAATTCCCAGACTTGAGATAGTTTACAGACCCAGAGCCCCACAAATGAGGAGAGGGCTGGGTACACATGGAGAAGGACCCTTTTACACTGCCCAAAATTTACACTGTTAACCTTCCCCCCCATCCTTCCCCAAGGAGATCTACAACCTTTTACTAGGGTGACTGTGCACTGCTGAAAAGAAAATTATCCAATATTTCAGGGATTATTGGACACTGGCATAGAACTGAGATTAATTCTAGGAGACCCAAACATCACTTTGGTCCACTAGTCAGAGTAGGACCTTATGGAGATCATATGATTGATGGAGTTCTAGCTCAGGTCTGTCTCACAGTGTGTCTAATGAGACCCTGGACCCATTCTGTAGCAATTTCTCCAGTTACAGAATGTGTAATTGGAATTGACATATTCAGCAACTGGCCGACAATACCAAGTCGGCCTCATGGATACTGGAAACAACATATAACTCATTTGGGTGTGCTATTCCAGCCCATCTACTAAGTGACCACACTCGCTCTCTAACTTGTGGAATGAGGGCTATTATGGTGGGAAAGGCCAAGTGGAAGCTACTAGAACTTCCCCTACCTAGAAAAACAGTAAATCAGAAGCAGTGCTAGATTCATGGAGGGATTGCAGAAACTACTGCCATTCTTAAGGACTTGAAGAATACAGGGGTGATGATTCCCACCACATCCCCATTCAGCTCTCCTGTTTGGCCTGTGCAGAAAACAGATGGGTCATGAATGATGCTAGTTGATTATTGTAAACTTAAGCAGGTGGTGGCTTCAATTGCAGCTGATGTTCCAGATGTGGTATCATTGCTTGAACAAATCAACACATTGCCTGGTACCTGGCATGCAACTATTGAACTGACAAATGTCTTCACTCAATAGCTGTCAGTAAGGAGCACTAGAAACAGTTTGTGTTCAGCTCAAAAGGTCAGCAATAGACTTTCACTGTCCTACCCCAGGAGTATATCAACTCTCCAGCCCTATGTAATAATCTTGTCTGCAGGGACCTTGATCATTTCTCCCTCCCACAAGACATCACACTGGTCCATTATATTGATGGCATCATGTTAATGGGACCTAGTGAGCAAGTAGTAGCAAGTACTCTAGGCTTATTGGTAAAGCATTTATGTGTCAGAGAATGAGATATAAAGCCAACAAAAATACAGGGGCCTTCCACCTCAGTGAAATTTCTAGGTGTCCAGAGGTGTAGGGCATGTCAAGATATGCCTTCTATGGTGAAGGATAAGCTGTTGCATCTTACCCCTCCTATGACCAAAAAAGGCACAATACCTAGTCGGCCTCACGGATACTGGAGACAACATATAACTCATTTGGGTGTGCTATTCCAGCCCATCTACTAAGTGACCAGAAAAGCTGCTAGTTTAGAGTTTGGACCAGAATAAGAGGATGCTCTGTGACAGGTTCAGGCTGCTGTACAAGCTGCTCTTCCACTTGGGCCATATGATCCAGAGATCCAATGGTGCTAGAAGTGTCAATGGCAAATTGGGATGCTGTCTGGAACCTTTGGCAGGTCCCTAAAGGAGAATAACAAAGAAGATCCTTAGGATTCTGGAGCAAAGCCTTACCATCCGCAGCAGATAACTACTCTCCTTTAGAGAAACAGCTGTTAGCCTGCTACTGGGCATTAGTAGAGCTGAATACTTAACCATGGGCCACCAAGTTACCATGAGACCTGAGTTGCCTATCATGAGCTGAGAGTTTCTGATCCACTGAGCCATAAAATTGGGCATGCACAACAGCATTCCATTATAATATGGGAATAGTGTATTAGAGATACTGTTCAAGAAGGTCCTGAAGGCACAAGAAAGTTACTTGGGGAGGTGGCCCAAATTTCCGTGGCCCCACTCATGCCACATTATCTTCTCTTTCCCAGACTAAAGCTATGACCTCTTAGGGAGCTCTTTGCAGTCAGTTGATGGAGGAAGAGAAAACTCGGGCCTGGTTTATAGATGGTTCTGCACGATATGCAGGTACCGCCCAAAAGTGGACAGCTGCAGCACCACAACCCCCTTCTGGGGTGTCTTTAAAGAACAGTGATGAGAGGAAATCTTTCCAGTGGGCAGAACTTCGAGCAGTGCACCTGGTTGTTCATTTTGTTTGGAAGGAGAACTGACCAGATGTGCATTTGTATACTGACTCATGGGCTGTTGTTCATGGTTTGGCTGGATGGTCAGGGACTTGGAAAGACCATAATTGGAAAATTGGTGACAAAGAGGTCTGGATAAGAGGTACGTGGACCTTCTGAGTGGGCTAAAAACATAACGATATTTGCATCCCATGTGAATGCACACCAGAGAGTGACTTCAGCAGAGGAAGGTTTTAATAATCAAGTGGATAAGATGACCCATTCTGTGGATACCAGTCAGTCTCTTTTCCCAGAAACTCCTGTCATTGCCCAAAGGGCTCATGAACAAAGCGGTCATGGAGGTAGGGATGGAGGTTATGCATGGGCTCAGAAATAGGGACTTCCACTCACCGAGGCTGTACAGCCACTGCTGAGTGCCCAATCTGCCAGCAGCAAAGACCCAGTCAGCCCCCGATATGGCACCTTTCCCCGAGGTGACCAGCCAGCTACATGGTGGCACATTCATTACACTGGACCACTCTCTTCATGAAAGGGGCAGCAATTTGTTCTAACTGGAATAGATACATACTCTGGATATGGGTTTACTCATGAGCTGTTGCTGATGGCTTGGATGGATGGTCATGGACTTTGATGGAGCATGATTGGATAATTGGTGGCAAGGATGTCTGGGAAAGAGGTATGTGGATAGACCTTTCTGAGTGGGCAAAGAACATGAAGATATTTGCATCCCATGTGAATGCTCACTGGAGTGACTTCAGCAGAAGAGGGCTTTAATAATCAAGTGAATAAGTTGACCCATCCTGTGGATGAAAGTCATCCTCTTTCCTTAGCCATTCCTGCCATTGCCCTATTGGCTCATGAACAAGGTGGGTATGGTGGTAGGGATGGAGGTTATGCATGGGCTCAGCTCACAACGAAGACATCAACTCACCAAGGCCAACCTAGCAATGGCCGCTGCTGAGTGCACAATCTGCCAGCAGCAGAGACCCTCACTCAGTCCCCACCTCAGGCTGGCACCATTCCCTGAGGTGATTAGTCTGCTACCTGGTGGCAGGTTGATTATATTGGACTACTTCCATCATGGAAGGGGCAGCGATTTGTTCTAACTGGAATAAACACATACTCTGGATATGGGTTTGCATTCCCTGCATGCAGTCCTTCTGCAAAAACTACCATCCATGGATGTATGGAATGCCCTATCCACCATCATGGTATTCCACACAGCATTGCTTCTGCTCAAAGAACTGACCTGAAAGCAAATTAAGTGTGTGAATAGGTACATGCTCATGTAATTCTCTAGTCTTAACATGTTCCCTATCACCCAGAGGTAGCTGGGTTGATAGAATGGTGGAATAGCCTTTTGAAGACCCAATGATGGTGGCAACCAGGTGGTAATAATCCAACCAGTTGAAAGCTTTTAAGGAAGAAGAGAGACTCTTTAACTGCTTCTTCAGCCAGTGAACCTCTCCTGTGAAGTGTGTCCACACCCTTCATCAAAGCTGCCATCTTGATGGCCTACCCTATGGATTTTGGACTCTCTCATTCTGACAGCTGCATGAGATACCCTTATGATTCTCATATTTACAGATCTCTCCTGTTGGTTCTGTTTCTCTAGAGAACCCTTGCTAACAGAGATGTCCAGGCAGCAAAAATTTTAAAGCCATGATAAGAAACAGGAGGATTGGCTCAGTCAAGGGAATAAATTAAAACTTAAGAAGAGACTCGTAAGTTGGAGCAACTAATCAAAGTTCAATTAAATCTCCTAAATCAATTCAAGGGGATGAAGGAAAATATGCATAAAGAGATAAAGATTTGTTCTAGTTTGCTAGCTGCCAGAATGCAATATACCAGAATCTGAATGGCTTTTAAAAGGGGGAATTTAATAAGTTGCTAGTTTACAGTTCTAAGGCCATGAAAATGTCCCAATTAAAGGAAGTCTATAGAAATGTCCAATCTAAGGCATTCAGGGAAAGATACCTTGGTTGAAGAAGGCCGACGAAGTTTAGGGTTTCTTTCTCAAGTGGAAGGGCACATGGCAAACACAGTCAGAGTTTCTCTCTCATCTGGAAAGGTACATGGTGAACACAGTATCATCTGCTAGCTTCTTCTCTTGGCTTCCCATTTCATGAAGCTCCCTGGGAAGCGTTTTCCTTCTTCATCTCCAAAGGTCGCTGGCTTGTGGGCTCTCTGCTTCTCAGAGCTATGTTGTTCTCTGTTGTCTCTGAATCGCCCATTGTCCAAAATTTTTCCTCTTTCTTAGGACTTCAGTAAACCAATCAAGACCCACCCAAATGGGTGGAGACACATCTCCCCTAATCTAACTTAATAACCACTCTTGATTGGGTTACATCTCCAGGGAGATGATCTAATTACAGATTCAAACATACAATATTGAATAAGGATTAGAAGAAATGGCTGCCTTTACAAATTGGGATTAGGATTAAAACATGGCTTTTCTAGGGTACATACATTTTTCAAACCAGCACAAGGGTATTAAGAAGACAATTTGTGAGATGAAGAACAATTTCAAAGTAAAAAAAAAAAATAACAAGGATCAAAGGCACAATAGTAGAGATGAAAATAGACTAGAGACATACAATAGCAAATTTGAACAGGCAGAATAAAGAACCAACAAACTGAAAGACAGAGCAATCAAAATCATGCATTTGGAATAACAGATAGAGGAAAAAATAGAAAAAATTGAGCATGGTCTCAGTGATTTGAATGACAGCATGAAGCCTGCAAACATTTGTGTCATGGGTATTCAAGAGGAGGGAGGGAAAATGGGCAGATAAATATTTGAGGAAATAATGACTGAATGTTTCTCAATTCTTATGAAAGACATAAATATACATGCACAAGAATAACTCCTAATAGACCTACTCAAACCTATTAATCAGGATGTCAAATACTAAGGATGAAGGTAATTCTGAAAGTAGCAAGAGAAAAGCAACTCATCACATGCAAAGGATCCTCAACAAGCCTACGAGCCAATTTCTCATAAAAAAAAAAAAAAACTATGAAGACCTAAAGGCAGTGGTATGATATATTTAAGGTACTGAAAGAAGAAAACTGACAACCAAAAAGTCTTTATATAGCAAAAATGTCCTGCAAAAATGAGGAAGAGTTTAAAATATTTGTAGGAGAACAGAAACTGAAAACGTTTATAAACAAAAGACCTGCCCTACAAGGATTCCTAAAGGAGTTCTGCAGATTGAAAGAAAAACACAGGACAGAGTGCCTTGCAATAGTGTGAAGAAATAAATATTATCAGCAATGGTAAATAAAGAGTAAATGTGAAACAAAATATTACTACATCCCCAATATAGAACTCAACTATTTAAAGTTTTCACAGACAGAGAAGTCCTGAAAGAATATGTCAACAAGAGACTGGTCTTAAAAGAAATACCAAAAGGAGTTCTGCTGGCTGAAAAAAAAAAAAGGACAGGAGAAGGAAGTCTGGAGAAGGGCACAGAATTGAAGAGTACCACTAAGGATAATTAAAGAATACAAAGAGAAATATGGAAAAGAATATATAGATCTGATAAATAAAATTAGAAAGGTAGGATGGTGGAATCAAGAAACATCTTTTCAATAATAACTTTGAATGTTAAGGTCTAAACTAACCAATTAAAAGATAGAGATTGGCAGAATGGATTAAGAAACATTATCCAGCTATATGCTGCTTACGGGAGACTCACCTTAGTCACAAAGATACAAATAGATTGAAAGTGAAAGGACAGGAAAAGATTTTCCACCCAAGTTGTAACCAAAAGAAAGCAAGAGTTGCTATACTAATATCGGACAAATAGACTTTAAATGTAAAGACATCATAAGAGACAAAGAAGGGGTGGGACACGGTGGCTCAGCAGGCAAGAATACTTGGCTGCCATGCCAGAGGACCCAGGTTCGTTTCCCGGTGCCGGCCCATGAAGGACACTATACACTAATCAAAGGGTCAAATCACCAAGAAGATATAACAATCATAAATGCTTATTCTCACAATCAAGGAACTCCTAAGTACATGACACAGACATTGGCAAACTGAAGGGAGTGATAGATGTTTCAATGATAAGAGTAGGAGACTTCAATACATCACTCTCCTCTATAGAGATCTATCTATAGATAGAACAACCAGACAGAAGATCAACAAGTAAACAGAGAAGTCAAATAACTTGATAAATGAATTAGACCTAAAAGACACATATAGGTCATTGAACCCCAAAGCACAAGGATATACATACATTCTTCTCTAGAGTTCATGGAACATTCTCCAGGATAGATCATGTGTTGGGGCACAAAACAGGTCTTTATAAATTTAAAAACAATGAAATTATTCAGAGCACTTTCTCTGATCACAGTGGGATGAAGCTGGATCTCAATAACCACGAAAGAATGAGAACATTCACAAATATATGGAGATTAAATAGCACACTCTTTAAACAACCAGTGAGTCAAAGAAGAAATTGCTAGAGCAATCAGTAGCTATCTGGAGATGAATAAAAATGAGAATACAACTTATCAGAACTCGTGGGATATGGCAAAGGCTGTGCTGAGAGGGAAATTTATTACCCTAAATGTCTACATTAAAAAAACAAGACAGAGCAAAAATCAAGGGCTTAACACCACACCTGAAGTAACTTGAGAAAGAACAGCAAACTAACCCCAAAGCAAATAGAAAAAGAGAAAGAACAATGATTAAAGTTGAGATAAATGAATGGGAGAAAAAAAGAACAATATAAAGAATCAATAAAACCAAAAGTTGGTTCTTTGAGAAAATCAACAAAATTGATGGGTCACTAGCAAGACTGACAAAGAAAGAGAGAGGATGCAAATAAACAAAATCAGAAATGAGAAGGGATGTGCTACCACAGATCCTGAAGAAATAAAATAAATCATAAGAGGATGCTATGAACAACTATGCACCAACAAAGAAGACAACTCAGATGAAATGGACAAATTCCTGGAGACATGCAAACAAGCTACACTGACTCAGGAAGAAATAGAAGATATCAACAAACCAATCACAAGTAAAGAGATTCAATCAGTTATCAAAAATCTTTCTACAAAGAAAAGCCCAGGGCCAGATGGCTTCACAGGGGAATTTTATCAAACATTCCACAGAGAGCTAACACCAATCCTGCTCAAACTTTTCAAAAGAAATTGAGGAAAAAGTAACTCTACCTAACTCATTTTATGAAGCTAATATCATTTTAATATCAAAACTGGAAAAAGATGCTATAAGAAAGGAAAACTACAGGCCAATCTCCCTAATGAGCATAGATGCAAAAATTCTCAATAAAATAGTAGCAAATCGAATCCAGTAGCACATTAAAAGAATTATACATCATGACCAAGTGGGTTTTATACCAGGAATGCAAGGATGTTTCAATGCAAGAAACTCAATTAATGTAATACAGCACATTAATGAATCAAAAGAGAAAAATCACATGATCATCTCAATTGATGCTGAAAAAGTATTCCACAAAATCCAGCATCATTTTCTGATAAAAACACTCCAAGAGATAGGAGTCAAAGGTAACTACCTCAATATGATAAAGGGAATATATGAAAAAATGATAGCCAGCATCGTATTCAATGGAAGGAGACTGAACGCCTTCCCACTAAGGTCAGGTAAAAGACAAGGATGCCCAATGTCATCAGTATTATTCAACATTGGGCTAGAAGTTCTAGCTAGAGTAGTCAGGCAGGACAAAGAAATAAAATGCATCCAAATTGGAAAGGAAGAAGTACAATTCTCATTATCTGTAGATGATATGATACATACTTGGAAGATCTTGAGAAATCTACAGCTAAGTTACATAAGCTAATAAACAAATTCAGCAAGGTAGTGGGATATAAAATTAATGTGCAAAGATCAGTAACATTTCTATAAGCAAGCAATGAGCTAACTGAGGAGTCAGTTAAGAAAAAAAAATCCATTCAAAATAGCAATTAAAAGAATCAAGTACTTAGGAATGAATTTAACTAGGGATGTAAAGGACTTGTACACAGAAAACTACATAACATTGCTAAAAGAAATCAAAGGAGATCTAAATAGGTGGAAAGACATTCCCTGCTCATGGATAGGAAGGCTAAATATAGTTCAAATGTCAATTACCCACAAATTGATCTACAGATTCAACACAGTACCAATTAAAATTTCAACAACCTACTTTGAAGATTTGGAAAAGTGAACTACCAAATTTATCTGGAAGGGGAAGAGACCCTGAGTAGCTAAAAACATCCTAAAAAAGAAGAATGGGGAGGATTAATACACCCTGACTTAAAAACCTATTATAAAACTACAGTGGTCTAAAGAGCATGGTACTGGCACAAAGACAGAAGAATTGACCAATGGAATTGAATCTAGAGTGCAGAAATAGGCCACCAAATCTATGGTCAACTGATTTTTGACAAGGTCCCCAAATCCTCTGAACTGGGACAAAATAGTCTTTTTTCAATAACCGGGCATGGAAGAGCTGGATATCAATAGCCAAAAGAATGAAAGAGGACACCTATCTTACACCATACACAAAAATTAACTCAAAGTGGATCAAACACCTAAATATAAGAACTAGCACCATAAAGCTTCTAGAAGAAAATGTAGGGAAATATCTTCAAGACCTAGTAATAAGAGACAGCTTCCTAAACTTTACAGCCAAAGCACAAGCAACAAAAGAATAAACAGACAAATGGGAACTCCTCAAAATCAAATGCTTCTGCACTTCAAAAGGCTTTGTCAAAAAGGTGAAGAGGCAACCAACTCAGTGGGAGAAAATATTGGAAATCACCTATCAGACAAAGGTTTGGTTTCCTGTATATACAAAGAAATCATACAACTCAACAACAAAAGAACAAAGAACCCAATTATAAAATGGGCCAAAGATATGAATAGGCATTTTCTGAAGAGCAAATACAGATGGCTCAAAAGCACATGAAAAGATGCTCATTTTCATTGGGCATAAGGGAAATGCAGATCCACTACAATGATATACCACCTCATACCTATAAGAATGGTGGCTATTAATCAAACAGGAAACCATAAATGTTGGAGAGGTTGTGGAGAAACTGGGACATTTATGCACTGCTTGTGGGAATGTATAATGCTACAGCCACTATGGAAGACTGTTTGGCAATTCCTTAGGAAACTAAATATTGAGTTGCCCTATGACCTAGCAATAGCACTACTTTGTATATACACAGAGGAGCTGAAAGCAGTGACACAAACAGCATTTGCACACCAATGTTCATAGCAGCATTATTCACAATGGCCAAAAGATGAAAACAAACCAAATGCCCAGCAACAGATGAGTGGATCAACAAAATGTGGTATATACATATGATGGAATATTACGCAGCAGTAAGACAAAATGATGTCCTGAAGCACATGACAAGATGGATGAGCCTTGAGGACATAATGCTCAATGAAGTTAGCCAGACACAAAGGGATAGATATTGTGTGATTCCACTTTTATGACCAACATAAAGGTATAATCAGAGGCTTATAATACAGAATATAGGGGACTTAGAGATACATAGAAGCTAGATATGGGCAAACTGTTGGCTAATAAGGTTGAACTCCAATGTAAGGGAACAGAGAGGAGTGAAGGTAGTTCTCTAGTGGGTCTATAAGTAATATTACCATACTTGTTCATTGAAGATGAAGAAGATCAAAAGGGTTTGTATAAACTACATGTCCCACTGATTAACACTAGAAATATGAATTAGTTCTCACAAGAACTACTTCAAAGATATAATTCTTGTACAAAGAGTGTTTAAGTCGAGGATATGGGGGAAAACTGCTATTGCATGCCATGAGCTATGTTCAAAAGGAAATCATCAGCACTGCCACAGCAACAGCAGAGGTAAATAATGGAGGAAGGGACAAGAGTTAAGAGGAAGTTTAGATTTTCTATATGGCGAGGGTGTGTTTGTTGGTTTTTTTTCTCCTGGGAAAAATGAAATTATCTAAAATTAAGAATGTTGATGGGCTGTGGGCTTTGGGCCCTCTACATGGTGCCTGATGAATGTAGGTGGTGGAAAGATGCCCTGACAGAGAAGTAGATTCATGAACAATTGTGTATACTTATGAAGGAAGTTTGTGTTGCTACAAAAAGGAACAAAGTAGTGAAGCATGCAATAATGTGAATTTGGGACATATGGTGAGACAAAGTAAGCCAGAAACAAACAAAAAAAAACAAAACAAGAATCATATGGCCACCTTTATAAAATGCTCGTAAGAAAACAGGGGCCTGGAATGTAAGCTTTTAAAGCACACACATTAAGTCCAGAGTAGTTATTATTATTTCAGGATTTTGAGATATATATCCTGATATTTAGAGATAAGAACAAAGCTGAACAGATTGGGGTTAAAGTAATTCAGAACATAGGGGTAAGGAAGGCAGTGTCTATATTTTAGAACACATACTCTTTGAGACCAATGGAAGAAAGGTTTATTTGGTCTGGAACTGAAATTTTCCACAGTGAATAATCTAATTCAACCTATCTTTATAGCTCATTTGAACAATTGAGACACAGGGAGCACAGAACAAGAGGCCCTTTAATCCTGTATAGATTATTGAAATGCCTGGGTACATTCTAGAGTGTATTAAGCAGATAATCAAAAAGTATTGGCAAAGTCCCCTAGGGATGGGAGAAAAAATATGGAAATATTAAACATTTATCATCCGGGAATCCCCTGATACTGTGTCAAACTTTAGGGACATCTAAATCAATAGGCCATGGCTTCAATCAAGTGGCTTACTCTTGTGAAGCTTGTGCGAGTAGCAGAGAAGCTTAGACTATCTATAGACATGCCTAAGAGTTACTTCTGGAGGACCTCTTTTGTTGCTCAGATGTGGCCTCAGTCACTCTAAGCCCAACTCTGCAAGTGAAATCATTGCCCTCCCCACTACATGGGACATGACCTCCAAGGGTGAAAATCTCCATGGTAATGTGGGAGAGGACTCCCAGGGATGAATCCAGACCTGGCACCAGAGATTAACAATTCCATTCTGACCAAAAGGGGGAAAAGAAGTGTAATTAATAAAGTATAAGTGGTAGAGAGAGTTCAAATATTCAAGAGGTTACTCTGGAGGTTGCTCTTATGCAAGGTTCAATTAAACCTTGCTACCTTTCATAACCTGCCAATCCCCAACCAGGACCATTCCAGCCAATCCTAAAGAACACCTACAGCAATATACAAGATTCACAAGATTCTATGCACTAGAGTAACTTTCCAGAAACCTACAACCTCCAGATGGGTTCCTGGTCCAGATAAGTTCTGAAACCTAGTCCAGCCTCTCCAAAACATCAGATAATTTCATCTTCCTACCCCATATTAGTGACAGACCCTTCCAATATGAAAAATTTAGAATCACCATAGCCCAAACACCCCAATGAGAAGGATAGAAAGGTTAAAGGTGATGGTGGAGTTATACAGAGAAGATAGGATTAACAAACTAATATGAATGTTGAACCATTAAATTGATATCTCTTTTAGTGTCCAGTGTTTTAGAGCAGTTAGAATTAAAAGCCTAAAGTTGTGAAATTATAACCCATGTCAAAGTCTGAAATATGTTCTAATTGTGGTGCTGTGCTTTGAAGTTTATAGCTCTTTTGTACATATGTTATTTTTCACAAAAAAAGAAGGAAAAAGTCGACTGTGATAATAAAAAAATTTAAGCCCTCTAGCCTCCTATATTCTGAAGCAGCTAGAAGGAAAAATATGAGGGGGATCGTATGGTAGCCCATGACAAACTCTGGGATCTGTCCTGTAACTACTTGTTGAAGATTACTTTGAAAACGATTGCTCTTTTATTTCTTTGCTTTGTATATATTGTAAACTACAGAATAAAAGAAAAGTTAAAAAAAAAAAAGAATCAATAACAGATAGGGAACTTGAAATTTCACAAATATGTGGAGGCTAAATAAACACATTCTTAAACAACCAGTGGGTCAAAGAAGAAATTTCAAGAGAAATCAGTGAACATCTCAAGGCAAATGAAAATGAAAACAGAACCTATCAAAACTTCTGGGATGCAGCAAAGTTGGTGCTCAGAAGGAAATTTATTGCTCTAAATTCCAATATTTAAAAAGAAGAAAGAGCAAAAATCGAGATATTAACTGTTCACATGAAAGAACTAGAGAAAGAAGAGCAAACGAACCCAAAACAAACAGAAGGCAAGAAGTAATGAAGATTAGAACAGAAAAAAAATGAAATTCATAAAATGTAAACAATAAAGAAAATAAAACCAGAAGTTGGTTCTTTGAGAAAATCAATAAAATTGGTGGAACCTGACTGCTGGTTTGAAATGATGTATGGACCCTAGAAAAGCCATGTTTTAATCAAAATCACATTTCATAAAGGCAGAATAATCCCTATTCAATACTGTATGTTTGAAAGTGTAATCAGATCATCTCCCTGGAGATGTGATTTAATCAAGAGTGGTTGTTAAAATGGATTAGGTGATGACATGTCTCCACCCAGTTGGGTGGGTCTTGATAAATTCTGGAGCCCTATAAAAGAGGAAATATTTTGGAGAATGGAGGAGATTCAGAGAGAGTAGAGAAGAATGACATAGCCATGAGAAGCAGAGAGTCCATCAGCCAACACTTTGGAGATGAAGAAGGAAAACGCCTCCTGTGGAGCTTCATGAAACAGGAAGCCAGAAGACAGAGCTAGCAGACGATCCCATGCTCACCATGTGCCCTTTCAGCAGAGAGAGAAACTGTGACTGTGTCC
Source organism: Tamandua tetradactyla (assembly GCF_023851605.1). NCBI lineage: Eukaryota > Metazoa > Chordata > Mammalia > Pilosa > Myrmecophagidae > Tamandua > Tamandua tetradactyla. The sequence goes on along the minus strand of NC_135335.1, from coordinate 45,385,976 downwards.
ACCATGTGCCTTCTCACTTGAGAGAGAAACCCTGAACTTCATCGGCGTTCTTGAACCAAGGTATCTTTTCCTGGATGCCTTTGATTGGACATTTCTATTGATTTATTCTAATTGGGACATTTTCTCAGCTGTAGAACTGTAAACTAGCAACTTATTAAATTCCCCTTTTTAAAAGCCATTTTGTTTCTGGTATATTGTATTCCAGCAGCTAGCAAACTAGAACACTTGCCTAGGCTGATAAAAAGAGAGAGAGGATGCAAATAAATAAAATCAGAAATGGAAGAGGAGACATAATCACTGACACCACAGAAATAAGGGAGGTAATGAGAGGATACTATGAACAACTATACTAATAAACTATTCAATGTAGCTGAAATGGTCAACTTCCTAGAAAAGTATGAACATCCAACGTTGACCCAAGAAGAAGTAGGTGACCTTAACAAATGAATCACAAGTACAGAGATATAATCAGTCATCAAGAAACTCCCAAAAAAGAAAAATCCAGAACCAAATGGCTTCGTGTGAATTCTTTCAAACACACATAAAAGAATTAGTGCCAATCCTGCTCAAATTCTTCTTGTTGACAAATTCTCTCAGCATTTATTTGTCTGTGAAAATTTTAATCAGTTTTGAAGGACAATTTGGCTGGTTACAGCATACTTGGCTGGAAGTCTTTCTCTTTCAGGATCTTAAATATATCATACCACTGCCTTCTCACCTCCATACTGTCAATTAAGTAGTCTGAACTCAGTCTTATGTGGTTTCCCTTATATGTAGTACATTTTTTCTCTTGTAGCCTTCAGGATTTTCTACTTCTCTTCAACATTTGACACTCTGATTAGCATGAGTCTTGGAGTAGGTGCATTTAGATTTGTTCTATTTGGAGTTTGTTGGGGTTCTTTGATTTGCATATTTATGGCTTTTATAAGGGTTAGGAAGTTTTTCCTCATTATATCCTCTACTAATCTTCATAGCGCTTTACTTTTCTCTTCTCCTTCTGTGACACAGATGATTCTTATATTTGTAAATCCCCATCATTTCCCTAAGATCAAGCTCCATTTTTTCCATCTTTTTTGTCATTTGTTCTCATTTTTTAAAAAACTAATAACGCAAATTTTTAATATTTAGAAGTTACCATTATCAAAAGGAAATTTCAAAATGTACAGAGCATTAATTTCCCTATCTGATAGTCTTGATCATCATTTAGTGACAAATATTCTGGCTGTAGGAAAAGTTCTTTTCATCTTACAATGAAGTTGGTCAAATGATCAAGTGGGTATCCACAGGCATCTTCAAGTTGACGGATGTCTTACTCCATAGAAGCTCTTTTCCACTTTTAATGATGGCCATATTTTGTCTACTTGCCCTGATTTTGGATTTGCTGTTGAAATTGATATTGTTAATTCAGATCTCAGGGCAGAGAATTTGATGACAACCGCATCTTTCTCTTATAGTGGCCAGAGAATAACGTGAACCTTGAGATTGGAAAATCCTTTCAAACCAGTCATGTTTCCATATTGATCATTAAACTTCAACTCTTGTGAATGAATTATAATACTTTTTCAAAGTTGATTTTTTTCAGGATCAGTATGAGTTATCTAATTTGTGGAGCACAGTGCATAATGAAAACACTGGTCCCCTTGTTCAAAAAATTAAGAATTTCAAGATTGCATCAGCAGAGCCTTAAGCCAAATGCAGGGTCGATCTGAGCATGGGGCCCTGGGTGACTCCCCTTTCGCACACACATGAAGTTCATCCTGCATAGGATTCATCAAAATACACATTTCCCCCAAAATGCCAAGAATGCCTGCATGGGAACACTAGATGTGAGAGCAGATGGTTGTGCTCAGTGACTGCTACAAGTATCTCGCCACCCTATGGGGTGCCAGCTTGAGACAAAGCCAATCCACTGAGCTGTTCATATGGAGAGGTGGAAGAAGGCTGGATGTACAATGATTCCATCATTGGCCAACCAATGACTCAAAGGGGCTGTCCCAACTCCAGGAAGGTAACTACAACAACTCCTGTTTAGTGAGCCAGTGTATTCATGGTTTTTGGTCATTAGTAACTGTGTTTGAAACTCTTATGTACCCCAGAAAAGCCATGTTTTGATACTGATCCAATCTTGTGGGGCCAGACCTATTGTTTTAGGTGGAAAGTTTGATTGGATTGTTTCCATGGAGATGTAACACATCCAGTTGTGGGTGTGCCCTTTCAATTAAATTTGGTGATGTGACTCCACCAATTCAAGGTGGGTATTAATTAGTTTACAGGAGTCCTTTAAAGGGGAAACATGTTGGAAAAAACTCTGAGCCTACAGGAGACCCTGAGGTTTGAACATGCAGAAAGAAAATGCCTCTAGGGAAGCTGTTTGAAAGCCAAACATCTCCAGCAGATGCCAGCCAAGTGTCTTCCCAGCTAAGAGGTGTTCTGGAGCTATCAGTCTTTCTTGAGTCAAGGTATCTTTTTTGGATGCCTTAATTTGGACATTTTTACAGACTTTGAACTTAAACTTGCAACTTAATAAATTCCCTTTATAAAAGCCATTCTATTTCTGGTACATTGTATTCTGGCAGCACTAGCAAACCAGAACAACAACCAAGAATGTCCAACTGATGGACATTCAGTCTTAAAGACACTTTGTTGTCATCTTTGCAGCCCCCTCTGGCTCTCCTCCAATTACTTTCTTCTTTTGAATAGCTAGCTCTTAGTTGTTTTGTTTTGCTTACAATTTCCTTCCATTTCTCATTCACACTTCTCTAAAGAGGTGTCTCTCTGCGCTGCTTCCATTTCCTTGCCTCCCTCACAGTCTGGCTTCTTCTAGCCCCCATGTCTGCAAGGAACTCATCTCTGAGCTCTGTGAGGACTGTTCCACCACCCACTCCAGCAGGCATTTTCTTGGCCTTTCTTCCATTTGTGCTGAGGATCTCCAGATCTCAGCCCCGCAGCTCTAGGCCCTGCAGCCTGCTGGACACTCCCACTTTGAATCTAGCAAGCTCCACTCACATGCATTTGTAAAATAGAAGACTGTGTTCAGTTTTCCATGAAGGGACAGTGATTTCTTTGAATAAAGATTCTTCTGCAGAAATAACTGAGACTCCCAGAGATCTTGGGTCTAGATGGAGAACTGTTGGCCCCCAATAGGTCAAGATCCCCGTCTTTCTCTCACTACATTTTGTCATTCCTCAAGCTCCTGCCACCTTCAGCCCTTGCCTCCACTGCTGCAATAACCTTCTAGTTGGACTCAGGCCTCTACTCGATTGAGCTGTGCCTCCAATAATCCTTATTCACTCAGCTCATCTTTTTAAAACTTGAATCAGATAACATCATTCCCTTGCTCCAAATTCCCCCAATGGCTCCCACTGCCTTTAATGCAAAACATGGCTTTGTTACAAGCACCATAAAGGGCCCTGTGATGAGGCCCTGTGAACTCTTGGACCTCTGGATCATCCTCTGGGATTGTCTCCCTATTCACACTAGTTTCTCTCATTCCTGAAATAAACGAACTGCCTCCACCTTCCCTGGCCTCTGCACTTGCCATTCTCTCCCACTAGGATCTCACCTTCCCCAGATCTTCTAATGCTGTCCCTTTTCATCATTCAGACCTAAGGTCACATGTCCTTCTTCAAGGGACATCCTGGCTGCCTCCTAACAGCCACTCCACTCTTCCCAATCTGCAGCAGCCACTGTGTTGAGGTGACTGACCTGCCCCAGCTGTACAAGTCAAAGCCATTCAGGATAGCCCTATGCCCTAGACCACAGGAACTGACTGAAACATTGGCATGTGCCCTGAGATAGCTCAACCCAAGGGGAGATCAGGACTTTCCTTCCATAGCTGGGAAAGAGATTTTTCCCTGGACATGGCTGTAGACACACATGGGTGGCCTTGGCACTGTGGGCTGTCATCGTGCAACTGTAAAGGGGAGTTGGTATTAATGCAGAAGGAAGGCAACCCCAAGGAGTTGGGAGCAGAAAGACATAAAGAAATTTGAGTTGCTGGTGACATTATTGAGTCCTGGTATGACACCCTTCACTGTGTCTTTGGGCTTCATGGTCCAAGACATTCCCTTATTAGTCTGGCTTGAGTGAGGTTTTATGCTATTTGTGTGGGGGGGGGGGGCGGGGCAATTCTGACAGCCCTCCAAGAGGCCTGTGCTGGCAGCCCTTCCCTCTCTGACACTGTATTTCATAATTTCACAGCACTATTTGCAAACAATTATTCTTGCTTTGTTTTATTGAACTGTTTATGTTCATCTCAGTAAAGCAGGCAACTCATCTGTTTCCACTCATGTTGCTGCCCCAGGGTGTGGCACACAGTTGGCACTTTATTAATATTGGTGAATGATTGATGCTCACTTCACCCACCTGTTTCTTTTCCTTTTTGTCTTTGCCATTGCTGTCCCCATTGCCTGGAAGGCCCCTGTTATGGTCAAGTTCATATGTCAACTTGGCCAGGTAGTGGTGCCTGGTTGTCTGGTCAGGCAAGTGCTGGCCTATCTGTTGCTATGAGGACATTTCATGGATTTAAATCATGATTGCATTGGCTGCATCCACAGCTGATTGCATTTGTAATCAGCTAAGGGGAGTGTCTTCTGAAATGAGTGATGTTTAATCTAATCATCAGAAGGCTTTTAAGAAGGATTCTGAAGAGACTGTCACTCTTCCTTCCTGCTTCAGCCAGTGAGCCTCTCCTATGGAGTTCATCCAGACTCTTCATTGGAGCCAACAGCTTCATAGCCTGCCCTAAAGACCTTGGATCCTTACACTCCCACAGTTGTCCAGCCAGCCTCTCCTGAGAGTTCACTGAGGACCTTCATTGGAGTTGCCAGCTTGCAGCCTGCCCTACAGATCATTCCCACAGCTATGCGAGACACTTCAATAAATTTTATATCTATGGATATCTCCTGCTGATTCTGTTTCTCTAGAGGATCCTAGCTAATACAGCCCCAAATCTCGTTCTATAGCTAACACCCACCCATCCTGTAAGCCCTAGGTCAGGCATTGGTAACTCTGAGACCCCTCCCCAGATGCCACATGGATCAGCATCTCCCCCCAAGCCCTTGGCTGCCCACCTTACAGGATTAATCCCTGCCCACTGTAAATGTCAGTTCACATCCCTGGCTCCTCTTCAATGTCCAGTGCTTCATCCTTTTGATGAGTTTTAAGTAGATACCTACTGTGAATGTGGCACTATTCTAGAAGCTGGGAAAATAGTAGAGGACAAAACAATACAAACACTGCCTTCATCCCACAATGGGAAAGACAAAACAAATGAATAAGGAAAATGTATGATTTGATAGCTGGGGACAAATGCTCTGAAAAAAAAATGAAGTGAATGAGGAGTGCAGAGTTGGGGGGGGGACTATGGGGGCCGGTTTAGCTGGGAATGTGAAAGAAGACCTCATTGGGAAGGGGGCCATTCTCCTTTCCTGAGCTGCTCAAGCAAGTACCATGCAAACAGCTGGCTTAAACAATGGCAATTCAATGGCTTATGGTTTTGAGGTTAGGAAAAAGTCCAAATCAAGGCATCATCAAGGTGATGGCTCCTCCTGGAAGATTGTGGTGTTTTGGGACTGGCTGTTAGTGACCCTTGGTCCTGGGCTTTTCTACCACATGGCAATGCACATGGTGACCTCTCCCGACCTCTCAGTCCTCTTTCAGCTCCTGGTGAATTCTAGCTTTTTAGTTCCTCTGGATTTCTCTCTCAATGTCTGAATTTCATTCTCTTGCCACCACCAGGGGATGCCTGAGTGCAGGTCGAAGCTCAAACACACATCTTACGTGACCTGCCCGGCATCCACGTGACTGGTATCACACCCGGTGGGCGTCAGGTGATAGACTCAGTTTTCCTCCAATCATTGAGCAGGGAGGGTGTATTCCACCTAGGTCCTGGCCCAAGACTTGGGACACCTCGTTCTTCTGCCAGCCCAGCTAGTGGGCCCCTGCTTCTGGCTGGGTCTCCAGCATCCCGCTTGTCAAGTGGTTTCGGGAGGCCCCGGCCTGGAACTGATACCACCCAGCGGATACCATTTATTCTTTTATGTGCTATAATTCAATTGTTCTGCCTTGTAGATCACTTATTCTTCTGCCTTTTCATGTCTGCTGCTGTGTGTCTCTAGTGTGTACGTATTATATGTATATAAATATAAATAAATAAATAAATATATATATATATACCAGATGTCCAAGTTTATTGCAGTCACAAATTCTAGTATATTTTTTTATTTGGTCTATGGCATCTTTAATCTCTGTGATATCTGCTAGTTTTTTATTCTTTCTTTCAAGTTCCTCTTTATGCTCCTCTTGTGTCTTCTTGATCTCCTTTATGTTATTAGCCAACCCACTGATGTTATTTAGTAGGGTTATATGAACATCTTTGATTAATTGTTCCAAAGTCTGTGTCTCCTCTTGTATTTTAATTGGACCAATATGATGGGCTATATCTGCCTGCATGTTCATATACTTTGTGATCATCTGTTGCTTTTGCAGCATAGGGTTACCTTGGGAATTGATTCCCTTCAGTAGTCTAAAGCTGTGAACTTGTGGGATGGTGTGACGTAGGATGCAGGGTATGGTGCAACCAGGGCCTCCCTCTGTAGTATAGAAGACCTTGGAATCACTGTACTGATCATTTTTCTGTCACTTCTCTAGCTGTTCCTTGGAGCAGAAGACCCTATTCCACCATCTTCCCAGAATTCCCAGGAGTTGCATTATATGATGTGTGAATAAAATTGTTTAAAAATGAACAGAGAGCTATAAGTGCTTGAGAAAATGTGGAGAAAGAGATGTACCTATTCACTCATGGTAGGAAAGCTGAGAGGTGCAGCCCCTGTGGAGAGTAGTGCAGTGGTTCCACAGGAAGCTAGGGATGGGGTTGCCATATGATCCTGCAATGCTGTTACTAGGAATATATCTGGAGGAAACTGAGAGTGGGGGCATGAATGGACAATTGCACACTGTTGTTTATGGGTGCAGTGTTCCCTATTCATAATGGTTGGTGGTGGCCTAAGGGTACAATGAGTAAGGAATGGAAGGGGGAACTGTGGTGTATTCATACAACAGACTACTGAGTGGCTGCAAGAAGGAATGAAGTTGTGAGGCATGCAACTAGTTAAATGGACCTTGAGAACAGTATGTTGAATTAAATGTCAGAACAAAAAGACAAATATTATCATACCTCACTCATATGGACTAATTATAATATACAGACTTGGAAATTTGAGGTCAACATCATGGGTTATCAGGTTGGGGCCTATTGTTAAGGCAGGTTCCTGGATTGTAAGCTTTTACAGTAATCACATCTATTCTGGAGTTCTAACTGTTATTTCTAAATTTGGTGATACTGAATTATTCATGTATAATCTGGTTGTTCCTTGAAACTTTGACCATTTGTGTAACACCTGAGATGGAGTTCTGAAGCGATGAAAGTCAGTATTACCCCTGTACAACAATTGTTCTAAAAGTTGAAAAAGTGATCAAACTTCAACTAGAGATATGAATAAAGCAGATCTGGATAGGACTAAGGTAAATAAGAATACAAGGGTAAAAGATGATATGGTCTATATTTTAAAACTTCAACTTCTGGGTAAGACCAAAGGAAGGGATGTTTATTTGGTGCAAAATTTATATTTGGGGTAGTGCATTATCTAATTTAACTTGTACGGTCAGTTTATTCAAACACCGTAATTACATGGAATCTGGAATAGGGTGTGAGATCTTGTTCATTTGTATAGATTAGTGCAATGCTCTGATACATCCTAGAGTAATTTGGGCAGAGAATAAAAAGTATTTGCAAAGTACCTTGGAGGACTGGGGGCAAAAGAGGAAATATTAAACTTCCCATCTGGGAAATTCCTGATATTCTTACAAGCAGTGAGGATAGGCTGAGCCTTTGATCTTGGTGATTGCCCCTATGAAACGTATTCCTGTAAAGGAAAAGCTAAGCTTACATATTATATGCCTAAGAGTCACCCACAGAGAACCTCTTTTGTTGCTCACAGGTGGCCTCTCTCTCTAAGCCAACTCAGCAGGTGAGCTCACTGCCCTCCCCCCTATGTGGGACATGAGTCCCAGGGGTGTAAATTTCCCTGAAAACATGGGACATAACTCCCTGAGGTGAGCTGGGACCTGGCATCATGGGATTGAGAGAGCATCCTTGACCTAAAGGGGGAAGAGAGAAATGAAAAGAAAATAAACTTTCAGTGGCTGAAAGGTTTCAAACTGAGTTAAAGTGCCATCATGGAGGTTATTCTTAAGCATTATATATATATCCCTTTTTAGATTATGGTGTATTGAAGTGGCTAGAAGGAAGTATCTGAAACTGTTGAACTGTACTCCAGTATCATGGATTCTTGAAGATGATTGTAAAACTATATAACTATGACTTTGTGATTGTGAAAACTTTGTAACTGATGCTTCCTTTATCCAGGGAACTGAAGATGAGTAAAAAAATAAGGACCAAAACCAAACAAATAATAGGGGAAGATAAGAGGTAAATAATATTGAGTAGATTGCAATACTAGTAGTGATCAGTGAGAGAGAGGGGTAAGGGGTATGAGATGTGTGAGATTTTTCTTTTTTCTATTTATTTATTTTTCTGGAGTGAGGCAAATGTTCTAAAAATGATCATGGTGATGAATACACCACTATGTGATGATATTGTGAGCCACTGATCATGTACTTTGGACAGACTCTATGTGTGTGAAGCTATCACAATAAAAATATATTTTAAAATAAATAAAGAACTCCTATTATCTGTCTGAGATTCTACAAAAGTTTCACATTGCCAGGGAGACTTACACCCCTAATAGTCATATCCCATGTAGAGGGGTAAGGTACTGAGCTAATTTGCAGAGTTGGCTGACAGAGAGGCCACATCTGAACAACAATAGAGGTTCTCTGAGGGTGATTCAGGCATAATTATAAGTAGTATTAGCTTCTCTTTTGCAAGAGTAAGCTTTGTAGGGGCATGCCTCAAGATCAAGGTCTTGACTTATTAAACTGGGAGTCCCTAATGCTTGTGAAAATATCAGGAATTCACAAGGTGGGGAAGTTTAATATTTCCACATTTTCCCCCAGTATCTCAAGGGGCCTTTGCAAAATACATTTCTATTTTCTGCCCCAAATGCTATGTATCATGGTATTACATTAACCTGTACAGAACAACAAGATCTCATTCCATAGTCTAGGTTCCATGTAATTATGTTGTTTAAATAAACTGGCCATAAAGGTTGTTAGATAGTGTGCTACATAAAATATAAATTCTTCACCAAATAAAAATCTCTTCCTTTGGTCTTACTCAGAATTTGAAGTTTTAAACTACAGCCAGTATCATCCATTACCCTGTATTCTGATTTACTTTAGTCCTAACCAAGTCTGTTTCATTCAATCTCTAATAGAAGTCTAGTCTCTTTTTCAATTTTTAATGGCTGCTTAGGGAGTAATGCTGACTTTCAGTGCTTCGTCAAATGTCAAAGGTTGCGTTAACTATTGGAGTTAGGGATGGGGTCAGATTTCAGGCAAGGGTTGGTGGTCGGGTTAGGGCTAGGGTCTCAGATGACACACAGATACCCAAAGTTCCAAGAAAATACCAGGTAATACACAAAGAGCTCCAAATCTCAGAATTTGGAAATAGCAGTTAAAATTCAGGGATAGAAGTGACTGCTGTAAGAGCGTATAATATAGGAACATTTACATAAGATTTATCAAAAATTATGTACTCCTTAATCATTAGTTCCCCAATCTCTGCCCAACTTCTATCCCCTGATAACCTATGCTCTTGAATTCAGCTATGAGCATTTACGCATTATAGTTACTTTATATTAGTGAGGCCTTACTATATTTATCCTCTGGTTTATTTCACTCAAGATAATGTTCTCAAGGGTCATTCACCCAGTTTCATGTCTCACAACTTCATTCTTTCTTGCAGCTACTGAATATTCCATTGTATACGTACACCACAGTTTGCCTTCCTGTTCATCATCAGGGTACTCTTAGATGACCCCCATCCATTGCAAATTGTGAATAATGCCACCATAGACACCACTCTGCAAATGCCTATTCATGTCCCTGCTTTCAGTTCTTCCAAGTACATACCAAATAAGAGGGTTGCAGGATTATATGACAACCCTAAACATAGCCTTCTGTGAAGCTACCACACTGCCTTCCAGAGGGGCTGTGCTATATAGCTCTCTCCACATCTTCTCCAGCACCTATATATTTCTGTTAATTTTTTACAGTTTTACTCACATACAATATAATCCATGCTAAGTGAACAATTAATGGCTCCTGGTATAATGATATAGTTATGTATTCACTACCACCCTATATATGAGGACATTTCACATGGTGTTGAAAATGGGATGGTATATGGAAAAACACAGTCAGTGCAAACTTTGGTCCATAGTTAACACTAACACTGTAATATTCTTCCATTAATTGCAAAGAATGCAATATACCAAAGCTTAATGTCAATAAGAGGCAGATATAAGGGAGGACACTGGGATTGTTGTTGCTGTTTCTCCTTTCTATTTTTATTTTTTAAATATTTCATCCCTTTTAAATTTTCTATTCTTTTCTTTTTCTTATCTTTTACATTTACTTTGTTCTTCTTCTTTTTATGTGAAGAAATGTAGACGAATAACTTTCATGACCAAAAAACTTTTGGAAATCAAATCCAACAGTTCATTAAAAGAACTATACAGCATAATCATGTGTGTTTTGTCCTAGATATGTAAGGGTGGTTCAACATCAGAAAATCTATGTTTAATAGGAAAAAAACACCTGATTATCTCCATTGATGGAGAAAAGAAATTTGACAAAATTTGGCATCCCTTCTTGATAAAAATTCTCAGAAAAATAATAGAAGGAAAAATCTTCAACATGATAAAGGGCCTATATGAGAACCTACAGCTAACATCATATTCAAGGGTGAAAGATTGAAACAGTTCCCTCTGAAATTTGGACAAAACAAGGTTATTCACTGTCAACACTGTTATTCAACATTATGTTAGAAGTTCTGGTTAAAGCAATTAGGCAAGAAAAAGAAATAAAATGCATCCAAATTGGAAAGGAAGAAGTAAAACTTTCAGTGTTTGCAGATGACATGGTCCTATATTTAGAAAGTCTTCAAAATCTATGCCAAAGCTACTAAAGCTAAACACTGCATTCAGCAAAGTGGCAAGATATAAAATCAATATGCAAAAATCAGTTTCTATACACTATTAATGAGTAAGTTGAAGTGGAAATCAAGAAAAAAATCCATTTACAATAGCCACTAATAGAATCACATATCTAGGAATAATATTGACCAACTATATAAAGGACTTGTACACAAAAAACTAGAAAACAGGGCTAAAAAACACCAAAGGAGGCCTAAATAAATGGACGAACATTCTGTGTTAATGGATTGGAAGACTAACCATCTTTAAGATGTCAATTCTACCCAAAATCATTAACAGATTCAATGCCATTCCAATCAAAACTCCAACAGCCTACTTTTCAGAAATGGAAAACCAAGTATCAAATGTATATGGAATAACCAAAAACATCTTGAAAAGTGAGAACAACATTGGAGGACTCACATTTCCTGAGTTCATAGCATATTTCAAGGTGACAGTGGTCAAAAGAACATGGTACTGGAACAAGCATACATATATTGACCAATAGAATAAAATTCAGAATTCAGAAATAGACCCTTATATACTCAAATCTATGGTCAATTGATATTTTAAAAATGTTTTTATTGAGAAATCTTCACACACATACAGTCCATACATGGTGTACAATCAATGGCTTAAAATAGCATCAATTCATCACCATGCTTATTTTTAGAACATTTGCATCACTCAAGACAAAGAAATAAAAAGAAAAAACTCATACATACCATACCCTTATCCCTTTCTCTTATTGATCAGCAGTATCTCAATTTACCCAGTTTTTTTTACCCCTTACTTCCCCATTATTTATTTTTTTTCTTATCCTTTTTTTTTTTTTTAACTCACCCATCCATACCTTGTATAAAAGGAGCACCAGGCAGGTTTTCACAATCATGTGGTCACATTGTAAAGCCTATGTTGTTATACAATCATCTTAGAGAATCAAGGCTACTGGTACACAACTCAATAGTTTCAGGTACTTCCTTCCAGCCACTCCATTACATCATAAACTAAAAAGGGATATCTATGCAATACATAAGAACAACCTCCAGGATAACCTCTTGACACTATTTGAAATCTCTCAGGCACTGAAACTTTATTTTGTCTCATTTATCTCTTGCCCATTTCAAGAAGGTTTTCTCAATCCCATGATGCTGGATCCTGGCTCATCCCAGGAGTTCTGTCCCACATTAGCAAGAAGATTTACATACCTGGGAGTCATGTCCCATGTAGTCATGTCCATAGAGGATAACCAGATGGAAAAAGCACATGAAAACATGCTCAATATCACTGGCTATTAGGGAAATGAAGTCAAAACCAAAATGAGATATCATTTCACACCAGCTAGAATGCCAATTAATTTTTAAAAAGAAATTTAAATGTGTGGGAGAGGATGTACAGAAATAGGAACACTCATTTATTGCTGGTGGGAATGTAAAGTGGTGCAGCCACTGTGGAAGTCACTTTGGCAGTTCCTCAGGAAGCTTAGTATTGAATATGCCATATGATATCCAGAAGAACTGAAAACAGGGACCCGAATAGACATTTGCCTGCTGATGTTCACAGTGGCATTAGTCATAATTGACAAAAGATGGAAGCAACTCCAATGTCCATCAACTTATGAATGATTAAACAAGATGTGGTGTATATACACAATGGATTATTATTTAGCCATAAAGAGGAATGAAGCCCCAGTGCATGTAACAACATAGATGAACTTTGTGGGCATTATGCTGAGTGAGATAAGCCAGACACAAGAGGTTCAATATTACGTGATCTCACTGATATGAATTAATTATAATAAACAAACTCGTAAAGCTAGAATCTAAAATATAGTAAGTTGCTGAAGGTTTGTGGAAATGGAAATTATGACCAAAGTCAAGAAAGATTTAATGGGCCTATCCATAAATTGAAAAACTTTAATATCAAATAATATAGTGATGCATGACTAAAGTTTAGTTTTCTCTCTATTAAAGTGACAAAGGTTCTTGGACTATTGGTCTGTTCTAGTGAAAAGTTATAAAAGTCTTTTATAAGTAATCAGTGTAAAAAGCAAAGAGTCTGTATTTTATCAAAATAACTTATGCTAACTTTATCATGTAATTGGTTGTGTAAAAATTAAAAAAAACAAATTATCACACTGCATGAAAAGAATTCACTGATACATAAACAGTGGCTACTGGATTAAGTATTTGAATGCCTATCTGGAAATAGAATAATTAAAAATACATGGAAGGAAATCATGGGAAAAACATTATGGAAAAGGAAATATGGGAAATTGTTCAATGTGCTAATGTACCTGTTTTTCATGTAGATGCCTACTTGACCCTACTTTTACCTGAATATGAGTATAATGCTACTGCAGATACCTCAGCAAAAATTTCTGTGAATACCATTACAAAAGAAAACTCTACTCTTGCACAATGGGTGCATCAGTAACCTGAACATTTAGATGCACGTGCCATGCACAAGTGGCAAAGCCAAAGGGATTAATTTACCTTTTTCTATTTTATCTCAGATTAAAACTCAATGTGAAATTTGGAAAAAAAGAAAAGAAAAAGATGCTTTACAAATAATACTGAAAATAAAACAGAGGAATTAGCAAAAGAAACAGTCCATGCTCACATACAGCAAATTGATTATACTACTCTGGAGTGCTTGTTATACCTTACTTGTATTACTTACAAATACTTGTAGTACCTTAAATATTATTACAAATCCCCTTTACAAATCCAAAGTGACAATGGTTCCCATTTTAAGGGCAGTTAATAATTATTCCTATTAAAAAGGAAACTGGGAAAAGCTAAATCATGCTCCTAATGTAACAACTCATATAGGAAGATTTGGCTCCACTTATCAAAATTAGCTCTAAAGTCTGACTAAAAACACAACCAAAACAGACCAAGGGCTGTTAAAATAATAACAGAAAAAATACAATACAATAAAAATAACCTATGCTAAAAAGAATGAATTAAAATATTTGCCTACTAATCAACTTTTTATTTATAACTAAATATATTACAGTGTTCACAATCTTAAACTGAATGATTGCTGGAGAAATGACTGATAGTTTGACATCATGGACTCATACCTATGCCCAAGTGCATGATATCACTCACTGCTGAATCTGTGCTGAACTCCTAACTGATGCAGCCAAAGAACTTCCATAATGAATAACATCAACCACTAAACAGAACTGGACTGAGCTAAACCTAACAACTGCTCAAGGAGGAACTTTTGCTTTTATGCATGAAAAATATATAAATATATCCCTGATAATTAAGATTCTATTGAAAATGCTTTACAAAAAGTAGATGAAGCAGCAAAAGTCATACATACTCTTTCAGAGGACCTTTTACAGTCATGGTGGAACTTCCTTACTGGTACTTGGTGTTTAATATTAATGACATTAGGCAGTATAATAGCATCTCTGATTCTACACTATTGTTTGTTCTCCTATCATTGTACTCTTTAGCAAACCTTTAATGGGATTTTACTAATTTAAGATGCCATGGCAAAAGAATAGCAGAAGAGTATTTTAAAAAGAAATACTGTATTGGCTTGGTAATGTGTTTGTCTGTCTCTTTACATATTGTACTGGGGGCCCCAAACTATGCAAATCCGGATAATATTTTTTTTTTGTTTTACAAATGTTATTCTAGCTGGAAAATGTTTCTTTTCTTGACCCAAACCAGGTGGCTTAATCTATTAATCTAAAATAATATTGCTGCAAGTGGATCTGTTCTTAATGTATACTCTTATTGTACTGGCTAAATGATGTTCAAATCATGTAAATACCTAAATTTCTTTAAATGTTCAAATCATGCAAATACCTAAATTTTTTTAAGTCTGTATAAAAATATTTTCAGAGAAAACTGGAGGAGGGGCCAAGATGGCAACTTAGCAATGTGCGCGTTTTAGTTCGTCCTCCAGAACAACTACTAAATAACCAGAAACAGTACAGAACAGCTCCTGGAGCCACGATAGTGACCGGACACACAGTGTACCCCAGTCTGGACCAGCTGGACCGGCTGTGAGTCTCCGGAACCATGAGTTCCACAAGTTGCGGTGGTGGGCTACTGGCTCCCCTTCCCCACAGGTGGCTTCCCAGAGGGAAAGGAAAGAGAATCTAACAGTAGCAGGGACTGAGTCCAACCAAACACCAATTGTGGCATTAATAAACAAATTCTGACTACTAAAAATAGGCACCCAGCTCAGGTGAACCTGGTCAAGGTGGAGGTTGCTTACTGGGCTAACCGTAAAAGAGGAAAGGGAATGAAACAGAAGTTTTTGTGACTGTTTCTATGGAGTCTTGGCTGCCTCTCGATTCAGCGGTGGGACTACTTGGGCTGCAACTGCACCAGGCATAGGCAGAAACGGACTGCTTGCAGGGCTGTCTCCCGCCTGTTCCCCAGGGGAGGGGTGAAGCCCAGTTTAGGTGGAATCCCTCTCTCAAGGAATTTAGACCCCAGGGCTAGGCAATTTGAAGCTATTAAAGCCAGACTACAAACTCTCCTCTGTCTCCACCATGCGCCCAGCAGGGAGAGCCTTCCAAAGTTTAAGGAGCCACAACATCTTTTGCTGGTGGGACCCGCAGGTAGACAAGTGCCACATACTGGGCAGGATAAGAAAAAAAGAGCCCAGAGACATCACAGGAAAGTCTTTTAACCTGCTGGGTCTCACCCTCAGGGAAAACTGAAGCAGGTGACTCCTTCCCCACCATAGGAGGCCAGTTTAGTCTGGAAAACCCGGCTGGAGTCTGTAATACCTATGTAGACCCTCCTAAGGGTGGGGAGGGAAAAGGCACCTTACAAGCAGGACAAGAAACAAGAAAACAAGAACTGAAAAATTACCCTCTGTTAAACAAAACTTAAGCTAGAGGCCCAGAAAAAGCTGAACTGAATGTCAAAAAACAGATAGACAACAAACTCATCTAGCAAGAAAACCCTAGGTAAGATAAGTGAAAGCAATCTCCAGAATAAACTAATTAAGGTAATTAAATGTCTAGACACCAGCAAAAAATAACAAATCACACCAGGAAAACTGAAGATATGGCCCAGTCATGGAACAAACCAATAGTTTAAATGAGATACAGGAGCTAAAACAATTAATTCAGAATATACGAACAGAAATGGAAAACCTCATCAAAAACCAAATCAATCGAGGGAGGACATGAAGAAGGCAAGGGATGAACAAAAAGAAGAAATGGAAAGTTTGAAAAAACAAATCACAGAACTTATGGGAATGAAACATACAGTAGAAGAGATGAAAAAAACAATGGAAACCTACTATGGAGGATTTCAAGAGACAGAGGTTAGGATTAGTGAACTGGAGGATGGAACATCTGAAATCCAAAAAGAAACAGAAACTATAGGGAAAAGAATGGAAAAATACGAGCAGGGACTCAGGGAATTGAATGATAATATGAAGCACACAAATATACGGGTTGTGGGTGCCCAGAAGGAGAAGAGAAGGGAAAAGGAGGAGAAAAACTAATGGGAGAAATTATCACTGAAAATTTCCCAACTCTTATGAAAGACCTAAAATTACAGATCCAAGAAGTGCAGCACACCCCAAAGAGAATAGATCCAAATAGACGTTCTCCAAGACACTTACTAGTCAGAATGTCAGAGGTCAAAGAGAAAGAGAGGATCTTGAAAGCAGCAAGAGAAAAGCAATCCATCACATACAAGGGAAATTCAATAAGACTGTGTATATTTCTCAGCAGAAACCAAGGAGGCAAGAAGACAGTGGGATGATATATTTAAATTACTAAAAGAGAAAAACTGCCAAGCAAGAATTCTATACCCAGCAAAATTGTCCTTCAAAAATGAGGGAGAAATTAAGACATTTTCAGAAAAAAAGTCACTGAGAGAATTTGTGACCAAGAGATCAGCTCTGCAAGAAATACTAAAGGGAGCACTAGAGACTGATACGAAAAGACAGAAGAGAGAGGTGTGGAGAAGAGTGTAGAAAGAAGGAAAATTAGATATGACATATAAAATACAAAAGCAAAATGGTAGAGGAAAGTACTACCCAAACAGTTATAACACTAAATGTTAATGGATTGAACTCCCCAATCAAAAGACATAGACTGGCAGAATGGATTTAAAAACAGGATCTTTCTATATGCTGTCTACTGGAAACACATCTTAGACCCAAAGATAAACATAGTTTGAAAGTGAAAGGTTGGGAAAAGACATTTCATGCAAATAACAACCAGAAAAGAGCAGGAGTAGCTATACTAATATCCAACAAATTAAACTTCAAATGTAAAACAGTTAAAAGAGACAAAGAAGGATACTATGTACTAATAAAGGAACAATTCAACAAGAAGACAAAACAATCATAAATATTTATGCACCGAACCAGAATGCAACAAAATACATGAGGCAAACACATGCAAACTCTGAAAAGGGAAATAGACACACCTACCATAATAGTTGGAGACTTCAATTCCCCACTCTCATCAATGGACAGAACATCTAGACAGAGGATTAATAAAGAAACAGAGAATTTGAATATTACAATAAATGAGCTAGACTTAACAGACATTTATAGAACATTACACCCCACAACAACAGGGTACACCTTTTTCTCAAGTGCTCATGGATCATTCTCAAAGATAGACCATATGCTGGGTCACAAAGCAAGTCTCAATAAATTTAAAAAGATTGAAATCATACAAAACACTTTCTCAGATCAAAAAGGAATGAAGTTGGAAATCAATAATAGGCAGAACGCCAGAAAATTCACAAATACGTGGAGGCTCAACAACACACTCTTAAACAACCAGTGGGTCAAGGAAGAAATTACAAGAGAAATCAGTAAATATTTTGAGGTGAATGAAAATGAAAACACAACATATCAAAACTTATGGGATGCAGCAAAGGCAGTGCTAACAGGGAAATTTATTGCCCTAAATGCCTATATCGGAAAAGAAGAAAGGGCAAAAATTCGGGAATTAACTGTCCACTTGGAAGAACTGGAGAAAGAACAGCAAACTAACCCCAAAGCAAGCAAATGAAAGATATAAAAAAGATTAGAGCAGAAATAAATGAAATCGAGAACATGAAAACAATTGAGAAAATCAATAAAACCAGAAGTTGGTTCTATGAGAAAATCAATAAGATTGATGGGCCCTTAGCAAGATTGACAAAAAGAAGAAGAGAGAGGACGCAAATAAATAAGATCAGAAATGGAAGAGGAGACATAACCACTGACCTCACAGAAATAAAGGAGGTAATAACAGGATACTATGAACAACTTTACGCTAATAAATACAACAATGTAGATGAAATGGACAAGTTCCTAGAAAGGCATGAACAACCAACTTTGACTCAAGAAGAAATAGAAGACTTCAACAAACCAATCACAAGCAAAGAAATTGAATCAGTTATTAAAAAGCTTCCCAAAAAGAAAAGTCCAGGACCAGATGGATTCATATGTGAATTCTACCAAACATTCCAGAAAGAATTAGTACCAACCCTGCTCAAATTCTTCAAAAAAATTGAAGTGGAGGGAAAGCTACCTGATTCATTCTATGAAGCCAACATCACCCTCATACCAAAACCAGGTAAAGATATTACAAGAAAAGAAAACTACAGACCAATCTCAAATGAATATAGATGCAAAAATTCTCAACAAAATTCTAGCAAATCGAATCCAGCAACACATTAAAAGAATTATACATCATGACCAAGTAGGATTTATCCCAGGTATGCAAGGATGGTTCAACATAAGAAAATCAATTAATGTAATACACCATATCAACAAATCAAAGCAGAAAAATCACATGATCATCTCAATTGATGCAGAGAAGGCATTTGACAAGATTCAACATCCTTTCCTGTTGAAAACACTTCAAAGGATAGGAATACAAGGGAACTTCCTTAAAATGATAAAGGGAATATATGAAAAACCCACAGCTAATATCGTCCTCAATGGGGAAAAATTGAAAGCTTTTCCCCTAAGATCAGGAACAAGACAAGGATGTCCATTATCACCACTGTTACTCAACATCGTGTTGGAAGTTCTAGCCAGAAATATTAGACAAGAAAAAGAAATACAAGGCATCAAAATTGGAAAGGAAGAAGTAAAACTATCACTGTTTTCAGATGATATGATACTATTCATCGAAAACCCTGAAAAATCCACAGCAAAACTACTAGAGCTAATAAACGAGTACAGCAAAGTGGCAGGTTACAACATCAACATTCAAAAATCTGTAGTGTTTCTATACACTAGCAATGAACAAGCTGAGGGGGAAATCAAGATTGAATTCCATTTACAATTGCAACTAAAAGAATAAAATTCTTAGGAATAAATCTAACTAAAGAGTCAAAAGACCTATACAAAGAAAACTACAAAAAACTGTTAAAAGAAATCACAGAAGACTTAAATAGATGGAAGGGCATACCATGCTCATGGATTGGAAGACTAAATATAGTTAACATGTCAATTCTACCTAAATTGATTTACAGATTCAATGCACTACCAATCAAAATCCCAACAACTTACTTTTTAGAAATAGAAAACCAATAAGCAAATTTATCTGGAAGGGCAGGGTGCCCCGAATTGCTAAAAGTATCTTGAGGAAAAAAAACAAAGCTGGAGGTCTCACGCTGCCTGACTTTGACCATGCAGTGGTCAAAACAGCATGGTACTGGCATAAAGATAGATATATTGACCAATGGAATCGAATAGAGTGCTCAGATATAGACCCTCTCATCTATGGACATTTGATCTTTGATAAGGCAGTCAAGCCAACTCATTTGGGACAGAACTGTCTCTTCAATAAATGGTGCCTAGAGAGCTGGATATCCATATGCAAAAGAATGAAAGAGGACCCGTATCTCACACCCTATACAAAAGTTAACTCAAAATGGATCAAAGATCTAAACATTAGGTCTAAGACCATAAAACACTTAGAGGAAAATGTAGGGAGATATCTTATAAATCTTATAATTGGAGGTGGGTTTATGGACCTTACACCTAAAGCAAGAGCACTAAAGGAAGAAAGAAAGAAATGGGAGTCCTCAAAATTAAACACTTTTGTGCATCAAAGAACTTCATCAAGAAAGTAAAAGGATGGCCTACACAATGGGAGACAATATTTGGAAATGACATATCAGATAAAGGCCTAGTATCCAGAATTTATAAAGAGATTGTTCAACTCAACAACAAAAAGACAGCCAACCCAATTACAAAATGGGAAAAAGACTTGAACAGACACTTCTCAGAAGGCGAAATACAAATGGCCAAAAGGCACATGAAGAGATGCTCAATGTCCCTGGTCATTAGAGAAATGCAAATCAAAACCACAATGAGATATCATCTCACACCCACCAGAATGGCCATTATCAACAAAACAGAAAATGACAAGTGCTGGAGAGGATGTGGAGAAAGAGGCACACTTATTCACTGTTGGTGGGAATGTCAAATGGTGCAACCATTGTGGAAGGCAGTTTGGCGTTTCCTCAAAAAGCTGAATATAGAATTGCCATATGACCCAGCAATACCATTGCTAGGTATCTACTCAGAGGACTTAAGGGCAAAGACACAAACGGACATTTGCACACCAATGTTTATAGCAGCATTATTTACAATGCAAAGAGATGGAAACAGCCAAAATGTCCATCAACAGACGAGTGGCTAAACAAACTGTGGTATATACATACGATGGAATATTATGCAGCTCTAAGACAGAATAAACTTATGAAGTATGTAACAACATGGATGGACCTTGAGAACATTATGCTGAGTGAGAATAGCCAAATCTAAAGGACAAATACTGAATGGTCTTACTGATATGAACTGACATTAGTGAATAAACTTGGACTATGTCATTGGTAACAGAGACCATCAGGAGATAGAAATAGGTAAGATATTGGGTAATTGGAGCTGAAGGGATGCAGACTGTGCAACAGGACTGGATACAAAAACTCAGAAATGGACAGCACAATACTACCTAACTGTAATGTAATTATGTTAAAACACTGAATGAAGCTGCATGTAAGAATGATAGAGGGAGGAGGACTGGGGACATAAATGAAATCAGAAAGAAAGATGTTAAAGATCGAGACAGTATAATCTTGGAATGCCTAGAGTGTATAATAATAGCGAAATGTACAATGTACAAATATTAAAAATGTTTTTGCATGAGGAAGAACAAAAGAATGTCATAATTGCAGGGTGCTGAAAATAGATAATAATTAATACTTTAAAATATCACCTTATGTGTGAGACTAAAGCAAAAAATGTTTGTTACAAAATTTATATTTTGACTAGAGCATTTCCTAATATAACTCATGTAGATAGTTTGATTGAATGTCATAAGTACTTGGAATCTCAGGTAGGACATGAGATTTTGTTGGTTTGTCCAGAGTGATGCCCCGATGAATCCCAGAGTGATTTGATCAGTGACTGGAAAAGTATATGCAACCCCCCTTCGGGGAATGGTGGGAGCGGGGAGAAATTCAACTTCCCCAAGTTGAATTCTTGATATTCTCACAAGCAGTGTGGACAACCAAAGCTATAGGCTGAGCCCCCAGTCTTGGGGGTTGTTCATATGAAACTTAACCCCATAAAGGATAGGTCAAGTCTACTTAAAATTTAGACCTAAGAGTCACCCCCAAGAGAGCCTCTTTTGTTGCTCAGATGTGGCCTCTCTCTCCAGCCAACATGACGAGCAGTCTCACCACCCTCACCCTCTCTATGTGGGACATGACTCCCAGGGGTGTGGACCTTCCTGGCAACGTGGGACAGAAATCCTGGAATGAGCTGAGACTCAACATCAAGGGACTGAGAAAAACCCTAGAATGAGCTGAGAATTAACATCAAGGGATTGAGAGAACCTTCTCGACCAAAGGGGGAAGAGTGAAATGAGACTAAGTGTCAATGGCTGAGAGATTCCAAACAGAGTCAAGAGGTTATCCTGGAGGTTATTCTTAGGCATTAAGTAGATATCACCTTGTTGTTCAAGATGTAGTGGAGAGGCTAGAGGGAACTGCCTGAAAATGTATAGCTGTGTTCCAGTAGCCATGTTTCTTGATGATGATTGAACAATGATATAGCTTTCACAATAAGACTCTGTGAATGTGAAAACCTTGTGTCTGATGCTCCTTTTAGCTACTATATCAACAGAAGAGTAGAACATATGTAATAAAAATAAATAATAGGGGGGAACAAATGTTAAAATAAATTTAGTTTGAAATGCTAGTGGTAAATGAAAGCGAGGGGTAAGGGGTATGGTATGCATAATCTTTTTTTCTCTATTATCATTTTATTTCTTTTTCTGTTGTCTTATTATTTCTGTTTCTAAATTGATGCAAATGTTCTAAGAAATGATGAATATGCAACTATGTGATGACATTAATTACTGATTGTATATGTAGAATGGAATGATATCTTAATGTTTTGTTTGTTAATTTTTTTAATAAATAAAAAAGTTTTAAACAAATTTTCATTCTTTGTCCTGTATTTATATAAAAATATATGCATAAACTAAATTTACCTCCCAAATAACCATGGTTTACATCTTGAACAGATCAGACTCTGAGGGCTGAATGTAAGGAAAAGATAAATTTGTAGTCTGTCCTGTTCAACTGATGTTGCCATTGCATGCAACTGATGTTGCTATTGTGTGATCTTGGTAAGAAATAGTTGAAATGTGTACTCTAGCTGGGAAGACTGGCTATCCTCCTGGAAGGAGGTGTACTGTGATAAAGAAATCTAGATCCCAGGAAGCTCCTCTTGGTCCCTAGCCAGTTCCCAGAGGGCCCAGCTGGGCGTGGTCATGTAAGCTAATTGGAATTTGGCCACTACTGTGTGAAAATACCATAAAAACTGCATGCAAGCTGTTAGAATGAAAAAGAGAAAGAGAAAATGGAAAGGTGAAACTTATGAAAAAGAAAAAAGAAGGAAAGAAAGAGGACTCTTATAAGAGAGGGAGAGCACCTCATCAGAATCTTATCAATTTTAACTAAGGAGACTCTAAATGCTGTCTCCAAGATTGCTGTGTATTTTTACTAATGAAACTTGAAATACTGCTTCTGAAACTCTCCAGCATTTCTCTTCAGGTGTTGGTGCCATCTTATCTGGTGATATAACTATGCTTTATTTTTAAAGGCTCTTTTAATTGCTATATTTTAATTATTTTCTTTAATTACTTTCCTAACAAAACCTGTCTTTTTATCACTGAAGTCTGTGCTGTCAGTGAATCTTAACCTGTAAATTAAGTGGCCACAAATGTTACATTGCCTTTTGTGCAACCAAATTGGTGCTATGAGCAGGATTCACACTACAGCATGGCTTCATAGTGGTGAAGGTCAATAAAACAAACTAAAAAATCTGTGTAAAAAATATGGACTGTGCTCATCTGAATATTGTAATGCTTTATTAGGACCATTCTTAACATTTAAAATTGACAGTTTTTTATCCTTTTGTATACAAAATTTTGTTTCAGATTTGAATGTTTTATAAAACATTTTGGAATTTGTAAGTCAATGTTCCAGCTTGCTAGTTGCTGGAATGCAATATACCAGAAACAGAATGGCTTTTAAAAGGGGAGATTTAAAAGTTGCTAGATTACAGTTGTAAGACTGAGATAATCTCCAATTAAAATAAGTCTATAGAAATGTCCAATCGAAGGCATCCAGGGAAATATACCTTCATTCAAGAAGACTGATGAAGTTCAGGGTTTCTCTGTCAAGTGGAAGGGCACATGGCAAACACAGTCAGAGTTTCTCCCTTGGCTGGAAGGGTACTGGTGAACACAGTCAGAGTTCCTCTCTCATCTGGAAGGGCACATGGCAAACACGGCATTATCTGCTACCTTCTTCTCCTGGCTTCCTGTTTCATGAAACTTCTCTGGAAGTATTTTCCTTCTTCATCTTCAAAGATTGCTGGCTGCTGAACTCTGCTTCTCATGGCTATGTCATTCTGCTCTGCTCTCTCTGAATCTCCTATTCTCCAAAATGTTTCCTCTTTTATAGGACTTCAGAAACTAATCAAGACCCACTCAAATGGGTGGAGACATGTCATCACATAATCCAGTTTAACAAGTCTTGATTACATCACATCTCCAGGGAGATGATCTAATTACAGTTTCAAACATACAATACTGAATAAGAATTAGAAGAAATAGCTGCCTTTATAAAATGGGATTAAGATTAAAACATGGCTTTTTTAGGAGACATACATCCTTTCAAACCAGCATTTTCCACCCTCTGGACCCTAAAAAAAGACATGTTTTCCCCATATACAAAATACATTCATTCCATTACAATATCAGAGAACTCTAAATCATTTCAGTAACAATCAAATGCAATACATATTGGTTAAAACCAATACAATATCTCAAAGTTAATTACAAGCATGGTCTGTCCTAAGGCAAAATTCTCTTCTGGCTCTGGACCTATAAAAACTCAAAACAAGTTATTTGCTGCCAACATACAAGGGAGAAACAGTCATAGAATACATATACACATTTCCATAGGGAGTAAGGAACACAGGGGTCACTAGACCCATACAGTTTCAAAAACCTGTAGGGCAAACACCATTAGACTTCACAGTCTGAGAATCATTGCTCTTCAGGGCTTTAGAAAGCAGCAGTCCCACCCTCTCAAAGGGCCTATGCAGTGGCTTGCCTCTCTCTGAATGTAAACCTTGGGGGATATTGGGTTTACCACCTTTTTCTGGGCTCCACCCTCTCTAAGCATCGGGGCTGCATCTGGCCTCTCTGCCATCTTCAGGGCAGATGCTCAACCCCTCCATGTGGTGGCAGCCAGGCTCTCCCCAAACCCCATGGAATGTGCTTCACCCTCTCCAAGGCCTGAGATGGCATGACTCTTCCACTGCAATGAGGTGGAAGGCCCATCCTCTGCCTTCGTGGCAAACTCACACTCTTCACAGGCTTGGATAGGTCTGCTCTCTTGGCTTGAGGCTTCTCGACTTCAGACCTCAGCCTCCATGGTTTTGCCTCTGAAGTTATTTTTCTTCCAAAGTGTCCTTTCTCTGTCCCTCTCAGTCTTGACTGGCAGTGGTTCTCTTTATACAGGTCCTGCACTGGCTTTCTATGCAGTAGCCCTGCATCATGCCCATCAGACATAAGGAGCTTCCACAAATCCTTCCTAGAAAACTCCATGTCCAACCCTGGCTTTCCCTGAAATGGCTGACTTGTTCCTCACATGGTACTATTCTCTGCAGTCTCCCTTTCTGGAGGCACAGAATTTTCCAGACATCAATTTCTGGTTTCTTTGTACTCAAGAGTTCAGTTTTCAGCTCATCTCTGTCCTGTCGCATTTCACTATAAGCTGTGAGAACAGGCTGCACATTCGATATTTAATTTGGAGATCTCTTCTACTAAATATCCAAGTTCATGGCTTTTAAAATTTGCCTTCCAGCCAAAGCCACTAGTCAATTTTGCCAGACTATCTGCCATTTTAAAACAAAGCTTGTCTTCCAGGTTGAAATAATACATGCCTCATTTCTGTCTAGAGCTTCATAACAGGTAGCTTTCAAGTCCACATTTCTACCGAAAGTCTCTTCAAAGCATTTTAGGCCTACTCTATCAAGCTCCTCACAACTCTTCCAAAATCTTCCCCTTATCCATTTAAAAAGCCATTCCAACATGTTTGGTATTCGCAAACTGCAGCAGCAACACCCCACTTCTGGTACCAAAATCTGTTCTAGTTTGCTAGCAGCTGGAATGCAATATACCAGAAACAGAATAGCTTTTTAAAAAGGGGAATTTAATAAGTTGCTAGTTTACCATTCTAAGGCTGAGAAAATGTCCCAATTAAAACAAGTCTATAGAAATGTCCAATTGAAGGCATCCAGGGAAAGATACCTTCATTCAAGAAGACTGATGTTCACAGTTTCTCTCTCAAGTGGAAGGGCACATGGCAAACACAGAGTTTCTCTCTCATCTGGAAAGGCACATGGTGAACACAGTCAGGGTTCCTCTCTCATCTGGAAGGGCACATGGTGAACACGGTGTCATATGCTAGCTTCTTCTCCTGGCTTCCTGTTTCATGAAGCTCCCCAGGAGGTATGTTCCTTCTTCATCTCCAAAGGTTGCTGGCTGGTGGACTCTGCGTCTCGTGGCTATGTCATTCTGCTCTGCTCTCTCTGAATCTCTCATTCTCCAAAATATTTCCTCTTTTATAGGACTTCAGAAACCAATCAGGACCCACCCAAATGGGTGGAGACATGTTGTTACCTAATCCATTTTTAACAACCAGTCTCGATTACATCACATCTCCAGGGAGATGATCTAATTATAGTTTCAAACATACAGTACTGAATAAGAATTAGAAGAAATATCTGCCTTTACAAAATGTGATTAAGATTAAAACATGGTTTTTCTAGGGGACATAGATCCTTTCAAACCAGCACAGTCAATAACCCCCATGCTCATAATAGCAGCAGCACCTCTAAAAATCTGTAAAATGTCATTTGCTTGGCCATTGGATCAATTTAAGTTTAAACATCTCCTGACTACAGGCCATGGTATCAAACATTCAACATGCTCAATTACAACTGCTTCCTAATTCCCAACCCATGATAGGAGCTGCAAATGGATTATAATCTTTAAACCCTATAATCTGGATAAAATATTGGGGAGGGGGTCTCATAAGGGGAGTATTAATTATTTGTCTTCATCTTCTCTGCTCATGCTTAGTCTTCAGATGCATGCAACAAGCCCTCCAGGGTATACTGCAATGAGAAATTGCCAGATCTGTTTCTTTTGTCCTGCAAAAACAAAAACGGGAAAATACCTGAAAGTCAAAATGTTTCCATAATGCAGATAAGGGTGTGGACCTCAGAACACTAGGTCCTGCCAGGGCGAGACATGATTATTTGCAGAAGGAAACATTCGAGCTTTGTGCAACATAACTGACAGTAATGTTGATGTGGCAGTTTGGGTGAAAAGCAACTTATCAACAACCTTGAAAGATACTTTCTGTTTTGAAGCTTCTCAATAAATATGATGAGGAACTCAGGGTCGAGGGTCTTGACCTTTGAGACATGAGTCCCCTGCTCACTTCTTAAAAGATTCTTCTGGGTGAGTGTTTCTATTATTCAGATACCTGGTGCCTTCCTCAGTCCCCCATGCTGAGCTGGTTTTAGCACCTTTTAGCCTCCTATATTCTGGAGCAGCTAGAAGGAAATCTCTGAGAGGACTGTATGGTAGCCCATGACAAACTCTGGGGTCTGTTCTGTAACTACTTGTTGAAGAGTGCTTTGAAAACGATTGCTTTTTTATTTCTTTGTTTTGTATATATGTTATACTATACAATAAAACAGTTAAAAAAAAAGGGAGAAATTAGAATAAGTCCATGTAAACAAAAGCTGAAGGAGTTCATTATCATTAAACCTCCCTTACAAGGAATGCTAAAAGGACCTTTTCAAACTGAAAGGAAAATGGATTGCAGAATAAAGCAATAAAGACTTCTCACAGAGGTACCCATATGGGCAGCTATAAGTTCCAGTATTATTGTAATGCATTTTCTATATCTAACTCCACTTTTTAGCTGTTAAAAGTTGTAAAATGAAAGTGTATAAAAGTAATGATAAATCTATGGTTTACAAAAACAACAGAAAAAAGTGACCAGACTTTGACTAGAGATATGAATAAAACTGATCTGAATAGGAATAATGTATATCAGAATACAGGGTAAAGGATAATATCCATATTTTAAAACTTCAGCTTCTGTGTGAGACTAAAGGGACAGATGTTTATTTGGTGCAGAATTTACATTTTGGGTAGTGCCTTTCATAATTTAACTTGTATGGTCAGTTTAGTTAACATCATAAGTACATGAAATCTTGAATAGGGTGTGAGATTTTGTTGGTTTGTCCAGGCTAGGGTGATGCCCTGAAATATACCAGAGTAATTGGGGCAGTGAATAAAGAAGTATTTACAAAATCCCCTTGGGGTACTGGGGACAAAGGAGGAAATATTCAACTTCCTCATTTGGAGAATTTCTGATGTTCTTGCAAGCAGTGGGGACAACCAAAATTGGGATTCACTCTTATGAAACTTGTTTCTGAAAAGGATAGGCTAAGCTTACTTAAAATCTGGCCTAAGAAATTGGATCAGTCATTAAGAAGCTCCCCCCAAAAAAGACCAGGACCAGATGGCTTCACATGTGAATTCTACCAACATTCAAGAAAGAATTAGTATCAATCCTGCTCAAACTTTTCAATAAAACTGAAGAGGAGGGGAAATTACCTAACTCATTCTATGGAAGCAACATCACCCTCATACCAAAGCCAGACAAAGATAGTACAAGAAAATCAAATTACAGGCCAATCTCTCTAATGAATATAGATGCAAAAATCCTCAAAAAAATTCTTGCAAGCCAAATCCAGCACTACATTAAAAGAGTTATACACCATGACCAAGTAGGATTCATCCCAGGTATGCAAGTATGTTCTAGTTTGCTAGCTGCAAGAATGTAACACACCTGAGATGGATTGGCTTTTAATAAAAGGGGATTTATTTCATTAGTTCTTCAGAGGAAACTTCTAACTGAGGTTCTTTCTTATATGGGAAGGCACAGGGTGATCTCTGCGGCCTTCTCTTCAGGCCTCTGGGTTCCAACAACTTTCCCTGGAGTGATTTCTTTCTGCATCTCCAAAGGCCTGGGCTGAGCCGCTTGGGCTGTGCTACATGAGTCTCTCATTTAAGCACAAGCCAATTAAATCAAACATTTATTGCAGCAGGCAAACCTCCTAGCCAACTGCAGATGTAATCAACAGCAGATGAGGTTCACATACCATTGGCTCATGTCCACAGCAATAGAACTAAGCACCTTCACCTAGCCAAGTTGATACCTGAATCTAACTATCACAAGGTTTCAATATAAGAAAAATCAATTAATGTAATACATGATATCAACAAATCAAAGCAGAAAAACCACATGATCATCTCGATTGATTCAGAAAAGGCATTTGACAAAATTCAACATCTTTTCTTGTTGAAAACACTTCAAAGTGTAGGACTAGAAGGGAACTTCCTCAAAATGATAAAGGGAATATATGAAAAACCCACAGCTAACATCATCCTTAATGGGGAAAAACTGAAAACTTTCCCCCTAAGTTTAGGAACAAGACAAGGATGTCTACTGTCACCATTGTTATTCAACACTGTGTTGGAAGTTCTAGCCAGAGCAATTAGGCAAGAAAAAATAATACAAGGCATCAAAATTGGAAAGGGAGAAGTAAAATTCTCATTGTTTGCAGATGATATGATACTATATGTCAAAACCCTGAAAAATCCACAGCAAAACTACTAGAACTAATAAATGAGTACAAAGTGGCAGGTTAAAAGATCAACACTCAAAAATCTGTAGTGTTTCTATACACTAGTAATGAACAATCTGAGGAGGACATCAAGAAAAGAAATTCCATCTACAATTGCAACCAAAAGAATAAAATATTTAGTAATAAATTTAACTAAGGTTACAAAAGACTTATACAAAGAAAACTATAAGAAATTGCTAAAAGAAATCACAAAAGACCTAAACAAATGGAAGGGCATACCATGTTCATGGATTGGAAGACCAAATATAGTTAAGACATCAATTCTACCTAAATTTATTTATAGATTCAATGCAATACCAAAACAAATCCCAAAAACTTATTTAAAAAAAAATTAGGCCTAAGAGTCATCCCTAGAGAACCTCTTTTGTTGCTCAGATGTGGCCTCTCTAAGCTAACTTAACTGGTGAACTCACTGTCCTCCCTTCTACATGGGACATGACTCCCAGGGGTATAAATGTTCCTGGCAATGTGGGATAGAAATGCAGGATGAGCCAGGATCTGGCATCATGGGATTGAGAAAGCCTTCTTGACCAAACGGGGAAAGAGGGAAATGAAACAAAATAAAGTTTCAGTGACTGAGAGATTTCAAACAGAGTGAAGATATTATCGTGGAGGTTACTCTTATGCATTATATAGATAATCCTTTTTGAGTTTATGGTGTATTGGAGAGACTGAAAGGTAATACCTGATACTGTTGAGCTGTGTTCCAGTAAGTAGCCTTGATTCTTGAAGATATAACGTTTACAATGTGACTGTGTGATTATGAAAACCTTGTGTCTGGTGCTCCTTTTATCCAGGATCTGGACAGATGAGTAAAAAAATATGAATAAATAAATAAATAGGGGACAAAGGGTAAAATAAATTAGGTAGTGGTCAATGTGAGGGAGGGGTAAGGGGTTTGGGATGTATGAGGGTTTTTTTCCTTTTTATTTCTTTTTCTGAAGTGGTGCAAATGTTCTAAAAAAATGATCATGATGATAAATACACAACTATGTGATGATGTGAATCACTGATAGTACACCATGTATGGAATGTATGTGTGTGAAGATTTGTCAATAAAGATATTTTTAAAAAATCAATGGCAGGTGATTCAGTAGTAAAATTCTCACCTTCCATGTTGCTCAATTCCTGTACCATACACCTCACCCCCCAAAAAAAATCAGTTGCAAGGCCTATTTTCTTGGGAGTCCCCCTGGCTGAGAAAGGTACCCAGGATTTTAATAGTTTTATATATAAATATAAATAGCTTAATAGTTCTATAAATATATATATTTCCCTTTTGACTCTCAAAGGACTATGCCAATACTTTTTAATTATCAGCCCACTATATTCTGAAATGTATCCTGGTATTACATTAAGCTATAAAGAATTACAAGGCCCCATTCCCATTCTGGTCTCCAGGAGTTTGGGTTGTTTAAATGAGCTGCCCAGACAAGTTGACTTAGAGTATATGTTACAAAAAATTTAGGTTCCAGACATAATAAACCATTCAGCCTTTTGTGTCATATAGTAGGTTAAGGTCTAGAGTACCTTATCATCTTTTACCCTGTATTCTGATTTGCCTTAGAACCAGCAAAATTACTTTTAACTCTAATTGAAGTCTGATCTTTTTTTCAGTTACTTTTACTATTATATATAGCTATGCTTAACTTTCAAGGCTGTAGCACTCCATTTCTGGGTCTTAGATGTCACAGAGTTATTCACAGTTCCAGTTAATACACATAAAGCTCAGAATCTAGAAACAAGTGTGGCTACTATAAGGGCTAATAATCTAGGCTCCAATTTTCTTATAAGTATTTTCTGAAAGAGAACTTAGTATATTTGTTCTTTTGTTTCTGGCTTATTTTGCACAACACATTGTTGGTTCATTGCATACCTCTCAGCATCCTTTGTTTTGTAGTCACACCATGTTCCATCATATAAATGTATCACAGTTCACTATTGTTTCTCCATCATTGTACCCTTTGGCTCCCTCAATCTATTGAGCATTATGGATTGTGGTAGTTAGGTTCAGGTGTCAACTTGGCCAGGTGATGATGCCCTGTTGTTCTGTATCTGTTGCCTTAAATCATCAATATATGGAATTTATCCATGGCTGACTACATTTGCAGCTAAGGGGAGTGCCTTCCACAATGAGTGAGGTTTAATTTAATTAGCTGGAGACTTAAAAGAGAAAGGGCAGAAGGGAGCTCAGCAACTCAGTATACCACATCTCGACACTCATAGCTCAGCCAGATGTTTGCAGATGCAGAAAGAAATCACCCCAAGGAAGGCCATTGGAAACCAGAAGCCAGGAGAGAAGGCTAACAGTCACTGCCATGTGCCTTCCCATGTAACTGAGAATCTCAGATGAGAGTTAGCTGACTTTCCTCTGAAGAACTACAAATTTTTAACTAAATAAATCCCCTTATTAAAAGCTGATCCATCTACGGTATGTTGTATTCTGGCAGATTTGGCAGACTGAACCATGGCTAACGTCCAAAATAAGCAAACCATGTCTTACAGTATCCTCACTTGGTTGTACAAGCAGCAGCACTCTCAGTTGTAGACAATTTTCATTAGTCCATAGCGACAAAGAAGTGACAAACACAACATCACCAATGATCAAATCAATACTCCCCTTATTCTTTGTCTCTCCCCCTCCCCCATTGGTTGTCCCTGATATTGCTGTGGAACTGTTGATGTCTTCCTGTTAACTATGGGCCATAGCATGCATTTTTAGTTTTCCCCCATACCCTTCTACTATTGACTCTTTGTCCACTATCAAACCTTTGAAATAGTTCATGTGAGAATTTATTTATAATTGTAGATTTAATTAATGGGATACATGGCACCATAGATCCCCTTTCAATCATATTCAATATGGTAATGCCATTTATAACCACACTAATGAGTTACCATCACTTCTATCCATTTCATTGCATTTAAATTCAACCTCATTGGGTAGCCTTTCTGCCATTTCTAGCTTTTCTGTACTTCTAAGCCTGCTATATTCTGCAATGTAACTTCTCTGATTACCTTTATCAGAGTCATAATAGCAAAATCACTCAGTATCTGTCCTTTAGTGTCTGACCTATTTCACTCAGCATTATATCCTCAAGGTTCATCTACATTGTCGTATGCTTTGGAACCTCATTTTGTCTTACTGCTGCATAATTTTCCATCATATGTATATACCACATTTTATTTATATCCTCATATATTTATGGGCACTTGGGTTGTTTCCATCACTTGGTAATTGTCAATTGTGCTGCTATGAACATTATTGTGAAAATGTCTGTTTGTGTCACTGCCTTCAGCCTCTGGGTATATACTGAGTCAAATATTGCCAGGTCATAGGGCAACTCAATATTTAGTTTTCTGAGGACTCACCAAGTTGTTTTTCACATCAGCTGCATCATTAGACATTCCCACCAAGGCAATGTTCTCTTAATCCATTCCTATGGAAGCAGACCTATTGTGGTGGGTCCTTTTGATGAGGTTGTTCATTTGGTTCACCCTATTCAAGGTGAACCTTGATCCTTGCCTGGAATCTTTTATTACAGGATTAAAGGCAGAAGAAGCCAAGAGAGAGAAAAATCATGGAGATTTTGCTAAGAGAGGACCCACAGAAGCTCAAAGAAGAGGTGACTGGAACCAGGAGATGAGAACAACAAAGCCTGGGAGCAAAGGACTAGAAGATGATGGTCATGTGCTTACTTTCTGAGAGAAAACATAGATGCTAGTAGCCTTTCTTCAGAGAAGGTATCTTCCTCTGGATGTCTTAATTTGGACATTTTCACAGCCTACTGAAATTCACAAACTAATAAACCAAAATTAAAATCAGTTTCTGTTATATTGCATTTAGCAGCTTTAGCAAATCAAAACACAAATTTAGTCCTGATACTTTACTTCCTACTATTACTTAGGAGACTACTAAAAACTGCATAGTTTTAACTGACCAATTGTTAACCCCTTGAACAGATTTATATGAAACCCTAATTGATAATGCACCTGTTATCTGGAATACTGGTGATTACTACTTTAAAGATACCTCAGGGGTCTATTGCATTGCATATGCTAATACCTGTAACCATGAAATGATAGAAGCAAATTTCTGACCTAATACCAAGCCAACCCAGTAAGCTGAGCTTTTAGCCCCACCATGGACTATCTATCAGTAGAAGGGAAAATAGTAAATATATACAATGCTATTCTGTATGCCTTTGGATTTGTTGATGACTTGGGGATGTTATAGAAACAAAGAAGTTTTTAATTTCCAATGCAGGAAAAATAAAAAAGAACTCTTACAAAATTACTAGATGCTATATTCTTATCAAAGGCTTTGTCTATAATTAAAATTTGTGGTCATTCTTATAAAAATACAGACAAAAACATTGGCACCATATGGCACCACATGGCAGATACAGCTGCAAAAAGTGTAGCAATAAATTCTAATCCTATTCATCTTTCTACAATGACTTTTAAACCAAATAACCCTGTTGTAAACAAGGAAAGTTATTCTTTGAGGCTCAACAAAATTGCTCTCCTCAGGAGATAGAAAAATGGAAAACTCTGGCTGCTTTTATGAGCCTGCAATTAAAATATGATCTGGCCCTAATTGTAAACCAGTCCCCTGTAGTTTATCCTAGGAAAAAAGTTTTGGAAATTACTCACAATATAATGCACTGGAACACTGGTAAAATGGTAAGCCCCGGATTTTAGTCCAAGACGGTGGCTTAGTGAGGTGTGCAGAACAGCTAGTAAGTAGTACAGTACAGAACAACAGCTGGGGCCACATCAGTGATGGGACACACAGTGTACACCAGTCTGGACAAGCTGGACTGGCTGCGATCCCACCCAGAACCATGAGTTCCCCAAGCTGGGGTGGCCGGTGCCCCTCCCCCACAGGCTGGTTCCCAATGGGGAAAGGAAAGAGACTTAACTAACAGGAAGGGGCTGAGTTCAACCAAGTTCCAATTGTAGAATTAATTAACAAATTCTGACTACTAAAAATAGGACCCCAGCTCAGCTAAATCTGGAGTAAAAGCTGAGATTGCTGGTTTTTGCCCCAGTGCAGAGGGGACAGGGCTGACAGAAATAGAAAAACAAATGGTAAGCCCCCTATCCCAAACTATAAATGCTTTTAAAATATCTTCATTGAGAAATATCCACATACATACAGTCCAACCATATCATACAATCAGTGGCTCACAATATCACCTAGTTGTGTATTCTTCATGATGATTATTTTCAGAACATTTGCACAACTCCAGAAAAAGAAATAAAAAGAAAAAAAAAGAGCTCATACATCCAATACCCCTTCACCTTCCCTCTCAATGACCCATGGTATTTCAATCTACCCAATTATAAATGTGTTCAACAATTTCTATGTACTCCTATTGAGCTGAAGCCTTTCCTAGACAAGCTACAGTTGCTACCATTGCTAAGGTAATGCAAAAAATAATTCCAAATTGGGGAATTCCCTCAGAATTTCACATTGACCCAGGACCTCACTTTATAAGTCAAATTATAAATACAGCATTCAAAATATGGCCTATTTTTAAAAAAATTTTATATATATTTTAAACATAAACATGAACATTCTCACCATATGATCATTCCGTTCTTGATATTAATCAGTAACTCACAATATCATCACATAGCTGTATATTCATCACCATGATCATTTCTTAGAACAATTACATAAATTCAGAAAAATAAATAAAAAGAAAAAAGAAAAAAACTCATGCATGCTATACCCCTTACCCCTCCCTCTCATTGACTGGTCATATTTCCATCTACCCAATATATTTTAGCCTTTGTTTCCCCTATTTTTTCTATATCCCTTTCCACTCCCTTTCATGATCACTAGCATTTCAATCTACTAAATTTATTCTAACAATTGTTCCCTCTATTATTTATTTATTTTAATCTACATATTTGAATCATCTGTCCATACTGTAGATAAATGGCACAATAGACACAAGGTTTTCACAATCACGCAGTCACATTGTGAAAGCTATATCATTATACAATCATCTTCAAGAAGCATGGCTACTGGAACACAGCTCTACATTTTCAGGCACTTCCCTCCAGCCTCTCCAATATACCTTAACTAAAAAGGTGATATCTACATAATGCATAAGAATAACCTCCAGGATAACCTCTCGACTCTCTTTGGACTCTCTCAGCCATTGTCATTTTACTTTGTCTCATTTTGCTCTTCCCCCTTTTGGTCCAGATGGTTTTCTCAATCCCTTGATGCTGAGTCCCAGCTCATTCTAGGATTTCTGTCCCACATTTCCAGGAAGGTTTATACTCCTGGGAGTCATGTCCCATGTAGAGAGGGGGAGAACAGTGAGTTTGCTTGTACTGTTGTCTGACAAAGAGAGGAAAATATGGCCTATTTTGCAACATTTTCACTGTACCTATCACCCCAATTCCTCAGCCTTAATAAAACACAGAATATTCCCCCAGAAGAATGGCTGCTGTTCCTCAGCTGCCACTGCAACTGCTGGAGGCCAAGCTCTGGGACACCCATGGCCCACAGCCACAGTGCAGTTTATGTTGTTTTTTAGTTATCAAGGAAAGCTTTGACTGCAGAAATTGTATGTTCCACTGTCAGACAAAGAGAAGAAAAGATCACAAAGGAACTTGTTCAAACTCTTTTAACACCTAAATCTAAAATGTGCCGCTTTCTTAAGTGTTGAGATCTGAAGATTGTATACAAATATATGCTAGTCTATATTTTTGCTGTGCTATTAAGGATCAGGGCAATGAACTAATTATCCTGGAAATGATTCATGTTTGTGGGGAATTACTTGAAAAGTATTTTGGTAGTGTGTGTGAACTTGATATCTTTTATTTTGAGAAAGCTTACTTTATTTTGGATGAGTTTTTTTGGGGGAGGGCAAGTTCAGGAATATCCAAGAAAAAAATGTCCTCAAGGCCACTGAGCAGACAGATTTCCTGCAGGAGAAAGCTGAAACCCCATGTAGTGTTCTTGAAAAAATTGGACTGACATAACTCTTCTCCCTTGTTGATAACTTCTTGTGGCATATCACACACTGTAGCTGTTCACTGTCTTCATATCCATGTTAGCTAATGGTGTAAGATGTTTGTCAGTTTTACTGTGTGCTATGCTACTGCATTCAGAAATACATATTATTTTTTTAAAGGGAACTTTGGCTACTCAAGTGAGATATTACAGGACTTAAATATGAGTTAGAATGATGCAGGAAAGAAAGATACCTTTCCTGGATAGTTGAAATTTTGAATATTAGTTTCTTTTAATCTGATTCTGTATATATATGAAAATGATACCACCAGGCAATGTGAATTTATTACATTACTGTATTTGACAAAGGAAACTGTTAAATTATAACATGAAACTTGGTTTTATGAACCCCAAGATTGGTGCAATATTTCAGTACATATGAGAATAAAGGGAATTGGCATATTACATAACAAATAAAAATTTAACTCTATGTTGAGACTTTCTAAAACAAATTTATACCAAGATCCCTTTTGCAAGCTACAAATCTTAAAACACAAAGGGTGGGAGGGCCATGGTGGCTCAGCAAGCAGAGCTCTCGCCTGCCATGGCAGAGACCTAGGTTTGATTGCTGGTGCCTGCCCATGTTAAAAAACAAAACAAAACAAAACAAAAAAACCACAAAGGGAATAACAGATTTTAAATCATTTAATTAGAATGATGCTGTTTTACACACAAAAAATTATTTCCTGGGTGTTTTGAACCTGGGATGAGAAACATAGAATCGACTGTTGCATCTTAGCACATTTTTTTTAAGGCCAAAGCACATTTGACTACTTAGATTAACACTTTGTGGTTGTAATCATTTAACCATGTAATTGCATTGTTTTGATGCTCCCAAATAAAGTGGGAATGTTGACTTAGCAGGACTTTATAATAGTATCTTAACAGAATACATGTGGGTCTTTTCACAAAGCATTGCATAAGTCATTGTTTAAAGCACAAATATTCCTTCTGAGGTGCTTTGTTAAGCCAAATTTATATTTTTAACAGTATCTTAACAGAATACATGTGGGTCTTTTCACAAGCATTGCATAAGTCATTGTTTAAAGCACAAATATTCCTCCTGTGGTGCTTCATTAAGCCAAATTTATTTTGGTTTTCTACTAAGGACTAAGTAGTACTTAGAACTACTGCAAACTTTATGGTTATCTTCTTCCCTTCCATGGTACTGCCTGGCTATCAGAAGTTTTAGAGAAATAAAAAAGACACCTTTCATAGAAAAGTGAGAGTTGAGTGAGGTAAAATGGCATTAGCGGGTCCTATGCTTTTAAAAGCTATGCAATTGTTTCAATTCACTTTTATACATACCCACTCATATTTAAACATCTCATCATGGTTTACATTTTCACTTGTATATACCAGGCTGGATTAAGCTTTGCTGTAATTGTGACCAATATTCAGGCCACAGGATCATTGTTTTATCACATCATCAACTCATTGTAATAAATGTTAAATGTACATCACCACAGTGTGTTTTCATGTATCTTTTTCCAAAAGTATCCAACTATGGAGAGATGCTTAAGGAAGAATTTTTTTTTAAATTTCCAATAAAATGTTGAAAATTCACCTACATTTGAGTGTGGTGGTTGTTATAGGCACACACAAGATAAATGACAAAAGATTTAAGGAGTCTTCATGTACTTCAAGTTCA
This sequence comes from Tamandua tetradactyla, assembly GCF_023851605.1. NCBI lineage: Eukaryota > Metazoa > Chordata > Mammalia > Pilosa > Myrmecophagidae > Tamandua > Tamandua tetradactyla. The sequence continues at coordinate 45,347,797 of NC_135335.1, read as the reverse complement.
CTAAAAATGGACTCCATGCTACCAAGAGCTTATCTACACATTTATTTTCAATCAATAAATGCCACTTTCAAAACCTTGAAAAAGGTCATATAGTTGAAACTTAATTAACTAAATTCATGGAATCCTTCAATCTACCAAGGCCAAAGTCTTACCTATAGTCTTAATGAATCCTATTCATGTTAAACTCCTTATTCTCACCCTTACCCTCTCTTCCTAGGTCCTTGACATTCACCATCCTTTTTCCAGCCATAGAAAGAGCTGCTTAGGTGCATGGGTGGTTCAGTGGTAGAATGCTTACCTTCTATGTGGGAGACCTGGGTTTGATTCCCAGACCATGCACCCCAAAACATTTTTTTACTTCTCTTGGGGGTGCAAGGGTAGTTCTGTGGTAGAATTCTCATCTGCCATAAGAGAGAACTGGGTTCAATTCCTAGCTCATGCACTCCCACCAAAAAAAAATTTAGAAAGAGCTGCTGACCCAGGCAATATGTCAGATTGCTGTGTCTGCATGAATTTAGACTCCATGGAAAGGACTCAGTTATTTGTCACAGCTATAGTCATTCAAACACAGATAAACATTAAAGACACCAAAGAGAAAATTCAAATATTATATGGACTAGGGAACTCTGAAGCTTGAGAGTTAATTAGGTAACTAAATCTTGGATCTTGGAAAAACTGGATTTATAGCATATCTGGAGCCTTGCTAATCCTTTTTCTTATTATATTCACTACAATGTCTCTTATTTGTTGTCTCACCTCCAAAATAACAGCCAAAATTACCTTCTGTACCAATTTGAATCTGTGGTGGACCCCAGACAAGCCATGTTCTCTAATTCTCATTCAATTTTGCTGGCTGGGAGCTTTTTGATTGTTCCCATGGAAATGTGACTCTCCCAATTGTGGATATTAACTTTTGATTAGAGGGAGATGTGACTCCCCTCATTACAAGTTGGTCTTGATTACTTTACTGGAGTCTTTTAAAAGAGGAGACATTTTTGGAAGAGCTTGAGAACCATAAGAGAGCTGTGAGAGCTATGAAACACACACAGCCAGAGACCTTTGGAGATGAAGAAGGAAAACACCCCTAGGAGGGCTTCATGAAACAAGAAGCCAGAGGAGAAAGCTAGCAGATAAGTCTTCTTGAAATAAGATATTTTCCATGATGCCTTAAGTTGGACATTTCTATAGCCTTGCTTTAATTGGGACATTTTCACAGCCTAAGAACTGTAAGCTTGCAAGTTAATAAATTCCTCCTTTTAAAAGCCATTTCATTTCTGTTATACTACATTCCAGCAGCTAGCAAACTAGAACAGGTATTGGTACCAGGAGTGGGGTGCAGCTGTGTTTTGCAAATACCAAACATGTTGGAACTGCTTTTTAAATGGATGAGGAGAAGATTCCAGAGGAGTTGTGAGGAGCTCGATAGAGAATGCCTAGAATGCTTTGAAGAGAGTGTTGGTAGAAATGTGGACTCTAAAAATACCTATGCTGAGTCCTTAGACAGAAATGAGGTAAGTATTCCTGCAAACTGGAAGAAAGGTGATCCTCATTTAAAATGCCAGATAATCTGGCTTTGGCTGGAATGCAGATTTTAAAAGCCATGAACTTAGATATTTAGCTGAAGAGATTTCCAAACTAAATGTGGAAAATGTGGCCTGGTGAAACCATCCTTGCAGCTTATAGTGAAATGTGACAGGAAAGAGATAAGCTGAGAACTGAACTCTTGGGTATATAAAAAAAGAAATTGATGTTATGGAAAATTCTGGGCTTCCAGGAAGGGTGACCCCAGAGAATAGTGTCCCATATGAGGATTTAACCAAATGTGGAACCAGTCAGCCATTTCAGAAAAAGTCAGGCTTCGAGATAGAGTTATCCAGAAAGAATTTGTGGAAACCACTTCTGTCTGATGGGCATGATCTGAGGCTATTGCATTAAAAACCAATAAGAGTGTTAAGGATCTATATAAACAGAACCACTGCCAATCTGTACTGAGAGGGACAGAAACAGGACCCATTGGAGGAAAAATATCTTTAGAGGTTGAACTATGGAAGCTAAAGTCAAGAAACCTCAGGCCAGGAGAGTGGACCCACCCAAGCACATGGAGAGGGTGAATTTGCCCCAAAGGCAGAGGATAGGCCTTCCACCTTGTTGCAGTGGAAGAGCTGTACCACCTCAGGCATTAGAGAGGTGGAGCATGTTCCTTGGGGATTGGGGAGAGCCTGGATGCCACCACATGGAGGGGTTGAGCATGTGCTCTGAAGATGGTAGAGAGACTAGGTGCAGCCCTAATGCTTGGAGAGGGTGGAGCTGAGAAAAAGGTGGTCTCCCCAATGTCCCACAAAGATTCATTCAGAAAGAGGTGGGCCACTGCAAAGGCCCTTGGAAAGGGTGGGACTGCTGCATCCTAAAGCCCCAAAGATAAATGACTCTCAGACTTTGAAATCTAATGGATTTTCCCTGCAGGTTTTCAAAACTGCTTAGTCCAGTGACCCCTGTGTTTCTTTCATTTTCTTCCTATGGAAATGGGTATATGTATTTTGTGACTGTTCCTCCTTTTTATGTTGGCAGCAGATAGCTTGTTTTGAGTTTTACAGGTACAGAGCCAGAGGAGAATTTTGCCTTAGGACTGACCATGACTGTAGCTGACTTTTATGAGATTTTGTACTGTTTCTGACTTTATATTGCATTTGTATTGTTACTGAAATACTTTAAGGCTTTTCTGATATTGTTATGAAATGAACATATTTTGTATTTGGAAAGAACATGTCTTTTGGGGGTCTAAAGGGTGGAATGTGCCAATTTGAATCTGTGGTGGATCCCAGAAAAGCCATGTCCTCTAATCCTCATTCAATATTGCTGGCTGGGAGCTTTTCGATTGTTCCCATGGAAATGTGACACACTCAATTATGGGTATTAACCTTTGATTAGAGGGAGATGTGACTCCACCCATTCCAGATTTGTCTTGATTATTTTACTGGAATTCTTTAAAAGAGTAGACATTTTTTGGGAAAGAGCTTGAGAGCCACAAGAACTACAGAGCCAATGCACCCAGAGATTTTTGGAGATGAAGAAGGAAAATGCTCCTAGGGAATCTTCATGAACAAGAAGTCTGAAGAAGAAGCTAGCATACATTGTCATATTTGCCACATGCTTTTCCAGTTGAGAGAGAAACCCTGAACATCATCAGCCTTCTTGAAGCAAGGTGTCTCCCTGATGCCCTAGATTGGACATTTCTATAGCCTTGCTTTAGTTGGGACATTTTCACAGTCCTAGAACTCTAAACTTACAACTTAATAAATTCCCCCCTTTAAAAGCCATTCTGTTTCTAGTATATTGCATTTTGGCAATATACTAGCAAACTAGAACACCTCCTAAGACATATTAATGTGCCAAGCCCTAGATATTGATGCTTTCACTCATGAAACATATTCTGTAATAATGAAACTAATCCTAATTGTAGTGAATGATGAAGAGTCACTCCTTGAAAACCTCTTTGTTCCTCAGTTGTGGTCATTTTCTAAGATGAACTCTGTAAATAAATGCACGACCTTCCTCCTATATAGGACATGACTCTCAGGGATGAACCATTCTGGCACTAAGCAATTAATACCAAATTTAATCAGCAGTGCCTTCAGAGAAATATCTTGATCAAATGTGAAAGGAAATACAACAAAATAGAGTTACTATGGTGTTTAGTTTGCTAAATGCTGCCAGAATGCAATATACAAGAAATGGAACAGCTTTTAAAAAGGGAATTTATTAAGTTGTGAGCTTACAGTTCTAATGCTGTGAAAATGTCCAAACTAAGGTATCCAGGAAAGAAATACCTTGATTCAAGAAAGACCAATAGGTCCAGAACACCTCTGTCAGCAAGAAAGACACATGAAAAAGTCTGCTGGGTTCTCTGGCTTATCATTTCAAATGTCTTCCCCAGGGGCATTTTCTTACATCATCTCTGAAAGTCTCTAGCTAGGTAGGCTCTGTTGTCTCTGAAGCTTTTTCCAAAATGGTTCCTTCTTAAAGGACTCCAGTAAGCAACCCTACCTTGAAAAGGTGGAGACACATCTCCATGGAAACCATTTAATAAAATTTACCACCTACAATTTGGTGGGTCACATCTCCATGAAAGCAATAAAAAAAGATCCCACCCAGCAATATTCAATGAGGATTAAATAACTTGGCTTTTCTGGTGTACACGACAGATTCAAACCCACACATATGGCTAAGAGAATTAAAATGGAGTCAGAAGGCTATTCAGGAGGTTATTCTTAAGCATATCTCAGCCAGATTTCACAATTTGCCAAAGAATACAAAGCCTCAAACAACAGTGTTCCTATCTAACTTGAAGGACATTTGGAGTGCCCCGAATATCCACCAATCACTAATATCTTATTTAAAAACATTATTTTAATTTAAAAACCTTGTTTTGGAAGTACCAAAATGGTACACAGTTTGGATTGTTTCCCCAATCTGTGCTCCCCAAGTTGTAATTATAAGACCTGAACAAGAGGAGGCTCTGTTACAGCTCCAGCTGCTGTACAAGCTGCTCTGATACTCGGGCCATATGATCCAGCAGATCCAATGGTTCTGGAAGTGTCAGTGGCAAATAGAGATGCTGTCTGGAGCCTTTGGCAGGTCCCAATAGGAGAATCACAATGCAGACCCTTAGGACTTTGGAGCAACCTTACCAGCTGCTGCAGATAACTACTTTCCTTTTGAGAAACAGCTTTTGGCCTGATACTGGGCCTTAGTAGAGACTGCATGCTTAACCATAGGCCACCAAGTTACCATGAGACCTGAGTTGCCTATCATGAGCTGGGTGTTGTCTGACCCACCAAGCCATAAAGTTGGTCATGCGCAGCAATACTCTATTGTAAAATGGAAATGGCATATATGAGATAGGGCCAGAGCAGGTCCTAAGGCATAAGTAAGATACATGAAGAAGTGGCCCAAGTGCCCATGTTCTCCACTCCTGCCACATTACCTTCTCTCTCCCAGACTAGAGCTATGGCCTCTTGGGGAGTTCCTTACAGTGAATTGACTGATACAGAGAAAACTTGGGCCTGGTTTACAGATGATTCAGCACAATATGCAGGTACCACCCAAAAGTAGACAGCTGCAGCACTACAACTCTTTTCTGGGGTGTCCTTGAAGGACAGTGGTGAGGGGAAATCCTCCCAGTGGACAGAATTTTGAACAGTGCACCTGGTTGTTCATTTTTCTTGGAAGGAAAACTGGCCAGAGATGCATTTGTATACTGACTCAGGGGCTGTTGCTAATGGTTTGGCTGGATGATCAGGGACTTGGAAATACCATAATTGGAAAACTGGTGACAAACAGGTCTGGGGAAGAAGTATGTGGATAGACCTTTCTGAGTGGGCTAAAGACATGAACATATTGTGTCCTATGTGAATGTGCACCAGAGGATGACTTCAGCAGAGGAACATTTTAATAAGCAAGTGGATAAGATGACCTGTTCTGTGGATAGCAGCCAGCCTCTTTTTCCAGTAACTCCTGTCATTGCCCAATGGGCTCATGAACAAAGTGGTCATGGTGGTAGGGATGGAGGTTATGCATGGGCTCGGCAACATGGACTTCCACTCACCAAGGCTGACTTGGCTGCACTGCTGAGTGCCCAATCTGCCAGCAGCAGAGGCCCACACTCAGCCCCCAATATGGCACCATTCCCCGAGGTGACCAGTCAGCTACATGGTGGCAGGTTGATTACATTGGACCACTCCCTTCGTGGAAGGGGCGGCGAATTGTTCTAACTGGAATAGACACATACTCTGGATATGGGTTTGCTTTCCCTGCATGCAATACTTATGCCAAAACTAACATCCATGGGCTTACAGAATGCCTTATTATCCATTGTCATGGTATTCCACATAGCATTGCTTCTGATCTAGGAACACACATCACAGCAAATGAAGTGCAGGAATGGGCACATGCTCATGGAATTCTTTGGTCTTACCATGTGCCCCACCATCCAGAAGCAGCTGGATTTATAGAACAGTGGAATGGCTTTTGAAAACTCAATTACCATGCCAACTAGGTGGCAATATCTTGAAGGGCTGGGGTAATGTTCTCCAGTAAGCTGTATGTATTCTGAATCAGTGTCCGCTGCATGGTGCTGTTTCTCCCATAGCCAGGATCCATGGGTCCAGGAACCAAGGAGTGGAAATGGGAGTGGCACCACTCACTATTACCCCTAGTGATCCACTAGGAAAATTTTTTGCTTCCTGTCCCTGCGACCCTGAACTCTGCTGGTTTACAGGTTTTAGTTCCAAAAGGGGGAGTGCTTTCTCCAGGAGAAACAACAATGATTCCATTGAACTGGAACATAAGACTGCCAGTTGGTCACTTTGGGCTACTCATGTCCCTGGATCAACAAGCCAAGAAGAGGACTGCATTATTGTCTGGGGTGATTGACCCTGACTATCAGGGGGAAATAGGACTGCAGCTACACAATGGAGGTAAATAAGAGTTTTCTTGGAATATAGGTGATCCCCTAGGGCATCTTTTAGTACTACCATGGCCTGTGATTAAAATCAATGGAAAACTGCAACAGCCCAATCCAGATGGGACTACCAATGGGTTTGAAACTTCAGGAATGAAGGCTTGGGTCACTCCACCAGGCAAAGAACTACAGCCAGCTGAAGTGCTTGCTGAGGGTAAAGGGAACATGGAATAGATAGTGGAAGAAGGTAGTGATAAATATGAACCACAACCACATGATCAGTTACAGAAATGAGGAATGTGGTGCTGTTTTGTTCCTGTTAAACTATTTAAGTTGTAAGATATCAAGTTTAAGAATGAATATTACCCAAGGACTTGCACCCTATTCTGGAGAGAGGTAATGTGTTTCCAGTTATATGCAGGACTGTTGAGTAATGTTAGGTGAAAGAAAAAAAATGTGTGTTTTAATGTTTTTTATTTAGAAATTAGATATGGTTTCAGGTGATATATATAGCTGCCAAGTTGACAAGGGTGGACTGTCATGGTCAGGTTCATGTGACAACTTGGACAAGTGGTGGTGCCTGTTTGTCTGGTTGGGCAAGTGCTGGTGTGTCTGTTGCTATGAGTACATTTCATAGAATTAGATCATGATCTCTTCAACTGCATCCACAGCTGATTCCATTTGTAATTAGCCAAAAGGAGTGTCTTCTGCAATCAGTGATGCTCAGTCTAATCATTGGAAGCCTTTTAAGGAGGATTCAGAAGAGACAGGCCCTCTTCCTGCTTCAGCTGGCAAGCCTCTCCTGTGGAGTTCATCCAGACCCTCCATTGGAATTGTTGGCTTCACAGCCTGTCCTGTGGATTTTGGTCTCTGCATTCCCAGTCATGTGAGACAGTTTAAAAATTTTTATATTTGCGAGTATTCCCTGTTGATTCTGTTTCTCTAGAGAACCCTAACTAATACAAAAGGGAATTTATTAAGTTGCAAGTTTTCAGCTCTAAGGCCAAGAAAATGTCCAAATTAAGGCATATGCCATCCAGAACACCTATATCAGCTGGGAAAGCTGGCATCTGCTGGGGCTTTGGCTTCTGGACACCTCTGTCAACTGAGATGGCACATGGTGAAATCTGCTAGCTTTCTTCCCTGGCTTCTCATTTTATAAGCATTCCCCAGGGCTGTTCTCCCTTTGTATCTCCAAAAATTTCTGGCTGTGTGGCTCTGTTGGTTCTTTCCAAAATGGATCCCTCTTAAAGGGCCCCAGTAAGCAACCTACTTTGAATTATTTGAATGGGTGTAGACACATCTCCAGGCAAACAAATCAAAGAGATCCCACCCAGAAATATTGAATGAGAATTATGGATATGGCTTTTCTAGGGTACACGACGACTTCAAACTGGCACATCTCACCCTCTGAATCCACTAAAGACAGGTTTGGCCCATATACAAAATGCATGTAATTCCATTACAACATCAAAAAACCTTAAACCATTTCAGTAACAATGCAAATACAATACAACGTCAGAAACAGTACCATATCTCATCAAAGCCAGCTACAGGCATGGTCTGTCCTAAGGCAAAATTCTTCTCTGGCTGTAGATGTGTAAAACTCAGAACAAATTGTCTGCTGCCATCATATAAAGGAAGGAAGGTATAGGATATTTATTCCCATTTCTATAGGGAGAAATTGGAAGGAATATAGAGGTCGCTGTATCCAAACAGTTCCAAAAACCTGCAGGGCATATACCATTAGATTTCAAAGTCTTAGAGTAATTTATCCTTAGGGCTTCAGAAAGTGACAATTCAATCCTTTCCAAGGGCCTATGCATGGACCCAGTTCTCCCCAAATGCTGTGGTGAGAATTTCAACCTTGAAGGACATTGGGAGACCATCTTTTTCTTGGTTCCACCCTCTCCAAGCACTGGGGGTAACATCCAATCTCTCTGCCATATCTGGGCTACACACTTAACTTCTCAGAACAATATGGTGGCATCATGGCCCTCCCCAATCACCAAGGAATGTGCTCCACCCTTTTTGAGACCTGGGGCACTGAAACACCTGCCCTCTGCCTTTGGTACAAATTCACCCTTTCCAAGTGCATGGGTGGGTCCACTCTCCTGATCTGAGGTTTCTTGGCTTCAGACATCAGCTTTCATTGTTCTGCCTTTGAAGTTATTTTTCCTTCAATTTGTCCCTTTTCTCTCCCTTTTAGTCCAAACTGGCAGTGGTTTCATTCATACAAATCCCAAAACACTCTTGTTGGCTTTCTATGTAGTACACTGGTATCATAACCATCAGACAATAGAACTTCTCACAAATCATTCCTGGATAACTCCATCTCCAATCCTGCCTTTTTCTGAAATGGCTGTCTGGTTCTATGTTTGGTTAAAAAGCCCTCATGTGGGGAACAATTCCCTGAGGTCTCCTTTTCTGGAAGCCCAGAATTTTGCAGACCATGAACTTCTGGTTTCTTTATACCCAAGAGTTCAGTTCTCAGCTTATCTCTTTACTGTCACATTTCACTATAAGTTGCAAGGAGAAATCAGGCTGCACTTTCCACATTCAATTTGGAAATCTCTTCAGCTAAATATCCAAGTTCATGGTTATCAAAATCTGACTTCCAGCCAAAACCAGTAGTCAATTTTGCTAAATTTTCTGCCACTTTAAAAGAAGGGTCACCTTCCTTCCAGTTTACAATAACATATGCATAATTTTTGTCTAGGGCCTTATCAGAAGTATCTTTAGAGTCCATGTTTCTACCAACAGTTCCTTCAAAGCATTCTAGACCTCTATCAAGCTCCTTACAACTCTTCCAGAATCTTCCCATCATCCATTTAAAAAATCTGTTCCAACATGTTTGTTATTTTCAAACCACAGCAGCACCCCACTTCTCTGGTACAAAAATATGTTTTAGTTTGTTAAAACTGCTGGAATGCAATATACCGAAACAGAATGGCTTTTAAAAGGGGGAATTTATTCAGTTGCAAGTTTATAGTTTTAAAGCTGTGAAAATGTCCAAATTAAGGTAACAACAAGGGGCTACCTTCACTCAAGAAAGGCAGATGCCACCTGCTAGCTTTCTTTCTTGATTTCTCATTTCATAAGGATTCCCTGGGGGTGTTTTCCTTCTGCATTTCCAAAGATTTCTGACTGTGTGGGCTCTGTTGGCTCTTTCAAAAATGGTTCCCTCTTTAAGGACTTCAGTAGCAAACCCACCTTGAATTGGTGGGGACACATCTTCATAGAAACAAAGAAATCCACCCAGCAAAATTAAACGAGGATTCAAGAACATGGCTTTTCTAGGGTATGCAACAGTTTCAAATCAGCACATCCTTTGATACACAAAAATTTTTTAATTTTGAGAAATCCCAGTTATCTATTTCTTCTTTCATTGCTCATGCTTTTGGTATAAGGTCTAGGAAAACAACTCCTATCACAAGATCTTTAAGATATTCCCTACATTTTCTTCTGAAAGTTTTATGGGTTTAGCTCTAATGTTTAGGTCTTTAATCTATTTTGAGTTAATTTTTGTAGAGGGTGTGAGATAGTCCTATTTCATTTTGGGGGATATGGATATCTAGTTGTCCAAATACCATTTATTGAAGAGGCTGCTCTGTTCCAATTGAATTTGCTTGACCACCTTACCAAAGATCAATTGTCCATAGATGAGAGGGTCTATTTCTGAACACTCATATCAATTCCATTGGTCACTATGCTATCTTTATGCCAGTACCATGCTGTTTTGACCACTGTAGCTTTGTAATATACTTTAAAGTCAGGTAGTGTGAGACCTCCCACTTCATTTTTCTTTATCAAGATACTTTTAGCTATTTAGGGTACACTGCCCTTCCAAATAAATTTTATTATTGGCTTTTCTACTTCACCAAGCAAATAGTTGGTTTATGTACTTGTTAGGTATATAATTGGAAGAATTAAAAGCAGAACATGAATGGACATTTGCACAGTGGTATTTATGACAGCTGTATTCACAGTTTGCAATGAATGGAGGTGGCCTAAGGATACCTCAACTTATGAACAGAATGGTAAATCGTCATCTGCACATACAATGGAATATGAATAGCTGCAAGAAGAAATAAAACTATGAGTCATGCAACTTAGTATATGGACCTTGAGGACAGTATGTTGAGTATAATAATCCAGAAATGAAACAACAAACATAATGCCTCACTAACACAATAAAGTGCAAACTCTACAAATTGAACCCAAAAGTATAGGCTATAAAGGGGAGACTTATTATAAAGTTTCCTTTATAATTTGTAAGCTTTTATAACAGTCACAAATATTCCTGAGATGTAATCATTATTTCTAAATTCTGAGATACTGAGCTCTTTGTGTATAACTCCTCAATTCCTAGAACTTTGGGTATCTTTGTGACTACTGAGACTCAGAGCTAGAGATCTGCTGCTCTGAAGTTCAGCATTATCCATATAGTAACAGTTTTAAGAAGCTTAAAAAGAGATCATAATTCAAAGGGAGATATGAATGAAGCAGATCTGGTTAGGATTAAGGTGAGACTACAGGTAAAGGATGCTATTGACTGTCTTAAAATTTTAACTTCTGTGAGACCAGAGGAAGAAAGATTTATTCAGTGCAAAATTTCTATTTTCTGTAGCGCACTATCTAATTTAACTTGAATGGTCAGTTTACTCAAACACCATAATTACATGGAAGCTTGAACAGGGAGTGAGATCATATTGGCTTGTGTAGGTTAGTGTGATGCCCCAATGCATCTCAGAAAATTTGGACAGGGATTAAAAAAGTATTTTCCAAGGTTCCTGAGGGACTTGGGGGAAATATGGAAATAGTAAACTTCCCCACCTCAAGAATTCCAGATATCCTCACAGGCATTGAGGGCCACCAATTTAATGGACCAAATCCTTGATTTTGGGGCTTGCCCCTATGAAACTTATTCTTGCAGAAGAGAAACTATGCCTACTTATAATTCTTCCTAAGTGTCACCCCCCAAAAACCTCTTTTGTTGCTCAAATGTGGCCCATCTCTGTAAGCCAACTCCACAAGTAACCCTACCTCTTTCCCCACTGTGTGGGAAATGATGCCCAGGAGTGTAAATCTCCCTGGCAAAGTGGAACATGACTCATGGGGATGAGCCTGGCCCTAGCATTGTGGGATTGAGGACTTCTTGACAAAAAGGGGGAAGAGAAATGAAACAAAATAAAGTTTCAATGGATGAGAGATTTCAAATAGAGTTTAGAGGCATTATGGAGGTTATTTTTATGCATTATATAGATAGCAATTTTTAATTCTGAGTGGATTAGAATAGCTAGAAATACCTGAAACTGTTAAAACTCTATCCAGTAACCTTGATTCTTGAAGATGATTGTATAACTACATAGCTTTTACAGTGTGACTGTGTGATTGTGAAAACCTTCTGACTAACACTCCCTTAAACCAGGGATAATGGGCATGGGATGTTTTTCATGCTCTTTTTCATTTTTATTTTGTTCTTATACATATATATTTTTTGAGAAATGAAAATGTTAAAAAATTGTGGTGATGATTGCACAGCTATATGATGGTATTGTGAAGTATTGATTGTATCCCTTGGATGACGTATAAGGTATGTAAATATATCGCAATAAAATTGCATTTTTTAAAAAGGAGAAAAATAAGGATTTGTCCATTAGAAATGGTAAAGAGAGAATTATTGGTCATAGGAATTTGAGAAACAGAAATGTAATCACATGGCATATTTGGAGATTTGAAAGATTAGTATTATTGGAAGGAACCAAAAAAAGACTGATCTCTGGGTGTTAGGAATTTTTGTGGGTTCTTTGAAATTTTCTGTATTTTCCATTTTTAAGCCAGCAGGCATTTTCTTAACTGAATAAAATCAACACACATATATATAATGTCTTATACATAAAGAAAGAAAAGTATTAATTGCTTAATATAAGATAAATGTAATCTTAAATTTTCTGCATCAATTTTTTAAAATTTATTTTTTATTGTGAAAACTTATATACAAAAAAAGCAGTAAATTTAAAAGCAAAGCACAACAATTAGTTATAGAACAGATTTCGGAGTTTGGTGTGGGTTACAGTTCCAAAATTTTAGGCTTTTCCTTCTAGCTGCTCCAAGACACTGCTGACAAAAGGAAATATCAATATAATGATTTAGGAGTTAATAATAATTTGTTAAATCCTATCTTCTCTTTTATAACTCCACCTTCTCCTTTGATCTTTTTTCTTATTATTTATTTTTATTGATATATATATTATATATTCATATACCATGTACTCATCCAAAGTGTATAATCAATGGTCCACAATATCATCATATAGCTGTATCTATTTTTAATGATTAATGAAGCAGTGGAAATACATTAGATTTTCTGAAAAGAAAACTTTCACTGGAGCTGAAACAAAAGTACTCCCCAGGTTATAGGAATTCAAGTTACATGGTGTACCAGTTTGATAGAATTTATGTACCCTAGAAAAGCTATGTTTTAATACTAATCAATCTTGTGAGAGCCATGGTTTCTTCTAACCCCTATTCAGTACTATTGGCTGGAAACTTGATTAGGTTGTCTCCACGGAGATGTGACTCAACCAACTGTGGGTATTAAACTTGATTACATGGGGCTGTGTCTCTGCCCATTCTATGTGGGTCTTGATTAGTTTACTGGAATCCTATAAAAGAAGAATTATTTTGGAGAAAGCTTCAGAATGTCACAGAACTATGAAGCAGGGAGTCCATCAGCCAGTGACTTTTAGACATGAAAAAGAAAAATGTCTCCCGGGAAGTTTCAAGAAACAAGAGGCCTGGACAGAAAGCCAGTAGATAACACCATGTTTGCCATGTGCCCTTGCAGCTGAGAAAGAAATGCTTAATATCATCAGCCTTTTTGAACCAAGGTATCTTTCCCTGGGTTCCTTAGGTTGGACATTTCTATAGATCTGTTTTAATTGGGTCATTTTCTCAGCCTTAGAACTGTAAACTAGCAACTTAAATTCCCCTCTTTAAATGCTGTTCCATTTCTGGTATATTGCATTCTGACAACTAGTAAACTAGAACACATGGCAATTAAATTATTAATTATACCACATAACTATTATTTTCACAACAAGTTCATGCTCTAAATAATAGGATGATCCTGTTCTTAGAATTACATGTACTCCCAGCTTACCAACACATAGTTAGGTCACCCATAGGCACACAAAGTATAAATGCACAACCAGCCTTTCCCAATTCCTCCATATAGTAGTTGACAGCCTTGAGGCTATAGCTAAACTCTCTACTGGTTTGCCAACTCCATCAGCATCTGTGAGAAGACAGCCAATAGTGGAGAGGAGAAAGCAGACTGTTTTGATCCAGTCAGAACAGGCTCAGGGCCCTCTGTAGATCTGCTCTACCAGTTTTTTTTATCATCCATAGAAGAAAAGGGGAATTTTAACCCCTAACTTGAGAAAACTGATTAAAATCCTGATAGGGAGGATGAGGCAGAGCAAGATGGCTGCAAAGTGAGGTGTGGAATTTAGTTGACCCTCCAGAGCTGCTAATAAATAACAAGGAATGGTAGAGAACAATGGCTAGGGGAACATCAGTGACCAGATATACAGAGTACAACAGTCTGGATCAGGGAGAATGGCTGAGATCCCACAAGAACTGAGTACCCCAAGCTGGAACCTCTCTCTCATGGGCATGGCAGGCTGGTTCCCTGAGGGGAAAGGCAACACACTTAACTAGTAGCAAGGGTCCAGCTCAACCAAGCTCCAATTACAGAATTAATTAACCTTTGATTCTTCTCCCACTCTATAGGGATCTTTGTGCTACTCCCATTCTAACTTTTTCGTGTTGGAAAGGGGTGTTGACAGTATAGGATAGGGGGATGGAACTAGTTGATATTCTTGGAGAGGCTGGCCCCCTCTGAGTTTCAGGACTTATCTGGCCTAGGAACCCTCTGGAAGTTATAGATTTCAGGCAAGTAAACTTAGTACATAACACTTTTTTAGTGTCTCAGTTATGAAGAGCAAATACAGATGGGTCAAAAGCACATGAAAAGATGTTCATTTTCATTGGGTATAAGGGAAATTCAGATCAAAACTACATAGTTTTGTGAGATACCACCTCACACCTATAAGAATGGCTACTATTAAACAAGCAGGAAACTATAAATGTTGGAGAGGATGTGGAGAAACTGGGACACTTATGCAGTGCTGGTGGGAATGTATAATGATGCAGCCACTATGGAAGATTGCTTGGTGGTCCCTTAGGAAACTAAATATAAATTGCCCTATGACCCAGCAATAGGGCTACTTTGTATATACCCAGAAGAGCTGAAAGGAGTGACACAGACATTTGCACACTAATGTTCAGAGCAACATTATTCATACTCGCCAAAAGATGGAAACAAACCAAATGCCCATCAACAAAGGAGAGGATCAACAAAATGTGGTACATACATACAATGGAATATTATGCAGCAGTAAGATGAAATGATGTCCTGAAGCACATGACAAGATGGATGAACCTTGAGGACATAATGTTGAGTGAAATAAGCCAGACACAAAAGGATAGATACTGCATGATTCCACTTTTATGATCAGCATAAAGGCATAATCAGAGGCTTATAATACGAATATAGGGGACTAAGAGATACATAGAAGCTAGAGATGGGTGAACCATTAGCTAATGAGATTGAACTCCAATGTAAGGGAAAAGATAGGAGTGAATGTGATTCTCCAGTGGTCTATAAAAAATATTGCCATATTGAAGATGAACAAGACTGAAAGGTTTGTATAGGCCTACATGTCCCACTGATTAACACTAGAAATATGGATTAGTTTTTGCAAGAATTACTTCAAAGGTATGATTCATGTACAAAGAGTGTTTAGGTCCAGAGTATGGGGGAAAACTGCTATTGCATTCTATGGGGTATGTTCAAATGGAAAACATCAGCACTACCACAGCAACAGCAGAAGTAAATAATGGGGGGAGGGACAAGAGTTAATAGGAGGTTTAGATTTCCTATTTAATTAGGGTGTGTTTATTGGTTTTCTTTCTCTTGAGAACAATGAAATTATCTAAAATCAGAATGGTGATGAACTGTGGACTTTGGGCTCTGTACATGATGACTGATGAATTCAGCTGGCTGAAGGATGCACTGAATGAGAAGTAGATTGGTGAGCGATGGTGTATACTTATGAACAAAGGTTGTGCTGCTACAAAAAGGAACACAGTTGTGAAGCATGCAATGATGTGAATGAACATGTGAGACATTTAGTGAGACAAAATAAGCCAGAAACAAAAGAGCAACAATGGTATGGTCACCTTTAGAAAATGCTTATTAGAAAACAAGGACCTACACTGAAAGTTTTTAGAGTAGACACATTAAATCCGGAGTGGTGATGATTATTTCTGGATTTCAAGAGGCTGTTTTATATATATATATTTTTTTATTTATTTATAAATATATTTTTATATAAATATAAATATTTAGATATTTAGAGATAAGAACAAAGCCAATCAGGTTAGGTTTAAAGTAATTCAGAACACAGGGGTAAGGAAAACAGTGTCTATATTTTAGAACCACACATACTCTTTAAGACCAAAGGAAGAAAGTTTTATTTGGGACTGAAATTTTCTGTACTGCATAATGTAACTCAACCTATCTGTATAGCTCATTTGAACAACTGAAACACAAGGAGCCAAGAATAAGAAAGAGGCCCTTTAATCCTGTATAGATTATTTTAATCCCTGGATAGATCCTAGGGTATACTAAGTAGATAATCAAAAAGTATTGGGAGAGTTCCTTGAGGGATGGGAGAATGAATATGGAACTATTAAACCTTACCATCAGGGAATTCCCTGATACTGTGTCAAACTTTAGGGACACCCAAGTCAATACACCATGCCTTCAATCCTGAGGTTTACTCATGTGAAGCTTATGTAGTTAGCAGAGAAGCTTTGACTACCTATAGGTATGCCTAAGAGTTAGTTCTGGAGGACCTCTTTTGTTGCTCAGATGTGGCCTCACTCTCTCTAAACCCAACTCTGCAAGTGAAATCATTGCCCTCCCCCCTACATGGGACATGACATCCAGGGGTGAAAGCCTCCCTGAAGACATGGGAGATGACCCCCAGGGATGAATCCAGCCCTGGCACTGGAATCAACTGGGATCAGTTGATCAACTGGGATTAACAATTTCATCCTGACCAAGAGTGGGAAAAGAAGTGTATCTAATAAAGTATCAATGGTTGAGAGTTCCACAGAGTCAAGAGGCTACTCTGGAGGCTGCTCTTATGCAATATTCAGTTAGATCTTGCTACCTATCATAACCTGCCAAACCATAACCAGGACCATTTCAGCCCATCCTAAAGAACACCTAGGACAATATATAAGATTCCACAAAGGTTTCATGCACTAGAGTAACTTTCCAGAATATTAAAGTTAAGATGAATAAATCAAGATAAAATACACTGTAAGAAGTATGACTCAACAATGAAGTAATTTTATAATTATACATTGAAACATAAACTGCACCAAATATTTAAAAGTGTGCCTATCTCTGTATAGTGGGATAAGAAAATACTGATTTTGCTATTTTTCTGAAATTTTCAAATTTTTCAGAAATTATTTATTAAATCAGGAAACTAGTGAAAAAATTTAAATAGATATAAAACTGCTTCATTACTATCAATGATAATTATGTCCAAAAAAGTAGACTGGTTTTGAGGCACAGCAACATGACCTCCATATTTCAACTCAATGGAAAAAATGTCCAGGAAAATTTTATTCCAGATTCATGTCAAGTTTGTATCAGTAATGTTGGAAAAGCTTTAGTTAAGTCCTATGCCCCAGAAACTTCAGTAGCTGAATCCTAATCCTAATAATAC
Organism: Tamandua tetradactyla; assembly: GCF_023851605.1. Taxonomy (NCBI): domain Eukaryota; kingdom Metazoa; phylum Chordata; class Mammalia; order Pilosa; family Myrmecophagidae; genus Tamandua; species Tamandua tetradactyla. The sequence continues at coordinate 45,330,463 of NC_135335.1, read as the reverse complement.
AGAAATGCCAACTTTTCATCTAAATTTTTAATGCTATCTTAGCTGCTTTAACTGTTCTTGTTCTCAGTGGCTGGTCTAAGCAAAATGGGTAATTTACAAATTCTACCTTTCAGAGGAAATTTAACTGAAGAAAATTCTTTGAAATCATCCACTGTAAATAATTAAGAGACTGCTTTGGTGCATTCAGCTCTTACATCCTAATTTCCAAATAAGTTTTTAAAGCACATTTTCCTGTTAAATAACTCACAACCATTCTGCTACTGCTAAAAGATGCAGACTGCAATATTCAACAAGCATTTACTAAAGAATCTCCCATATTTTAGCCAGAGCACAGACCCTCCTGTGTTTTTAGATATATGCACAACTTGACACTGCTCCCTTTGAAAGGAATCTAATTCTCCCTTTGCCTGTAAGGAGGGCTAGACTCAATGGTGCACTTTTAATGCAATATATGCTGTGAGTGTGGGGATATAACTTGCAATAAGAGGTCATAAAAGTCATTAAGATTCCTCTCAGCTTTTAGAATCACTTGCTCTGGGGGAAATCAGCCACGATGTTGTGAGGATATTCAAGCAGCCCTACAAAGAGTTCTGCATGAAAAGAAAATGAGGTCTCCTGCTTACTGCCCTGTGAGTAAGGAATGGCAAAATGTTCAGTCATATTCAAGACTTTAGATAACTGGAGGCCTAGTTAGTATCTTTTTTTAACCTCTGGTTTTTTAAATTTATAGATTAATAAAGAATTTAGTGACAAGTAAAATAATTTAATTTCTAATATAAGGGTTTACTGTACCTTGGTTTGGGATCAGAGTTTTTACTTATCTTTCTAAAACAATAATTGTCGAATGATTTCTAAATGTTGTGTTAGTTAATTTTTTTAATTAATAAAAAAACAATAATTGTCATCTATTATTGAAAAATTGCAATTAAAACATGGAATGATTTTTAAAATTATTTTTTTCTATTTTGAAATAGAAAAATCTTCAGCATTTCTCATCTGGCTCTAACATTTTTAATCTATATATTTTTGTGTATAAACCTCTTTAAAAAACTAACATCATTTTGTTTACTATGATAACCACTTCTTTGGTTAGATATATTGCACTAATTAGAAAGCTGCTAACATCCTTGTTTCAATTAACTCTCGTTTCAATTAACTAAGAGTTGGGATTCTTAAAACATAAGGATGGATAACTTGTTGCAAACATTTTTATAATGAGTTAAAAACAGTATAAAATACATGTCAGGCATTTTTCCTTTTTTTTGTCCACATGAAATAATTGCATTTCTTTCATAGCTCAAGTTCATTTATCTCATCCTTTTTGCACAAAAATATTTCTCTATTCTGTTTGCTGATATTCAAGGATTTGAACCTTCATATACCATTTCCACAATGTTGTTTTGTTTTTCATTTAGTAAGGCATACTTCTGCAATGTATTTTTAGTAAACCCCCAAGAATGTTGCTGTGACTTACTCTTAATTTTTTTTCAAGTCCACATTTGATTGCTGATCACTAAATCTTTATAGAATCAAAATGATGAGAATTAAAATGGATTGGTGTTTGGTCATCAATCAAGAAAAATGTATGATAAGAAATAGTTCTGAAATCTGAAAAATACAGGTAGCAGTCCTTTCACCAAGGTGAACCACTTTATTTTTTTGGCATCTAATCAATGGGAAGTACCTGTCAGAATTAGACTTGGCATGATATTGCTGGAGAGAAACTTGAAGTCTAGATTTTCTCATAGTTCATAAACTGTTCAAAATATAAATAGTACAAAAAAGAAAAATAACATCCCTACTTCCTATCGTAAGCAGGCTCGGGGCCCTCTACCCTGGGGGCTGGCACATACACCATGGTGACGCAAGTTTAAACAGCCTCCCATTGGTGGGTTGGGCAAACTCCTCTGTCTTTCATGTCCCTCTTTTCCATTTGGCTTTCCCTTGTGGCTGGTACTTGGGCTCTTTTGAATGAGACTGAGTTGAATTATGCAGATTACCTTCTTGGCAGGGTTTCTATTCAGATCTGCCCAGCCAAACCCAGCAGGCTGGTCCACTGCTTCCACGTGCACATTGGAATGGAAAACCAAGGCCATTGTCTATTTTAACTTAGCTGCACCATATGGCTAGGCATCATCTGTGTGTTTCCCCTTGCTCCCCTCTTTAGCTTCCATTAGAAACCCATTGTTTTGACTTTTTGATTGTGAAAAATAACATATACATTAAAAAGCGATACATTTCAAAGCACACCACAAGAATTAGTTATAGAACAAATTTCAGAGTTACTCTTTCTCTAGTTCTTCCAAGTGGACAGTTAATTCCTCAATTTTTGCTCTTTTTTCTTTTTTGATATAGGCATTAGGGCAATAAATTTCCCTCTTAGCACTGCCTTTGCTGCATCCCATAAATTTCGATATGTTGTGTTTTTATTTTCATTTGCCTTGAGATATTTACTGATTTCTCTTGTAATTTCTTCTTTGACCCATTGATTATTTAAGACTGTGTTGTTTAACCTTCACATATTTGTGAATTTTCTGGCCCTCTGCCTACTATAGATTTCCAACTTCATTTCTTTATGATCTGAGAAAGTGTTTTGTATGATTTCTTATCTTTTTAAATTTATTGAGACTTGCTTTGTGATCCAGCATATGGTTTATCCTCAAAAATGATCCATGAGCACTTGAGAAAAAGGTGTATCCTGCTGTTGTGGGATGCAATGTTCTATAAATGTCTGTTAAGTCTAGCTCATTTATTGTGTTATTCAAATTCTCTGCTTCTTTATTGATCCTCTGTATAGATGTTCTGTCTGTTGATAAGAGTGGGGAATTGAAGTCTCCAACTATTATGGTAGATGTGTCTATTTCTCTTTTCAGTGTTTTCCTCATGTATTTTGGAGCACTCTGCTTGGTGCATAAATATTTATGAATGTTATGTCTTCTTGTTGAATTGTTCCTTTTATTAATACATAGTGTCCTTCTTTGTCTCTTTTAACTGTTTTACATTTGAAGTCTAATTTGTTTGATATCAGTGTGACTACTCCTGCTATTTTCTGATTATTGTTTGCATGAAATATATTTTCCCAACTTTTCACTTTCAACCTATGTTTATCCTTGGGTCTAAGATGCATCTCCTGTAGACAGCATATAAATGGGTACTGTTTTTTTAATCCATTCTGCCAATCTATGTCTTTTGATTGAGGAGTTTAATCCATTAACCTTTAGTATTATTACCATAATGACAGTACTTTCTTCTACCATTTTGCTGTTTGGATTTTATATGTTATATTTAATTTTTCTTCTTTTTACCTTTACTGATAGTTTTCATTTCTACATTCTTCTCCACACCTCTCTCTTGTCTTTTCCTATCTGTCTCTAGTGCTCCCTTTAGTATTTCTTGCAGAGCTGGTCTCTTGGTCACAAATTCTCTCAGTGATTTTTTTGCCTGAAAATGTTTTAATTTCCCCCTCATTTTTGAAGGACAATTTTGCTGGATATAGAATTCTTGGTTGGCAGTTTTTCTCTTTTAATATCTTAAATATATCATCCCAATGTCTTCTCACTTCCATAGTTTCTGCTGAGAAATCTATGCATAGTCTTATTGGGCTCCCCTTGTATGTGAAGGATTACTTTTCTTTTGCTACTTTCAAGATTCTCTCTTTCTCTTTGGCATCTGATATTCTAATTAGTAAGTGTCTTGGAGTACATCTATTTGGATCTATTCTGTTTGGGGTATGCTGCACTTCGTGGATCTGTAATTTTAAGTTTTTCATAAGAGTTGGGAAGTTTTCAGTGATAATTTCCTCCATTAATTTTTCCTCCTTCTTTCCCCTTCTCTTCTCCTTCTGGGACACCCACAACATGTGCACTTCATGTTGTCATTCAATCCCCTGAGTTCCTGCTTTTTTCCATTCTTTTCCCTGTATTTTCCTTTGCTAGTTGGATTTCAGATGTCTCAGCCTCCAGTTCACTAATCCTATCTTCTGCCTCTTGATATCTAACATTGTAGATTTGCCTTGTTTTTTTTCATCTCTTCTGCTGTCCCCTTCATTCCCATGAGTTCTGTGATTTTTCTCAGACTGTTGATTTCTTCTTTTTGTTCATTCTTTGCCTTCTTTATATCCTCCCTCAATTCATTGATTTAATTTTTGATGAGGTTTTACATGTCTGTTCAAACATTCTGAATTAATTGTTTCAGCTCCTGTATCTCATTTGAACTGTGGGTTTGTTCCTTTGACTGGGCCATATCTTCAGTTTTCCTGGTATAATTTGTTATTTTTTGCTGGTGCCTAGGCATTTAATTCCTTAATTCATTTATTCTGGAGATTGTTTTCCTTTTTTTTAACCTAGGATTTTCTTGCTGGATGACTTTGTTGTCTATCTGTTGTTTGACATTCAGTTCAGCTTATTCTAGACCTCTACCTTAGTTTTTGTTTAACAGATCAGAATTTTTCAGTTCTGTTTTTTTGTTTGTTTGTTTCTTGCCTTGCCTGCATTGTGTCTTCCCCCCACCATTAGGAAGGCCTACGTAGGTATTATAGACCCCAGTCAGATTTTCCCAGATCAAACTGGCCTCCTGTCAGATGGAAAGAGTCACCTGCATCAGTTTTCTCTGAGGGTGAGACACAGTAGGTTGAAAGACTTTCCTATGAAGCCTCTGGACTCTGTGTTTTTCCTATCTTGCCTGGTATGCAGTGATCATCTGCCTGTGGGTCCTACCAGCATAAGGTGATGTGGTACCTTTAACTTCAGCAGACTCTCCCTGCAGGGGGCATGATTGAGACAGATGAAAGGTTATAGGTTGGCTTTAAATGCTGCACTTTTCCAGACCCTGGGGTCTGAATCCCTTGAGGGAGGGATTCCATCTGAACTGGGCCCCACCCCTCTCCTGCGGAAGGCACAGCTTCCAGACAAACTCTTAAACAAGCTTAATTCTGCCCATGCCTGGAGCAGTTGGAGCCTGAAAAGCCTTGCAGCTATATCCAAAGAGCAGTCAAGCTGTAAAAATACAGCCACAAAAAAGAAAAGAAAAAAAATCCTTTTCAGAGCAGGACCCCTGTTCCTCAGGTTTGCCAATCAAGAGCTTAAGTTAGTAAGTTGCTTTGTGTATCTCCATGTCCTATGTGCCCTCTCCTTTCCTTCAGAACTAAGACCCTTTCAAGTACTTTGTGCTGTTTGATCCAAAAACCTCTGTTTTTTTTTTTTCTTTTCTTTTTCTGTCAGTCCTGCCTCCTCTGCACCAAAGGATTCTGGCTCCTTTTTTACTCGAGGTTCAGCTGAGCTGGGGGCCTATTTTTTTTTGCAGTCAGAATTTGTTAATTGAATTCACAAATGGAGCTTGGTTGCACTCAGCCCCTGCTGCTAGTAAAGTCTCTTTCAAGGCCCCTCTGGGAAGCAGCCTGTGGGGGAGGGGTGCTGGCCACCATGGCTTGGGGAACTCATGGTTCTGGGTGGGTTTGCAGCCAGTCCAACTTGTCCAGACTGGAGTATGCTATGTGTCCAGTCACTGACGTGGCCCCAGCAGTTGTTCTGTACTTTTCTTGTTTATTTATTAGCTGTTCTGGAGGACGAACTGAATCCCACACCTCACTAAGCTGCCATCTTCTTCATGTGCTTTTTAGACATCTGTATTTGCTCTTTGGAATAAATGTCTATTCGTTTACTTAGCCCATTTTATAATTAGGTAGTTGTTCTTCTGTTATTGAGCTTTATGATTTCTTTATACAGGTTATCAAACTTTTATCTCACATGTGATTTCCAAATATTTTCTATCATTGTGTTGGCTGCCTCTTCACCTTTTTAAGAAAGTCTTTTAAGGCACAAAAGCATTTGATTTTGAGGAGTTCCCATTTATCTAGTTTTTCTTTTATTGCTTGTGCTTTGGGGGAAAGTTTAGGAAGCTACCTCCAATTACTAGATCATGAGGAGGTTTCCCTATAGTTTCTTCTAGGAGTTTTATAGTACTAGTTCCTATATTGAGGTCTTTTATCCAGTTTGAGTTAATTTTTGTATAGGGTATAAGGTAAGGATCCTTTTTCATTCTTTATCCAGTTCTCCCATGCCCATTTATAGAAAAGACTATTTTGTCCCAGTTCAGTGTATTTGGTGACTTTGTCAAAAATCCATTGACAATAAATTTGGTGGTCTATACTCACACTCTTAATTCAATTCCACTAGCCAATACTTCTATCTTCATGCCAGTACCATGTCATTTTGACCACTGTAGTTTTATAATAAGCTTTTAAATCAGAAAGTGCTAATTCTCCCACTTCATTCTCTCTCTCTTTTTTTTTTTTAGAGTATTTTTATCTATTCGAGGTCTCTTTCCCTTCCAAACGAATTTGATAACTAGCTATTCCAAGTCTTCAAAGTAAGTTGATGGAATTTTACTTGGTATTGTGTTGGATCTATAGATCAATTTGGGTAAAACTGACAGTTCAACGACATTTAGCCTTCCTATCCATGAACAGGGAATGTATTTCCACCTATTTAGATCTTCTTTTATTTCATTTAACAATGCTATGTAGTTTTCTGTGTAAAGTTTTTTTACATCCCTAGTTAGTTTATTCCTAGATACTTGATTCTTTTAGCTGCTATTTTAAATGGATTTTTTCCTTAATTGTCTCCTCGGGTCATTGGTTGCATATAGAATCATTACTGAATTTTTTTGTTGTTTGCATGGGCAAACACTGGGAATTGAACCCGGGTCTCCAGCATCACAGGCAAGAACTCTGCCTGCTGAGCCACCATGGCCCGCCCCATTTCAGGCTTTTGCACATTAATTTTCTATACCACCACCTTGCTAATTTCTTTATTAGCTCAAGTAACTTTGCTGCAGATTTCTCAGGACTTTCCAAGTATATTATCATGTCATCTGAAAATAATGGAAGTTTTACTTCTTTCATTTCTAATTTGGATGTCTTTTATTTTTTTTCCTTCCTGATTGCTCTAACTAGAACTTCTAGTGCAATGTTGAATAATAGTGGTTACAGAGAGCATCCATGTCTCATTCCGGATCTTAGAGGGAAGGCTTACATTCTTTTATCATTGAGAAAGATGCTGGCTATGTGTTTTCATATATACCTTTATCATATTGTGGAAGTTTCCTTTGATTCCTACCATTTAAAGTGTTTTTATCAGAAAACGATGTTGAATTTTGTCAAATATTTTTTCAGCATCAATCAAAAAGATCATGTGATTTTTTTCCCCTTCTGATTTTTTAATGTGCTGTATTACATTAATTGATTTTCTTGTATTGAACCATCCTTGAATTCCTGGTATTAACCCCACTTAGATGCGGTGTATAATTATTTTAATGTGTCATTTGACTTGATGTCCTAATATTATTTGGAGAATTTTTGCATCTATATTAATTAGGGAGATTGGCCTATAGTTTTTCTTTCTTACACATTTTTACCCAGCTTTGGCATTAGTGTAATGTTAGCTTCATAAAATGAATTAGGTAGTGTTCCTTTTTTCACATTTTTTTTTTGGAATAGTTTGAGCAAGATTGATGTTAGTTCTTTTTGGAATGTTTGATAAAATTCCCCTGTGAAGCTGTCTGGCCCTGGGTTTCTCTTTGTAGGAAGATTTTTATGACTGATTGAATCTCTTTACTCATGATTGGTTTGCTGAGATCATCTGTTTCTTCTCGACTCAGTGTAGCCGGTCCATTTGTTTTTAGGTTTCCATTCCATCTAAGTTGTCTAGTTTGTTGGCGTATAGTTGTTCACAGTATCTGCTTAGGTTTTTTTAATGATTATTTCCTCAGGTTCTGTGGTAATGAAGCCCCCCTCATTTCCAATTCTGCTTATTTGCATCCACTCTTTTTTTGTAAGCCTAGCTAAGTGTTCATTGAGTTTTTCTGATGTTCTCAAAGAACCAACTTTTCATTGTATTGATTCTCTCTATTGTTCCTGTTTTCTCTAATTCATTTAATTATGCTTTAATCTTTGCTATTTCTCTTCTTCTGTTTGTTTTGGGGTTAGTTTGCTGATCTTTTCTCTAGTTCTTCCAGATGAGCAGTTAAGTCCACAAATTTTTATATTTCTTATTTTTTATTATAGGCATTTAGGGCAATAAATTTCCCTTTCAGCACTGCCTTTGCCATATCCCTTAAGCCCTGATATGTTGTATTCTTGTTTTCATTCATCTCCAGATATTTACAGGTTTCTCTAGCAATTTCTTCTTTGACCCACTAGTTGTTTGAGTGCATTATTTAATCTCCACATATTTATGATATTTCTGGTTCTTTGGTGATGATTGATTTCCAGCTTCATTCCACTGTGATCAGAGAAAGTGTTTTTGAAGAATTTCAATGTAATGTTTTTAAATTTATAAAGACCTGTTTTATGCCCCAGCATATGACCTATCATGGAGAGCATTCCATGAGCACTAGAGAAGAATGTATATCCTGGTATTTGGATGTATAATGATCTATGGATATCTGTTAGGTGTAATTAATTTATCAAATCATTTAACTTCTCTATTTCATTGTTAACCCTCTGTCTGGTTTTTCTATTATAAAGGAGACTAGTGTATTGAATTTTCCCACTATTATTGTTGAAATATCTGTTCTCCCTTCAGTTTTGCCAATGTTTACCTCATGCACTTTGGAGCTTCTTGGAACAGCAACATTTTTGGTTATTATTTCTTCTTAGTGAATTGTGTCTTTTATTAATATGTAGTGCCCTTCTTTATCCCTTATGAATTCCTTTCATTTAAAGCCTATTTGATATTAGCATAGCTACTCCTGCTTCATTTTGGTTACACCTTGCATGGACCATCATTTTTCATCCTTTCACTTTTAATCTATTTGTATCTTTGGGTCAAGAATGAGTATCTTGAAAGTAACATATAGATGGGTCATAGTTCTTAATCTATTCTGGCATTCTGTGTCTTTTAATTGGTGAGTTTAGTCCATTAACATTCAAAATTATTACTTGTGCTGGTGTGAATGTGTTGTGTGCCCCCAGAAAATCCAAGTTCTTTAATCCTCATTCAGTATTGCTGGGTGGGATCTTTTATATTGTTTCCATGGAGATGTGACCCACCTAATTGTGGGTGGTAACTTTTTATTAGATGTTTTTCCGTGGAGATGTGTCTCCAGCCATTCAAGACAGGGTTGCTTACTGGGGCACTTTAACAGGGAACCATTTTGGAATAAGCTAGAGAACCACCAAAACTGACAGAGCCAACAGAACAAACAGAGTCCTGGGGAAGCCACTGAAGATTCCTGGAGAGAAAGCTAGAAGACACTGCCATGCCTTTCTAGCTGAGAGAGAAATTCCGAATATCATCAGCATTCTTGAACCAAGATATATTTCCCTGGATGCCTAAATTTGGACATTCTTATAGCCTTTCCTTAATTTGGACATTTTCATGGCCTTAGAACTGTTAACTTAGAACTGTAAACTTGCAACTTAATAAATTTCCCTTTTTAAAAGCTGTTCCATTTCTGATATATCACATTCCAGCAGCTTTCAGAATAACAGAATTGTTACCAGAGAAATAGGGTGCTTCTGCAGTTTGCAAATACCAAAGATGTTGAAACAGCTTTTTAAATGATAATGGGAAGAACCTGGAAGAGTTGAGAGGAGCTTGACAGAGAAAGCCTAGAATGCTTTGAAGAGACTGTTGGTAGAATTGTGGACTCTAAAGATACCTCTGATAAGGCCTTAAACAGAAATGATCCACATGTTACTGAAAACTGGAAGGAAGGTTATCTTTCTTTTAAAGTTGCAGAAAATTTACCAAAACTGACTGCTGGCTTTAGAAGGAAGTCAGACTTTAAAATCCACTAACTTGGATATTTATCTGAAAAGATTTCCAAATTAAATGTGGAAATTGCAACCTGGTTTCTCCTTGCAGCCTATCGTGAAATATGATAGGAAAGAGATAAATTGAGAACTGAACTCTTGGGTGTTGAAAAAAAAACAGAAATTGATGGTCTGGAAAATTCTTAGTTTCCAGAAAGGGAGATTGCAGAAAATAGTGCTACATATGAGGATTTAGCCAAGCCTGGAACCAGTCAGCCATTTCAGAAAAATCCAAAATTAGAAATGGAGTTATCCAGGAAATATTTGTGGAAATTCCTTTATATCTGATTGGCATAATCCCGGCCTAATGCACAGAAAATCAACAAGAGTATTGTGGATCTGTATAAACAAAACTACTGCCCATTTGGGCAGAAAGGGACAAATTGGAGGCAAAATAAATTCAAAGGCAGAACTATGGAAGCTAAGGTCTGAAATCAAGAAACCTTGAGTCAGGAGAGCACACTCACCCAAGCACTTTAAGAGGTGAGTTTACTCTGAAGACAGTAGGTGGGCCTTCCACCTCATTGTGGTGGAAGAGCTGTGTCACCTCAGGACTTGGAGAGGGTGGAGCACATTCCTTGTGAATTGGGGAGTGCTTAGCTGCCACCACATTGTGCAGAGGGGTTGAGCATGTGCTCTGGAGATGGCAGAGAGCCCAGGTGCGGCCTGATGCTTGGAGAGGGTGGAGCTGAGGAAAAGGTGGTCTAACATCCCCCAAGGTTGCATTTAGAGAGGTGGGTTGCTAAGTAGGCCCTTGGAAAGGGTAGAACTGCTGCTCTCCAAAGCTCCGAGGATAAGTGACTCTCAGACCTTGAAATCTAATGGTTTTTTCCCTGTAGATTTTTGAAACTGCTTATTTTTGGTGACCTCTGTGTTGCCTCCAATTTCTCTCTATGGAAATGGGAATATGTATCCCATGACTGGCCCTCCTTTGTATGTTGGTAGCAAATAACTTACTCTGAGTTTTACAGGTCCAGAGCCAGAAGAGAATTTTGCCTTAGATCATGCCTGCAGCTGACTTCGATGAGATTTTGTGCTGCTTCTGATTTTATATTGCATTTGTATTATTATTGAAATGATTTAAGACTTTCAGATATTCTTATAGAATGAATGTATTTTGCATTTGGAAAGAACATGTCTTTTGGGGGTCCAAAGGGTGGAATGTACCAGTTTGAATCTGTTGTGTACCCTAGAAAAACCAAGTTCTTTAATCCTTATTCAATATTTGCTGGCCGGGATCTTTTTTATTGTTCCCACAGAGAATTGACTCACCCAATTCTGAATGGTAATTTTTGATTAGATGGTTCCCATAAAGATGTGTCTCCATCCATTCAAGGTGGGGTTGCTTACTAGAGCCCTTTCAGAGGGAGCCATTTGGGAAAAACGTTACAGAGCCACCAGAATGAATAAACTTAACAGAATGTACAGAGCCCCAGGGAAGCCATTGAAGAGTACAGAAAAGAAAACTAGCAGACATTGCCATGTGCCTTTCCAGCTAAGAGAGAAACCCTGAAAATTGTTGGCCTTCTTGACCCAAGGTATCTTTACCTGGATGCCCTAATTTGGACAGTCTTATAGTTTTGCCTTAATTTGAACATCTTCATGGCCTTAGAGCTGTAAACTTGCAACTTAATAAATCCCCCCTACATTTTTCCCCCACATTCACACAGTCACATTGTAAAGTCATATTATTATACAATCATCTTCAAGAAACAAGGCTATTGGAACACAGCTCTACAGCTCAGGTACTTCCCTCCAACCACTCTAATACACCGTAAACTAAAAAGATGATATCTATGTAATGTATAAGAATAACCTCCAGGATAACTTCTTAACTCTGTTTGAAATCCCTCAGTCACTGACACTTTATTTTGTCTCATTTCTCTCTTCCCTCTTTTGTTCAAGAAAGTTTTCTCAATCCCTTGATTCGGGTCCTATCTTATTCTGGGATTTCTGTCCCATGTTGCGAGGGAGTCATTTTCCATGTAAAGGGGGTGGCCAATGAGTTTGCTTACCATGTCAGTTTAGAGAGAGAGAGAGAGAGAGAGGTCACATCTAAGCAACAAAATAGGTTCTCTGGGGGTGACTCAGGCATAATTTTAAGTAGGCTTAACCTATCCCTTGCAGGGATAAGTTTGATAGGGGCAAACCCCAAGTTTGAGGGCTCAGCCTATTGACTTCATTGTCCCCACTGCTTGCGAGAATATCAGGAATTCTCCAAATGGGAAAGTTGAATTTTTCCCACTTTCTCCCCATTCCCCCAAGGGGACTTTGCAAATACATTTTTATTCACTATTCACATCACTCTGAGATTTATTGGGGCATCACACTAACCTGAACAAACCAACAAAATCTCATGCCCTATTCAATGTAGTGGATTGGGGGCTGTACATGTGTCCAGAGTAAGGGGGTTTGGTTTACAGGGATTGGGGCATGGGGAGTGGGAGAGCATGGCATGGGTGCATGGGAGCAGGTGTGTAGGCAGGGTGTATGTGTGTGCACATGGAGTGTGGGCATCATGGGGATTAAGCCATGGTGTTTTGGGTGTAGAGGTCGGGGCAAAAGGGGGAATGGTGTGGGTGTGTGCATGCATATGGTAGGGGGACAAGGAATTAGAAGTGCAGGGTGCAGGTGTCAGGACACAGATGTGGGGAGCATGGGTGTGGGTTGGGGTTGTGGAGGCCAGGCCATGTGTGCACAGGTTGCAGGTATGAGAGGGTTGGAGGGGCACATAGAAGAGGGTGGGGCCAGAGGGCCTTCAGGTGTGCATAGGGTGAGGGTTGGTGAGGCAAGGATGCATATGTGAGCACTTTTGTGGGGTGTGGGATGTGAGTGTGTGCATGTGCAGGGCAGTTGTGGCAGGGCACATTTGTGCATGTCCCCAGGCATGGGTGATCCTGGGCAGTGTTGTGTATGTGCACTGGTTGAGTGGGGTGGCATGCAGGGCTCTAGGGAACGGGGCACAGTGTGCATGTGTATGTGGGTGGGGTTAGCTGCACAATGATGCTTAGGTCCTAGGGCAGACTGGGGCAGGAGTCCTTGGGGTACTGGGGAGTGTGGCTTGGGTGTATGGAGTGTGTGGATGGGTGCAGGGCATGGGGCAGTGGCACACATGGATGTAGTGTGTTCAGGAATGTGGCTTAGCTTACTTGCTAGTCCTCACCTCCCTGTTCATGCACTCCTGTGTGCTCCAGGCCTCCATTTGGAAAAGGGTGCATTAGGCTCTTTGCACTAGCTGGATAGTCTCTGGTTCTTGTGTCTTGAGTCCTCAGCTTTTTCATTCAGGACCCCTCTCTGTAGTGTAGCAGACCCTCTCAGGTCATTTGCAACCTGGAAATTTCTGTGCCAGTCATTTTTCTGTCACTTCTTTAGCTGTTCCGTGGAGCACGGGTGAACTTGGCCTATCCCATTCTGCTATCTTCCTAGAGGTATACAATAGCATTTTGAAAATCAGGTGTTGGTGTCCAGGCACAGCTTTGATTACTAATGTTCACATATGTCAAAAGAGAATTTTTAGCTGGTACATATATATGTATCCAAGAAGTTCATCTATGTCAATGAAGCAAGTTTTAAATTCAGTTTTCAAAACTGAGTAGCATACTATTTTTGCAGAGCTCTAGACCAATGGTCTGTAAAAACAGTTTTCAGCTCCTAAGAAGTGCATGGAAGTCATTCTAATTTAGTATTTCACTCAAATTTCAACACTGAGTAACACGTATTTTGGAGAGCTCAAGGACAATGTTCTGAGAAAACAGGATTTTCTGCACCAAGGAGTGCATGGAAGTCAATCAACCAAGTATTACATTCACATTTCAATACTGAGTGATGTGTACTTTGGAGAGCTCAAGGCAAATGTTCTGGGGAAATGGTATATTGGGTGCCAAGAAGTTCATGGAAGTCAATGAAATAAGCGTTTCATTCAGTTCTTAAAACGGAGTAACATACTAGTCTCACAGAGCTGTAGGCCAATGTTCTGTGAGTACGGTGTTTTGAGCTCCTAAGAAGTGCAAGAAATAAAGTATTTCACTCAGTTTTTAAAACTGAGTAAGATACTATTTTCCAGAACTCTAGGACAATGTTTCACAATGTTCTGTGAAAATGGAGTTTTATATGGAAGTCAATGCAGCAAGTATTTCAGTCAGTTTTCAAAGCAGAGTGACATGCTAGTTTTGCAGAGTTCAAGGACAATGTTCTGTCAAAGCGCTGTTTTGATTCAAAAGAAGTGCTGGAAGTCAATGGATCAAGTATTTCACACACAGTTCAACACTGTGCAATATGTACTTTTGCTGAGCTGAGGGCAATGTTCTGGGAAAATGTGTTCCTGAATCCAATGGAGTGCAAGAGATTTAACAAAGTAAGTTTTCAGAAGTGAGTAACACATGAGTTTCATAGAGCCCTAAGTAAATATTCTGTGAAAAAGATGCTTTAATCTTGAAGTATGGGATGGAAATCAAGAAGCAAGTATTTCACTCAGTTTCAAAACTGAGCAATATGCTAGATTCACAGAGTCCTAAGCTATTCTTCTGTGAAAATCGTGTCCTGTTCTCCATAGAAGTGCTGGAAATCGAAGAAATAAGCCTTTGCTCAGTTATCAAAGCTAAGTAATATACTAGTTTCACAGAGCTGTAGACCAGTATTCTGTGAAAAAATATTTTTGGGGCACCAAGGAAGGGCATGGATGTCAATGAAGCAAGTTTTTCACTCAGTTATCAAAACTGAGTAACATACTAATTTTGCAGAACTTTAGGCCTATATTCTGTGAAAATGGTGTTCTGGGATACAAAGAAGTGCATGCAAATCAATGCAGCAAGTATTTCACTCAGTTTTCAAACCTGACTAACATATTAGTTTTACAGACCTCCCGGCTGATGTCTGTGAAATTGCTGCTATAAAGGACATAAATATGCAAGTTAAAGAAACTCAATGAACTCCAAATAGAATAAATCCAAATAGGCTTTCCCCAAGACGCATACAAATCAGGCTGTCAAATGTTGAAGAGAAGCTGAAAGATCTGAAAGCAGCAAGAGAAAAACAATCTATTACATACAAGGGTAACCACATAAGACTGAGTTCAAACTACTCAACTGGCACTAAGAAGGTGAGAAGGCAGTGGTATGATATTTTGAAGATCCTGAAAGAGAAAAACTTCCAGTCAAGAATTCTGTACCCAAACTGTCCTTCAAAATTCAGGGAGAGTTTAAAATAGTCAGAGACAAACAAATCTAGAAAGAATTTGTCAACAAGAGACTGGCCCTACAAGAAATACTAAAGGGAGTTCTGCAGTTGAAAAAAAAAAAAAGACAGGGCAGTGGGGTCTGGAGGAGGGAACAAAATTGAAGAATACCAGTAAGGGTAACTTAAACAATAAAAAGAGAAATAAAGAAAGAATATATAGCTCTGACAAAAAAAATCCAAAAGAGAAGATGGGGGACTCAAGAAACACCTTTTCAGTTATAACTTTGAATGTTAACAGACTAAACTTACCAATGAAAAGATACAGATTGGCAGAATGATTAAGAACCATAATCCAGCTATATGTTGCTTACAAGAGACTCGTCTTAAACATAAGGACACAAATGGATTGAAAGTGAAAGGATAGAAAAAGATGTTGCACACAAAAGAAACCAACCAAGAGAAAGCAGGAGTTGCTATACTAATATCAGAAAAGATAGACTTTAAATATAAAGGCACCATAAGAGAGAAAGAAGGACATTACATATTAATAAAAGGGACAATTTACCAAGAAGAAATAGCAATCATAAATGTTTATGCTCCCAATCCAAAGAAGGTCCAAAGTACATGAGACAGACATTAGCAAAACTGAAGGGAGCGATAGGTGTATCAACAATAATAGCAGGAGACTATAGTACACCACTGTCCTCTAAAATAGAACAAACAGACAGAAGATCAACAAGGAAAGAGAAGTTAAACAACTTGATAAATGAATTAGACCTAACAGAAAAATATAGGCCATTACACCCCAAAACATCGGATATACATTCTTCTCTAGTGCTCATGGAACATTCTCCAGGATAAATCATATGCTGGGGCACAAAACAGGTCTCTATAAATTTAAAAACACTGATATTATTCAAAACATTTCCTCTGATCACAATTGAATGAAGCTGGATATCAATAACCACTAAAGAATGAGAACTTTCACAAATATATGGAGATTAAATAACAAACTCTTTAAACAACCTGTGGATCAAAGAAGAAATTGGTAGAGAAATCAGTGGCTATCTGGAGATGAATGAAAATGAGAATACAATATATCAGAACTTATGGGATGTGGCAAAGTCTGTCTTGAGAGGGAAATTTATTGCCCTAAATGCTTATATTAAAAACAATAAAGACCAGAAATCAAGGACTGAACTGCTCACCTGGAAGAACTTGAGAAAGAACAACAAACTAACTCCAAAGCAAATAGAAGAGAAATAACAAATATTAAAGCAGAGTTAAATGAACGGGGGAACATCAACCACATACCAAAAAAAAAAAAAAAAAACAACAATAGAAAAAATCAATAAAACCAAAAGTTGGTTAATTGAAAATATCAATAAAATTAATGGGCCACTAGCAAGAATGACAAAGGAAAAAGAGAGAGGATACAAATAAACAAAATCATAAATGAGAAGGGGAGTGTTAACACAGACTCTGAAGAAATAAAAGAAATCATAAGAAGATACTATGAGCAAATATATGCCAACAAACTAGACAATCTAGATGAAATGGAGAATTTCCTGGAAACACACAAACCAGCTACACTGACTCAGGAAGAAATAGAAAATCTCAACAAACCAATCACAAGTAAAGAGTCATCAAAAATCAGTCATCCAGGCTAGCTGGCAACCCTCCAGCACCTGACTCTAAGACTGGATGGCTTAAGTTCACTGTCTCTCTCCCCTCTCCCACATGAGCTGCAAAGAGTGAGGGCTTTATTCTCTGAAAGTCTGCCCATTGCCTTTCCTATCCTTGACAAAGCCTTTTCCGACTTCAAAACTTCCTCTCTGCATCTTCCTCCCCCAACTACCCCCCACCCCCACCACCGAAGGACCCCTTTGTCTTAACGTACCAGGGCTGCTATGACAAATACCAAACACTGGTTGACTTAAACAGCAGGCATTAAATACCAGTGGTCAATGAGAGGAAGGGGTATGGGGTTTGGTATGCATGAGTTTTTTCTTTTTTCTTTTAACTTCTCTTTCTGGAGTGATGTAAATGTTCTGAGAAATGATCGTGGTGATGAATACGCAACTACGTGATGATATTGTGAGCCACTGATTGTACACCATGTATGAAATGTCTGTATGTTAAAAATGTATGTGCTTGTACGTTGTTTTGTCAATAAAATTTTTTTTAAAAAGCAAAAAAAAAAAAAAAAAATCAGTCATCAAAAATCTTCCTACAAAGAAAAACCCAGGCCCCAACATTCCAAAAAGAACTACCACCAATACTGCTCAAACTTTTCCAAAAAAATTGAGGGAAAAGAAACACTACCTAACTCATTTTATAACACTAATATCATTCTAATACCCAAACCGGCTAAAGATGCTATAAGAAAGGAAACTACAGGCCAATCTCCCCAATGAACATAGATGCAAAAATTCTCAGCAAAATACTAGCAAATAAATCCAATAACACATTAAAATAATTATACACCACATCCAATTGGAGTTTATATCAGGAATGCAAGGATGGTTCAATGCAAGAGAATCAACTAATGTAATACAGCACATTAACAAATTGAAAGAGAAAAATCAGATGGTCATGTAGATTGATGTTGAAAAAGCATTCAACAAGATTCAACATCTTTTTCTGATAAAAGCACTTCACAAGTTAGGAATCAAAGGTAACTTCCTCAGTATGACAAAGGGCATATGTAAAAACTGATAGCCTGCATCATACACAATGGAGAGAAACTGAAAGCTTTCCACCTAAGATCACGAATAACATGAGGATGCCCTCTGTTGCTACTATTATTCAACATTGTAATAGAAGTTCCACCTAGAGCAATCAGGCAGGAAAAAGGAATAAAAGGCATCCAGATTGGGGGGGCGGGCCATGGTGGCTCAGCGGGCAAGAGTGCTTGCCTGCCATGCCGGAGGACCCCGGTTCGATTCCCGGCCCCAGCCCCTGTAAAAAACAAACAAACAAACAAAAAATAATAAAATAAAAAAAAAATAAAAAAAAAAAAGGCATCCAGATTGGAAAGGAAGAAGTAAAACTTTCATTATTTGCACATGACATGATACTATACTTGGAAAATCCTGAGAAATCTACAACAAATTTACTTGAGCTAAAAAATTCAGCAAGGTAGCAGGATAAACAAAGTAAATGTACAAAAATCAGTAATGTTTCTATATACAAAGAATGACCTAACTGATGAATTAGTTAAGGAAAAAATTCCCTTCAAAATAGCAACTAAAAGAATCAAGGACCTAGGAATGAACTTAACTAGGGTCCTAAAGGACTTGCACACAGAAAACTACATAACATTGCTAAAAGAAATCAAAGGAGATGTAAATAGGTGGAAAGACATCCCCTGCTCATGGATAGGAAGGTTAAATATAGTTAAGATGTTACTTCTACCCAAACTGATCTACAGATTCAATGGAGTACCAATCAAAATTCCAACAACCTACATTGAAGACTTGGAATAATTAGTTACCAAATTCATCTGGAAGGGAAAGAGACCCCAAATAGCTAGAAGCATCCTAAAAAAGAAGAATGAAACAGGAGGATTAACACTTCCTGACTTCAAAACTTATTATAAAGCTATAGTGGTCAAAACAGTATGGTGATGGGAGGTGCCAAGATGGCAGATTAACAAGGAGTGCAATTTAGTTCGTCTTCCAGAACAGCTACTAAATAACCAGGAACAGTACAGAACAGCTCCTGGGACCACATCAGTGACTGGACACACAGCATACCCCATCTAGACCAACTGCGAACCGCCCCAGAACCATGTGTTCCCCAAGTCATGGTGGCCAGTGCCCCTCCCCCACAGGCTGCTTCCCAGATGGAAAAGGAAAGAGACTTTACCAGCAGCAGGGGCTGAGTGCAACCAAATGTCAATTATGGAATTAACAAACTCTGATGATTAAAAATAGGCCCCCAGCTCAGGTGAACCTGCTTAAAGCGGAGGTCAATCATTTTTGCCCCAGCACCAAGGGTGCAGGGCTGACTGAAAAAGAAAAAAAAAAAGAAACAGGTTTTTGTGACTGTGTTTCTACAAAGTCTTGACGGCCTTTGGATACAGCGGCAGGACTTCTCAGGCTGCAACTGCCTCAGGCATAGGCAGAAACAAGCTTGTTTGAGAGCTTGTCTTGAGCCTGTGCCTTTCCCAGTGGAGGGCTGAAGCCCAACTCAGGTGGAATCCCTCCCTTAAGGAATTCAGACACCAGGGCTTGATAATTTGAAGCCATTAAAATCAGCCTACAACCTCTCTTCTGTCTCCACCATGCCCCCTTGGTGCTGGGGCAAAACAGGGAGAGTCTGCCAAAGTTAAATGTACCACATTATCTTATGCTGGTGACATCTTCAGGCAGACAAGCGCCATACACTGGGCAGGATAAGAAAAATAGAGTCCAGAGACTTCACAGGAAAGTCTTTCAACCTGCTGGGTCTCACCCTCAGGGAAAACCGATGCAGGTGACTCTTTCCTACTGACAGGAGGCCAGTTTGCTCTGGGAAAATCCAGCTGGGGACTATAATACCTAAGTAGACCCTCCTAAGGTTTGGGATGGGGAAAGGAACCTTACAGGCAGGGCAAGAAACAAGAAAACAAGAACGGAAAATTTATCCTCTGTTAAACAAAACCTAAGCTAGAGGTCCAGAAAAAGCTAAACTGAATGTCAAAGAACAGACAGACAACAAATTCATCCAGCAAGAAAACCTTAGGTAAAAGAAGTGAAAAAAATCTCCAGAATAAACTAATTAAAGAAATAAATGCCTAGACACCAGCAAAAAATAACAAATCACACTAGGAAAATTGAAGATATGGCCCAGCCAAAAGAACAAACCAACAATTCAAATGAGATACAGGAGGCGAAACAATTCAGAATATACAAACAGACATGGAAAAACTCATCAAAAATCAAATCAATGAATTGAGGGAGGATATAAAGAAGGAAAGGAATGAACAAAAAGAAGAAATTGAAAGTCTGAAAAAAAAACAAAGAACTTATAGGAATGAAAGGCACAGTAGAAGAGAGAAAAAAACAATCAAAACCTAGAATGTTAGATTTCGAGAGGCAGAAGATAGGATTAGTGAACTGGAGGATGGAACATCTGAAATCTGACAAGCAAAAGAAAATATAGGGAAAAATGGAAAAATATGAGCAGGGACTCAAGGAATTGAATGACAGTGTGAAGCGCATGAATATATGTGTTGTGGGTATCCCAGAAGGAGAAGAGAAGGGAAAAGGAGGAGAAAAACTAATGGAGGAAATTATCACTGAAAATTTCCCAACTCTCATTTATGAAGGACTTAAAATTACAGATACAAGAAGTGCAGTGTACCCCAAAGAGAAAAGATCCAAGTAGATGTACTCCAAGATACTTACTAATGAGAATGTCAGAGGTCAAAGAGAAAGAGAGAATCTTGAAAGTAGCAACAGAAAAGCAATCCATCACACACAAGGGAAGCCCAAAAAGACTATGTGTAGATTTCTCAGCAGAAACCATGGAGGTGAGAAGACAGTAGGATGATATACTTAAATTACCAAAAGAGAAAAGCTGTCAACCAAGAATTCTATACCCAGCAAAATCGTCCTTCAAAGATGAGGGGGAAATTTAAAAATTTTCAGACAAATTTGACCAAGAGACCAGCTCTGCAAGAAATACTAAAGAGAGCACTAGAGACAGATAGAAAAAAACAGGAGAGAGAGGTGTGGAGAGGAATGTAGAAATGAAAACTATCAGTAAAGGTAAAAAGAAGAAAAATTAGATATGACATATAAAATCCAAAAGACAAAATGGTAGAAGAAAGTACTGTCTTTACAGTAATAGCACTAAATGTTAATGGATTAAGCTCCCCAATCAAAAGACATAGACTGGCAGAATGGATTAAAAAAATAGGACCCATCTATATGCTGTCTACAGGAAACACATTTTAGATCCAAGGATAAACATAGGTTGAAAGTGAAAGGTTGGGAAAAGATAGTTCATGCAAATAACAACCAGAAAAGAGCAGGAATAGCTATACTAATATCCAACAAATTAGACTTCAAATGTAAAACAGTTAAAAGAGACAAAGAAGGATACTATGTATTAATAAAAGGAACAATTCAGCAAGAAGACATAACTATTCATAAATATTGATGCACTGAGCCAGAATGCTCCAAAATACATGCAGCAAAAACTGAAAAGAGAAATAGACACATCTACCATAATAGTTGGAGACTTCAATTCACCACTCTCATCAGTGGACAGAACATCTAGACAGAGGGTCAATAAAGAAAGAGAATTTTAATAATACAATAAATGAGCTAGACTTAACAGGCATTTATAGAACATTACACCCCATAACAGCAGGATACACCTTTTTCTCAAGTGTTCATGGATCATTCTCAAAGATAGACCATATGCTGGGTCACAAAGCAAGTCTCAATAAATTTAAAAAGATTGAAATCATACAAAACACTTTCTCAGATCATAAAGGAATGAAGTTGGAAATCAATAATAGGCAGAGTGCCCGAAAATTCACAAGTACATGGAGGCTCAATGACACACTATTAAACAACCAGTGGGTCAAGGAAGAAATTACAAGTGAAATCAGTATATACCTCGAGGAAAATGAAAATGAAAACACAACATATCAAATCTTATCGGATGCAGCAAAGGCAGTGCTAAGAGGGAAATTTATTGCCCTAAATGCCTATATCAAAAAAGAAGAAAGGGCAAAAATGGAAGAATTAACTGTCCACTGGGAAGAAGTAGAGAAAGAACAGCAAACTAACCCCAAAGCAAGCAAAAGGAAAGAAATAATGAAGATTAGAGCATAAATAGATGAAATTGAGAACATGAAAACAATAGAGAAAATCAACAAAACCAGAAGCTGATTTTATGAGAAAATCAGTAAGATTGATGGACCCTTAGCAAGATTGACAAAAAGAAGAAGAGAGAGGATGCAAATAAATAAGATCAGAAATGGAAGAGGAGACATAACCACTGACCCCACAGAAATAAAGGAAGTAATGACAGTATACTATGAACAGCTTTATGCTAATAAACACAACAATGTAGATGAAATGGACAACTTTCTAGAAAGGCCTGAACAACTAACTTTGACTCGAGAAGAACTAGATGATTTCAACAAACCAAGCACAAGTAAAGAAATTGAATCAGTCATTAAGAAACTCCCCAAAAAGAAAAGTCCAGGACCAGATGGCTTCACATGTGAATTCTACCAAACATTCCAGAAAGAATTAGCACCAATACTGCTCAAACTCTTCAAAAAAATTGAAGAGGAGGGAAAGCTACCTGATTCATTCTATGAAGCCAACATCACCCTCATACCAAAGCCAGAGAAAGATATTACAAAAAAAAGAAAACTACAGACCAATATCTCTAATGAATATAGATGCAAAACCCTCAACAAAATTCTAGCAAATCGAATCCAGCAACACATTAAAAGAATTATACCTCATAACCAAGTAGGATTCATCCCAGGTATGCAAGGATGGTTCAACATAAGAAAATCAATTAATGCAATACACCATATCAAGAACTCAAAGCAGAAAAACCACATGATCATCTCAATTGATGCAGAGAAGGCATTTGACAAAATTCAACATCCTTTCCTGTTGAAAACACTTCAAAGGATAGGAATAGAAGGAAACTTCCTTAAAACGATAAAGGGAATATATGAAAAACCCACAGCTAACATCATCCTCAATGGGGAAAAACTGAAAACTTTTCCCCTAAGATCAGGAACAAGACAAGGATGTCCACTATCACCACTGTTATTCAACATTGTGTTGGAAGTTCTAGCCAGAGCAATTATATGAGAAAAAGAAATACAAGGCATCAAAATTGGAAAGGAAGAAGTAAAACTATCACTGTTTGAAGATGATATGATACTATATGTCGAAAACCTTGAAAAGTCCACAGCAAAACTACTAGAGCTAATAAATGAGTACAGCAAAGTGGCAGGTTACAACATCAACACTCAAAAATCTGTAGTGTTTCTATACACTAGTAATGAACAATCAGAAGGGGAAACCAAGAAACGAATTCCATTTACAATTGCAACCAAAAGAATAAAATATTTAGGAATAAATTTAACTAAAGAGACAAAAGATCTATACAAAGAAAACTACAAGAAATTGTTAAAAGAAACCACAGAAGACCTAAATAGATGGAAGGGCATACTGTGTTCATGGATTGGAAGACTAAATATAGTTAAGATGTCAATTCTACCTAAATTGATTCACAGATTCAATGCAATACCAGTTAAAATCCCAACAACTTCCTTTTCAGAAATAGAAAAACCAATAACCAAATTTGTCTAGAAGGGCAGGGTGCCCCGAATAGCTAAAAGTATCCTGAGGGAAAAAAAAATTAAGTTGGAGGTCTCATGCTACCTGACTTTAAGGCGTATTATGAAGCTACAGTGATCAAAATAGCATGGTACTCACATAAAGATAGATATATTGACCAATGGAATCGAACAGAGTGTTCAGATATAGACTCTCTCATCTAAGGACAACTGATCTTTGATAAGCCAGACAAGCCAACTCACTGGGACAGAACAGTCTCTTCAATAAATGGTACCTAGAAAACTGGATATCCATATGCAAAAGAATGAAAGAGGAGTCATATCTCACACCCTATACAAAAGGTAGCTCAAAATGGATCAAAGACCTAAACATTAGATCTAAGACCATAAGACTGTTAGAAGAAAATGCAGGAAAATATCTTATAAATCTTATAATTGGAGATGGTTTTATAGACCTTACACCCAAACCAAGAGCAGTGAAGAAATAAATAAATAAATAAATGGGAACTCATCAAAATTAAACATTTTTGTGCATCAAAGAACTTCATCAAGAAAGTAAAATGACAGCCTACACAATGGGAGACAATATTTGGAAATGACATATCAGATAAAGGTCTAGTATCCAGAATTTATAAAAAGATTGGTCAACTCAACAACAAAAAGGAAGCCAACCCAATTACAAAATGGGCAAAAGACTTGAACAGACACTTCTCAGAAGAGGAGATACAAATGGCAAAAAGGCACATGAAGAGATGCTCAACTTCCCTGGCCATTAGAGAAATGCAAATCAAAACTACAATGAGATATCATCTCACAACCACAAGAATGGTCATTATCAATAAAACAGAAAATGACAAGTGCTGGAGAGGATGTGGAGAAAGAGGCACACTTATCCACTGTTGGTGGGAATGTCAAATGGTACAACTGCTGTGGAAGGCAGTTTGGCGGTTCCTCAGAAAGCTAAATATAGAATTTCCATATGACCCAGAAATACCATTGCTAGGTACCTACACAGAGGACATGAGGGCAAGGACACAAATGGACATTTGCACACCAATGTTTGTAGCAGCATTATTTACAATTGTGAAGAGATAGAGACAGCTAAAATGTCCATCAACAGATCAGTGGTTAAACAAACTGTGGTATATACATATGATGGAATATGATGCAGCTGTAAGACAGAACAAAGTTATGAAGTATGTAACAACATGCATGGACCTTAAGGACATTATGCTGAGTGAGATTAGCCAGAAACAAAAGGGCAAATACCGTATGGTCTCACTGATATGAACCGACATTAGTGAATAAACTTGGAGAGTTTCATTGGTAAAAAGAGACCATCAGGAGATAGAAATAGGTTAAGATATTGGGTAATTGGAGTTGAAGGGATACAGATTGTGCAACAGGACTGAATGTAAAAACTCAGAAATGGACAGCACAATACTACCTAACTGTAATATAATTGTGTTAAAACACTGAATGAAGCTGAATGTGAGAATGATAGAGAGAGGAGGGCTGGGGGCACAAATGGAATCTGAAAGAAAGATAGATGATAAAGACTGAGATGGTATAATCTAGGAATGCCTAGAGTGTATAATGATAGTGACTAAATGTGCAAATTTAAAAAATGTTTTTGCATGAGGAAGAACAAAGGAAAGTATTACTGCAGGGCGCTGAAAATAGATGATATTAATATTTCAAAATTTCAACTTATGTGTGAGACTAAAGCAAAAAAGGTTTATTTGGTATAAAATTTGTATTTTGACTAGTGCATTTCCTAATACAACTTATGTAGACAGCTATAATTGAACACCATAAGTACATGGAACCTTGAGTAGGACATGAGATATTGTTGGTTTGCCCAGAGTGATGCCACGATAAATCCCAGGGTGATTTGAACAGTGAATTAAAAAGTACTTGCAAAGTCCCCTTCGGGGGAATGGTGAGAATGGGGGAAAATTCAACTTCCCCAAGTTGAATTCTTGATATTCTCACAAGCAGTGTGGACAACTAAAGCTATAGGCTGAAACCCCAGTCTTGAGGTTTGTTCATATGAAACTTAACCCCACAAAGGATAGGTCAAGCCTACTTAAAATTAGGCCTAAGAGTCACCCCCAAAAGAACATCTTTTGTTGCTCAGATGTGGCCTCTCTTTCCAGCCAACACAACAAGCAAACTCACCACCCTCCCCCTGTCTACGTGGGACATGACTCCCAGGGGTGTGGACCTTCCTGGCAATGTGGGACAGAAATCCTAGAATGAGCTGAGACTCAGCATCAAGGGACTGAGAAAACCTTCTTGACCAAAAGGGGGAAGAGGGAAATGAGACAAAGTGTCAATGGCTGAGAGATTCCAAACAGAATCGAGAGGTTATCCTGGAGGTTATTCTTATGCATTAAGTAGATATCACCTTGTCAATCAAGATGTAATGGAGAGACTGGAGGGAACTGCCTGAAAATGTAGAGCTGTGTTCCAGTAGCCATGTTTCTTGAAGATGATTGTATAATGATATAGTTTTCACAATGTGACTGTGTGATTGTGAAAACCTTGTGTCTGATGCTCCTTTTATCTATCTTATCAACAGATGAGTAGAACATATGGAATAAAAATAAATAATGGCAGAACAAATTTACTTTGAAATGCTAAAAATCAATGAAAGGGAGGGGTAAGGGGTATGGTATGTATAATTTTTTTTTGTTTTCATTTTATTTCTTTTTCTGAATAGATGCAAATGTTCCAAGAAATGATCAGATGATGAATATGCAAATATGTGATGATTTTGTGAATTACTGATTATATGTGTAGAATGGAATGATCAAAATAGGAATGTTTGCATTTGTTTGGTGTTCTTTGGTATTTAAAAAAATAAAATTAAAAAATAAAAAAACAGTATGGTACTGGCACAAAGATAGAAGTATTGACTTCTGCACTTTAAGAGTGCAGAAATAGACAGACAAATCTATGGTGAACTGATTCTTGACAAGGCCCCCAAATCGAATGAAGTGAGAGAAAGTACTCTTTTCAAGAAACGGGCATGGGAGAAGTGGATATCAATAGACAAAAAGAGAAAGACCCTTACCTCACACCCTAAACAAAAATTAATTCAAAGTTGGTCAAGCACCTAAATATAAAAACTATTACCATAAAATGTCTAGAAGAAAATGTAGGGAAACTTCTTCAAGACCTAGTAGTAGGAGGTAGCTTCCTGAAGTTTACACCCAATGCACAAGCAACAACAGAAAAAAATGATAAATGGAAACTTCTCAAAATCTAGTGCTTCTATATCTCAAAAGACTTTCTCAAAAAGGTGAAGAGGCAGTCAACTCAATGGGAGAAAATATTCGGAAATCACACATCAGGCAAAGTTTTGATATCCTTTACATATAAAGAAATCATACAACTCAACAACAAAAGAACAAACAACCCAATTATAAAATTCACTAAAGATATGAATAGGCATTTTTCTGAAGCACAAATACAGATGGCTCAAAAGTACATGAAGAGATGCTCATTTTCATTAACTATAAATGGAATACAGATCAAAACTACAATCAGATACCACCTCACACCTATAAGAATGGCTGCTATTAAACAAACATGAAAGTACAAATGCTGGAGAGGATGTGGAGAAATTCAAACCCTTATGCATTGCTGAGAATGTATTATGGTACAGCCGCTATGGATGACAGTTTGGTGATTCCTTAGGAAACTAAATATCAAGTTGCCCTATGACCCAGCAATAGCACTACATGGTATATACCCAGAAAACTGAAAGCCATGACACAAACAGACATTTGCACACCTATGTTCATAGCAACGTTATTCGTAATTGCCTAAACATGGAAACAATCCAAGTGCCCATCAACAGACGACTGGATTAACAAAATGTGGTATATACATATGATGGAATATTATGCAGCAGTAAGATGAATGACATCTTGACATGACAAGATGGATGAACCTTGAAGACATAATGTTGTGTGAAATAAGCCAGACCCTAAAGGATAGATACTGTATGACTCCACTTTTATGACCATGGTGAAGGTAAAATTGGAGGCTTATAATACAGAATATAGGGATCTTGGAGATATATAGAAGCTAGAGATGGGTGAACAGTTAGCTAATGAGGTTGAACCCAAATGTAAGGGAATAGATAGAAGTGAAGGTGGCTCTCTAGTGGGTCTATCAGTAACATTACCTTACTGAAGGTGAATATGATATAAAGGGGTTGTATAGATGTACGTGTCCCACTGATTAATACTACAAATATAAATAAGTTCTTTCAAGAACTACTTCAATGCTATGATTCATGTACAAAGAGTGTTTAAGTCCAGGATATGGGGGAAAACTGCTATTGCATGCTATGGGCTATGTTTAAAAGGAAAGCATCAGCAGTACCACAGCAACAGCAGGGGTAAATAATGGGGGGAGGGACAAGGGTTAATGGGAGGTTTAGATCTCCTATTTTGTGAAGGTGTGTTTATTGGTCATCTTTCTCTTGGGATTACTGAAATTATTCTAAATTGAGAGTATTGATGTACTGTGGACTTTGGCCATTATACATGATGCCTAATGAATGCAAGTGGCTGAAGGATGCACTGACTGAGAAGTAGATTGGCGAATGATGGTGTATACTTATGATTGAATATTGTGCAGCTACAAAAAGGAACAAAGTCATGACGCATGCAACAATGTGAATGAACCTGTTGGATATTTCATGAGGCAAAATAAGCCAGAAATGAAAGAATAATTATTGTATAGTCTCCTTTAGAAAATGCTTGTAAGAAAATAGGGGCCTAGAATGTAAGCTCTTATGGCAGACACAGAGTGTCTAATAATAATAATAATAATTATTATTATTATTATTATTATTATTATTATTATTATTATTATCTCTGGATTTTGAAAGTCCGATTAAGGTAATTCAGAACACAGGGGTAAGGAAGACATTGTCTATATTTTAGAACCACACCTACTCTTTGAGACCAAAGGAAGAAAGGTTTATTTTGTCTGGAACCTAAGTTTTTGTGTAGCACATAATCTAACTCAACCTGTCTGGATAGCTCATTTTAACAATCAAAATTCAGGGGGCCAAAAATAAGAATGAGTGTCTTTAATCATGTATAGCTTAATGTAATGCCTGGATACATCCCAGAATATAATATGCAGATAATCAAAAAGTACTGGTAAACTCCCTTGAGGGATGGGAGAAAATATATGGAACTATTAAACTTTAGCATTGGGGAAAACCCTGATACTGTGTCAAACATTATGGACACCAAATCAGTAGGCCAAGTCCATGATCTCAAGGCTTATTCTTGTGAAGCTTATGTAGGTAGTAGGTATGTAGCTTAGCCTACCTATAGGTATGCCTAAGAGCTACTTCTGAAGGACTTCTTCTGTTGCTTAGATGTGACCTCACTCCCTCTAAGCCCAACTATGCAAGTGAAATGATTGTACTCCCCCCATGTGAAATGTGACATCCAGGGATGAAAGTCTCCCTGGTGGCATGGGAGATGATGCCCAGGGATGGGTCCAGCCCTGGCATCCTGGGATCAACAATATCATCCTGACAAAAAGAGAGAAAAGAAGTGTAACTAATGAAGTATCAGTGGCTGAGAGTGTTCAAATAGAGTTGAGAGGCTACTCTGGAGGTCACTTTTGCACAAGCTTCAGACATTTCCACCTATCAAACTTGACAAGCCCCAACCAAAACCATTCTAACCAATCCTAAAGAACAGTTAGGGCAATATATAAGATTCTACAAAGGTTCCATGTAGTAGGGTAGCTTTCCAAAAACCTACAGCCTTCAGGTGGGTCCCTGAACCAGATAAGTCCTGAAACCTAGAGGCCCCAGCCTCTCCAGAACATCATCAGCTAGTTCCACCTCTCTACCCTATATTATTGACAGTCCCTTCCAACATGAAAAACTTAGAATGGCCATAGCCCAAATACCCCTAAAGAGTGGGATAGAAAGATCAAAGTTGATGGTGGAGTTATACAGAGAAGGTAGGGTTTAACAAACGAATATGATTGCTGAATCATTATACTGATATTTCCTTTAGTCTCCAGTATCTCAGAGCAGCTAGAACTGAAAACCTAAAATTGTGTAATTGTAACCCATACCAAACTTTAAAATCTGTTCTAAAATTAATTGTGCTATGCTTTGAAGTTTATTATTTTTTTTGGTCATGTTATTTTTCACACAAAAAAAAGAGAAAAAGTCAATTGTTATGATAAAAATATTAATTCCTTCTAGTCTCCTATGTTCTGGAGCAGCTAGAAGGAAAAATCTGAGGTGATGGTATGGTGGCTCATGACAAACTTTGGGATCTATCCTGTAATTACTTGGTGAAGAGTGCTCTGAAAACCATTGCTTTTTTTTTTCTTTGCTTAGTATATGTTATATTATACAAAAAAAAAAAACAAAACAAAACAACTGAGTAACATACTAGTTTCATAGTCCTCTACGCCAATGGTCTGTGAAAATGGTGGGGCTTTGTTTCTTTGTTTGTTTTGGCTCCAAACAAGGGCATGGAACTCAATTCAGTCAATTGATTGAAAGATGCATTTCAGTCAGGTCCCAAAACAAAGTAACATAATAGTTTCTCTGAACTTGAGGCACATGTTCAATGTAAATGGTGTTTTTGTCTCCAAGAAGTTCCTGTAAGTCAATCAAACAAGTACTTCCCTCAGTTTTCAAAACAGGGTAACACAGTAGTTTCACAGAGCTATAGCCCATGTTTGTTAAAATGGTGTTTTGGACTCCAAATAAGTTCACAGAAGTCAAGGGGACAAGTATTTCACTCAGTTTTCTACAGTGAGTAACATATTAATTTCACAGATCCCTAGGCCAATATTCTGTGAAAAAGATGTTTTTGTTTCCAAGTAGTGCACGGAAGTCAATGAAGGCACTATTTCACTCAGTTTTCAAAAAATGAATAACACACTAGATTTGCAGAACTCTAGCCACTGTTCTGTGAAAATGCTGTTCTTGGACCAAAGAAGGGCTGGAACTCAAAGAAGCAAGTATTTCACTTAGTTTTCAAATCTGTGTAACAACAATATAGCTTTCACAATGAGACACTGTGAATGTGAAAACCTTGGGTCTGATGCTGCTTTTAGCTACTATATCAACAGAAGAGTAGAACATATGGAATAAAAATAAATAATAGGGGGAACAAATGTTAAAATAAATTTAGTTTGAAATGCTAGTGGTAAATGAAAGCAAGGGGTAAGGGGTATGGTATGTATAATCTTTTTTTCTCTGTTATCATTTTATTTCTTTTTCTGTTGTCTTTTTATTTCTTTTTCTAAATCGATGCACATGTTCTAAGAAATGATGAATATGCAACTATGTGATGATATTAAGAATTACTGATCGTATATGTAGAATGGAATGATATCTTAATGTTTTGTTTGTTGGTTTTTTTAATTAATAAAAAAAGAAAAAACTGTGTAACATACTAGTTTTGCAGAGCTCTAGGCCAAGGTTCTATGAATATGGTATTTTTGGTTCCAAAGAAATGGAAGTATATAGTGTTTTTGACTTCCAAAGCATGGAAGTCAATGAAGCAAGTCTTTCACTCAGTGTCCAAAACAGAGTAACATACTAGTTCCCCAGATCTCTATGCTGATGTTCTGTGAAAATGTGTTTTTGGCTCCAAAGAAGTGCAATAAAATCAATCCAACAAGTGCTTCATTTAATTTTCAAAACTGACTAATATACCAGTCACCTAGAGCTCTAGGCCAATTGCTTGTGAAAATGTAGTTTTCAGCTCCTAAGATGTGCATGGAAGCCAATGAAGCAAGTAGTTCACACAGTTTTCAAAGTCGAGTAACACATTATTATTTTACTGTCTTCTTATTTACTGTTTATCTATGAGAATCAGGAAGGACTCAGACCCACAGAGTGATGTTGTTCTTTCTGACAATTTTATATCATTATTTTCCAGCTTTTTCTGTGGTACTTATAATATGCTTCAGGTAGGCTATAATGACCATCACATTCAAAATGAGGGCTATTTTAAACCAAAACTTACCCCAGCCAAAACAGATCCTTTATGGGTAGAAATGGGAAGAGGATAGTGATAGAAAGCCAGTAAAACTCAGACTGGAGTGGAAAGAGCCTCTGGAAGAGAGTACAGACTCACTTGTGGGACACAGGCACAGGGTCGAATCCACAGATCTTCTCCCCAAATTAGCACCTGAAGAACAATTTCTAGTTTCCAAAATAATTCCCACATTAACTGCCTAGTAAAATCTTTAGACCTGTCCTACAAGACTGGTACTATAGTCATCCCCATTTCATGGATGAGGAAACAGGTTCAGTGAGGGCAAGGACCAAAACTGAGCCCCTATGGTATAAACTGTTCACTCACAGACAGCGTGCTAAGGGCATGTCCTCATATTATTGCATCACCATTTGAAAACATAAAAACCCAGACCTAGAAAGAACCCAAGTCAGGGCTTCAGCCCCTGCCTTCAAGCAAACACATCTTAATTATACCACTCCTGTTCTTGAAGATTTCTTGGGAAGCACCACCCTTCCTCCATCACTCATTCCAGAACTTCTCCTAGTATCAATTGGATCTACATTATCTCAATTTAAACCCATTTTCCTTGGTGCTATTATTCACACAGGGTAAAATGTCTGGTTGTAAAGTTTCTAGCTAGATCACTATGTGAACTAAATGACTCCTTGAAATAGCACCCAGAACAATGGCCAGCACACAGCACATTACTCAGTAAACATTTGCTGAATAATCAAATTTTTTAAACCCAGAAAACAAATATTTCTTATTATAAATGACTCTGATATCAAGTAAATTCTGTTACAGGGAAAACAATGTGTTTTAAAACTTATACTATACTTGGTTTATTTGCATTTTTGCAGCTATTGGCAGATCCAGATAAAAAGCATAACAGGCAACTCACACACGGCATAATGTCTGGAACATTGTTACCATTCAAATCTGGTAAATGAATTTAAATACCAATTGTCTGGTGTTTTGTGGTTGTTGTTGCTGTTTTGCATGGGCAGGCACTGGGAAGTGAACCAGGTCTCTGGCATGGCAGGCAAGAACTCCACCTGCTGAGCCACTATGGCCCACCCTGTTTGGGTTTTTTAATCACAGTGAGATATAAAGCCATACCCAATTCTTAGCTCTCAGACAAAACATGCTCCCAAGTTTAGGATCTCTAGAGAGTATTTCATATCCATGTGAAACATTCACCCAGTCACCTTGGAATTTTGTAACTATTCAAGTTATACCTTGAAAGTAAACTTCTCTAATTTACATATATATGTATATAGTACAGCAAAAGAAAGCATTTATTTGAAATTCTTCACCATAATTATTACAAACACTTTTTAACTCTTTTTTCCCCATTTTCAACAGAGAACAACTTCTTGTCCAGTTCATGTCCAATGGGTATTTTATTTGTAAATTGTGTGTGTGTGGGGGGGGAGATAGAACTATTCCACCACCCTGTGGGCTAATTGAGTATTGCTGCTTCAGAGCCAAATCCTATACCACAAATGAGAAGACAGAGCAGTAAACACTGGTTGCTCATATTTTTCCCACACTTGGAATTCTCCTCCAGCTCTCCTTCCCCTGATTCCACATCTTCAAATCTGACCTATTCTTCCAAACATTATTTAAATGTCTCCATCACAGAGACTTCTCTGGCTGCAAATTAAAATTATAAGGGACCAGCTAAATGAAGATAACATCTTTCTGCTCTAAACTTCCATGCAACTTTATCTGGTCCCTCTTATTTTCTATTTTTTATTATATTGTCTTATCTCCCACACTAGACTACGTATTTCAAAGGCATATGGGCAATCACCCATAGTGGTGGAAGTCAGCTCATATCTGCTCTTACCAATATTTTAATTTTCAGAATTTTGCAAGCCAATTGTTGAACTCCTGGTAGTTTGAAATTGGCCATGGTGGTATGTTTTTGCAATGGAAATCAGCAAACTACTAATCAGGGTACTTTCACAAAAGCTGCTATAAGGATTTAACAACCCACATAAAAGACTCTGTGGCATATAGAATGTGCTCACTAAACATTATCATTATTCCACATTACTCATCACAGTCTAAGTAGTAGATCCCAATAAATACTCAAACGTGTTGAATCGCAAATATCAAGAAATTCAATGAGAAATTTTAAGATGTTAATTCTGATGGTAATCCTGGGTTAACAGTAGGCCAAACCACTACCAGGGACAAATCAAATATTTTCCTTGCTGTCTTATTGCTGCTCTAAATCTCAATCACTCTCTCTCACCCATTGCTCTAGTTTGCTAGCTGCCAGAATGCAACACACCAGAGATGGATTGGCTTTTAATAAAAGGGGATTTATTTTGTTAGTTCTTCAGAGGAAAGGCAGCTAACTTTCAACAGAGGTTCTTTCTTATGTGGGAAGGCTCAGGGTAATCTCTGCTGGTCTTCTCTCCAGGCCTCTGGGTTCCAACAACTTTCCCCAGGGTGATTCCTTTCTGCATCTCCAGAGGCCTGGGCTGAGTTAGGAGTGCTGAGACAAGCTATGCCAAGCTGCTTGGGCTGTGCTACATTGCGCTCTCTCATTTAAGCACCAGCCAGTTAAGTCAAACGTCATTCATTGCAGCAGACACACCACGTAGTTGACTGCAGATGTAAATCAGCAACAGATCAGGTTCATGAACCATTGGCTCATGTCCACAGCAAAAGAACTAGGTGCCTTCACCAGGCCAACTTGACAACTGAATCTAACCATCACAACCATCTTTCCCTCTGTCCCTTTTTCTACTTCTATCCCCCGCCTTCCTTCCTTCTCTCTCTCTCTCCCTCTCCTTGTCTCCTTAAGTATTTCTATCCCATTCTGATTCATTCTGAAGTGCCTTTCTCTCTCCTTCTTTTTATTATTTATTTCATAATCTAAAATAATAACTTATGCCTCCCTTTGTTCCAGAAAAGGGTTGTGGTGAATAATAGATAACTTGGTTTCAACATTTAGTGAAAAAGAATTTTCTATTTCTCCAAGGAAAGAAAATGAAGTAGCTTTTTCCTTCACTGATTCCATGCTCCTGTTTGATTGGCCCTTGGCAGAAAATAGGTTCTAGATAATGGCCCTCATAAAGGACAAAATTAAGTTTCCAAGTACAAGGTTAAAAAAAAACCTTTAAAAAAAAATGGGTGGGCAGAATTCTTGCCTGCCATGCTGGAGACCCAGGTTCAAATCCCAATGCCTGCCCATTCAAAAAAAACACTTCCCAAAAAGGGAGGCAAAAAGTATTCTTGTCTTTTATGGTTGATGTAGGCCACATTTCCAAATGTATAATCTCTCTCTCTGTTTCCCTTATCTAAAAATTAGAATGATTTATGTCATAATCTTCTCCCAAAGGTTTTTTGCATACTCTTCTCTATGGGCTTCCTTCCTTTGTTCACTTTCACCTTTCTTTATCTACCTCATCCTATGGGAAGAAACATGATGTTTCTTTAGACACAAGGTTGCTTCCAAAAGCTACATTTAAGGAGCTATCAGTAGTTTCATTTGATTGCTAAAAAACAAAACCAAAACTCAAAATAGCTTAATTAGTTGCAAGAACAGGCTTGAATTATGATTTAGTCCAGATGGTGTGGACTAAGGACAAAACTCCAATTGTTCAAAAGTAAATTTATTCATCTAAAGTATTTTCCCTTAGTTATCTATTATTAATTGGCACTGAGATTTTATTAATAGAGGAAAAAATCAAAGTATTAGCATTAAAACATCTCAAAAATGATTGTGTGTCCTGGAGTATACAAAATACTGTCCATTATCATTTTTGGTTTAAAATAAACATAGGCTGAAACAAACAACATGACTACAAGGCATTAAACACAAGGAACTCTATTTTGTGGAATATCTACTTTCTTGTGGGTGTACACAGTGCCATTCTCCAAGGACATGTGGATGAAGCAGTGCATGGCAGGAAGAAGTTTCATCCAAAAATTAGAAATAAGTTGGGTAAGCCAGAAATTAAAATATAGAACTAACTTACTGGCATCTATAAGATGAGGCAAAATATTACATTTGATTCACCTATTGGTCTGTTTCCAAAGAACAATGCAAACATGATGACTCTTTTCCCCACCAGCTGTCACCACCAAGTTAGCTACACTTTGTACTTTCCCTTTGTGTTTGTAAACAAAACCAACAGCAGGTGGATGAACTAAGTGCCAGAGAACAGGTAAATTGGCTGCCTTATCTGAAGAGATGCAAATTTATTAAGGTGAAAGCCCCAAATAAATACCTACAAACTCCAGGATCCAGAATGTACAATCTAAGCTTCTGGTTTAATTCACCAGACAAAAATTAAAACCCACTTATGAGGAAAACTGTTGCTTCCTATGAAATGGAGCTCGAAGGATATTAAGGAACGATGAGAAAGAAAGAATGAAAGAAAGAATAAAAGACAAACAAAGATGGGTTCAGGGGGTCTGAAGCTCAGTCACAGCAGACCAGAGACATCAGACAACTTTATTCTTAACTGGTTCCTGCTTATATACTGCAGGGTTCACGTGACAAATAGTATGCATGCACCTGGTGAGAATACAGAGTGCTTACTTAAGATGACCACAAAGAACCTGGGGCTAAGACAAAACAAACTTTCTCTTTCCCCCAGACTGTTCTCCATTAAGCAAATTACTGTCTCCTCAATTTCTTGCCGCTACTTAGATGCCAGCTGCTCTCAACAAATTCTGCAGGTCTTGTTTTAACCCTTGACTCCTACAGAAAACTTTACCTATGATGTTAAGAGGTGATGAGGCAATTCAGAGCTGCCTGATATGACCAATTATTCATTAACTACATGGTATAATTATATGTAAATTAAAGTGGAAGAGTTAGGATTAGAATGGTACTGAAGAAACCCTCTGCAACCATGGCAAAGAAAATTCAATTTCCCATAAAAATAACCTTATTTTGTTAAGAATTCTGATCGACTCACAATTAACCTTCTGGCCTTCCATTCTGAAGCTGAAAGGTTCTCAAATTCAAAGAGCCACCTAATTTGTCTCCACTGTGTGGCCCAGGCATAGAGCAGTTTATTGCCTTCATTTACTTATTCAAAATGCCTAAAAGATAAAAAGAATAGAACTAGAAATCACTTCACTAGCCATTCATAAATCAGTGATTTTTCCAGCATTCTTATTACTTCTAAGAGACACACAATCATTTATACAACAGATTTCTATTATTCAGCCACCCTTTCAGGTAACTCACAGTTAATAAAGTAATGGTAATAACTGTTGATTGTCACAAGGCAGAAACCTGAGCAGCCTAATGGGCTGTTCTCAGTAGTCAGTTTCCACCACTAGGATATACAGCATTGAAATTAAGGTTTCTGTGAAAGCAGACTGTTTAATTTTTCAAAACCTTAGGGCATGGTCTTGGGAAAAAACCCTCTAAGATACTGGAGACTAAAAAAAAAAATCAATATAATGATTCAACAATCATACTAATTTGTTAAACCTTGCCTTCTCTTTATAACTCCACCATCACCTTTGATCTTTATCCCACTCTTTATGGGTATTTGGGCTGTGCCATTCTAAATTTTTTATGTTGAAAGGGGCTGTCAATAATATGGGATAAGAGGATGGAACTAGTTGATGTTCTTATCTACAACTCATTGGAGGTTATACATTTCTGGAAAGTTACCCTAGTGCGTGGAATTTTGTAGAATCTTATATATCACCTAGGTGCTCTTTAGGATTAGCAGGAATGGTTTTGGTTGGTGTTTGGCCACCTATGATCAGTAGCAAAGTCTAACTAAAGCTTCTGTGAGTGACCTCCAGAGTAGCCTCTTGACTCTCTTTGAACTCTTTCAGCCACTAATACCTCATTTACTACACATCTTTTTCCCCTTTTGGTCAGGATGGCATTGTAGATCCCATGGTGCCAGGGCCAGGGTCATCCCTGGGAGTCATCTCCCATGCAGCCAGGGAGACTTTCACCCCTGGATGTGGGGAAGGCAATGATTTCACTTACAGAGTTGGGTTTTGTGCTGGTTTGAAAGGATGTATGTGCCCTTTAAAAGTCATGTTTTAATCAAAATCCCATTTCATAAAGGCAGAATAATCCCTATTCAATACTGTATGTAATTAGATCATCTCCCTGGAGATGTAACCCAATCAAGAGTGGTTGTTAAGATGGATTAGGAAAGGTATGTCTCCATCCATTTGGGTGGGTCTTGATTGGTTTACTGGAATCCTATAAAAGAGGAAACATTTTGGAGAAAGCTAGAGATTCAGAGAGAGCAGAGAATGCTGCAGCACCATGAAGCAGAGAGTCCACTAGCCAGTGCTTTGAAGATGAAGAAGGAAAACGTCTCCCAGGGAGCTTCATGAAACTGGAAGCCAAGAGAGAAAGTTAGTAGAATCTAGTAGATGATGTCATGTTTATCATGTGCCCTTCCAGCTGAGAGAGAAGCCCTGACTATGTTCACCATATGCCTTCTCACTTGAGAGAGAAACTCTGAACTTCATCGGCCTTCTTGAACCAAGGTATCTTTCCCTGGATGCCTTTGATTGGACATTTCTATAGACTTGTTTTAATTGGGACATTTTCTCAGCCTTAGATGTAAACTAGCAACTTATTAGATTCCCCTTTTTAAAAGCCATTTCATTCCTGGCACATTGCATTCTGGCAGCTGGCAAACTAGAACAGGCTTAGAGATAGAGAGAGAGGCCACATCTGAGCAACAAAAGAGGTCCTTTGGAAGTAACTCAGGCATACCTATAGGCAGGTTAAGCTTTTCCAATATATACATAAGCTTTGCAAGAGTAAGCCTCAAGATCAAGGGTTTGGCCTATTGATTTGGGTGTCCATAATGTTTGACACAGTAGCAGGATTTTCCTCAGTGGTTTGACACAGTAGCAGGGTTTTCCCCACTTTCCCAGTGGTTTATTCTCCCATCCCTCAAGGGACTTTGCCAATACTTTTTGATTACCTGCTTATTATACTCTGGATGTATCTAGGCATTACATTAAGCTATATGAAATTAAAGGCCTTCATTCTTATTCTGGGCTCCCTGTGTTTTTAAATGATCTATACAGACAGGTTGAGTTAGATTATGTGCTACTGAGAATATAGGTTCAAGACAAAATAAACTTTTCTTCCTTTAGTTTCAAATAGTGGATGAGGTTCTAAAATATAGACAATACAAATTACCCCTGTATTTGGAATGGAATTACCTTAATCCTGACCTGATTGGCTTCATTCGTAACTCTAAATACCAGGTGTCATGGTCAGGGACATGTGTCAACTTGGCCAAGTTGTGGTACCGTTTGTACCACAGGTACAAACTGTTTGTTTGTCTGGTTGGGCAAGTGCTGGCTTGTGTGTTGCAATGAGGACATTTCATAGAATTAGATCATGATCAAGTCGGCTACATCCTCGGCTGATTCCATTTGTAATCAGCCAAAGGGGAGTGTCTTCTGCAATGACTGATGCTTAATCTAATCATGGGAAGCCTTTTAAGGAGGATTCAGAAGAGACAGGCTCTATTCCTGCTTCGGCTGATAAGCTTCTCCTGTGGAATTCGTCCAGATCCTCCGTTGGAGCCATCGGCTTCACAGCCTGCCCTGCAGATTTTGGACGCTGCATTCCCACGGTCATGTGAGGCACTTTTACAAATTTTATATTTGCGAGTGTTCCCTGTTGAGTCTGTTTCTCTAGAGAACCCTAACTAATATACCAGGTTATACCAGTATAAAACAGCCTCTCAAAATCCAGAAATAACAGTTACCACTCTGGATTAAATGTTATTGCTATAAAACCTTACAATCTAGGCCTCTGTTTTCTTATAGTATTTTCTAAATGAGACCATATAATAATTGCTCTTTTGTTTCTGGCTTCTTTTGCCTCACCAAATGTCCCACAGGTTCATCCACAATGTTGCATCCTCACAACTTCATTCCTTTTTGTAGCAGCACAATATTCAGTCATATGTATACACCATCGTTTGCCAATCTACTCTTCAGTCAGTGCATCCTTCAGCCATCTCCATTCATTGGGCATCATGTACAATGTCCAAAGTCAACAATCTATCAAAACTCTCAATTTTAGATAATTTCATGGTTCCTAGGAGAGAGAAACCAATAAACACACTTACCAAACAGAAAATTCAAACCTCCATTTAACTCTTGCCCCTCCCCCCACTATTTACTCCTGGTGTTTATGCAGTACTGCTGATGTTTTACTGTTAAACACAGCCCATAGCATGCAATAACAGTTTCCCCCCATATCCCCAAATTATACACTCTTTGGACAAGATTCAGATCTTTGAAGTAGTTCATGCAAGAATTTATTTATATTTGTGGTGTTAATCTGTGGGCACATGGGTCCATACAGCCTTTCAATCATGTTCAGTTTAATTATAGTAACATTACTTATAGACCCACTAGTGAACTGCTTTCACTGCTATCTTTTCCCTTACATTTATGTTCAACCTCATTAGCTAATCATTCACCCATCTCTAGCTTCCATGTATCTCTAGGTCCCCTATATCCTGTACTATAAGCCTCTGATTTTACCTTTACCAAAGTCATAAAAGAGAAATCATACAGTATCCTTTTGTGTCTGGCTTATTTCACTTAGCATTATGTTCTCAAGGCTTATCCATTTTGTCATGTGCTTCAGGATGTCATTTCATCTTACTGCTGCATAATATTCCATCATATGCATATATCTCATTTTCTTAACCCACTTTTCTGTTGATGGGCACTTGGACTATTTCCATCTTTTGATGATTGTGAATAATGCTATGAACACCGGTGTGCAAATGTCTGTTTGTGTCACTGCTTTCAGGTCTTCTGGATATATGCTGAGTACTACTGCCAGGTCATAGGAGGACTCAATATTTAGTTTTCTGAGGAACCATCATACTGTCTTTCATAGTAGCTGTACCATTATACATTCCTACCATAAGTGCCCCAATTTCCCCACATCCTCACCAGTATTTGTAGTTTCCTGTTTGTTTAATAGCAGCCATTCTTATAGTTGTGAAATGGTATCTCATTGTGGTTTTGATCTGCATTTCCCTTATAGCAAATGAAAATGAGCATCTCTTCATGTGTTTTTTTAGCCATTTGAATTTGCTCTTCAGAAAAATGCCTATTCATATCTTTAGCCAACTTTATAATTGGGTTGTTTCCTCTTTTGTTGTTGAGTTGTATGATTTCTTTATGTATACAGGATATCAAACCTTTATCTGATGTGTGATATCCAAATATTTTCTCCCATTGAGTTGGCTGCCTCTTCACCTTTTTGACAAAGTCTTTTGAGGTGCAGAAACATTTGATTTTGAGGTGTTTCCATGTATCAGTTTTTTCCTTTTGTAGCTTGTGCTTTCAGTGTAAAGTTTAGGAAGCTACCTCCTATTACTAGGTCTTGAAGACGTTTCTCTACATTTTCTTCTAGGAGTTATATGGTACTGCTTCTTATATTTAAGTGTTTGATTCAGTTTGAGTTAATTTTAGTATAGGGTGCAAGGTGAGGGTCCACTTTCATTCTTTAGCTATTGATATTCAGCTCTCCCATGTCCATTTATTGAAAAGAGTATTTTGTCCCAGTTCAGTGGACTTGGGGGCCTTGTCAAAGATCAGCTGACCATAGATTTGGTGGCCTATTTCTGTGCTCTTGGTTCAAGTCACCATTGGTCAATACCTCTATCTTTGTGCCAGTACCATGCTGTTTTGACCACTGTGGCTTTATAATAAGTTTTAAAATCAGGAAGCGTTAATCCTCCCACTTTGTTTTTCTTTTTTAGGATGCTTTATAGCTATTCAGGGTCTCTTTCCCTTCCAGATGAATTTGGTAACTAGCATTTCCAAGTCTTCAAAGTAGGTTTTTGGAATTTTGATTCGTATTCCATTGAATCTGCAGATCAATTTAGGTAGAAGTGACATCTTAACTACGTTTAACCTTCCTATCCATGAGCAGGGGTTGTCTTTCCATCTATTTAGACCTTCATTGATTTCTTTTAGCAATATTGTGTAGTTTTCTGTGTGCAAGCCCTTTATGTCCCTGGTTAAGCTCATTCCTAGATAATTGATTATTTTAGTTGCTACTTTGAATGGAATTTTTTCCTTAATTGACTCCTCAGTTAGTCATTGCTTCTGTATAGAAACATTACTGATTTTTGCACATTAATTTTATATCCTTCTACCTGCTGAATTTATTAACTCATTTAAGTTTGTTGTAGATTTCTCAGGATTTTCCAATTATAGTATCATGCCATCTGCAAATAATGAAAGTTTTACTTCTTCCTTTCCAATTTGGATGCCTTTTATTTCTTTTTCCTGCCCGATTGCTCTAGCTAGAATTTCTGTTACAATGTTGAATAATAGTGGTGACAATGGACATCTTTGTCGCATTCCTGATCTTAGTGGGAATGCTATCAGTCTCTCACAATTGAATATGATGCTGGCTACGGATTTGTCATATATGTCCTTTGTCATATTGAGATGTTACATTTGACTCCTAACATTTGAAGTGTTTCTATCAGAAAAGGATGTTGAATTTTATTGAAAGCTTTTTCAGCATCAATTGAGATGATCATGTGATTTTTCCCTTTTGATTTGTTAATGTGCTGTATTACATTAATTGATTTTCTTGTGTTGAACCATCCTTGCATTCTTGGTATAAACTGTACTTGGTCGTGGTGTAATTCTTTTAACGTATTGTTGGATCCAATTTACTAGTGTTTTGTAGAGAATTTTTGCATCAATGTTCATTAGGGAGCTTGGCCTGTAGTTTTCCTTTCTTATAGTATCTTAAGCCAGTTTTGTTATTAAAGTGACATTAGCTTCATAAAATGAGTTAATTAGTGTTCCTTTTTCCTTAATTGTTGGAAAAGTTTGAGTAAGGTTGGTGTTAGTTCATTTACGAATGTTTGATAAATTTCCCCTATGAAGCCATATAGCCCTGGACTTTTCTTTGTAGGAAGATTTTTGATGATTGATTGAATCTCTTTACTTGTGACTGGTTTGTGGAGATCTTCTATTTCTTTTTGAGCCAGTGGAGCTTCTTTATGTGTTTCCAGGAATTTTCTGATTGCATCTAAATTGTCTAGTTTGTTGGCAAATAGCTGTTCATAGCATCATTTTATAATTTTTTTATTTCTTCAAAGTCTGTGGTAACAACCCTTCTCTCATTCATGATTTTGTTTACTTGCATCCTCTCTCTTTTTTTTCTTAGTCAGCCTTGCTAGTGGTCTTTTGAATTTATTGATTTTATTGATTTTTTTCAAAGAACTAACTTTTGGTAGTTGCAGTAATACTTCTTTCTGATAGTCAGGGTCAATTACCCCAGACAATAATGTAATCCCCTTCTTGGCTTGTTGATCCAGAGGCATGAGTAGCCCAAAGTGACCAGGTGGCAATCTTAACTTCCAGTTCAGTGGAATCATTGTTGTTTCTCCTGGAGGAAGCACACCCCGTTTTGGAACTAAAACCTGTAGACCAGCAGAACTCAGGGTAGCAGGGACAGGAAGCAAAAATTTTCCTAGTGGATCACTAGGAGTAATAGTGAGTGGTACCACACCCATTTCCACCCCTTGGTTCCTGGACCCATGGATCCTGGCTATGGGAGAAACAGCACCATACAGTGGATGCTCATTCAGAGCATACACAGCTTCCTGGAGAACATTACCCCAGCCTTTCAAGTCCTTGCCACCTAGTTGGCACTGTAATTGAGTTTTCAAAAGGCCATTCCACCGTTCTATCAATCCAGGTGCTTCTGGATGATGGGGAACATGGTAAGACCAGAGAATTCCATGAGCATGAGCCCATTCCCGCACTTCATTTGCTGTGAAGTGTGTTCCTTGATCCGAAGCAATCCTATGCGGAATACCATGACGATGGATAAGGCATTCTGTAAGCCCATGGATAGTAGTTTTGGCAGAGCATTGCATGCAGGGAAAGCAAACCCATATCCAGAGTATGTGTCTATTCCAGTTAGAACAATTCGCCACCTCTTCCATGAAGGGAGTGGTCCAATGTAATCAACCTGCGACCATGTAGCTGGCTGGTCACCTCAGGGAATGGTGCCATATCGGGGGCTGAATGTGGGTCTCTGCTGCTGGCAGATTGGGCACTCAGCAGT
The DNA here is from genome assembly GCF_023851605.1 of Tamandua tetradactyla. Taxonomy (NCBI): domain Eukaryota; kingdom Metazoa; phylum Chordata; class Mammalia; order Pilosa; family Myrmecophagidae; genus Tamandua; species Tamandua tetradactyla. Next base: position 45,287,006 of record NC_135335.1, on the reverse strand, counting down.
GGCTGTAGACAGGTCAGCCTTGGTGAGTGGAAGTCCATGTTGCTGAGCCCATGCATAACCTCCATCCCTACCACCATGACCACTTTGTTCATGAGCCCATTGGGCAATGACAGGAGTTGCTGGGGAAAGAGGCTGACTGGTATCCACAGAATGTGTCATCTTGTCCACTTGATTATTAAAATCTTCCTCTGCTGAAGTCACCCTCTGGTGTGCATTCACATGGGACACAAATATCTTCATGTTTTTAGCCCACTCAGAAAGGTCTATCCACATACTTCTTCCCCAGACCTCTTTGTCACCAATTTTCCAATTATGGTCTTTCCAAGTCCCTGACCATCCAGCCAAACCATTAGCAACAGCCCATGAGTCAGTATACAAACACACCTCTGGCCAATTTTCCTTCTAAGCAAAATGAACAACCAGGTGCACTGCTCGAAGTTCTGCCCACTGGGAGAATTTCCCCTCACCACTGTCCTTCAAGGACACCCAGAAAGGGGTTGTAATGCTGCAGCTGCCCACTTTTGGGTGGTACCTGCATATCGTGCTGAACCATCTGTAAACCAGGCCCGAGTTTTTTCTTCCTCAGTCAATTCACTGTAAGGAACGCCCCAAAAGGCCATAGCTCTGGTCTGGGAAAGAGAAGGTAATGCGGCAGGAGTGGAAACCATGGGCATTTGTGCCACTTCTTCATGTAACTTACTTGTGCCTTCAGGACCTGCTCTGGCTCTATCTCGTATATACCATTTCCATTTTACAATAGAGTGCTGCTGTGCACGCCCAACTTTATGGCTTGGTGAGTCAGACAACACCCAGCTCATGATAGGCAACTCAGGTCTCATGATAACTTGGTGGCCCATGGTTAAGCGTGCAGTCTCTACTAAGGCCCAGTAGCAGGCCAAAAGCTGTTTCTCAAAAGGAGAGTAGTTATCTGCAGCAGATGGTAAGGCTTTGCTCCAAAATTCTAAGGGTCTGCATTGTGATTCTCCTATAGGGGCCTGCCAACAGCTCCAGATAGCATTTCTCTTTGCCACTGACACTTCCAGCACCATTGGATCTGCTGGATCATATGGCCTAAGTGGCACAGCAGCTTGTACAGCAGCCTGGACCTGTCACAGAGCCTCCTCTTGTTCAGGTCCCCACTCAAAATTAGCAGCTTTTCTGGGCACTTGATAAATGGGCAGGAGTAGCACACCCAAATGAGGAATATGTTGTCGCCAAAATCCAAAAAGACCAACTAGGAGTTGTGCCTCTTTTTTGGTTGTGGGAGGGGCCAGATCCAGCAACTTATCCTTCACCTTGAAGGAATATCTCAACATGCCCCACACCACTGGACACCTAGAAATTTTACTGAGGTGGAAGGCCCCTGTACTTTTGTTGGATTTATCTCCCATCCTCTGACATGCAAATGCCTTACCAGTAAATCTAGAGTAGTTGATACTTCTTGTTCACTAGGTCCAATCAACATGATATCAATATAATGGACCAGTGTGATGTCTTGTGGGAGGCAGAAATGATCAAGGTCTCTGCAAACAAGATTATGACATAGGGCTGGAGAGTTGATATACCCCTGAGATAGGACAGTGAAAGTATATTGCTGACCTTGCCAGCTGAAAGCAAACTGTTTCTGGTGGTCCTTACTAATAGCTATTGAGAAAAAAGCATTTGCCAGATCAATAGCTGCATACCATGTACCAGGGGATGTACAGATTTGCTCAAACAATGATACTACATCTGCAGCTGCAATTGGAGTTACCACCTGGTTGAGCTTATGATAATCCACTGTCATTCTCCAAGACCCATCTGTTTTCTGCACAGGCCAAATAGGAGAGTTGAACAGGGATGTGGTGGGAATCACCACCCCTGCCTCTTTCAAGTCCTTAAGAGTGGCAGTAATCTCTGCAATCCCTCCAGGAATACAGTATTGCTTCTGATTTACTATTTTGCTTGGTAGGGGCAGTTCTAGTGGCTTCCACTTGGCCTTTCCCACCATAATAGCCCTCACTGCATGAGTTAGAGAGCCAACATGGGGATTCTGCCAGTTGCTCAGTATGTCTATGCCAATTATACATTCCAGAACTGGGGAAATAACTACAGGATGGGTCCGGGGGCCTACTGGACCCACTGTGAGATGGACCTGAGCTAAAACTCCATTGATCACCTGGCCTCCATAAGCCCCCACTATGACTGGTGGTCCAGAGCGACGTGTTGGGTCCCCTGGAATTAATGTCACTTCTGAACCAGTGTCTAATAATCCCCAAAATATCTGATCATTTCCTTTTCCCCAATGCACAGTTACCCTGGTAAAAGGCCGTTGGCTTCCTTGGGGAAGACTTGGAGGAAGATTAAATTTGTGGCAGTGTAACAGGTTTCTCCCCCAAAGGGACCTGGCCTCCCCTTCATTCAAGGGGCTCTGGGTTTGTAAACTGTTTTAAGTCTGGAAACTGATTAAGGGGCCGTGACTCTGTGTTTTTGTAATTCAGGTTAGACATCTGTTCACTTAACCTAGAACTCTTCTGTTTATACAGCTCCAACAAGAATTTAGCAGACTGCTCTTCTATTGTATTTCTAGGTACCCCATGATTTACTAGCCAATGCCACAAATCTCTGCATGTCATATAATTTTGACACCTCCTTTGAGTTTGCTATTATAATAGCCACGTCTACCCTGTCTTTGGTGATTAAGTGCTGCCACCTGGCTTCTGCCAACTCGGGATCCTGTCATCCCCATTGTGTTTAAGGATTCCAGCTCAGTGACAGCAGTTCCTACAGTAATATCTGACCTACAGAGAAGTGCAACCACAGAGCTCTTGAGGGATAATGGTGCTAGTCTCACAAATTTATTTCTCACTGTTCTGGTAAAAGGTGCATCCTCTGGACAATCCTGGGGTGTAAGAGCAGGCTTTGCATGGTAAATCCACTCTAACATTCCAATCTCTCTAAGCCTCTGGATCCCCTCATCTACATTATACCAGGGCAGTTCTGGCATTTCAGCCTCAGGTAATGTTGGCCACCTTTTGATCCATGTTTCAACCAACCACCCAAACAAGCTGTTAACACCTTTTCTAATCGCTTGAGCTATAACACTGAATGCAGAATCTCTGCTTAGTGGGCCCATATCAATAAATTCAGCCTGATCCAGCCTTATATTCCTCCCACCATTATCCCACACTCTTAAAATCCATTGCCACACATATTCCCCTGATTTCTGTCTATATAAATTGGAAAACTCACACAGTTCTTTTGGAGTATAACATACCTCCTCATGTGTGATACTTTGTACCTCACCTTTAGGGGCCTGTTTGGACTTTAGTCTAGTTATTGGTCTGGAAGAAAAAAGGTGGGGGTGGGTCATGAAAAGATTTAGAAATATCTTCCAAGCCATTTGCTTCAGGGCCTTCATTTGCAGTTTCTCTGGTGAAACAGGATTAATCACTCTAGGGCTAATCCCTTCAGCAGGAGGTTGGGTGGCCAACTCCTCAAGGCAGGCTGGAGGTGGGGTGGCTATGTCCTCAGGGCAGACTATTACAGGGTTATCTAGAGAAGACTCAGCATGGCCTAGGGTTTCAACCTTGCCCCCAACATCATTATCAATCCATATGTTACCATCCCATTTTTCAGGGTCCCACGCCTTTCCAATCAATGCCCTCACTTTAAGGGCAGACACCATGCAAGACTGAGATTTCAGTTTACGTTGTAAAGTTGCTTCTCTAACAATAAGATTCTGAGTCTGATTTTCAGAGATCTCAAGTCTATGGCTACAGGAAATAGGATTTTCCTTCAGGATACTCATAGAAACTTCTACATCTTTCACACAGCACTTAAGCTTCTCATTTGAAGCCTCAAGCCCTTTCCTTTCAACCCTTAATGTAGCCAGTGTCTCTAACAACAACCAACCAACATCTCTATAACTCTTATTTCTATAAAACTATGTAAAGGTATCAAAAACACTATCTCCCAGAGTCTGGCTTTGTACTAGTGAAGCATTAGGAGAATCAAATGATAATATTTTGACTATCTCCTTTGCCAACTCACTTCATGGATTGGGAGTATCATTCTGATTATGGGAATCAGAGTCCTTAGTGTCTCTGAGTCCAGTCAGAGTAGAAAACCAGTCATAAAACCCATTTTTAAGATTCTGTTTCTTAAGAACCACTCCTGGTACCAAGATGTATTAGTTAGGGTTCTCTGGAGAAACAGAATCGACAGGGAACACTTGCAAATATAAAATTTATAAAAGTGTCTCACGTGACCGCAGGAACTCAGAGTCCAAAATCCACAGGGCAGGCTGTGAAGCCGACGACTTAGATGGAGGGTCTGGATGAACTCCACAGGAGAGGCTCACCAGCTGAAGCAGGAATGGGGCCTGTCTCCTCTGAGTCCTCCTTAAAAGGCTTCCCATGATTAGATTTAACATCACTAATTGTAGAAGACACTCCCCTTTGACTGATTACAAATGGAATCAGCTGTGGATGCAGTTGACGTGATCATGACCTAACCCTATGAAATGTCCTCATTGCAACAGACAGGCCAGTACTTGCCCAATCAGATAAACAGGTACCACAACTTGGCGAAGTTGACACATGTCTCTAACCATGACAGCTGTTCTTTCTCCAGTTCTTCCAGGTGAGCAGTTAAGTCCTCCATTTTTGCTCTTTCTTTTTCTTTCTTTGGGGGGTGAGGCGGGGGGGAGTGGTGCATGGTCCGGAAATCGAACCCAGGTCTCCCGTATGGAAAGCGTGCATTCTAACCTGCTTCTTTTTTTTAATATATATAGGCATTTAGGGTAATAAATTTTCCCCTCAGCACAACTTTTGCCACATCCTGCAAGTTCTGATATGTTATATTCTTATTTTCATTCATCTCCAGATAGTTACTGATTTCCCCAGCAATTTCATCTTTGATCCATTGATTGTTTAAGAACGTGTTATTTAATCTCCATATATTTGTGACAGTTCTCATTCTTTGGTGGTTATTGATGTCCAACTTCATCCCACTATGATCAGAGAAAGTGCTTTGAATAAATTCAATATGTTTAAATTATGAAGACCTGTTTTTGCCCCAGCATATTATCTATCCTGGAGAATGTTCAATGAACACTAGAGGAGACCATAAATCCTGGTGTTTTGGGGTGTAATGACCTATATATGTCTGTTAAGTCTAATTTATTTATCAAATTGTTTAAGTTCTCTATTTCCTTGTTGAATCTCAGTCTGGTTGTTTGATCTACAGAGGAGAGTGGAAGTTTTCTACTACTATTTTTGAAATGTCTATCTCTCCCTTCAGTTTTGCCAATGCGGTTGTCTCATGTACCCCGGAGTTCCTTGATTGGGAGTATAGACATTTATGATTGTTATTTCTTCTTGACAAATTGTCCCTTTAATATATAGTGTCCTTCTTTGTCTCTGATGATGTCTTTACATTTAAAGTCTATTCTGACCAATATTAGTATAGTTACTACAGCTTTCTTTTGGTTACAGCTTGTGCAGAACATCTTTTTCCATCCTTCACTTTCAATCTATTTGTATCCTTGCGTCTAAGATGAATCTCTTGTAAGCAGCACACAGCTGGATTATTTTTAACTAATTCTGCCAATCTGTATCTTTTCAATGATAAATTAAGTCCATTAACGTTCAAAGTTTTTACTTTAAAGGTGTTTCTTGAATCCACCATCTCATCCTTTGCATTTTATTTGTCAGATCTATATATTCTTTTCCCTCTTTCTCTTTTCATCCTTTAAGCTACCCATACTGGTACTCTTCAATTCTGTGCCCTCCTCCAGACCTCCCTCTCCTCTCTTTTTCTTTCAGTTGATAGGACGCCCTTTAGTATTTCTTGTAGGGCAGGTTTGTTGTTGACTAGTTGTCTCAATCTTTGTTTCTCTTTGAAGGTTTTAATCTCTCCCTCAGTTTTTGAAGGACAATTTGGCCGGGGTACAGAATTCTTGGCTTGGAGTCTTTCTGTTTCAGGATCTTAAATATATCATACCACTGCCTTCTTGTCTCCATAGTGTCAGTTCAGCAGTCCTATCTGAGTCTTATGTGGTTTCCCTTATATGTTGTAGATTTTCTCTTGTCATTTTCTGCTGCTCTTCAACATTTGGAGGACCATTTAATATGTGTCCTGGAGTAGGCCTATTTGGATTTATTCTACTTGGAGTTCATTGGGCTTATTTGATTTGCATTTTTATGGCCTTTATAAGTGTTGGGGAACTTTTACCCTATTATATCCTCCGCTAATTTTCCTAGCCCTTAACTTTTCTATTCTCCTTCTGGGACACTGATGATTCTTGTGCCTTTGTTTTGTCCATCATTTCCCAGAGATTTGCTTGGATCCCAGAGATCCAATTCAAATTTTTTCAGCTTTTTTCCATATGCTCTTATGTGCATTTGAAATCAGTCATCCTGTCCTCTAGTTCACTTATTCTTTCTTCGGCCTCTTCAAATCGGCTGTTGTGTGTCTCTAGTATATATATTTTTTGGTCTATAGCATCTTTAATCTCTGTGACAGCTGCTATTTTTCTATTTATCCTTTCAAATTCTTCTTTATGCTCTTCTAGCGTCTCCTTGATCTCTTTAATGTCATTAGCCATCCTATTGATTTTTATTTAGAATTATATGACCATCTTTGATTAGTTGTTCCAAAGTCAGTGTCTCCTCTGGTGCTTTAATTTGGTCATTAGGCTAGGCTATATCTGTCTGCCTCTTGATATGCTTAGTGTTCTTCTGTTGCCTTTGAGGCATATAAATATCTTCCTAGGGTTACTTTGGAGGTCGGTTCCCTTCAGTAGTCTAAAGCTTTGTATCTTCGGGATGGATGTGGAGCAGGATCTGGGGCATGGGGTGGGGAACATTAATAGTATTATGACAGGTTATAGTGCAGGTATAGGTCTGGTCAGGGACACTACACTGGTGCCTGTGAGCATGGGGTGCAGGGGATGGGGTTCTGAAGGTGCAGTGCAGGGGCCATGGGGTCTAGGTGAAGCTCAGGCAGGCCTTGGAGTGTAAAAGCAATGTGTGGCATGGGGGCCACAGAGGTATGGTGTGGGGTGGGGGAGGCAGATGGTAGGGGCTGTGCATATGCACATGGGCAGGTGCACAGGTAGAATGTGGGTGGGAGCACAGAGTGTGATGCATGGAGTATCAGGGTATGGGGTAGGTGGCACGGGTGGGGAGGCAGGGCGCAGGTGTGTCCTTGCACAGGGGGAGGTGTCCAAGGAGGCTAGGATCTGGATATGTGAATGTGTAGGGGCCAGGAACAGGTCACAGGGTTGCGGGACCTAGGTCAGGGTCCAGTGATGTCAGATGGGCAGGGCCCTGGTGCAGGTGCCCAGGTACAGGGGAGTTGGTGCAGGGGTGCATGTGTGTGCAGGGCAGAGTCTATGTAGCACAGATGCACACGTGAACACATGCCAGATGCGGGAGCAGGTTGCTTGTGCAGGGGGATGAGCCAAGAGTTTGCACATGTGAGGGGTAGGTAGTTGGGGTACAGAAGTCAAGAGGTTGGTACATGGATGTATGGGCACCTGGTAGGGAGGATGTGACTGCATGTGCATGTGTCTGGGAGGCAGAGCCCCGGTGTGCCTGGCCCTGGTGTGTGTGTGTGCAGAGCTCAGGGACAGCGGGATGAAGTTGTGCCTGCTTGGGCTGCTTGTTGGTGTGTGGATCTCTGGAGGGGCAGGGAGAAACTCTGCACTTGCTTGGGAGAGGTGAGTTGGGCTGGGGCAGGCATGGTTGGAGCAGTTAAGTGGGGCAGGGATGGGATGCACGGGGAGAGGTGAAGAGGTGGAGGTGTGGGGGGGTTCAGGGCACTTGGAGCATGGTGGGTGATGGGGTTGAGGTGTGGGGAGAGTCATGGGTCACAGGGGCAGGGGGAGGGCATGCGAGGATAGCACCTTCTAGGAACACAGCTTGACTTACTTTCTTGTCCCTGTCTCCTTGTCCCCATCTCCCTGTCCGTGCACTCCTGAGGACTCTGAGCTCCCAATTGGAAAGGAGCACATTAGGTTGTTTACACCAGCTAGACAGTCTCCAGTTCTCTGTGTCTCAATTCTTTTAGCTTTTGCTATGTGATTTCTTTCTACCAGAGAGAAATTTCATAATTTTTAACTACTTTTTGATATTAATTTGTAATCATTTCATTTGGGACTTATTAGGCAAAAATAGGGAAAAAATAGCTTACCAGATTGAAAATGAACAAAAATTCATAGACACCAACCAACTTCTGTCCAAAGAAAGTAGCTGATTATCCAACCCACACTTTCTAATAATAATAGTGGTAATACTAATGCCATTATAAATGTGCATAGTATCTTTCAATGATTGGAATTCTCTGACTAAAGCAATAGAAACCATTCTGACTTAAGCTAAACCCAAAGGAAAAATTTGTTAGAAGAATACAGGTATATCATGGGAGACTCAAGAAAGGACTGGAACCAGAAATGGAAACTCAGGAACCATGAAGCTCTCTCTGTTACTTGCTGCTCCATTCTTCTCTTGAAAGATTGACTTTCCTCTGCTTCTCCATCTATATTACAGAATGAAGCTGCCATCCAGCTCCCAAATTATAAATACAGTTTTGGCTTTTTTTGGTCTCAGCTCCTCATCAAGAGAACCTGATTGGCCTAGATTGAATCAGGTATGCACCCACAGGCTAAAAGTGAGAAAAGGCTTTTAAGTGTTGTGTGGTATAAACATGACTACCGGTGAGCCCACCCCCATGGGATGGCTGGAGGCTGGGATGGTCTCAGAAAGGAAGTAGGCAAGGAGTTGGGCAGTCCAAAAGTATCAACTACTATACCTTGTTCATTTATACAATCTTATTTGAAGAGAGAACCCAGTACTTCTATTATGCCCACCTGATCTCTAGTAGTAACAGCTATTGGGAAAGCTCAGATTTTCCAAACTATTTGATACTACTGACACCAAGAAATATCTAACCTCTCCCAATTTTAGTCCTTTCATAATTGGCTATAAAATACATCCCAGGGGAGATGCAACAGTGGCTCACTGGCAGAATTCTCACCTGCCCTACCAGAGACTCAGGTTCAATTCCTGGAGCCTACCCATGCCAAAAAAAGAAAGAAAAAAAGAAAAAGAAAAAAATACATCCCAGGAGATTAAGCTCAGATAATGCTAGTGAGATGCAGATGAAAAACACTTTTGCATACACAATCACACAGAACCTAATTACAATACTTACAAAAAGCATATAAAAACATTTCTTAATTAAGTGCAACTTTTGCTAAAAAAAAGTCAGTCATTCTGCAAAATGTAGCTAAAGATAAATGAACCTATAGCACAGAATGTTACTCTGCTGCATTATTTTCTTTCTCTTTAATCTTCTTCTTTATTACAGATCAGATTGGTTTGCCTACTGCCAGTGAAAAGTCTTAGAAATCTGAATAATCAATGTAATATTTAGGTCCAAGGTACATTTATAGTAGTCAATATGTGCAACTCAATGTCCAGGATATGTTCTTCACCCTGTAGCTATAATGGTTTTCAGAACAAATCTTGACGATCCAGGCTCATGATCAGTAAAGAGCAGGTGTCAAGAGAAAATAAGATAGGTTTTCAAACTTGGAAAAGATGAAAGGCTGACTGCGTGGCACTCTGAGGATTAGTTATATCAGCCTGAAAATATCTTTTCATTATTTAATCTCACACTCTATAAAATAACTTTTGGATCCTTTGCCTGCAAGATTAAAATAAAAACAAAACTGAAAAGCTGACATGAACTGAATTTTTTATTCTTGAACTAACAACACTGGTAGCTTCTGAAAAATAAAATAAAATAAATCATGAGACATTTTTCCAAAGGAGTTGACAGTACTACCAAGAAGGAGTTTAACAGTTGTGCTGGTTTGAAAACATTATGTACCCCAGAAAAGCCATGTTTTAATCCTGATTCAATCTTTTGGGGGCAGCTGATTCTTTAGAAACTTTTGATTAGATTATCTCCACAGAGATGTGACGTGTCCAATCGAAACTTTTGATTAGATTATCTCCACAGAGATGTGACATGCCCAGTTGTGGGTGTGACCTTTTGTTTAGCTGGCGATATTACTCCACCTATTCCAGGTGGGTCTTGATTAGTTTTTTGGAATCCTTTAGAAGAAGAAACATTTTAGAGTCAGAAACAACAGAAATGACAGCACTCACAGAAACTTCAGAGCTGAGCTGACAGGCAGAGAACAGAGACACGGATGTTTGGAAATGCGTGGAGCCCAGTTGACTTCGCCATGAGATGCGCCATGAGATGTTAAGCAAGTCAGAACCTGGAGAGAGCCAAAGAAAGCCAAGAGATGAAAGCCAGCCCTAGAGAAGCAAAATGAGGAATCCCCACAGGAATAGAGGCTGAAAGCAACAGAGTCCAGGAGCAAGGGACCAGCAGAAGCCAGCCATATAACTACCCAGCTGACAGAGATGTTCCTGACCCATCGGCCTTCCTTGAATTAAAGTATCTTTCCCTGGACGCCTTGGTTTGGACATTTTCATAACTTAGATCTATAAACTTGTAACTTATTAAATCCCCCTTTTTAAAAGCCATTCCAGTTCTGGTATATTGCATTACAGCAGCTTGCAAACTAACACAACAGTTTACAAATATTAGTGTTTCTCCTCACTGCTCCCATAATTCTTTCTTCATAGCATTCCTATAATTTTTATTACTTTCTCTATGTATTTATTTGCTTACTAGGTTGTAGGCTCTCCTAGGACTCCATGTCTTCATGTGTACATTCCCCCAAGGTGGTAAACACAACACAGTGCGTGTAATCGATGTGTAGACCCTTTCCTCAAATTGAAAGAACAGCATACACTTTGAATATCTGCAAAATACACTTAGCATTCATAATTCCTAAAAAATGAAATGAACCTTATTTCTTGCCTAATCTGAAATTACCTTTTTCCTATATACACCTTTCTATTTATGCCTTTGTCACTGCTGTTCCCTTCTGCCTGGAATGCCTTTTCCTAATCTTCCTAAATCCTATCCATTCTTTGAGGCCTATGGCAAATAGCATTTGGATGTCATGCTTCAAAATTATGAATTTTCTGAAAACGTTCTTTCTGCAGCAAACACTCTTCTATTAGCAAATTAATTTTAAGCACCTGAACAAAGCAACATGTACATCAAAATCAAATCCCAAAGTGAGATTTAAAATTATTTTTTTATAAAGTGGAAAAGAAGACTAAGAAAAGTAGAGGGAAGTTATTAAAATCTAGACAGACATTTACACAACACCAATATGTGACAATCTAGTGAAGAAATACACAAGAGCAATGGAAAAAAATATTATCATAGTAAAAGAGAGATTGAAGAAGGGATCTGGTTTTCACCTCTTCCCTCTTCCACTCAGAAGAAGCTGTCAAGATTTTTTACATTTTGAAAATGAAAACAATTTTAAAAATTTAAATGAAAATTATCTGAGTCATAAATACTAATATTTAGTAAGAGTTTACTTGTCCTACCATTTTATCTCGTTCAAAACTCATAACAGCATTAAGAAGTAGACATCACTATCCCTATTTTATAGGTAAGGAGATTAGGGTGGCTCTCTTTGCCTGTTTCCATAAAAGTGGCTAATAGCACTGTGGGTAAAGAATTGAAAAAAAAAAAACAAAACCTTAATATAACCTTCAGTTAGTGGTATAGCTGTTACCCTAGCTATCTGCTGCTTATAGTAAAAATGACCCCGGATGGTAAACTGCACTTGGACTGAGAGAACTATAAATATGGGCACTATGGATTTGCATTTTCCTAAGTGCCTTGAACCCTGCTTATGGCTCCGATGGGGTGTAAGGTTAATAATTCAAGATCCTCTCACACCTGATCAATGAGGATCGCTTCTCTGTACATTTGAATCATCATCTCGGGGGTGGGGGGTCAAAGCTGGCAGGTTTTGTGCCCTATCCTATAACCTTCTCAGAGGACCTAACACCAAGTGCAGTTTCTTATATCCTATGAATCTGAATGATTCATTGAATCTAAATGATGCCCTGAAGGGTGTTTCAAGTACTTTCTTATGGGAATTAAATTAATTAATATGCAAAGTTTTTTCACAGGGCCTGGCACTTACTAATAACTCAATACCTGTTAGCTAGTATTGCCCATGGTCACAAAATGGCACAACAGGAATGTGAACTAAGGCATGTTTGATCTCAAATCCTGTGTCCTTACTCATTACACCTTGGTACTAGTCTACTTGTAATCAATTTCCTATCTTCCCCTCCAAACTTGCTCTTAGAAAAGGAATTTTATTCCATGAGTACTTAGTGGGATAATGGAGGGGTATAAGATCAAAGTTCATGTGTGCTACTGAAGTTAAATTAATAACAAATCAAATAAGACTATAGATTTAGGATGTTAAATTCAAGCCCCATGGTAACCACAAATAATATAATGGAAACATTTACACAAAAGGAAATAAAAGACCCAAAATGGCTCACTACAAAAGATCAAATATATGTGAAAGTAAGCAGTAAGGAAGAACTGGGGGGGGAAAGGGTATACAGCTTACAAAAAAAACAAAACAGTACAATGGTAGAAAAATAGTCCTGCATTAGTAGCAGTTACTTTTTTTTTTAATATTTTTATTGTAAACAACAAACAAAACATACATTCTTGACACTGTTACAGTCAATGGCTCACAAATCATCACAGTTGTGTATTCATCATCATGATCATTTTTCTGAACATTTGCATCTCTTGAGCAAAAGAAAAAAAACAGAAAAAACCCATACATGCCATACCTCTTCAATCTACTCAATTTATTTTAACTTTTGTTTCCCCTATTATTTGTTTATATCTTATCCATATTTTTTACTCCTCTATTCATACTGTAGATAATAGGAGCATCAGACACAAAGTTTTCACAATCACACAGTCACACTGCAAAAGCTATATCATTACACAATCATCTTCAAGAGGCAAGGCTACTGGAACACAGCTCTACAGTTACAGGTACTTCCCTCTAGCCACTCTATCACACCTAAAACTGTCTCACGTTGCCAGGGAGGTTTGCATCCCTGAAAGTTATGTCCCACATAGAGGGGAGAGGGCAGTGAGTTTGCTTGCCTTGTCGGTTGAAAAGGAGGCCACATCTGAGCACCAAAAGAGGTTCTCTGGGGATGAGAAGCAGTTACTTTAACAGTGATCTCTACTGTAAACAATGGCCTAAAACTAGTAACACAATTATAAAAATGTTCTTTCACGAATTGTAACAAAATTACCACACTAATTTAAAGTATTAATAACAGGGCAGTATATGGGAACTAAGTATTTTATGTTTGATTTTTCTGCAAACACATAATTTCCCTAATAGCTTTTTATAATTTTAAATAAAGGAAGAACTATATAAGTGGATTAAACTGTCCAGTCAAAAGATAGAGATTGGCAGAATGGACTTTTTTTTTAAGCATAGCCCAACTATGTGCTGTTTCTGAAACTCACCTTAAATTCAGAGACACAAGGAGTTTCAAAGTGAAAGGATGGAAAAAAATATTCCATGCAAATTAGGAACCTAAAGAAAGTTGAGGTGGCTATACGAATTACAGAGAAAACGGACTTCAAGTCAAAATCTGGTACAAAGGCGATAGGAGAACACTATATAGTGATAAAATGTCAATTCAATAAAAAGACATAAAAATAAAAAATTTATATGTACCTAACAGCAGAGCCCCCAAATACATGAAGCACTACTGACAGATCTGAAGAGGGAAAAGAGACAGTTCTACATTAATAGTAGGAGACTTCAACACAGGATTTTTGTTAATAGAACATCTAGCTAGAAAATCAATAAGGAAATAGACTTGAATCATACTATAAACCAACTAAATCTAAAAAACATAGAACATTTCAACCATCAACACCACAATATATATCATCCTCTAGAATAGGGTACAAGTTCGGCCACAAAAGACGTCTCAATAAATTTAAGAAGATTAAAATGGCACAATGTATCTTCTCCAATCACAAGGGAATGAATCTAGAAATCAATAACAGAGGGAGAAAAGGAAAATTCACAATGTGTGAAAATTAAACGATAAATTATTAAACAATTAATGGGTCAAATAAATCACAAGGAAAATTAGGATTTATCTTGAGACAAATGAAAATGAAACACTGCATACGAAAACTTATGGGATGCAGGAAATGCAGTGTTGAGAAGGAAATTTACAGTTCTTCATGCCTATGCTGAAAAAGGATAGATTTCACATCATGACCTAACCTCACACCAACAGGAACTAGAAATAGAAAAAGAGGAGCACACTAAACCCAAAGCAAACAGAGGAAGAAAATAACAAAGTTTAGAGCAGCGATCAATTAAATAAAGAAGAAAAAAAATTGAGAGAGTAAATGGAAAAGTTGGTTCTTTGAAAAAAAAATCAATAATATTGACATACTTTGGCTAGACTGAGAAAGAAAAACAGAGAACGCAAATAAAATAAATAACTACACCAGAAATGAAAGGGAGTACATTACTATGTACCCCAGAGGAATAAAAAGGATCATAAGAAGATACTGTTAACAAATTGCAAGCCAACAGAGACGAAATGGAGGCATTTTTAGAAACACAAAAATTACCTAAACTAAATCAAGAATAGAAGACCTTGACAGCCCAGTAGCAGATAAAGAGATTGAATCAAATAATCAAAAACCTACCAAAAAAGAAAAGTCCAGGACTAAAAGACTTCACTGGTGATTTGTTGTTGTTTTTTGTTTGTTTGCTTGTTTTGTTTTCCACTGGTGTTGTGTTTTCCACTGGTGAATGTTTTATCAACCATTCAAAGAATGAACGCGAATCCTCCTGAAACGCTTCAGAAAAAAAAAAAAAAGTTTTAAACTCCCACGTGTTACCAAAGCTTTGCTCCTCCCTTGCGCGGTTTAGTAAATCTCCGTGCGCATCCGGCGTAAAAGGAACGGGAGGTCGGACCGAGAAGTCGCAGCCCTTTGGGAGCGGAGGGAAAGAACCACAACTCCCATGAGGCCGCGGGGCCGCGGCTCCAGCCCCTTCCGGAAAGCGCGAGAAGGTCAGACTGGTAGGCGCGGTCGCAGTGGCTAGAAGTTCGCGGAAACTGCAGACTGGGCGCGGCCTCTCGTAATGGAAGCTGCTGAGGCACCGGAGGATCCGACAGGGTCGGCAGATATCGCCCGGGGCCTGGAGAACGTGCCTGTGAACGCGTGGCCCCCGAATTCGGAGCCGGCACCTTTCCAGGTGGGAAACCAGGCTGGGCAAGCGGTAGAGCTGCGCGCAGCCCCCGGTGGGCCTCGTCTTTCACGTAGGGGCAGGGCGGGGCGGCGCTCGGAGATGCGCGCGCAGCCACCCACGTGGTCCTGCGTTTCTGAGTGAATCGTACCGCTGGCTAACTCCAAGCCTCTCCAGTCTTTTCTTAGCCCATCGTACTGCTGTTTTGCTGCCGGAATAGCTCCTAAAAGCACAGGCTTCCGTCTTTTCCTATGCATTCGCGGTGTAATCTTAACAAAGGAATTAACTTTTTTGCCAACGGAACTGGCAGTTCCCTGAAGGGCAGAAACAGGCTTCGTGAGGTCTCTTGGAGAAAGACTCCTGGAAACCGGCTTCTGGACCAGCGCTTACTGTGTGATCCAGGAGAAATCAAGTGCCTCTCTGATTATTTGTAAAATAAGGCCCGGGGCCTATTAACAGGCCTCAGCATAGTGCGTGATTAAGAATTTATCCGCAAGTGTCAGATTTAGCTGGGGTCTTCCGCTCTCACTTAGCTGCTGACTCCCTCCAAATGAATTAGCCTCCTAAGCCTTGGATTCCGCCTGTACAATTAAAATAATGTTATCTCTTCCCTGGGTTTTTTGAGAAATAAAAACTTGTAAGCTCAATAATGTTAACTACTGTTAATGACCTCAGAGCCCTTTCTCGTATAGCTTCTCACCTCTTGGCCTGAAAGGAAAGAGTGCTGGACTTGAAGATTGGAGAGCTAGGTCTGCACCTTAGCTATTTCTCGGAGTCTGAGTTTCTTATTCTAGTTTGCTAGCTGTGGTAATGCAATATACCAGGAACGAATGGCTTTTAAAAGGGGGAGTTTAATGAGTTCCTAGTGTACAGTTCTAAGGCCAAGAAAATGTCCCAATTAAACAAGTCTATAGAAATGTCCAGTCACAGGCATCCAGGGAAAGATACCTTGATTCAAGAAGGCTGATGAAGTTCACGGTTTGTCTCTCAAGTGAGAAGGCGAACATGGTCAGGGTTTCTCTCTTGGCTGGAAGGGCACATGGCGAACATGGCAGCATCTGCTAGCTTTGACTTCTGGCTTCCGGTTTCATGAGGGTCCCCAGGAGGTGTTTTCTTTCATCTCCAGAGCACTGGCTAGTGAACTCTACTTCGTGGTTCTGCAGCATTCTCTGCTCTCTTTGAATCTCTTTCATTCTCCAAAATGTTTCTTCTTTTATAGGACTCCAGAAACTTACTAAGATCCGCCCAAATGAGTGGAGAAATGTCGTCACCTAATCCGGTTTAGCAACCACTCTTGATTAAGTCACATCTCCAGGGAGGTGATCTGATTACAGTTTCAAACATACAGTATTGAATAGGGATTATTCTGCCTTTATGAAATGGGATTTAGATTAAAACATGTCTTTTCAAGGGGACATACATCCTTTCAAACCAACACACTTATAATTTTAAAACTCATATTCCTTTTCCCATCCATAACCAGTATTTATCACTATCCCTTCTTCCTAGAGTTCGTGTGAGGATCAAATGACATAATAGAGTCAATAGCAGTTCCAAAGAGTAAAGCAGGATATTATTGTTAGAAGTGGTTATTATTTCTCTAACTGCCTCCTGTAGTTTTTGATTAACAATATGATTGGCTGGGACCATGTTAAACACTGATCCTTGAAAACTTTTTAAAGACCAATCATTGCTGAACAACAGTTCAAAAATATTATTACATATTTAGCAAATTGTTGAGTACCTATCTTGTGCCAAGCGCCTTGTTAGGCTAGGCCTGGAAGATAAAATAGTGAAGACACACAACCCAGCCCTTGAGCTTGTAGGAGGAAATAGAAAGCATGGGATTGCTGTAAAAGGGGGAGAAGAGGAAGCTTTGTGCTAGGTTGTTGTCCCTTCCTTTGGCGTAAATAAAAATCAGAAAACTAAGACTTAATCCTGCAGTGTTCTAACATAATCTATATGTACAATCCTGTGTAGAGTTAGAGCTACAAAAAGAAAACAAGTTCCCTTCTTGAAGGAGTTTATAGTCTTACCGTTAAGATTAAACATGCTTGAAATATTTGAATGACAGCCTAAAAGTGCCTTCGGCAAGTTGTCTTCCAAGTGTTCATAAAGCTGAAAACCAGGATTATAAAAGGTCAGAGCACTTTCCTTGCCCCCAACCCTGCTTCGTATGTGTTATGGATTGAACCACGTCTCCCCAAAAGACATGTTTAAGTCCTATCCAAGCCCTGTGGTTGTGAACACATTTTTAAATTAGAGTTTTTGAAGATGCCATTAATTAAAATGAGAACAAACTGAGAATCAGGGAGGGCTTTAATCCAATGACTGGAGCCCTGATAAGCAAAGAACAATTGGACACATTAGGAGGAGACAGAAGGAGACACATCTCACCTGATAGAGGCAGAAATTGAGTTATGGATTGATGGCAGGATACTACCAAACACTATAGACTTTGAAGAAAGCATGGCCTGCTGACACCTTGATTTTGTACTTCTAGCAGCAAAAACTGTGAGACAACAAGTTCCTGTTGTTTTAAGTCAACCAGTCCATGATATTACCAAGCAAACTTGGTAAACTAAGACAACATGCATAGGCTCAGATAAGAATTAAGACAAAAGTAACTTTGTGCCTAGTCTGCTTTGAGGTACTGTGTAAAAGGCAAAAACACATTCAAATGTCCAGATTGGAAATGAGCATATTGTAATGCCCTCTGTTGAAAGCCAACTCAAAAATAAACTGATTCTCTTGAGCAAAGAACTGTATTTAACCACTTTTCAGGTGTTGGAAACAGCTTCAAACCTCATTTCTATGACCTAAACTGGACCTTGATGAGAATTATCTGGCACACAGTCTCCTAACAGCTGCTGGAGCAAAAACAAACTTATGGGGCTAGAGGCCAAGTACGAAGATTCCTGTAGCTGTGTTTCAGAACAGCCAAAAAAAGAAATGAAATTTTTCACAGCACTTCAGAATCAAGGCTTAGGTTTTAAGCCAAGAATATCATACAATGTTTTACTTCAGTGTCTAGGGTTTTAGTACAGAATGTGACTCAGAAAAGTCAAACTTTTAATCAAAGTTTTTCAAGAGAGTAGTAATAATAGTTAACATGTGCCTTAGTTTGCCAGAGCTGCTCTAATACAGTACCACAGACTGGTTGGCTTAAACAGCAGGAACTTATTATATCTCAGTTTTCAAGGCTAGAAGTCCAAAATCAAGGTGTTGGTAAGATCATGCTTTCTCTAAGGTCTGTGATGTTCTGGTGGTACATGACAGCAGTTCATAACTGTACCGCTACCTCCTTCACATAACCATCTCCCGCCTGTCTCCAAATTTCCTTTCCTTATAAGGACACTGGTCATGTTGGACTAAGGCCCACCTTAATTCATTTTGGCCTCATCTTAATAAGAATTTTGAAGATCGTATTTACAAATGAGTTCATTGCCACAGAACCAGGGTCAGGACTTATTTGAAATGTCTTTGTGCGAAGTATGAGTCCATCCATAACAAAATATGATCCCCTGTTTCCCTTTTTGGTTTGTTGGGTGACCATGGCTTATAAAACTTTTTCTCTCAGGTTTTCTGTCAAAAAAATTGAAATCTTCACCCACTGCTTCAAGGACTTAGTTTCTAATGCATTTTGTAGTACTCATTTTGCATTTATTCCCAAATATTGCATGATCAACTCTATACTGATATTCACTAGAAAAAAATAAAACTTATGATACTATGAGAAATGATTAAAAATCCCTTTCTTCATGTGCTCCTTGGCAGGTTGTTTTTAAATCCCTTCACCTGAGAAAGATCAAAGGAGAAGGTGGAGTTACAACAGAGAAGATAGGATTTAACAAATGAGTATGATTGCAGAATCATTATATTGGTATTTCCTTTAGTTTCCAGTGTCTTGTAACAGCTAGAAGTAAAAACCTAAAATTGTGGAATTGTACCCCATACCAAACTCTGAAATCTGTTCTACAGCTAATTGTTGAGATATGTTTTGAAATTTATTGCTTTTTGTATGTATGTTATTTTTGATGGAGGAGAAAAAAAAGAATTACAAGACAAATGATATAGTAATACAAGTCTAGGGGCTCCATGTTCCCTTAGAGTGTAAATTGTCCAATTTCATCTAAAGTTTCAACTTCTTTTAGATAAGATAACAGCCCATTGATTACCTTAATCAATTATTTACATATTAATGTAAATTATCTTATCAAACCGTTTTCTGTGAGTTGATCTTGATAGAGAAGTGTCAGACGACCCTATCCAAAACTGAGGAGTCAGTGCATTCCTTCCTACTCTACCAAAAATTTGCCTTTGAAAATTTTCCTAGGCAAGATAAGATGAAGACTTCCTCTTAGAGGGATATAAGATTTTATTTTAAAATTTTATCTAAATATAAAATATAACAAACCTTTTATCCATGTGATCTCTGAGTCAGTAATTTATTAGAGAACTTTAAGGCTAAAATACTTTGAAAATACAAGGAAATGAACCTCTAAAGGTATGATTTCAAGCACTCACAGATTAGAAAGAGAAATATTTGGGCAGGGGCAGGGTATTCTACGTGCCTATTCAAGTGCCATCATTCAACTATATGCCTTATAAAATTGGTTCTTGGGATGGAATAAAGATCATATGAGAACAACTGAGACTTGAAGGAGGTTTGGGATTCATTTTCAGCCAATTTGGGAAAAGGAAGGTGGAGCCATCATATCAAACCATCTACTGCACAAGTTTGTCAAAATTCAGGAATTTATCATTGTAGGAATTTATTCATTCAGCAAACATTGCGTGGCACCTACTATATGCCAGAAACTGCGTCTGGTACTAAGGAAACAGAAGTCCTATTAGTTTTGGAGCTTACAATATAATGGAAGAGATAGAGAATAAGCAAGTAAAGAAATAAAATGTATCATTTCAAAAAGTAAAAAATAAATCCCGCCATCTGAATATAATTATGGATGGGAAGGCAGTATTTGTTGATGAATGTCAAGATCAGCTGTTTGCATTTCCCCCTCAAGTTGGATAAATAATGGAGGATAGCATTTGGTTTCCCAGACACAATTTTGGTGTGAGTATATTTCAACCTGAGAAGACTAATGCTAGAACCTATTTTCTTCATCGCCTTCCTATATACTTCTGCATAATTTTATTAAATATTTATATGCCAGTTGCTGGAATACACTTTTTACATGCATTCCCTCATTTTTTCCTTCACAGCAACCAGTGAGTTAGATAAGGAAATATTTAATGATATTAAATAACTTTCCATAAATATGATTTTTTAAAAATATAACATCTAGAAATAATACCTAGAAGAATTGAAGGAAGGTAGTATTTTTAAAAGTGCAAAATACTTGGCACTGAATATGGTGTTATTTCATTTAAATTTCATGATAAGTATCCCAAGTATAGGGTTTTTTCCCTTATTTTATACTTAAAACCCAAAGCTTAGCACTGTATGTTTCTCCTTTAGGATATTCCGTGTTCTGCATAAGAAGATGTCCACTGCTTGCCCAGTGTTCCAGGGCACAGTGACATACCTTTCCTATTTGGCTTCCTGCAGCAGCCTCACCTTCCACTTGAAGACCTTATTGCTTGTTGTCCATTTACATCTTTCTCTGGTGTCATTCTTTCTCAGCTTCCACCCTGGGTTTATCAGTTGGAACTCAATACTTAGATTTCAAGAAATATAAACACAAAAACACAAACTGGCTCAAGCAAAAAGGGAAGAAATTGCCTTAAATAACAGAAAAGTCCAGGAATGGTATCTATAGGCATGTCTAGAGGACTCAAACAATGTCAGGTATTTCTTTCCATCACTCACCCCACCCCCATCTCATTCCTGCTCCCCTTTGCTGTTGTCTGCGCACTTAGTAGGCCTTATCTGGATGGTAGCACCGGGGAATGCCACGTATACACACTACTGGTTTAACTGTCCCAGTGACAAGAGAATTCTTCCCTGGCTGTTTCAGCAGAAGCTCCAGAACTGAATTTCCCTGGCCTGGCTTAAGTCGTGTGTCATCCCTGAACCAAATACTGTGGACAGGCATGTATGATGTTCTGATTAGCCAGGTCTAGGTCCCTGCCAACCTGGACTCCCATCTAAATCACTGAGACTGAAAGTGAGAAGGGTTCTTCTGGGAAGAATCAGGGTAATTTATCAAAAGAAACAGGAGTGGATCTGAGTAGGTGCAAATAAATGTCCACTGTGGTCATTATCTCCCACACTTCATCTTTCCTTGGCTTTAACCAGGCACAAACAACGGTCAGGATAACACTGGTTTGGATCAGCCTGGTCTCTGGCTTTGTACCAGGAAGTACGGTACAGACTATGGAAAAGAGTGGTATGAATTGGGAGCATTTAACTTCAGGTCATTTGACTCCGAATTTCTGACTCGCTTTCTGTTATCTTTGAGATACTCAAAGTGTAACAGTTTGCATGACCCATAAATAAATACTTGCATAGAATGTCCAGTCAGTGTCATAACACTGTTTCTGAAAACAAAAGATAATTTTCCAATAGGTTATTGAAAAGATGGACAATTACTTAATCATATGTTAAATTAAACGAAGGTTTCCAAAAGATTATTTAAGTCTTTTCTAAACCAGGCAGAATACCTTTCTAGAATAGTATTTTTACTGACCCTTTTATGGAGGAGAAAATGGAGGCTAAATTTGCAATGATTATTTGTAACGGGGTCAGTGATTGCAGCCATCAGGGAAAAAATATTTTCTTTAAACAGGAAATTTATCCAGAAGTCTCTAGTATCTTTTGGAAGATGTCTGCAGGTCATTTGAAATTAGCTGCCATTTGAAATCGAAGTCCCTAAAAGGACATAGATGGTATCAAGCCTAAGTTGCAGAATTTAAAAAACATGTCACTAAATTCTTTTAAATGTATCAGTAAAAATAAGTAGATAAAAGTGTTTTTCCATACCTATCTATATGCAAATCAATTCAACAAGGAAATAACGTGCTCTCCTGGTTCGAACACTACAGTAAGTCAGACCTGGCTTCAAAGGAGTTATCTATGTAAAAAAAAAGTCACCGTAGAGTTTAGTGATTTATAGAATACCTAAAAAATATGTTAGCTTTTAAGAACAAATCAACCTCATGAAAAGTTGAACAAAGGCATAGTTAAATCTTCATTTTACAAGGACCTCTTAAAATGTTTTGGTGAAAAAAAAATGTTTCGGTGACCTTTTACTTTTCAATTTTGAATCATTTAAAAGCTGGAAATAGATCCTATATATGACAGCAGCCTATGAATTTGACTGATAGGGCTTTTAAACCATTGTTTATCCCTTTAGGACACCTCTGCTAAGCTAAAGTTGTAAGAAAAGGCACATGGAATCTATTTCCACTTTCCACCTCCAAATCACTTTTGAAGCAGAGTGTTGCCTTCCCCCACAGGTACTCCCACTCATTAAGATCCTCATCTTTCACACGAGGATGTCAATCCCTCCCCCCAGCTCAGCTCTTTTAAAGTATAGGACTTTTTAACTTCATCATTCCCCACAGGCCTCAAAAGGGACTATAACTACGTGCTGCTTGTGCTGGTTTGAAAGGATTACGTGCCCTAGAAAAGCCATGTTTTAATCCTAATCCGTCCTGTGGCGCCAGCTGCTGCTTTTAATCCCTGTTCAGCACTGTGGTTGAAAACTTGATTAGGTCATCTCCACAGCGATGTGACACATCCAATTGTGGTATTAATCTTTGATTAGAGGGAGATGTGACTCCACCCATTCCAAGTGGGTCTTGATTAGTTTACTGGAATCCTTTAAAAGGAAACATTTTGGTAGAAGCTTCAGAGCCACAGATGCCACACAGCCAGAGACCTTTGGAGATGAAGAAGGAATATGCCCCCAGGGGAGCTTCATAAAACAAGAAGCCTGGAGAGAAAGCTAGCAGGTGTCACCAGGTTCACCATGTGTCTTTCCAGTTGAGAGAGAAACCCTAAACGGCATCAGCCTTCTTGAACCAAGGTGCTTTTTCCTGGATGCCTTAGATTGGACATTTCTATAGCCTTGTTTTAATGGATGTTTTCATGGCCTTAGAACTGTAAACTTATAACTTAATAAATCCCCCTTTTTAAAAGCCGTTCTGTTTCTGGTACATCGCGTTCTGGCAGCTTGCAAACTAGAACACTGCTCAATAAGTTTCTAAAGCTTGGCTGGGAGAAATAATATTAATGGAAGATTGACTGAAAGGTAAGTTGTTCAAACATTCCTCTAGATACTCTAAAATCTGTACCTGAATTAAAGGCCATGCATCTGGTCTCTTGCAGGCCTGCTCTTATCAAATTGTGCTGCGGCAGCATGCTAATGTCCTTTTTTGAGGATAGAGTGAAAAACAGCCCATGGCACTGCTTGCTGAGAAAGAATGGTTCAGAAGGACATATAGGTGAAATTTCTCTCTGGTCTCCATATTGGAAAGAGTCAATGCTTCTCCTGAACAATGTGGTTGTTCTTAGGGATAGTGCAAAACATACATCTAATCATATTTCCCTCTTTGAAGTGCTGTTTTCACGCTGAACCTAACACCCAATCTACTTCCACTACACACTTGTGTTCCTAAGCTCACTGGACTGACTTGCTCTTTCTTTCCCTTTACCTCACTTTTCTTACCTGCTGTTCATTTATCTTGCCTCTTTGTAAGCTACGTTGAATCCTTTTTAGAACAAGGCAGGTATAATTAAATGAATTAGGTTCCAGATGGGCAAGAATTAATATGTACATGAAGAAATAAACTAGGCTCTGAGAGCTATGTTAATCTTAAGAGTTTGAAGATGTGCTTCATTATACCAGTGAAGAAATAACCAAAATGCAGGCATCACATACAGATTAACCATTTTAGACTTAAGACTTTCTTCTTTACCCATAACATTTTATAAATAAAAATAAAAATAACATTTTATAAATGTTATATTGGCAACTATGGATACATTTAAAAAGCTGAGGAAATCATTTTATATTATCCCTTTAATAAGAACAGAACTTTTTTTTGCATAAGAAACAACAGTAAATCTATTAACCAATACCATTCTTGGAATTTGTTTGCAATCTTTTGGCCAAAAGCTTCATTTTAACATTATGAAGACTCAAGTGGAACTAGTAAGTAATACTATCTTTTTTATTATTATTTTTTACTTTTTTATTGTATAATATAACAAATATAACAAAGCAAAGAAAGAAAAAAAACAATAGTTTTCAAAGCACTCTTCAACAAATAGTTATAGGACAGATCCCAGAGTTGTTCATGGGCTACCATACCATCATCTCAGTTTTTTCCTTCTAGCTGCTGTATAATATAGGAGGCAAGAAGAAATAAATATTTTTTTATCATCACAGTTGACTTTTTTTGTGAAAAATAACATTACAAAAAAACAATAAATTTCAAATCATAGTACAACAATTAGTTGAAGTAATACTGTCTTTTAAAAACAGGGAATGTTTAACAATTTAGATGATGTTCAAATAAAAAATAGTTCTTTAAAAAACAATGGAAGCCCAACTCTGCAAGTGAAATCATTGTCCTCCCTACATGGGACATGACATCCGGGGTGAAAGTCTCCCTGGCAATGTGGGAGATGACTCCCAGGGATGAATCCAGACCTGGCACCGTGGGATCAACAATTACATCCTGACCAAAATGGGGAAAAGAAGTGTAATTAATAAAGTATAAGTGGTAGAGTTCAAACAGTCAAGAGGTTACTCTGGAGGTTGCTCTTATGCAAGGTTCAATTAAACCTTGCTATCTATCATAACCTAACAACCCCCAACCAGGACCATTCCAGCCAATCCTAAAGAACACCTACGGCAATATACAAGATTCCACAAGGGTTCCATGCACTAGAGTAACTTTCCAGAAACCTACAACTTCCAGATGGGTTCCTGATCCAGGTAAGTCCTGAAACCTAGCCCAGCCTCTCCAGAGCATCAGATAGTTCCATCTCCCTACCCCATATTAGTGACAGACCCTTCCAATATCAAAAATTTAGAATTGCCATAGCCCAAACAGCCTGAAAGAGAGGTATGGAAAGATAAAAGTTGATGGTGGGATTATACATAGAAGATAGGACTTAACAAATGAATATGAATGCTGAATCATTAAATTGATATTTCTTTTAGCCTCCAATATTTTAGAGCCACTAAAAGTAAGAACCTAAAATTGTAAGATTGTAACCCATGTCAAAGTTTGAAATATGTTCTACAACTAATTGTGGTACTGGGCTTTGGAATTTGTAGATTATATATATATGTTATTGTTCACAAAAAAGAAGGAAAAAAAGTCGATTGGGATGATAAAGTATTTAAGCCCTCAAGCCTCCTATATTCTGGAGCAGTTAGAAGGAGAAATATGAGGGGATCATGTGGTAGCCCATGACAAACTCTGGAATCTGTCCTGTTTTTGAAGAGTGCTTTGAAAACTATTGCTTTTTTATGTCTTTGCTTTGTATGTATGTTATACTGTACAGTAAAAAAAAAGCTTATAAACAAAATGGGAAACTCGCTCCCAGAAAGCCATCCTTCATTGGTTTATGTAACATGTATGCCTTTCTTATATCCCAAAAAGGATCTGAGGTTACCTGTTTCAAAATATGCAATATTCATATCTTTATTATCAGATATAGGTAAACAAGATTAAAATCCAAGAATAAAACACTTAATTGCAATCAAACATCATATTCAACTCTAGTGTTTCTTATATTCAAAGCCAAGACGGAAACATAATGGGTTAAAAGTTTTCAATTTCTGATAAGAAAGACAAAGAAAAATTTTCCTGCTATTGTTCCTATACATAAAATAAGACCACAGAATTTTACATCTAAAAATTAATCTTGGTTTTTAAATTGTGGAGATAGCTTTTCAGATATTATTTCAGGCATATATTGTGTTTTTATGGTTTTATTATTTTTAAAAATAAACATTGGAATTAGGGATTATTTTAGCCAAAAGCTGCTTGAAATAAGCAATGCTGTGCGGATAACCCGTGTTTCTATTCTCTGTAGTATACACCTGATCATATCATTGGACCTGGAGCAGACATGGATCCCACTCAAATAACCTTTCCTGGATGTACTTGTCTCAAAATTCCCTGTCTGCCTGGTACTTGTACCTGTCTCCGTCATGAAGAGAACTATGATGATAATTCATGTCTCAGAGATATAGGATTGGGAGTCAAATATACCCAGCCAGTTTTTGAATGTAATATCATGTGCCAATGCAGTGACCAGTGCAAAAACAGAGTGGTCCAGGAGGGTCTCCAATTCCACCTCCAAGTGTTTAAGACAGATAAAAAAGGCTGGGGACTTCGTACCTTGGAATTTATACCAAGAGGAAGGTTTGTCTGTGAATATGCTGGTGAGATTTTAGGATTCTCTGAAGTGCAGAGAAGAATTCAACTACAAACAATACATGACTCAAATTATATTATAGTCATCAGGGAACATGTGTATAATGGACAGGTAATGGAAACATTTGTTGATCCTACTTATAGAGGAAATATTGGAAGATTCCTTAATCATTCTTGTGAACCAAACCTATTGATGATTCCTGTCCGAATTGATTCCATGGTACCTAAGTTGGCACTTTTTGCAGCGAGAGACATTTTTCCCGAAGAAGAACTCTCTTATGACTATTCAGGAAGATTTCTTAATCTAATGGACAATGAAGACAGAGAAAGACTAGATAAAAGGAAACTAAGAAAACCTTGTTACTGTGGTGCCAAATCGTGCACTGCTTTTCTGCCTTATGACAGTTCACTGTACTGTCCCTCAGAAAAGCCAAATAGCAGTTAGGAGAAATATGCCTGGCCTTTCTCAGTGGGAAACATGAGAAGGAACCAAGTGTGTGAGGCTTAGCCCCTCCCAGGTTCCCCATCTTGCAAGTAACTTATCCTATAGGTAAGTTTTTTCTCTGGTAAGCAGCTTGCCCCTCCATATAGGAGAGGCCGGTCGTTGTCTAGCTCTACCTCTGCCAGCTGCTGCATAAGCTTAACTCACGAATATGGCCGATACTACAAGCTGTCCATCAATATACTTTCTTTACTTTTATAGTAGAATTCTTAGTTTTCAGCTAAATAAATGCCAGAATACTTGCTTTCCTACTTAGACGTGGCTAAGTAAGTATGTTCTAGCTAATGAGATTAAGCAAAAATGGTGTGTCCTTAAATGATGACATTCTGCCCATTTCTTCCTCTCTTTTCCTTTTGACTGGAATGTATACATGATGGCTGGAGTTAGAGCAGCCATCCTAGACCCCAAGATGATTCTGGGAAAGGAAGCCATGAGTAGCATATCACGATAGAAAGGGGATTTAGTGCCCAGTACTGTGGAATACTCTTACCAGTCATGAACTGTCACCTCTGGGCTTTGAGGTATGAAATAATCTCTCCCTTATTTAAAATCACTGTTATTTTTAGTTTTCTAGCACTCACTGAATCTAATCATAATGATAGAAGACAAACCCTTGTGGTTGTATACCTAAGCCTTCTAATTAATTTTATCAGTAATAAAGCTTATATTTTTATTTCTATCTGTCCTACATCTTACTTCACATTTGTTTCTAAACTTAGAACAAATGAAGAAGGCATGATTAATTATTACCTGCTAAAACCCTAGTAATAACCACCAATGGTGAAAACTATAACCATGAAAATTATTATCATGTATAGAACCGAAAGTCATAAAGGAAACACACTGTAAAATGTTCACTACATCCTTGGCTGCACTCCAAAGCTAGTGCAATTATCCTTCAAAACTTCAAGCAGCCTCACATCGTCATATACTAATAATGTGAAATGACCCTACCAAGACCCCAGAAGGAGATAGGAGTTTTATAAGCCCCATTTCAACTTCTGGAGCCCTAAACATCTTTAGCTTGCTTCCATAAGGCAAGAATATTATAAAAGCCACTTTATTATAAAAATTTTTTGATATGTTTAAAGTTAAAATAATTATTTGGGCAGCTATAGTATTGTCTAATTAATTTCTCTAGTATACTGTTTCAGTTTCCTTTTTGCTGAAGCAAATGCCATGCAATGGGGTGGCTTAAATAATGGAAATTTATTGGCTTAGTTTGAGACTAGGAGAAATCCAAAACTGAGGCATTAGTAAGTGATGCTTTCATCCTGAAGATTGGTGATCTGGGGTTGGCTGCTGGTGATCCTTGGTCCTTCGCTTTTCTTTTACATGGCAGTGTACATGACAGCATCTTTAGGAATTCAAATGGCAGTCTCTCTTAGCTTCTTTCTTTTCTGGGTTTTTGTTGACTTTTGACTTTTTGCTTCCCATGGCTTTCTCTCTATATGTCTGAATTTTATTCTTGTGAAAAGAACAAAAGAAGAACTTATAAAGAACTCCAATAATAGAATTAAGACCCATCTTGACTGAGATGGGCTACACCTTAACTGAAATAACCTCATCAAAAGGTTATATTTACAAAAGGTTCACACCAACAGGATTGGATTAAGTTTAAGAACGTGTTTTTCTGCTATATGTAGCTCCAAACTACCATATACACTTAAAATTCTACCACTAGGATTTCAAAGAATTACAGCCCTCCATTTTAAAAGTTACAAGTTATAAAGATCCATATTATGTATAACAGTCTACTCCCGTATGATACTGTAACTATGTTAATTTTATAATTTATATGGATAAAATGTAAATATGAATATTATAGCTCAATAAAGCTGTTTAAAAAATATGTGTTAGGATTTACATATTCACATAACATTATCAGGAATGGCTTCACCTGAACAGAAGATACTAGAATGCTCATGAAATGCCACAAACTACGAATGTGTAATTTTTAAACTTATTACAAAGCTGCAGTAATCAAACAGCATGGTACTGCTGTACTGAGAACTAGCTACAGTTCCCTGAGTGGGGGAGGAGAGAGGCACAAAGCATGGCCACAAGGAGGGCCATTTATAGCTATCTAAATTCCTACTCAGATGATGAAAATGTCCTAATACTTAGAGAATAGTATTATTCTATACACGTGTATTCTATACATATATTAAAAACCATGGAATAGTATACTTTGAAAGGGGGCATTTTATGTATGTGAACTTTACCTCAGTGATGCTGTTTTTAAAAAAACAAACAGTATGGCATCGCCAAAGAACAGATGGACGAACCAATGGAATCAAATTGAGAACTCAAATAAACCTTCACATCTAAGACCAATTGACTGGTTTGTGATAAGAGTGCCAAGTCCACTCAATGGGGAAAGTATACTGTCTTTAAAAATGGTGCCAGGAAAACTGGATCTCATAGACAAAAGAATAAAGCTGAACCCTATACTTCATACCATGTACAAAAATTAACTCAAAAATGGATCAAAGTCCTAAATAAAAGAACCAGATAGAACTCCTAGAAGAAAACAATGGAAGCATCGTTAGGACCTTCTGTAAAGCAGTGGTTTCTTAGGCTTTATACCAAAAGCATGAGCAATAAAATAAAAAAAATAGATAAGTGGGACTTGATCAAAATGTAAAACTTTGTCCACCAAAGGACTTTATGAAAGTAAAACAATCTACAGAATGGGAGAAAATATTTGGAAACTTCATGTCTATAATGGTTTAATTTCTAAAATATATAAATAAATCCTATAGCTCAACAACAAAAAGACAAATCACACAATTAGAAAATGAGCAAAAGACTTAAATGGATATTTCCCCAAAGATGTACAAATCACCAAAAATCACATGAATAGATGCTCAACATCATTAGCCATTAAAAAATACAAATAAAAACCACAATAAGTCCCTTCCCTTCCCACCTTTCCTTTCCCTTGCTCCCCAGACTCAGTCCTTGGACTTTTCTGCCTACATTAGCTTCCTCCATCAGTGCCGTTCAATGGAAAAATAATGCAAGCTACATTTGTAATTTTAAATTTTCTAGTAGCCATAGTAAAAAAGAAGAAACAGGTGAAACTGATTTTAAGAATCTTTTATTTAGTCCAATATATCCAAAATACCATCTTTCCAAATATAGCCAATATAGAAGATTTTTAATGAGCTACTTTACATTCTTTTTTTCACACTAAGTCTTTGACTAGGTATTGAATACATAGTGCACATCTCAATTCAGATTAGCCACACTGCAAAGTGCTCAAAAGCCACCTGTGACTCATGGCTTCCTTACCAGACATCACGGTCCTGGCTGATCTCTTTAAGCTCGTGATTTTAAACATCCTCTGTGTAGTGATTACTCCAAGCCTATCTCTTTCCTGAACTCCAGAATACCAGGCATGAAGCTGCTGAACAGTTTGTTAGGTGTTAACTCGCAGCTCATACTTGTAGTTTGTTGAAAATAAAACTCCAAATTCCCACTCCTCTTCAACCCTCTCCCACCCTTTTGGCATCATCTCTAATTTCTCCTCCTCTCACATCCCACATCCAATCATCAGCAAATCCTCTTGGTTCTACCTTCATAATGGATCCATGACTAGAGACTTGCTTGCTCTTCCCTACCACTGAAATGCTAGGCTCCTCAGATTCCCCCACCTTTTTCTCCCTTATTTCCTTGAGGCCTCTGCTCTAGTGTCAACTGATCAGAGAAGCTTCCCTGTCCTCCCTGTATCACATAGCACCCCCATCCTCTGCTTTATTTGTCCCTTTAATACTTGGCATGTGCATCCATTTGTTTGTTTGCATTGTCTGTCTCCCCCCCCCTCACCATGAGAGAACAGCGGGGTGGTGGCCACAGAAGATGCCTGCCCACATCACCCTCCAAGAGGCCCTACTGCAGGAGCCCAGCTGACTGGCTGCCCCCCTAAGGGGCTGCGGGCCCACTTCCCTCAAGCTGCCTCACCCATGACTGAACCTAGGCCATGCATGCCTAACACGGGAAGCATCACTTTGGCCAACATCTCCCTAGCGGCATGGGCAAGGCTCTCAGAAGTGTGCTGGGGTCTGAGGCTCATCCCACCCAATCCTTCCCTCTCTCCTTTCTCAGGGATCAGAATGGACTGGAAACCGGAAGGTCCTTCCTACGTACTACTGTTCCCTTCCTCCTCACCCTTCACAGGCATCCCTCCAGTAGATCGCTTACATATCTAACCCAGCCTGGCATCTGTGCCAAGCACATTTTAGGAATTCAATAAAGATTTTGTGAACAAGTAAATCTCTAGGAAGAGCAGGGCATGGGGAAAAAAAAAAGAACCTCAAGTTACGAGGATGGGAGTGTGCTCCCCTCCTCTGTCATGTATTTATTGTGACCTTGGGGAAGTTTCCTGAGATCTCTTTGAGTTGTAGCTTCATCCTTCATAAAATGACAACGATACCACCTCTCTCAAAGAGTTGTCAAGGGGAGTGGATTGAGTAGATGAAATTGTTTACTAAGGCCCCAGCATGATGCCTGACGTGTAAGGAACCATTTAATAAATATTAGTGCATCCCCTCTACCACCACCCTCTGACTTTCTGCAGGTACTACTATGAACACTTCACCCTCTCCTTCACCAAGATTTCTGACTTGTTAACTAAATAAAGCATCAAATAATCCTATATACCCACTAGTGAATCCTTTGTTAAATGTGCAATTATAGTGCCTGACTAAAGAATTAAGCTGTTTTCATTCCTGACTTCCCCATGATGGGCTTAGAGTTAATTTTATTTCATTTTAGAGAAATTTCAGTGAATGATATATTTTTTTTTAGAGAATGATATTTTAACATTCTCAAACTTAAGCTTTTTCCATTGAAGCATCAAGTTATACATGCGTTTTAAAAAACAAAAATAAACCAACATAAAAACTTTATTTAGTTAACAAGTCAGAAATCTTGGTGAAGGAGAGGGTGAAGTGTTCATAGTAGTACCTGCAGAAAGTCAGAGGGTGAGAAAGTCAGAGGATGGTGGTAGAGGGGATGCACTAATATTTATTGAATGGTTCCTTACACGTCAGGCATCGTGCTGGGGCCTTAGTAAACAATTTCATCTACTCGATCTACTCCCCTTGACAACTCTTTGAGAGAGGTGGTATCATTGTCATTTCAATGCCACCTTCTTATAGCTAATTTTTTATAGTGTTTATAAAATTTTTAATTAGTAACATTCTAAATCTGTTATGGAGTTTTTCAAGAAAATACTAACTTTGGGTGGATTCCAATTTGGTAGTTTTTAAAAATGACTCAAACACAGTGTATGTTTGTGTTTACATACACATTTTTAAAAAAATCTCCAAGTTAAAAAAAAAATCCATGGTTTTGAATATCTGGGGGTTAGGGGTATGTTGGAGTTTCTTTATATGGGGTTTCTATTATTTTTGTAACTGTACTGTAAGTTTGAAAATATTTTAAAGTAAAAGGTTAGAAACAAACAAGCAAACAAATATATCATTTCATACCCACTAGAATAGCTACTATTTTAAAAATAAAAAGTAAGTGTTGGAGAGGATGTGGAGAAATAGGAATATTCATTCACTGTTGGTGAAGATGTAAAATGGTACAGTCACTGTGGAAGACAGTTTGGTGGCTCCTCAGAAAGTCGAAAATAGAATGACTATATGATCTGGCAATCCGATTTCTAGGTATATAAGCCAAAGAATTGAAAGCAGGGACATTTGCTCACTAATGTTTATAGCAGCATTATTCACGGGTGTCAAAAGATGCAAGCAATCCAAATGCCTATCAACAGATGAATGTATAAACAATATGGTGCATATATATATATATATATATATTATATATATATTATATACATATAGATTATATATACACAATGGAATATTATTCAACCATAAAAAGGAATGAAATTCTCATACATGCGGCAACATGAAGATATGTTCAGTAACTAAGCCAAACACAGGGACAATCTCACTGATATGAAATAATTAGAATAAACAAGTTATTAGACTCAGAAACTAGAATACAGGTAGGGAAAAAAAGTTAATACTTAATTGGAATGGTACAGAATTTCTGTTTGGAGTGATGGAAAGGTTTTGGTAATGGATAGTGGTGATGGTAGTTCAACACTGTGAATGTAAGTAACATCACTGAATTATATATACGTTACTAGCATAAATTTTTGTTTTAAATCCATAGGACTGTACAACACAAACAGTGAACCCTAACATAAACTATGGATACAGTTAATAGTATAATTATAATATTATTTCATTAATTGCACCAAGGTACCACACTAATAGAAAAAGGCAATAATAGAGAAAATTGTGGGGGAGAGGTATAGTATATGGGAACTCTGGGAACTTGGTATTTTCTGCATGATTTTTCTATAAATCTACAACTTCTCATAATTTTTTTTCAAAAAAGATGGCATATATCTTCATGGAATGCAACATTCACAAAAGTTGGCTTTAAAGTAAATTAACACTGACTTTGTTAGGAATGTGGAAATGTGTTCCTTTGAAAAAGTTTTGGAGAGTAATAAAGATTACATTTAGAAAGGAAAGCTTTTCAAATCTTCTAAAGAAAATTATTTTTTTAAATTTTAAATTACATTAGTGACTGATGGATTTGGTTCTCAGCTAAATGAAATTTTGCTGTAGTTGAAATGAATGATGTAAAAATTATTTCTCTCTATCTCTTGTTCTCAATATTAGGCCTCTGAAGCATAAGGCGGAAATGGTTCAGGAGATTAATAAGAGAAGAGAGGATGTTTATGTTAAATTCAGAAAGGTCTCGTTTGAAAAGAAAAAAAAACCTCCTCAAATTATTTTCATTCCCCAGAGTGTTCAAAAAAGTTTACTTTGTGTAGCATATGCCTGATTACAGCTCTGCTAACTCTCCAGTGGTTAACACTTAATGTTATTAAACCTTTCTGAGTCTCCGTGTCTTTTTCTAGAAATAGCATTTTTGGGAAGATCAAATGAGTTAACACATGTAAATGGTTTAGAACAATGCCTGACACACATCTCCCACTAAGATAATCCAATCAGTTGAAGACTTTTAAGGGTGAAGAGAGACTTGCACTGATTCTTCAGCTAACAAGCGCCTCTTGCGGAGTTTGTCCAGTCGGTTCATCAATGCTGCCAGCTTCAGAGCCTGCCCAATGGATTTTGGACTCTTCTGTTCTCACCGCTATGTGAGACACCTTTATAGATCTCATATTTACAGATTAAAATAAAAAAAAAAAAAAAGAGAACAATACCTGAGCACATTGTAACTATTCAATAAATGTTAGGTGTTATCAATTTCCAAAACTGTTTTAGAATGTGGCCTAAAGTTCTCCCTCTGTAGAAAGTAGTTCCTACTCAGGTATAATCAGCACGTAATATCTTTTACTGGCAGTCTTCAGGGGGAGAGGGGTTTCACAAAGAGGTAGTCTGAACAAGAGAACTTCGTGACCTAAACTTTGTATTTTAAGAGTAACTAGGATCATTCCCAGAGCCCGCCCATGCCACAAAAAAGAAAAAAAAAGTACCTAGGATCAGACACACACGTGTGCGCGCGCGCACACACACACACACAGGATTATTTTGCCCTATGACTGTGATTAATCCCAAGAATCAAGGTTGGTTTAAAATATGAAATCACTAAATGTCATACACCATGTTAATATCATAAAGCATAAAAATCACATGACCATCTCAGTAGATGCAGAAGAAAACTTTGACAGAAATCCAACACCCTTCTGTTACAAAAACACTCAACAAACTAGGATTGGAAGGGAACTTCCTAAAACTGAGAAAGGGTATCTATGGAAAACCCATACCTAACTATATACTTTATGGTGAAAGACTAGAAGGTTTCCCCCTAAAATCTGGAAAAATTCTCACCACTCCCTTTCAACATTTTATTGGAGGTTCTAACCAGTACAATTAGATAAGAAAAGGAAATGAAAGGTATCCAGATTGGAAAGGAAGAAATAAAACTTATCTCTATTTGAAGATGAAATAATGCTAGGAACTCATTTTTAAAATCTATTACAACCAATAAACAAGTTCAGTAAGGTTTTAGAATACAAGGTCTATATATAAAATTTAGTTGTGTTATTATACACTAGCAATGAACAATCCAAACATGAAATAAAATTTCTTTTACAATAGCATGAAAAATAATAGAATGTTTAGGAATAAACAAAAGTGTAAGATTTGCACAGTGAAAGAAATTAAAGACCCAAATAAATGGAAAGACATCCCTTGCTCATAGATTGGGAAGCTTACTATTATTAAGATGGCATTTCCCCCTAATTGAGCTACAGATTCAGTACAATCCTTATCAAAACCCCACTGCCTTTTTTGCAGCTATTGACAAGCTGGACCTATTATTCACAGGGAAATGCAAGGCAGCACCAAAAGCCAAAACAATCTTGAAAAAAGAACAAAGTTGGAGGATTCACACTTTGCAATTTCAAAATTTATTATAAAACTACAGTAATCTATGTAGTACTGGTATAAAGTAAGACATAGATCAATGGCATGAAATTGAGAGTCCAGAAAAAAACCTTTACATTTATAGTCAATGAATTTTCAACAAAGGTGCCAAGATAATTCAATGGGAGAAATAATTGTTTTATCAACAAATGGTCCTGGGACAATTGGATACCTACATGCAAAAAAAATAAATAAATTTGCGCCTCTACCTCACATCATACACAAAAGTTTTTAACTCAAAATGGATAATAGACCTAAATGTAAGAGCTAAAACTATAAAACTTTTAAAAGAAAACAGAGAAGTAAAGCTTCATGATCCTAGATTAGGTAACATTTTCTTACATATGACTATAAAATTACAAGCAACAAAGGAAAAACATAAGTAAATTGGACTTTATCAAAATTAAAAATTTTGTACTTCAAAGGACAAAAGAAAGTGAAAAGACAATACACAGACTGGGAGAAAATATTTGAAAATCACATATCTGATAAAGCACTTGCATCTAAAATACAGAAAGGGCGGGCCACAGTGGCTCAGCAGGCAGGAATGCTTGCCTGTGATGCCAGAGGACCGGTGTTTGATTCCCAGTGCCTGCCCATGTAAAATACAGAAAGAACTCTTAAAACTCAACCATAAGAAAACAGATAATCCATTTCAAAAATGGCAAAAGATCTGAAAGGACAGCAGACCAAAGAAGATTTACAGATGGCAAATAAGCATATGAAAATAAGCATATGAAAATATGCTCAACATTATTTGTCATTAGGAAATTGCTATTTAAAATAGCATGTTATTGGGCAGGCCATGGTGGCTCAGCAGGCAGAATTCTCGCCTGCCATGCCAGAGACCCAGGTTCTTTTCCCAGTACCTGCCCATGCAAAAAAAAAACCCAAAACAAAACATGTATTTATTTCACACCCACTAAGATGGCTAGAATCCAGAAAATTGACAATACAAGTGCTAAAAAGGATTTAGAGCAACAGAAACTTTCACTGATCGCTGGTGGGACTATAAAATGGTATGGCCACTTTGGAAGACCAGTTGGTGGTTTCTGACAAAGCTAAACATAGGCTTTCCTTATGATCCAGCAGTTGTGTTCCTAGTATTGACCCAACTGATTAAAAAATGTATGTCCACAGAAAAACCTACACATGAAAGTTCATAGCAACTTTATTCATAATTGCCCAAAACTTGAAGCAACCAAGACGCCCTTAATAGATGAATGGATCATCAAACTGTAGTATATACATACAATGGATATTGTTTGGCAATATACAGAGATCAGCTTATCAAACAGAAGAAGATATGAATGAACCTTAAATACATACTGCTTAGTGGAAGGCTACATATTGTATGATTCCAACTATATGGCATTTTTTAAAAAGCCAAAACTATAGCAATTATGAAAAGATTTTTGATTGCCAGAGGTTTGAGGATAGGGTTGAATATGTTGGAGCACAGGGTATTTTTAGGACAGTTTGCAACTATTCTGTATCATACATAATGATATTTTAGTATCATACTAAAATGAAGGAGACATAACATGTATTTGTCAAAACCAAACAAATAGAACTTTACAGCACAAAGCATGAACCTTATAGTAGACAAATTTTAAAACAGCATCTAGGAGGTCTGGGGATCATAGGAAGGACTACAGACTGTGGAATGTTTTCAAGGTCCATTCATGCTGTAGCATGTATCAGAACTTCCCTCCTTTTTATGGCTCAGTGATCTATTGGATGTATATATGACATTTTTTAATCCATTCCTCAGTTAATGGACACAAGTGGATACCACCTTTTGGCTATTGCAAAACTAATGCCACTATAAAAAAATAATGAATAAATAGCAACAATAATGAATGTTGCTATACAGGTATCTGAGCCCTTGTTTTCAGTTTGTTGAGGGTATATACCTGGAAGTGGAATTAATGGGTCATATGGTAATTCTGTTTGCTTTTGAGAAAACACCAAATTTTTCCAAAGTGACTGCACCATTTTACATTCTCACTAGCAATGCATGAGGGTTTCAAATTCTCCACATCCTCTCCCAAACTTATTATTTTTCTTTTTAAATTTTTAGCCATTACAGTAGGTATAAACTAGCATCTCACTGTGGTTTTAATTTGCATTTCCCTAATGCCTAATGATGTTGAGCAACTTTTCATGTGCTTATTGGTCATTTGTATATCTTATTTGGAGAAATGTCTGTTAAAGTCCTTTGCTCATTTTTAAATTGGATTGTCTTTTTTGTTGTTGAGATATTAATTTCAAATTTTTATATATAAGTAGGAGTTTGATACTGGTTCTCTGTATCACTGTATGGATTTAAGAGATAGTGAAAATTACAACATAAGTTGTAATTTATAAGTGATAACTTATGTGATTAGATTAAAATGTTTTGTTTTCTGCAATAATTATAATTTATCCTCTGTGACCCCATTACAATATTTGAACATTATATGCGAATTTCATGGTTTATCTCCAACTCTATGTCAGCATAGTGAAGCTTTCTCAAATTAAATTTTAAAAATTGTCAAAATTTACATTGGCTCAAGTAGGTACCAGGTGAATGAATATCAAACTATGTGGAAATCTTGTTTATAACAACATAATTTATAATTTTCTGAAATGAAAGCAAGAAAAATATGGAATAAATATACACTAATTTATGAATTAGTTAAGTCAGCATTTCATTATTCAGATATCCAGGTATGACCAAGAGTAATTAAATTTAGTCATATTCAATATTTTACCAGCTTTCAATCATATAAAAACCATACATTTAAATATGTTCTCCATTCTATGTAGGAAGATACTTTTTTTACAAGTAGAAAGTTAATGTGATTTGTAACTTTTAAATATTTTACTATATTGCATGTGACTCCCCAACAAGCTGTCCTTACCTTCATGCTTATAAAGAAGGGAAGGACTTAAATTCCCTGGGAAGATAGATATGGAACTCTAGTTCTATATCCATTATTTTATTAATTTATTTGTACAGTCTGTAGAGCACTATATAAAGTTAATTATCATTACAGGCATATTTCTAAGTTTGCATTGTGCGGATCATAGAGCCTGTTATCCTAGAGGTCTTTTTTTTTTTTTCCATTGGTAAACTCTTTTATTAGCCCTACAAATGCAGAACTTAAAAAAAAATTGGTACAAATTTTAGGTAAGTATATAGCGTATATATGTATAATATATTACTACAGGTGGTCTTTGATTAACCAAGAGATTTAGATTCAGCACAATGGTAAGTCCTTCTTATTGGTAAAATATTGGTAGTGGAAACATTGGCACAAGCTCCCAAAGAAGTTGTGTTAATCATTTAAATAAGATGATATGCCTATATTTTTATCAATTAAATATAACTAAAATTATAAGCAGAATCTGAAGGACATCCTTGAGTTTTCCTTTTATTTTATGACTCTATTTGGGACTCCCTTAGGATGATTAAGATCCTTGCTGTTCTTGTGTCTATTCTTATTTAGTTAATAGCATTACTATTTGCCCAATGCCTGTTGCAGTTTTCTGGGCTGCTCATAGAAGAAACCTTGAAATGGGTTGGCTTTTAACAATGGGAACTTATTACCTTACAGTTTGAGGCCATGAGAATATCCAAATCAAGGCATCCTCAATATGATACTTTCTTCCTAAAGACCTGCTGCCAGTGTTGACTCCTCTGCCATGTAGGAAGACAAATAGTGGCATCTGCTGTTCTCTCCCTTCTCTTCCTGATTTTGTTACTTTCAGCTTCTTGCTTCCTTGGCTTTCTTCCTTTCTGTATTCATCCCATTCATAAAGAACTCCAATAAGAGGATTAAGTTCCACCCTGGTCTTAACTGAAGTAACTCATCAATGCTCCTACTTACAATAGATTTACAACCACAGGAATGGATTAGCTTTAAGAACATGATTTTCTGGGGGTACACAGTCCCAAACCATCACATTCCAAAAGCTGGAGTCGTCCATGACTCTTCTCCCTCTTCCCCACATCTAGTCAATCAGCAAGTCCTATCAATTATTTTATTTTATTTTATTCTTTTTATTCTGCTCATTAATAATTTGGGAGAGGAAGATGAGGCAGGGGAGAGAGTATCTACAAGACCAAAGAGCAGGGACACAGATCAGTCCGATTTTACTTTCTCTGTCTAAGACAAGATCCCTGAAACTCAAGATAAAAGGGTAGAATGTAGCTATATGGACTGAATCTGTCCATCTCTCAAATCTGTCCATTTTTATTTACTCCCTTTTATCATTTTGTTAAATGGTTCTATCATTCCTTTCTGCAACAGTCTGTCTGACAACAGCCTCACCATCCTTCCATCCAGACCTCACAATTCATTCTGTAGCTTAAAATCCTCAAGTGACTTCTCATGGTTCTTAGAGTGAAACCCAAACTTCTTAAATGACCAAAAGGCCTGCCTCCACCTCATCAGTCACTTTTTCCCCATTTGTTCTCTGAGGTCCACTTTGAAAAGCCAAACTCTCTCTCATCCCTAATCTTGACTTTCTGGAAGAAGTTTAAAGACACAGGTTGCCTAACTTTGCTTTCAAAGGGTGTTAGAATATATTGTTTGGGGTGTCATTTTACATTAAATTGTTCCTGCCCTTGCCTCCTTTGCAAAATCCTTCTTTGGAGGAAGAAAAAAAGGACTTAGAATCTCTTCTTCAGATTCTTGGGATGGGTGCTCCTAATCACTTAAAATCTCTCAACAGTTCTTAAAATGAAGTCAGTATAGCTTTATAAACATCTTGACACTTTGCCCTTATTTTTCTTTGCAAGGACCAACACTTGAGAATTAGTTCTGATTGCAACCAGTTTGTCACCTAAACAATTCTACTATTCATTAATTAACTTAACAAACATTTGTCAAGTTACTAGTATGTGCTAGGTGATGTGAAGCTGAGTCCTTGAGCTTTTAATTTATTCAGCAAATGTTCATTGAGTACCTATGCTAGGTCCTTAAGAAGCCACCACCCAAAGCAAACTTAATTTCCAAAGCATTC
The DNA here is from genome assembly GCF_023851605.1 of Tamandua tetradactyla. Taxonomy (NCBI): domain Eukaryota; kingdom Metazoa; phylum Chordata; class Mammalia; order Pilosa; family Myrmecophagidae; genus Tamandua; species Tamandua tetradactyla. The sequence goes on along the minus strand of NC_135335.1, from coordinate 45,246,433 downwards.
ATAGTCAAATAAGGGAAAAATCAGAAAACAGTCTGAGTGAACTGTTCTTAACTTAGGGTATGTGTGTTATGGGTACACTTCATTGGGTCTTTGAAACCCTATAATTTAATATGTGTGCAAATCTGCTATGTGTATGATTAACTTATGTCTAGCTCCCCCATTAGACTGTAAGTTCCTTGACAACCAGATCTAATTTTGCTCGCCATTGTCTCTCCAGCACTTAATAAGTATCATTGAGTGAATAAATGAGTAAATGTTAAGTGTAATGAAGCAGACATTATCTTAAGGATCAAATCTAATTTCTTTCCCTGGAACACATTAATGCCTTCTATCATCTGCTTTTACAGCAAGATGTCACTACTCCCATCTCATTCTAAGATCTAGCCCATCTGGGTTGCTCACTGTTTCCTAAGCAGGCCCTGGGTTAGGCTTGGATCCTGTTGCTTTCCTCCCCTGGGACACTTCCCATCTCCTATCCTTTCCCTCCTTCCTTCATTGTTTACTGGCCTCTGCTTCTTTAAAGTTTTACTCAAATTCCATTTCTTCTGTGAAGTGCTGTGTTGCATATTGGGTTCCCTGGAAAGCAGACGAAGATTGGCATTCAGCAAAATTATTAGGAGGTACTATTGGGATCAAATGCCTGTGGAATGGAAGAAGGAATGGAAGAACATCATAAAACTTCAACTAAAATCTCAGCCAATTCTACAAGTAGCTCTGAAGCTGAGGTGGCTCTGAAGGGTTTTCCCATGTTGTAGCAAGGGATGAGGCCTTTATATTCCTGCATCAAGTAGTCATTGGATGCATGCTGACCCTGGAAAGGTGGCATGGTCTTTAGTGAGAGGACTGATGGCATTCCCTACACTGGAGAAATAAATCCTTCAGCCCTGCTGGGGGATCTGGACAGTGTAGCACATCCGTTACATGCATTTTCAAATTTCAGTACCCATAGGAGTCACTCAAAGGTCTTGTTAAAACAGATTGTTTGGCCCCACCCCCTGGAGTTTCTGATTTAGTAGATCTGAGGTGGGACCCAAGAATGTACCTTTCCAATAAGCTTCCAAGTGATGCTAATGCCACTGGTCCTGCAGAACCATACTCTGAGGATCACTGCACTACACACTGTAATTCCACTTAATCTCTGACCATTCAAATTGCACTTGGTCCCTTGTGGTACGTCTTTGTATGTATCATCTTTTTTCTAGTCACATCCTTTAAAAAATGCAAAGCTTAACAAGTTGTGTTATGGGTTTTGTCCTTCATGAAAGTTAATGGAAAGCTGCTGATGGATTTTGAGCAGAATGGGGACATGAACATATTTATATTTCAAGGTAGGCCAGTTAGGAGATTGTCTATAGTAGTCCAGGGGAGAGTTAATAAATAGCAGCTTGGACTAATAAAGATGGAGAAAAATAAAGAGATTCAAAGGATGTTTAGGTAGCAATAGGGCTGGGACTTGGAGATGGAATAGATGTAGGAGATGAGAGAAAGGGAGAAGTCAAGAATGACTTACGCAATCAGATGTATTGAGGCACCATTTCCTTAGAGAAAAACACGGGAAGAGAAAGAGTGTTAAACACAAAGCCCTCACATTATAGCTTTTACAAAAGCTATAATAATATTTTTCCCCAAAATATCAATTGCAAATGTTTTCTTTTTTAAAAAAAATAACTCCAACTTGGTTCCTTTTTCCTCTTTTTTCCCTTTCCACGTGAACACTGAGCTCTCCACAGGCTATTGCTATTATAAGGAGATGTATGTGCTGTGGCTTTTGCCTTCAGGAATGCTTCTTAGAATATTTGACCCTCAAAAAATGGATTTAAAGTCTCATATCGGAACATCATATTCTGAACTAGCTGAACTCAAAAAAAGTGAGAAAGACTACCACACAGGCTGCCAAAAAGTACATCAGCATCTTTCCAAATTTTGTCTCCCACCTCATACACAAGCTTTGGTCATTCCAGTGATAACATGAAAGGGAGAAAAATAAAGGGATTGACATAGAGGAGAATATGATCAAACAGTACAGACATCGTGATTCAATTCAGTCATACCTACCATGAAGTAGAGATGCTTAGAGTAATGACACCCCTGGAAGGTTAAGGATATTTGGTGTTTTAAAAGGAATTTAGAAACCTAGACTTTAGCTTTTAAGATTTAAGAGTCTTTTTCTAGTCTTGTTATGAATAAATACATAGCTTTTCTGTCTTTATTTTTTAATCTGGCAAATGGAAAAGGGTGTTTTTTCCCAGAGTACAATGATATTATGTCAGATGAAAATAGGTTTTAAAAATGTTCAGAATCTTAGGAGCCTTATAAAGAGAAGTAAGAGAGACTTTTTGGCACCTGTCATCTTCTTCAAGATATAAAGAGCACTCACAGACATTCACTACTGGACAGAGATCAAATGTATTCATTTTCCATTTTTTAACTTTTAATTTATTATTCCCATTCAAAAACTCTATTCCTTTACCGATATATTTATACTTTTATGGCTAATGATAGTCCTTACCTCCTCTTCTGGGCCCTACCACAAAAGGTGAGTTAAGGTGAAAACAAATGCTATTTACAGTTTTTAATTAAGAAATGCAGTAGGAATTCCCCAATTCCAGTTTCAGCATATTCATTTATAAATAGTAATACTCTGAAAATATATAAGGCAATAAGTAATAATTTATCCCTTAGTACCGAGCCAACTCAATTATTAGAGTCTTGCAGAGAATATGGCACATAAAAGCTCCACAGCTCCAAGGTCATATTCCATATGACCTCCATAGGTTCCAACAAAGAACGTACATACCAAATGCAACCAAAGGCCACAAAGCATTGAGAAGTTGCTAGCAGGACAACTTTAGTCCTCAATTCCAAAAATGTCAAATGCTGTGGTCATTGAGTCAACATTTATTAAGTACTCGCTACAAACTAGCTGTTGTTTAGGTGCTTCAATACTACAATAAAGCTTTCTGGTTTTTTTAAAAAAAGTACTATGAAACAGTCATGCCTTAGTTTTATGTGGCTGGTTTCACTTTTGGGTTCACTTCACCTGTGAACCCCAAGTACAGAATTCCAGAGTGGAAGGATCCTTAGACATTGTGCAATGATGGGTCTATAACAGGTCTGTTCCAAGGGAGGTTCACACATTTCTTGGGCTTGCTTTCTCCCAGTGGTTTTATGTTGTTCCAAAAGTGAATCAAGAAATAGAGCCTGTTTTAGTTTGCTAAATCTGCTGAGATGCAATATACCAGAAATGGAATGGCTTAAAAGGGGAATTTCTTAAGTTGCAAGTTTACAGTTCTAAGGTGTGTAAATGTCCAAATTAAGAAGCCACCAAGAGGTTATCTTCACTCAAGAAAGGCTCATGCCGTCTGGAATACCTCGGTCCACTGGGAAGGCATGTGGCTGGCATCTGCTGGTCCCTTGGTCCTGGGCTTCTTTGCTTTCAGCCTTTGTTTGCTGTGGAGGTTTCTCATTTGGCTTCTCAAGGGCTGGGTTTCATCTCTTGGCTTTTCTTGGCTTTCTCCAGGTTCTGGCTTGCTTAGCATCTCATGAAAGGAACATGGTGATGTCTTCTGGGCCCTGCAGCTCCAAACATCTGGGTCTTGTTTGGCTCCATTGGCTCTTTCCAAAATGGTTCCCTCTTAAAGGACTCTAGTAAGTGACCCACCTTGAAAGTGTTAAGACGCATCTCTATGGAAACTACCTAATCAAAAGGTCCCACCCACAATTGGGTGGGTCACATCTCCACAGAAACAAGTTAATCAAAAAGATCCCATCCACCAGTATTGAATGAGTATTAAAAACATGGCTTTTCTGGGGTACCTAATAGCTTCAAACCAGCACAGAGCCTAATGCAAAAGCTCTCAAGAAGTAGGACATCCCACTGATCAGGAGGTGAGAGTGGGGACTTTAGAAAGTATGTAATCCTGAGCCTCATCTTAGACCTATTAAATAAATCATTCTTGTAGGGGTAGGGCTCTGGGAAGTAAACTTTTGACAGTTTACCCCCAATACTTCTAAGACAACAAACCAGGCCTGAGCCAGGGACCAGCTCTGAGGACCATCAGATGGAGTAGGGAAAAAAGTGGTGAGAGGGTGGTGAGACTAGAAAACATTTGTTTTCTGGCCTTTAGACAATAATTTTCTTTTAACTTTCAGGGGCATGTGAGGTCAGAAGCATTCCCAACCAAGTCAAATATAGGAAAGTCAGAATTATTAACTCAGCAAGGTGCTCCAGATCACTAAACCTTGGGGAGAAAAATCACCTGGCAATTATAGGCAGTTAAGACGTCACTGTGGATTGTAGGCAGAGGGGGGAGTAGAAACAATTTACTCCTGAAGACTGATTTCATTAATAGTGAATCGCATTTGCAGGCTGGAGTCATTTGCTGGATTGGGCCGATTATACCCCAGTTTGTGTTTCAGCTAGAAAGAGGGAAGGAAGAGCTTGCTCTGATTTCATTAGTCCCCTGACAACTATTCCTGAGCCTTACAGAAGGAATTCACCTAGGTTCTCGGATTCATTTAGGGTAAGAACAATTGAAAAGCTATAAATTCACTGTAGGTGGGATTGTAAATTGGTCCAGTAGCCTTTTAGAGAAGTATTTGTCATTATCTGTCACAATTTTAAATAATTGTGTTTTAGTACAGCAGTTATACTCCTGAGGGAAATATCTGCACACATTGACAAAGATGTAAGTAGGTACAAATAAGTTTATTGGAACATTTTTAATAATTGAAACTGGAAATAACCCAAATACTCACCAAAAGGAGAATGCTTAAATAAATTAATCAGTAAATAAACTAACACACTTTTTTTAAAGGTAGGCTTATAGAGTGGTTTCATGAGATGTACAAACTACTACACTAGACAAAGCAAAGCTGAACAGTATTTACAGTATAGCTGTTTTGTTTTATAAGAACCATTAATTAGTTGTATATATTTTGTATGATTTCTGTATGTATATATACATCTGTAAATCTTTACAAATTCAGCTGTATCAATATATAATATTCAATGTATATATCTTACATGTGTTTGTAAATGTATAGAAAAATGTCTAGAAAGATATACAAACTGTTAATAGCAGTTACCTGCTGGCAGAGTTCTGGGAGGGGACCAAAATGCACGGAATGAGGGGCTTTTGAATATGTTTTGCATATTTCTTAGAGCTTGTTGTTTTGCCCTATACATTTTATTGCTTTTATAAGTAAAATAACAATAATAAAGTTTCTTAAAGAAACTTGAGGGATAGCTGTTATTAAGATAATTGTTAATAAGAGCAGTGATAGAAGGGAATGTTCTGAAAATAATCAGTGAAAAGACAAGGATCATTTCCCATTCTTTCCTTCCCTCTGCAAGGTCCCATTTTCTACCCCACATCCTATCCCCCTTTAAAAAAGCTACAGGATGGAGCAAACACGGTAAGACAATTGTTTTACTTATGGACTAAAGGCTGAGACTCTCTCCCCATTCGATGTTCAAATTCCATCTTTTGAAAGCCTTTTAAAATGCTTGCTGCTTCCTCCTCAATACACCCGAATCCAATTTACCCCTAAATAAAAGGGGCTTCAGCTCTTCTAGAGAGCATTTGTATCAAAACAGCAAAAGCCATAAACAATCTAGCCACTAGAGGGGGGACATTACACATAAAACCCCTTTAAACTGCCACTCCACAGGAAAACATTCCCACAGATGGAGATACTGGCTCCAGAAGGGATGGTTCAAGGCTAAAAGTCCACAAGTAGTAATCACTGTGATTCAGACCTTTGGCTTGCCTAATATGCCCTGAAGCAAAGATTCTGCTAATAAATATAAAATTACAAATGTGAATGTGACCCGGTATCAGTGAGGTCTTACTCCCTCCCATCCCAAGTGAAAGGAATATTTACAAATATTCTAGAACAGAAGCAAATGTTAAGTTGGAAGCTGCCTTGCAACTCTGCATCTTAAGAAACAATGCCTGGTTTTTAGACCAGCAGCAGAGTTAGGAGTGGCAGGTTAGGAAACTTTAGCCTCTTCTCACAAACACCAGGGAATTTAATCTTATCAAGGAAGTCCTCCCATACACATTTTCAGACTGCTATTTAACAAGCATGATGCAGCAAACTTTTCCTTTCATTCCTCACACCAATCTCTACCCTCTTTATCAGCTGTATTCTTTTCATGTATTTGAGCCTGGTACGAATGAACTGATACTGCACCTTTTGATCTTCATTATTTCCAGTGGATAAATGTTTCTCATATATCCAGCCATCGCCCACCCCACCCCTAAAAAAAAAAAAAAAGTTGTTTTTTGTTTTGTTTTGTTTTCAGTGGGAACATAATCATTTTGTAAAAAGCAACAGCACATTCTGGGAAAGTAGAGGATGTGATAAAAACATGCTTTTTGAAAATGCACAGTCTTAACTTTGGATATCTCATTACTACATTAAGAATAATTACTGTATAGAAATGGATAGCACAATACTACCTGACTGTAATACAATAATGTTAGAACACTGAATGAAGCTGAATGTGAGAATGATAGAGGGAGGAGGCCTGGGGGCACAAATGAAATCAGAAGGAAAGCTAGACAATAAAGACTGAGATGGTATAATCTAGGAATGCCTAGAGTGTATAATGATAGTGACTAAATGTACAAATATAAAAATGTATTTGCATGAGGAAGAACAAAAGAATGTGAATACTGCAGGGTATTGAAAATAGATAGTAATTAATATTTTAAAACTTACACTTATGTGTGAGACTAAAGCAAAAAATGTTTACTTGGTACAAAATTTATATTTTGACTAGTGCATTTCCTAATATACCTTATATGGACCGCTTAACTGAACACCATAGTACTTGGAAACTTGAGTAGGGCATGAGATTTTGTAGGTTTGTCAGAGTGATGCCCCAATAATTCCTAGAGTGATTTGAACAGTGAATAAAAAAGTATTTGTAAAGTCCCCTTGGGGGAAGGGTGAGAAAAGGGAAAAATCCAGCTTCCCCAAGTGGAGGATTCTTGATATTCTCACAAGCAGTGGAGACGACCAAAGCAATAGGCTGAGCCCCCAATCTTGGGGTTTGTTCATATGAAACTTAACTCCACAAAGGATAGGCTAAGCCTACATAAAATTAGGCCTAAGAGTCACCCCCCCCAAGAGAACCTCTTCTGGTGCTCAGATGTGGCCCCTCTCTCTCAGCCAACATGACAAGTAAACTCATTGCTCTCCCCCTCTCTAAGTGGGACATGACTCCTAGGGGAGTGGACCTTCCTGGCAACATGGGACAGAAATCCTAGAATGAGCTGGAACTCAGCATCAAGGGATTGAGAAAACCTTCTCGACCAAAAGGGAAAATAGAGAAATGAGACAAAATAAAGTGTCAATGGCTGAGAGATTCCAAACTGAATCGAGAGGTTATCCTGGAGGTTATTCTTAACACATTAAATAGATATCACCTGTTTAGTTAAAGTGTAATGGAGAGGCTGGAGGGAACCGCCTGAAAAAAAAAAGAATTACTGCAACATGACCAAACATCAACCTTCAAAGTTTGGCATAAATTTAAAGCAGGTCAAAGGTTTACACACCTGCCTCGATTCTACCCTTTCTAGAAGCACTTCAACTTAATTTTCAAAATCTAAAGAACAAAAAGGCTTAGTAACTTGCCCAAAGTCACAAATCTAGAATGTAGTAAGACATGTATTTAAACCTAGACAGTCTGGCTCCAGAGAGTCCATGTTCTTAACCACTAATCCATTCCACCTTCCTTGCTTTTTGCCTTTTCCTCCTTGAGGCTTTCTCTTGCTCCAGTAATCTCCTCTCTCCAATGCACCTCTCCCCACCTCAAACTCACAATATAACTGCAGATCTACTGATACAGGGGAGGGAAGAGTGAGCTAGAAGTTATGAAAATGGTGTGAGTCCTGGTTCTGCCCCATTCAGCCATGTTACCTGGGACATCTCGCAAACACTATGAGGCCCAGTCTCCTAACTGCATACTGGGAATACGACCAGAAAAAACCCATTCCTCACAAGACTACACTGCAGGTTAAATTAGATCATGTACATAAAGCATCTAGCACAGTGGCTGGCACCTAAGAGGTGCCTAAAATTGTTGGCGGGAAGACAAACCAGCCAAAAGAAGAGGTAGAGCAAATACAATTTACAACACAATGAAGACAAGTTCCAGGAGGAAAAGTGAACTGTCCCATTAAATTAACATATTGACCTTTCTTGCTGGTTTTATGATACAGTCACATCTGAAGAGTTGAATGTTGAACCACCATGTTCCCTTGAGCAGAGCTTGCAAGAGTGGGTTACTTTGCACTACATGTCTCTAGTACTTGTAAAGTCCCTTCAGGGAGTCCTTGTATATCAAAGTGATTATTTAGGGCAGTCAATGCACAGAATGATCTTTCAGAGGACATGGGTCCGTTATCACCATCTCTGTGGGAAATGTGATAACCCATGGCAGGGTCAACCATCTACACTGCTCTCCAGGGTTCCTCTCATAACCCTTCCAGGGTGACCAGCTTCAGGGAAATTATTGGTGGGTTGTCTCAGGGACAGAGAAGGAAATTCACCTCTGTTTTAGTAAGTCTCTCAAGATGAACAGGAAGGAAGTGCTTCTTAATGTTTCATTTAGCTTTCTTGTGTGGACATTTAAACCCAATTTCTCTTGATTGTCCTTAGTAGAGATGGAAAAGGGCTGATCTTAACTTCCAAAACAGATTCAGTCACTCTCAGACCTCAATTTTCCTCCTGGACCAACAGCTTTCAAACTTTTTGGCATCGGGACTCCTTTATACCCCCAGACATTATTGAGGAACCCAAAGAGCTTTTGCTATATGGGTTACATCTAGAGACATTTAGCATATTTGACATTAAGACTGGGAAAATTTTGAAACATAAAAAATATACAAGCTCATATTCTATGAGCAATCAGGCTACACATCACATAGTCTTTAGAAAATTCCATTGCACACTCATGAGATAATGAGAATAAAAAAAGGCAAGGGATGTCTTGATATCATTATGAAAATGGATTTGACTCACAGACCCCACAAAAGGATGTTGGGTATTGTCCAGTGGTCTCCAGACCACATTTTGCCACACTAGATAAAATCCACTATACCAGACCCCATGAGTCCTATTTGCAAAACCTCAACTATTCACCTTTGGACATCATCTTGATTTTTAAATCTGGTAATTTTCAAAGTTAGACTCTAGATCCTAGGCCTATAATCTCAGAGAAGGATTAAATGAGAAGGAAGAGTTTAAATAACTAGGCAAAACTACCTAAACAAGCATTCTCTCAAACAGAAATGCAAATTAGCATAGAAAATTATAAGACTGCCCTCTCTTTCCCTTTTAATTTTCCTTCTTTTTTAAAAATATTTTTTATTGTAAAATACAACATACATACACAAAAGTAATAAATTTCAAAGTACATTTTTAACAAGTAGTTATAGGACAGATTTCAAAGTTTGGTATGGGTTACAGTTCTGCAATTTCAGGTTTTTCCTTCTAGTTGCTCCAAGACACTGGAGACTAAACAGAAATAGCAATATAACGATTCAGCAGTCATACTCATTTGTTAAATCTTAACTTCACTATTATAATTTCTCCTCCTTTTATCCTTCCTCCAATCTTTAGGGATATTTGGGCTATGTCCATTCTAACTTTTTTCATGTTGAAAAGGGGTGTCGACAGAATGGAATAACTGGATAAAACTGATTGATGCTCTTGGAGAGTCTGGCCTCTCTGGGTTTTAGGACTTATCTGGCTTGAGAACCATCTGAAGGTTTTAAGTTTCTGAAAGTTCTGAAAGAACTTGGCACGTGAAACTTTTGTAATATCTCAGATAAAGCCCTGGTGTTCATTAAGATTAATAGGAACAGTGTTGGTTGGGGTTTAGTAAACTGTTATCCTTCTTTTTAATTATTGTTATTCTCGTGGAAGACATTTTCATTGATATTAAACCTGCCAGAGATTCTTTGTGAGGTGGGTTCAAGAATAAAATCTTTAGAATTACACAATATTTTTAGTAATCATCACATTTAATTTCCCTTTTAATGAGAACTTTACGGGACGGACAGAACATACAATATCAGAGTATTATTTAGGTATAACAGAAGTTTGGAGATCAATCATGCCAGCTCTCTCACAGTGCTCTTTTTTTTTAAATGTTTGAGATCGGGGTGAAATGTAGGCTTTCATGTGCAGGCCCTTTGTGCTTTCTTATTCTAGGTTCCTTATACTTTCTTTCTATGGCTGTAACTCTGGCTGGGGGCATCAGGGAGTACCTTCCTGCTCCTCTGCTCTCGGTAATCACACTCCTAAGAAGAACAAATACTGAGTAAGCACTTACCCAAGTACCATGTGTTGTGCTCAACACTTTATTTTTGCATTATCTCCTATCTCTCCACAACCCTAAGTGGTAGGTAATAATATTATTAGCCCCATTTTACTGACGATGAAAATGAAGCTTAGAGGATACTTACAGCTAAGTATGTATGTGGTGGTACAAGGATAGGATCCCAGACCATCTGATTTCAACACCCCCTCTTTCATCTGGTGCTAAAACTGCCTTTTAAAGACAGCAACTGAAGAGATTAAAGGGACAGCCTCCCGATGTCATTTAAAAGTAAATAAATCGTACTTCGCAAGTCTCTGAAGCAGAGAAAAAGTGTAGACTTTGAAAAAGCAACAAACAAATCTCCTTCCTCACAGGCTCCAAACTAAATGTAGGTGATCCTTTTATCAGCGCCAATGACAAAGTCTTATCTCTTTTCCCCTGATGGTGGGCTCTTTGGTTTCACTTTTCCCGTAAGCGATTGATTGAGAGCTTCTAATATTACCCTGTCCAGGTGCCAAACTGACATGTTACTCTGATCAGTCTTCCATTTTCCTTTGCCTCCCTCAGCAAAGAAAACAAGGAGTTTGTCAAACATGGCCCAGACCCGGGGTGGGGGTGGGGGTGGGGGTGGGGAGAGGAATCCTATCCAATCTTCAAGTATTCTGAAATAGAATCGCCTTCTTGCTTGACAACTGTGACTAATTCCAGAGACCCAACCAGCCTTCTCTAATGATGACTTGGGTCAGTTACCATCTGGGGGCAGATTAGATCTGATCTGAAGCTGAAAAATTCCACCCCTTGGTGCTAATCTTCAAAACTTTCCAATCCTAAATAGGGCAAGTTTCAGAAAGGAGCATTTCTCATTTTCTAGCCTACCTGAATATTGTCTGTAATGATTTTGCTTAATAAAAAAATTAATTAAACTCCTGCTCTAATAGTCTAAACACAAGGACCAGAGGAAGGATGGGTTCTGGCCAGCTGCGAAGGCTCCATCTCTGGCTCACAGTGTTAATAATTTTCATGGTATTTTTAGCAATTGAAAGAACAAAGGCCACCTCTCATTAATAGCACAACTGATTATGGCAAGTCTATAAAAACAAGTCCTACTCTCGGGTAGTGTGTATTACAAACAATTAAGTTTGTTTTTTTTGTTGTTGTTGTTTTACAAACAATTAAGTTTTAATAAATAAAATGAAACCAACCCTCAAGAAATTGACATTTCTGCTATTCTCTGTTATGTAATAGCAGGCTAGTAATAAGTGCTGCAGCTAATGGAAATGGGACTGTCAATGGCTCTGCTGAGATTGTCTAAGGCTGTTAAATGACTTTAGGTGGGAATGGGTGGGGATGGAGGAGAGGATTCTCCGGGGGTGTTTCTAAGTAACAAGATGTTCTTGCGCAGGCCACTGACCTTTCTCATATTTGGTGACTTTCTGGTGAATCCAAAATGTGCTTTGTTAAGTCATTCTTCTGAGCACACAATTTTGTGCCCAATAAATGAACCAACTCTTCATTATCTAGGCTGCAAACTGGCACCCCACAGGCAGAATGTGGATAAAGAAGCAAGTATTAAGTCTTCACAATGTTTTGTTTTGTTTTCTAATATTTTAAAAATATTTTTATTGAGAAATATTCACACATGTATAGTCCAACCATATTACACAATCATCGGCTCACAATATCATCACATAGTTGTGTATTCATCACCATGATCACTTTTAGAACATCTGCATCACTCCAGAAAAAGAAATGAAAAGGAAAAAAAAACTCACATATCCCATATGCCTTATCCCTCCCTCTCATTGACCTACAGTATTTCAATCTACCCAATTTTTACCCTTTATCTCTCCCTATTATTTATTTAATTTTTTTCCTTACTTTATTATTATTATTTTTTAATCGTCCATACCCTGGGTAAAAGGAGCATCAGACACAAGGTTTTCACAATCACACAGTCACACTGTTAAACCTATATAGCTGTACAGTCTTCTTCAAGAATCAAGACTACTGGAATCCAGTTCAATAGTTTCAGGTACTTCCCTCTAGCCACTTTAATGCACCAAAAAGTAAAGAGGGATATCTATATACTTTAAGAATAACCTCCAAGATAACCTCTCAATTCTGTTTGAAATCTCTCAGCCACTGAGACTATTTTGTCTCATTTTTCTCTTTCCACCTTTGGTCAAGAAGCCTTTTTCATTCCTTTGATGCCAGGTCTGGCTCATCCCTGGGAGTTGTGTCCCATGTTGCCAGGGAGATTTACACCCCTGGGAATCATGTCCCACATAGCAGGGAGGGTAGTGAGTTCACCTGCCAAGTTAGCTTAGAGAGAGAGAGAGGCCACATCTGAGCAACAAAAGAGGTTCTCAAGGGGGGACTTTTAGGCATAATTATAAGTAGGCTTAGCCTCTCCTTTGCAGGAATAAGCTTCATAAGGGCGAGCCCTAAGATTGAGGGCTCAGTTTATTGAATTGCTGTTCCCGTTGCTTGCAAGAATATCAGGAATTCCCCAGATGGGGAAGTTTAATATTTCCTCCTTTCTCCCAGTCACCCAAGGAGACTTTGCAAATACCTTTTATTTTCTACTCAAATTATTCTGGGATATGTTGGGGCATCACACTAACCTGTACAAACCGACAAGATCTCATGCCGTACTCACAATTCCATGTAATTATGGTACTCAAGTAAACTGACCATACAAGTTAAATTAAAAAATGCACAATTGAAAATATAAATTTTTCATCAAATAAACATCTCTCCCTTTGGTCTCATACAGAGGTTGAAATTTGAAAATATGAGCCATCCTTTACCTGGTATTCTCATTTACCTTTGCCCTGTCTAGATCAGCTTTATTCATATCTCTGGATGAAATCTGATCACTTTTTCAGGCATCTGATAACTGAGTATCAATAGCGAAAATGATGAAAGGAGACCTCTACCTTACATTCTATACAAAAATTAATTCAAAGTGGATTAAAGACTGAAATGGAAGAGCCAGTACGATAACACTTGTAGAAGAAAATGCAGGGAAACATCTTCAAGATCTAGTAATAGGAGGTAGCTTCTTAAACCTTACACCTAAAGCACAAGCAGTGAAAGAAAAACAGAACTCCTTAAGTGAAGAGCTTCTGTGGCTCAAGGACTTTGTTTAAAAAAGTGAAGAGGCAGCCAGCTCAATGGGAGAAAATATTTGGAAACCACATATCAGATAAAGGCTGATCACTTTTTCAGCTTTTTATTAACAGTTGCTATATGGGGGGGGTAATGCTGACTTTCATAGTTTCAGTGCTTTAATTCTGATGTCACATATCACATAAATACCCACAGTTTCAAGGAATACCAGTTTGTATACAAATAGCTCAGTATCTCAGAATGTAGAGATATCAGTTACAACTCCTAAATATATGTGACTGCTGTGAGAGTTTACAATCTAGGAACCTTTATAACAGGCCCCAACCTGATAACCCATATTCTCAACTTCAGGTCTCTGAGTGTGTATATTAAACTAAATTCCTATGAGTGAGGCATGATAATATTTGTCTTTTTGTTTCTGACATGTTATTCAACATACTGTCCTTAAGGTTCATTCATGTAGTTGCATGTCTCACAACTTCATTTCTTCTTGCAGCCACTGAGTTGTCTGTTTTATGTAAATACCACAGTTTCCCCTTCCATTCCTCAGTTGTTGTACCCTTGGGCCAGCTCCATCCATTACAAATCATGAACACTGCCACCATAAACACTAGTGCGCAAATATCCATTCGTGTCCCCACACTCAGTTCCTCCAGATATATACTTAGCAATGGGATTGTAAAATCAAATCAACCCATAGGTTTTATTCCTTCATTGACCATACCTCCTGACTATAGTGGACTGAACTAAAAAATCAGCATCTGAACCAAGGACAGCTCATCAATGATGGTCAGTAACGTAGCTATGAGGTAAAAAGATGAGCTGGGTTCAAACATATGCCACTCTGTGGATTATGGAATTGGGAAATCAGCATGATCCTCAATGGTAACACGATATCATGGCCTCAAGCAAGGCCAAGGCAAGCCAAGTAGAAACCATAGTTGTTGGGGAGCAGGAGAAATTAGAATGGAGGAGACTGGCTGCCACAGAGAGGAGGGTAGAACAGACCTGTAGGGAGGCAGAGATGCCCAGAGGGATAGAGCCATGATTTCAAGCTTCCATCAGTTCTGTTTTCTCAATTCCAGCCCTTATATATCTTTATAGTAAATGCCTCCTTCTCGCTTTTTTCTTCTTGAAAATAAGTAAGATTTAGAGGAGCGTGACTCAGAAGGCAGGGAAATGGAGGTGGCCCACGGTGTGATTTCAAACTGCTGATACTGGTAGCTCTTCCTTTAGAATTGCGGGTGGGGCAGTGGCTCTGGCTGGTGGGTCTCAAAGGCCCAGGAAGGCCTTCCACATGGGGTGGCCCCGTTGCTTCCTTCCTTCTACCCCCTTGGGAGGCATGGGGCGTGGGCCTTCACAATGTTTTATTTTGTATTTCAATCTGAATAGGTTGCCAACATTAAAAACTATGAAGACTTCAATGAAAACAGAGATATTCTGCTTATTTTGAAACCTGGATGAATGAATAAATCTGGGCTCATATTTCTATGTGACGACCACCAGCAAGAGCAGGGAAGGGGCAGCTGCTTTAGAAAGCACATCATACCCTGCTGGCTTCACTAGCCAACACTTCTTTCCTGGCCTCTGTTCACCCGTGAGCCAAGTTCTGCACCTCTTTTTCTTCTAATAGCTAACCTGAAGACTAAGTCCTAAGAGAGTTATAGTCAAAGAGAAGGTCGGTATTTATTGGATGGAAAAAAAAGAGGAAGAAACACATGCAAAACATCATTTTAAAAAGAAAAAAAATAAATCTTGCAATAATCTCTTGTATGAATTTTCTGAAGTTTCCAGAATAGAAAGCACCATTATTACATGTTCTTTTCAAAATATTCCTTTGACTAACTCAGCTATGTATTTTACTACATGCAAAACTTTCTAATTGCAGCTTGAAAACTTCACCTATTTTGGAAAGGTGATTAGCATGAGTACTAGAATCTGAGATTCTTGTAAAAGAAAGGCCCATTCCCTGGTTTTATGTCAATACCAAATTATCAAGAAAGACAGCTTCGGGAAAACAGGATTTACCAACTGATTTGGTTTGCTAAAGCTAACAGAATGCAGTATATCAAAAATGGATTGGCTTTTACAAAAGGGATTTATTAGGTTACAGATTTACTGTTCTAAAGCCATGGACATGTCTGAACTAAGGCATCAACAAGAGAATACCTGGACTTTGAAGAGAGGCCACCAGTATCTGGAACCCCTCTGTCAGCTGGAAGACACATGGCCATGGCTGCTGGCCCTTCTCTCCTGGTTCAAAAAAATGGCTCTCTCAGCTCCTGTGGGTTCTTCTGGCTTCTCCGGGGGTGTTCTCTTTCTTCAAGCAGCTGTATATTCCTCCAAAATTTCTCTCATTTAAAGACCCCAGTAAGCGGATTAAGACCCACTTTCAATGGGCGGGGTCACATCTCCATGGAAACAACCTAATCAAAATGTCCCACCCAATAATAGCTTTGCCCTCACAAGATTGGATTAAAATAATATGACTTTCAATACAGTCCCATCTTTTGGGAGGATGGTGACACGGAGTGAAGTGAGTTCACTCCTGCTCCATGAACAAGATAGGGGACGGGGAGAAAATGACTGGGACTGCAGTCTGGGATGTGAATAAACAAACAAGGTCTCTAGGGTATTTTGGGGAGGAGAGGGGTGGGGGATCAGGATGAGGAGAATGGGGTGAGTCAGGTGACCGTGATCCCCACCAGGGCGGGTTGTGACATGAGGAGAGGTATGATAGGAGGAAACTAACTGTCCTTCCACTCCAGCCTGCCCCAATAAAGAGATTCAATCAATCATCAAAAATCTTGCCACAGAGAAAACCCCAGGACCAGATGACTTTACAGGGGAATTTTATCAAACATTAAAAAAAAAAAAAAAAAAAGCTAACAACAATCCTGCTCAAACTCTTCCAAAAAATTGAGGAAAAAAGAATGCTACCTAACAAGCTAACATCATTCTAATACCAAAATCAGATAAAGATGCTACAGGAAAGGAAAAATACAGATCAATCTCCCTAATAAACACAGATGCAAAAATTCTCAACAAAATACTGGCAAATCAAATCCAATGACACATTAAAAGAATAATATATCATGATCAAGTGGGGTTTATACCAAAAATGAAAGGGTGGTTCAGCATAAGAAAATCAATCAATGTAATACAGCACATTAACAAATTGGAAGGAAAAAAATCACATGATCATATTGATTGATGCTGAGAAAACATTCAACAAAATTCAGCATCCTTTCCTGATAAATATTTCAAAAGGTAGGAATCAAAGGAAACTTCTACAAATCATAAAGGGCATATAAGAAAAACCCATAGCCAGCATCATACATAATGGTGAGACTGATAGCATTCCCACTAACATCAGGAATGAGACAAGAATGCTCGATCACCAATATTATTCAACATTGTACTGGAAGTCTTAGTGGAGTGATTAGACAGGAGAAAGAAAGGGCATCCAAATGGGAAAGGAAGAAGTAAAATTTTCATTATTTCCAGATGACATGACCCTATACTAAGAAAACCCTGAGAAAGTATAACAAAGCTACCTGAGCTAATAAACAAATTCAGCAAAATGGTGGGATATAAGATTAAATGCACAAAAATCAGTAACATTTCTTCACACAAGCAATGACCTATCTGAGGAGGCAATTAAGGAAAAAACTCCATTCAAAATAGTGACCAAAAGAATTAGGTATCTAGGGATAAGCCTAACCAGGGATGTCAAGGACTTGTACACAGAAAACTAAAACCATTGCCTAAAGAAATAAAAAAGACCTAAATAGATGGACAGACATTCCATGCTCATGGACAGGAAGGCTGAATGTCATTAAGATGTCAATTCTACCCAAACTGATCACAGATTCAATGCAGTACCAATCAAAATCCGAACAACCTACTTTGAAGTCTTGGGAAAGCTGGTTAACAAATTTATTTGGAAGTGAAAGAGACCCTGAATAGCTAAAGATATCCTAAAAAAGAAGAGTGTAGTGGGAGGACTACCACATCCTGACTTTAAAGCTTACTATAAAGCCACAGTGGTCAAAACAGCATGGTACTGGCACAAAGATAGATGTATCAACCAGTGGAATCGAATCAAGACTGTGGAGATAGACCACCAAATCTATGGACAATTGATCTTTGATAAGGCCCCGAAATCCACTGAATTGGGACAGAATAGTGTTTTCAACAAATAGGCATGGAATAACTGGATATCAATAGCCAAAATAATGTATAATGGTACAGCTGCTGTGGAAGACAGTTTGGCGATTCCTCAGAAAACTAAATATTGAGTTGCCCTATGACACAGCAATACTGATACTTGGTTTATATCCACAAGAACTGGAAGCAGGACATGAACCAATATTTGCACATCAATGTCCATAGTGGTACTATTCACAATTGCCAAAAGATGGAAATAATCTAAGTGCCCATCAACAGATGAGAAGGTGAACAAAATATAGTATAGATACATGATGTAATATTATGCAGCAGTACAATGAAATGAGGTCCTGCAGTATATGACAAGATGGATGAACCTTGAAGACATAATGCTGAGTGAAATAAGGCAGACACAAAAGGACAGATACTGTAAGATTTCGCTGTTAGGACTCTGATCAAGGAAGTCTCAGAGGTTACATTGTAAAATATAGCAGACCTAGAGGTCCACAAAAGCTAGAGATGGAGGAAAGTCTTCCCAAAGAGGTTGAATCTAAATGCAAGGGAATGGATAGAAGTGGTGATTAACTAATTAGGGGGGTTATAAGTAATGTTGCCATATTGAAAGTGAATATGATTGTAAGAGGATGTATAATGTCATGTATTCCACATGAACTATTTCAATGATTTGAAAGAATTAATAGTAGAGGGATATTGGGGGAAAACTAAAAATGCATGCTATGGACAATAGTTAACAGGAAGACATTAACATACCACAGCACTACCGGGGGCCACTAATTGTGGGGGAATGACAGTTTTTATTTGATAGTTGGTGATGTTGTGTTTGCCAGTTCTTTGTCGTTATGGACCAATGAAAATTGTCTAAAATTGAGACTGCTACTGATTGTACGACTAAGTGAGGATACAGGAAGACATGGTTTGTTTATTTTGGACATTATCCATGATGTCCAATAGGTGGAGGGAGCGGAAGGGTACAATGACTGAGAAGCACACTGGCAAATGGTGATACATTTCTATGGGAATATGGTGTGGCTATACAAAGGAGGGGCACATAATGAACTGAATAAACCTCAGGGACAATGTGTTGTGCAAAATAAGCTAAGCTAGAAACAAAAAACAGATATGCTAAGGTCTCTCTCAGAAAATACTTCCAAGAAAATTGGAGGCTAGATTGTAAGCCTTTATAGCAATCACACAGTCTGAAGTTGTAAATGTATTTCTAGATTCTGAGACACTGAAGAAAAAAAAAAAGAACAGGGCTTCTCTAGGGTACATAATTTCAAACTATTTTAGTGCCACTACCCACCAAATCAATACTTCCTAAACTAAAAGTCACCTTTTTTTTTTCTGAAGGGACATAAGATGGTTGGTAGAAAAAAGGTGGGGGAAGGGGGAATGGGAAAAAGTCTACATTGATGCAGATCTGTATTCCACTTTAAATTTTAGGCTAAAGCATGCAAAGCCTGAGGTATCTATGCAATTTGATCCTTGCCAAGTCCCTCTTTCTTGCCACCATATCTCTACCCGCTGCCAAACATCTAATCATGTTCTCAGAACTTTCAAAAAAAGATATGACTAACTGCCTCGCTTCCCATTTATCCCATCATGTACATTCTTAAAAATAACATAAGATTGCCCAGGATCCAGGACCAAAGCAGATTTGAAAACAAACTTTAAATTCTCTCCATGCTTCATTGGGGTAAGAAGTAAGAGTTAGGACCCAATATCAAAGCTCCTGAAAAAAAAATACAGGGTTTTTAATGCTTCTAATGGTCACTGTGTCACAAGAGTTGAAAACATTGAGTGTTTCTTTAATGCAGAATTAGCTCATAAATGTTTACCAAACAGTGGATACAGGACAGTAGAATGTGGAGGTTATGTTGGTTCACATATAATTTTTCCCAGTCATGTTTTCAAACAATCAGGGATAAACTTTCTGACAGTTTCAGAGAAAACCTGAGCAATATATAAAGATTGTGAGAAAAAAAATCCTACAAAAGTGGCTTCCTTTAGTGCAAGTGGTGGTTTATTGAGTAAATACAAGAACTGCTCCATTATGTTTAAGCTCTCTAAAGAAGCTGAGAATGCAGATAAAAATGCTGCAAAGACACTTCTTCCCTTTTAAAAAAATGGCTGCAGTCTACACCCTAGATTAGATTCTTACTTCTGATGAAATTGGTCTCTATTAGAAACAAATCCCTTCCAGAACTTACATCTGAAAGAAGGAAGAATCCGCAGTTGTAAGGCTACAAAGGACTGACTGGTGCAGGCTGCACTGGCCAGTGGAAATTTAATTGAGCTCCTTGTTTCATTAAGATTACTACATTGGTTCAAAAATTCCTTAAGTTTTCAGTGGTCTGCCCATACAGCTATTTTTCCCATATGCCCCCTATTTTTTCATGTTTTTTTTTTAACTTTTTAATTGCATTTTCATGTTTTTCAATAGTAAAATATAGCATAAATACAAAGCAAAGAAAGAAAAAGTAATAATTTTCAAAGTACACTTTAACAAGTAGTTACAGAGCAGATCCCAGAGTTTGTCATATGCTACTATTCCACCATCTCAGATTTCTCCTAGCTGCTCCAAAACACTGGAGGCCAGAAGGAATATTAATGTAGTGACTCAGCAGTCATACTTATTTGTTAAATACTATTTTCTCTGTTATACCTCCTCCTTCTTCTGTTATCCCTCTCCCAATGTATAAGGATCTTTAGGCAATGCCCATTATGACTTTTTCATGTTGAGAAGGGGTATCAACACTAAAGTGTAGGGGAATGTAACCAATCGATAATTTTGGAGAGGCTGGTCCCTCTGGGTTTCAGGATAGATCTGACCTAGGAATTCTCTGGGAATTATAGGTTTCAGGGAAGCAAAAAGTGCATGAAATCTTTACAGAGTCTGGGTTCAAGTGCTAAGTGTTCTTAAGAGTTAACAGGAGTAATGTTTTGGGGGGATTAGCAAGCTATGGAAATTAGCATTATATAACTGAAGCTTGCATAAGAGCAGCCTCCAGAAGAGTCTCTCGACTCTATTTGACCTCCCTTGGCCACTGATGCTTTTTTATTATACTTCTTTTCCCTCTTTAAGATGTTGATCTGCCAGTGCCAGGGCCAGACTCATCTCCAGAAGTCATGCCCCATGTTGTCAGAGAGATTTTCACCCCTGAATGTCATGTCTCACATAAAGGGTAATTATTTCTCTTGCAGAGTTGGGCTCAGAGAGGCCATATCTGAGCAACAGAAGAGGTGTCCTGGAAGCAACTCTTAGGTCTTATCATGGGTAGTCTGAGCTCCCCTAGAGAAATAAATTTCATAAGGGCAAGCCTCAAAATCAAGGGCTTGGCCTATTTTCTTGGGAGTCCTTGATGGTTGACAGAGTACCTGGGGTTGCCCAGATGGGAAAATTTAATAATAAATATATATATATTTTTCCCCCTTTAGACCCTCAAGGGACTCTACCAATATTTTTAAATTATCCTGGTATTAATTAAGCTATACAGAATTATGAGGCCTCATTCCCATTCTGGATTCCAGGAGTTTGTTTAAATACTATTAAACAATCCAGACAGGTTGATTTAGATTATGTGTTACCGAAAGTTAAGGGTCAGACATAATAAACTTTTTTGCCTTTGGTCTCATGTAATAGGTGAAGATCTAGAATACGTACACTATCTCCTTTTACCCTGTATTCTGATGTACCTTAGACTCAGACAGATTGGCTTTGTTTTAAACTCTGATTGAAACCTGATGTCTTTCTCGGTTACTTCAACTGTATTATATATAGCTATGCTAATTTTCAGTGCTGTAGCACTCCATTTCTGAGTCTTAGGTGCAGAGCTATACAAAGTTCCAGGGAACTACCAGCTGATACATATATAGCTCAGTGTCTCAGAATCTAGAAATACATTTATAACTTCAGACTTAGTGTAACTGCCATAAGGGCTTACAATCTAGGCTCCAACTTTCTTATATGTATTTTCTGAAAGAAACCTTAGCATATCTGTTCTTTTGTTTCTGGCTTATTTTGTACAACACATTGTCCCCAAGATTTATTCCATTCGTTGTGTGCCTCTCGTCGTTCCTTTTTGTAGCGGCACCATATTCTATCATATAAATGTATCACAGTTCGCCATTATGCTTCTCAGTCATTATACCCTTCGGCTTCCTCCATCTATTGGGCATCATGGATAATGTCCAAAATAAACAAACCATGTCTTACAATATCCTCACTTGGTTGTACAATCAGCAGTACTCTCAATTTTAAGCAGTTCCCTCCCTCCCCCATTAGTTGCCCCTCGTGTGCTGTGGTACTGTTGATATCTTCCTGTTAACTATGGGCCATAGCATGCATTTTCAGTTTTCCCCCATACCCCTCTCCAATTGTATTGACTCTCTGTCCGCTACCAAGCCATTGAAATAGTTCATGCGAGAATTTATTTATAATTGTAGATTTAATCAGTGGTATACATGGCACTATCCATCCTCTTTCAATCATATTCACCTTCAATATGATAATGTTACTTATAACCCCTAATTAGTTACCATCACTTCTGTCTGTCCCCTTGCATTTAAATAGAACCTCATTCAGTAGCCATTCCCACATCTCTAGTTTTTGTGGACCTCTAGGTCTGCTATATTCTACAATGTAACCTCTGAGATTACCTTGACCAGTTATAACAGTGAAATTATACAGTATCTGTCCTTTTGTGTCCACCTTATTTCACTCAACATTAGGTCCTCAAGGTTCATCCATGTTGTCATGTCCTTCAGGACCTCATTTCATCTTATGCCTGCATAATATTTCATCATATGTATACACTACATTTTGTTTATCCACCCATCTGTTGATGGGCACTTGGATTCATTCTATCTTTTGATAATTGTGAATAGTGCAGGTATGGACATTGGTATGCAAGTATTGGTTCATGTTCTGGTTTCAGCTCTTCTGGGTATATACCAAGTATGGTATTGCCATGTCATAAGGCAACTCAATATTTAGTTTTCTGAGGAATTGCCAGACTACTTCCACAGTGGCTATACCATCACACATTCCCACCAACAGTGAATAATTGTTCCAATTTCTCCACATCCACTATAACATTTGTAGTTTTCTCTTTGTTTAATAGCACCTATTTTTATAGGTTTGAGGTGATATCTCATTGTCTTGAATGGCATTTCCCTTACAACTAATTAAAATGAGCATCTTTTCATGTGCTTTTTAGCCAACTGTATTTGGTGTTTAGAAAAGCATCTATTCATGTCCTCTGCCCATTTTATAATTGGGTTGTTTGTTCTTTTGTGGTTGAGCTGTACAATTTCCTGTGTACATACCTCAAGCCTTTATCTAAAATGTGGTTTCCAAATATTTTCTCCCATTGAGTTGGCTGCCTCTTTACCTTTTTGAAAGTCCTTGAGGCACAGAAGCTCTTCATCTTACGGAGTTCCCATTTGTCTATTTTTTCTTTTGCTGCTTGTGCTTTAGGTGTAAGGTTTAAGAAGCTACCTCCTATTACTAGATCTTGAAGATGTTTCCCTGCATTTTCTTCTACAAGTGTTATGGTACTGGCTCTTACATTTCAGTCTTTAATCCATTTTGAATTAATTTTTGTATAGGTTGTAAGGTAGGGGTCCTCTTTCATTCTTTTGGCTACTGATATCCAGTTCTCCCATGTCCATTTATTGAAAAGACTACTCTGTACCAGTTCAGTGGATTTGGAGGCCTTATCAAAGATCAATTGTCCATAGATTTGGTGGGCTAGCTCAGCAGTCTTGATTCCTTGGTTAGGCTTGTTCCTAGATATCTGATTGTTTTGGTCACTATTTTGAATGGAGTTTTTTCCATAACTGTCTCCTCAGATAAGTCATTCTTGTGTATAGAAACATTACTAATTTTTGAACATTTATCTTGCATCCCACCACTTTGCTGAATTTGTTTATTACCTCAAATAGCTTTGTTGTAGATTTCTCAGGGTTTTCTAAGTATAGGATCATGCCATTTGCAAATAATGAAAGTTTTACTTCCTTTTCAGTTTGGATGTCTTTACTCTTTCTGCTGTCTAATCACTCCACTAGGACTTCTCAGTACAATGTTGAATAATAGTCGTGACAATGGGCATCCTTGTCACATTCCTGATTTAAGCGGGAATGCTATCAATCTTTCACCATTAAGTACGAGGCTTGCTATAGGTTTTTCTATGTATGGCCTTTATGATATTGTAGAAGTTTACTTTGATTCCTGCCTATTTTTTGGGGTGGGGGTGCATGGTCCTGGAATCAAACCTGGGTCTCCCGCAGGAAAACAAGCATTCTACCATTGAATGATTCCTGCCTTTTGAATTGTGTTTATCAGGAAAGGATGCTGAATTTTGTCAAATATTTTTTTCAGCATCAATTGATATGATCATGTGATTTTTCCCTTTTGATTTATTAATGTGCTGTATTACATTGGATGATTTTCTTGTGTTATACTACCCTTTCATTCTTGGAATAAACCCCACTTGATCATGATGTATAATTCTTCTAATGTGTTGTTGGATTTGATTTGCCAGTGTTTTGTTGAGAATTTTTGCATCTATGTTCACTAGGGAGACTGCTCTGCAGTTTTCCTTTCTTATAGCACCTTTATCTGGTTTTGGTATTAGAGTGTTGTTAGCATCCTAAAATGAATTAAGTAGCATTTCTTTTTCCTCAGTTTTTGGTAAGAGTTTGAGCAGGATTGGTGTTAATTCCTTTTGGAATGTATGATAAAATTCCCCTGTGAAGCTGTCTGGTCCTGGGCCTTTCTGGATCTCTTTACTTGGAATCGGTTTATCGAGATTTTCTATTTCTTTTTGAGTCAGTACTGGTAGTTCACGTGTTTCTAAGAATTTGTCCATTTAATCTGAGTTGTCTAGTTTATTGGCATATAGTTGTTCGTAATATTCTTATGATTTTTTAAATTTCTATAGGATCTGTGGTAATGACCCCCTTCTCATTTCAGATTTTTACAATTTTCATCCTCACTCTTATTTTGTTAGACTTCCTAGGGGTCCATCAATTTTATTGATTTTCTTAAAGAAACAACTTTTGGCTTTGTTGATTCTATTGTTTTATTATTCTCCAATTTGTTTGTTTCTGCTTTGATTTCTGTTATTTCTCTTCTTTTGTTTGCTTTGGGGTTAGTTTGGTATTCTTTTCCTAAATTTTCCAGACCTCAAGTTTTGCTCATTCTTGTTTTTAGTACAGGCATTTAGTGCAATAAATTTCCCTTTCAGCACTGCCTTTGCTGCATCCCCTAAGTTTTGATATGTTGTATTCTCATTTAATTTGTCTACAGATATTTACCAATTTCTTCTTTGACCCACTGATTATTTAAAAGTGTATTGTTTAATCTCCATATATTTTTGAAATCTCTGGTTCATTGGTGAT
Organism: Tamandua tetradactyla; assembly: GCF_023851605.1. Classification (NCBI taxonomy): domain Eukaryota; kingdom Metazoa; phylum Chordata; class Mammalia; order Pilosa; family Myrmecophagidae; genus Tamandua; species Tamandua tetradactyla. Next base: position 45,221,367 of record NC_135335.1, on the reverse strand, counting down.
TATTAATTTCTAGCTTCATCCCATTGTGGTCAGAAACACTACTTTGGATAAATTTATAAAGACTCATTTTGTGTCCCAATATATGTTCTATCCTGGAGAATTTTCCATGTGCGCTAGAGAAGAATGCATATACTGATGCTTTGGGGTGTAGCGATCTATATATGTCTACTTAGGTTTACTTTCTTTATCACATTGTTTAGGTTCTCTATTTTCTTGTTGATGATCTGTCTGGTTGTTCTAGCTATAGTGGGGAGTGGTATATTGAAGTCTCCCACTATTATTGCTGAAATGTGTATAGCTCCCTTCAGTTTTGCCAATATTTCCCTCATGTACTTTGGAGCACCTTGATTGGAGGCATAAACCTTTATGATTGTCATTTCTTCTTGGTAAATTCTCCCTTTTATTAATATGTAGTGTCTTTCTTTGTCTCTTATGACATCATTACATTTAAAGTGCATTTTATCTGATATAAAGTACTACTCTATAATAGAGAGCCACTCTATTGCTTTCTTTTGATTACAGCTTGCATAAAACATCTTATTCCATCATTTCACCTTCAGTCTTTTTGTGTCCTTAGGTCTAAGATGTGACTCTTGTAAACAGGATATAGATGGGTCACCTTTTTTTTTTTTTAATCCATTCTACCAATCTGTATCTTTAATTGGTGAGTTTAGTCTGTTAATGTTCAAAGTTATTACTGTAAATGCATTTCTTGAATCTACCATTTTATCCTTTATTTTTTATTTTTTAGATCTATATATTCCTTTCCTTCTCTCTCTTTTTATCCTTTAAATTAACTCTACTGGTATTCTTCAATTCTGTAACCTCTTTCAGACCTCCTTTGCCTTTTTCTTTCAGCTGATAAGACTCCCTTTAGTATTTCTTGTAGAGCAGGTATGTTGTAGACTAGCTGTCTCAATCTTTGTTTTGAGGATTTTCACCTCTCTCTCAATTTTTTTATGTATTTATTTTTTTTACATGGGCAGGTACCGGGAATCAAGCCCGGGTCCTCGGGCATGGCAGGCAAGCATTCTTGCCTGCTGAGCCACCATGGCCCACCCTCTCAATTTTGAAAGACAACTTGGCTGGATAAAGAAGTCTTGGCTGGAAGCCTTTCTCATTCAGGATCTTAAGCATAACATACTACTGCCTTCTTGCTTCCATGGTGCCTGTTGAGTAGTCCAAACTCAGTCTCATATGTTTTTTTTCCTTGTATGTAGCAGGCTGCTTTTCTCGTACTGCTTTCAGGACTTTGTTTCTCTTCAACATTGGATGGTTTAATTATTATATGTCTTGGAGTAGGCCTATTCAGATTTATTCTATTTGGAGTTCATTAGGCCTCTTTGATTTGCATATTTATGTCTTTTATAAGGGTTGGGTTGTCTTCCCCAATTACATCTTCAGCTAACTTTACAAGCCCCTTACACTTCTCTTCTTTTGGGATGCCAGTGATTCTTATATTTGTGCCTCTCTTATTATCTCTCATTTCCCAAGGATCAAGCTCCATTTTTTTTCATTTATTCTTTTGTGTGCCATAGTTCAGTTGTTCTTTTAGCTCACTTGTTCTTTCTTCTGCCTCTTCAGATGTATCATGTGTCTCTAGTATATTTCTAATTTGGTCCACTGTATCTTTCATCTGTGTGAGATCTGCCATTTTTTAACTTGATCTTTTGAATTCTTCTTTATACTTTTCTAGTGTCTTCCTGATATCCTTTATTTTCCTTAAAATTGCTCCATATTCTGTGACCCCTCCAGACTTTTGATTTGGTCATTTGGCTGGGCCATATCTGGTCAGATCTTCACATGCTTTGTGATTTTTTACTGTGTTCGGGGCATTTGATTATCTTAGTAAGACTATTTTTCAAGTTGTCGTCTTCACTTGTCTAAAATTTTTTTTTTTAAAAGTTCCCTTTTGTACTTGGTTTGTCAGCAATTCCCCACCAAACCAAGGCTCGGATTTCATGCAAGGGGTACAGTCCTACTAAGGGTCTATTAAAGGCTAGACAAGTGTGTATGCATATTTCAGTGGCAGAATGCCTGCCTGCCATGCAGAAGACCTGGGCTCAATTCCTGGCCCATGCACCCAAAATAATATATAATAAAATTAAAAATAATCATAATAAAAACATAATAAAATATGAAAAAACTACACCCCAATAGTAATAGGCCCCAAAGTCATTAGGGGATACCCCAAGAAACACTGGGTTGAGCTCAGACGGGTGCCTATAGAAGGGAAAGAAAAATAAATAATGTAAAATAAAAAAATAAAAAACTATTAAAAATGAAAATATAAAAATATATTAGCAAAAACAATACTACTACTAATAAAAATAACAAAAAATATATATTTTAAAATGCAGGAAAAAAGATAGAAAAAGGAAAAATAGAAAAACCTAGGCAGGGAGTTGGACACCTGCACTTACCACTTCTCACCCTCAGGTGGCATTCTGGAGCACCTCCTCCCCACAGGCACAACCCTCCATGACTGCAGTGGCCTGCTAGAAGCCAGCGTGCGTGGCGGGGTGGCGGAGGGAGGGGGGAGGAGGAGCTGACTTGTCCCCACCTACTGCGACAGGACAATTGGTGTTGGCTTGGGACAGGGGAGCAGATAGAAGCACCCTGGGGAGCAGCCGACCTTGATCGCCCAGCGAATCTGCCGCAAATGCATCGACAAGATGGTTATTTGCAGCCCCAGGCCAGCCCAGCTCTTCGCAGTGGACAGCTGGGCCTGCCTCTGACCTCCCCTCGGGTCCGAGGTTGCGAGCCGCCTGGGGAAGTTTCCTCAGCCAGCAACTGGGGTAGGCTGGAAGGAGGAATGGTTTGTGTCCTCTGGTTGCACCTCTCTGGGCACTGGCACTCTGCCCCCAGCAACCATGCAGATCGACCCACCTTGCTGTCCCTGCCCTGACTGCCCTGCCTCTCTCCTCCCCAGGAATCCTGAGAAGCCCCCACCGCCACTCAGGCCCGTGGGCCCACAGTCCTGGCTATTCTCTCCCCATCCCCTACTTTGTCCCAGGGAGCAGGGGTGAACTCAATCCACCCTGCTTCACTATCCTCCTGGAAGTTCTTTCCCCTGTTTTTTTTTTGTATGCGGTTTTGCAGAGGGGGAGGTTTTTCAGGAACACACATATGGCATTATAGATGAAATTATTACACTGCCATTTTGTTAGTTTGCTCATATCCCAGTATGAAATATTATAAAGTACAGTGGCTACAGTTGTCTGTCCTTAGGCCTACACTGTAGTTGGTAATCTAGAAATGTAGTCCTTAAAGGAAGGGCTTGTTAGGATTTCATCTTAAATGCTTTCCAATATTATGCTGTAGCTAAAATTGTAATTATAAAAGCCAAAACACTCTCAGAAATACCTGTACTATGACATTAATTAAGAGAGGAATTAAAAATATACATACTATAAACATATCTGTTAAAAAATATGCAGGTGGGAGGTAACAAGTAAAACAAAGACTGTACTAGAGAGTGGTGACTAAAAATAAAATATCTTACGTTCTATATTAGCTTTTTAATTAAAGAAATGCTTTTTTTTCCCCTCTAGCCGGAGATTGATCATTATTTGGTGGAAGTTTGTAGAGAAACATTTCATAGCCACAAAGTGACAGATTAACAATGCAGCTAAACCCTCCAGCAATGATTGTTCTTTAAGATGAATGTTTTAATATTGGAAGGCTAGGCACAAAAGTAGAAATTAAATGTTAGTTAAACACTTCTACTACTTTTTGAACAACCAATACTACTTTTTGAACAACCAACATAAAGACTAACCATTGCTTTTTTTTTCCATGGGCAGCCACCAAGAATCAATCGAACCCAGGTCTCCAGCATGGTAGGCGAGAACTCTGCCACTGAGCCACCATCGCACCACCCTAACCATTTCTTTTAAGTGACATGCTAAAAATGCTTTCAGGGACCTAAGGACTGGGGAACCAAGATGGGATCCTGGTAAGAGGGACCTGAGTTGAAAACAAGGTCCTGTGCAGGGCAGCCTTGTTGGAAGGTTAAGTGGCTGTGGGGTTTAACAGGACCACCTAGGTGGGCAGCTGCCTTGACTTCACATCTTCTACTGTGGCAGCCAGAAGTAAGGTCATAATGGTTCTTTGTAAAGTAGGCTTGCTTTTTGGAATAAAAATTCTCATAAACTTCATATATCAAAGTTACCAAACAGGTAATGGGCATGAAAGTTTTCCAGCAAACAGAGTTGCTTCTTTAAAAGAAAACAATGGAGAGAAACAGAAAAAGAACAGTAAGAGTACAGCCTCATTTAGCAGGTACCAGTTTATTCAACCCAGTGCTTGATTCAAAGCATCTGATATTCCTCAGCCAAGATTTCCTACTTCTCTGTTACAAAATGCTGATACCCTGAAGACAGTTAATTCAAGGTCCTTGTTCCTCTTCTACTTTTGGAATTAAACTGGTTTCCTCCATTTAGCACGTTTCACACTCACCAAAGGCGTTCGGGAGAGGGGGAGGGCTTATAACTGCCCCTCTGAACCAAAGGCACTTAATGTTAAAAGATAAAGCACAGCAGAGTTACCCTAAACCCTAAACAGACATTCCCGTGTGTTCAGATTGCTGAACGTTAGCATACAATCACTGGCCCCACGTGGGATTCCTTATAACAGTAAAAGACACTGATTTCCTTGGGAAAAGAAAGTGCAGTATGAATATAAAAGACTCATCACCACTCCTCTTTTCTGAAAATAATACACATAAGAGAACTCTTATTATACATGATTAGTACCATTCCAAATTCACACATGGAAAAAATAGCTAAAAAATAATCTGTCATAAATTCTCACTATGAAATCACAATAGAATCTGTAATCCCTCCTCAAAATTTTGACTTGGCGAGACCCTCATATAGTCCATCCCCTCATTTGGTAGATGAGGACACTGAGGCCCAGGAAGGTCACGTGTTGACCTCCACCCCAGTGGTGGAGCCAGGTCACACACAGCCTCCTTAGAGCTTACTTCAAGGTTCCCTCCACAACCTTTCTTCTTTAAAAAATTCTCAAAAATAAAACATGGCGATGAGCTCCAAAGATGCACCACAGAATAAAGCACAGGTACTGACACGGGTCAGCAATTTGGTCTTGCAAGACATTTCCTTTGGCCATTGGACAGGTACATAACCCACGTCTGGGTGGGGCTTCCTTTGCACAAGAGAGACAGGTCATTCAAAGTTGTGAGGGAAGCAAATGCACATCAGACACCGTTTCTTGGGTTTGGAAGACTCCACTTGGCTGTCAGCCTGTGGTGGGCAGGAGGTCTGCTGCACAGCGGAATCCCAGGTTTGAAGAGGAACTGTCAGGTGTGTTCTGGCTCCGAGCAGCACAGCGGTATCTGTAGCAGTAGGACTGTGCAGAGAGGAAAAGAAAGGTAAGTTCTACACAGACTCTTGACAGAAGGCTCTAAACTGCATGTTCTTCAAAAGTACCAACTGTACAGAAGTTACAACTGCGCATAGACAGTGCTCCCCCCATCGGCACCCGTACATATTCACTTAACATGGATATTTTGAAAAGGGGCAGTACCTTAAGAGTTAAGTATATTTTAATCAATGTCTTTTAACTTATAAACCGGACAGATTTATATATGTACAAAAATACTTGGTGTCAGATTACTTATAACAGTCAAAACAAAGGGTAACAACCAATGGTTATAAGAGTTTTGGCATATCCAGGTGACAGAATACTAGGCAGCCATTACAAATCAGGTTTTCATGTAATATTTGACAGGAAATTCTCAGGATTAAAAAGGCAAGATACAAAACTGTATACTGTATGTGGTATGATCTTACGGTACATAATTGTGTGTGCCAAGAAGAAAGACTGGGAGATTCAGAACGCATCACAATGTTAATGTAGTTATTCGTAATCAACAGGGTTCAAACTTTTCCTAAAATAAGTATATATTTCTGTTATAATTTTAAAATTTATTTTTACATTTGGAATATCTGACATTATAACTAAGTAATAAAGATAAATGGCAAAAACAAACAAACAAAAAACAAAAGATAAATGGCAACTGAGAAAATATTAAGAACAGTAAGATAGTGTTTTATATGCAGCAGGTTGGCAAAAATTAAATAGCAAGTCTAGGAATACCAAGTGTGGGCCAGGCAGCGGGAAAAGAGAAATACCTTTATGTGACTTATGGAGTTTCAATAATCTGTAAAGTAATCTGTAAAGCCACGCATTTTTGTGTGTGATTTGTGTTGCCTGTGTTCTGTTCAGTAACAGCAGGGTGCAGGTCTGTGCATGCACAACACACACAGACACTGAACAAACAGCCCACACACCCAACCCCAAGATGTTAGGTCAGCTGTTAAAGGAACCAGGACTCCACCTCAACCCCCTTGATTCTAAGTGTGATGTGCCTGCCTCACTAGCCAGATTCTACGCTCCAAGAGGGATGAGTACCACATCTCATGCCTCCTTTACCACCTCCCCAATACACTTATCATGCGCCCCTATACACGCTCACATAAAAACATAAGAAAACTAACACATATCCCTGGCCTGGTAGGTATTCTGTGAATAACCAGAGATTACTTCATTCAGATACTTCAGAAGCTTTCAAGTTCCAAAAATAACCATGCATGGGAAACTCTTAGGATTATTCTTTGATCCAAAATTTAACAGAGAATGAAAGTAATCCTATATACCACGAGCATGAAGTTTGAATCACCTAGTCTGCTGAAACTGAAGCCCCTGCCAGCTGAGTAAGTAAATTTAAAGCAAAAAGCATAAGAATTGGATAGGACAACTTTGGAACTCATGAAGAAAAGATATTTTGTTGAGGGGCAGGAATAAGTCAGCATGCAAGAGGGTTTTTTTTTTTTAAACAATTCTTATTCTCTTCTCACAAAAGTGGAATCCTTCTAATCTTCATAAGAATTATCTCTAAAGTTGACACAAATTCTCTGAAGCATTCCCCACATAAAAGAAAGAGACAGTGCTTTGTCTTCTATAGGTAGTGAAATAATGTAACTAATTTTCTCATTTTCCCTGTTGGCAACAAGGAATATGACACATTACCAATTCTCAGACAGGCAGAGGGAAGATGAATAAAAAATGGGCTTGAAATAATTAAAGACTTGATGGCATCTCTTAGCATCGTCTACATGCAATGGCTGCTCCAAAGTGACTCGCGTGCCTGTGAAGAAGGAGCCAGCAGACGCCTCATTCTACGAAGGGTCTACTCATCGGTGAACAGCAAGGCCTTGATGTTCCCAGATACTTCCCGTGGGAAGTGCAGGGCCCTGTAGCACAATCAACCAGGAGTAGTGATCACACCACAGCAAGGATGGAATTCAGGGGAGACAGGTAGTCAGGCACCGACAGTCTTGTTCTTGTTCCATAAAAACCACACATGACAAAAAATGATCAAGCATTTCTTGACTGCCTGAGGAGGCCAGAGTCTAGGCATGATCCCGTCCTGTCGGTGATCAGAAGCTGGTGAGGAAGTCATGATCACACATAAAATAGTTGTAAAGTATGTTAGGATTAAACAATTCTGAGGTTTAACTATTTCAGGTGAAGGAATTGTCCTATGTAGAATGCTGAAGCCTTTAGATAAGACTTTTGGAATGCAGGACTTGACATGGGTAGATTGGCATGGTAATAGCAGGGGCTCCAGAACTTTAGCATACATAAGAATCACCTGGTGAGTTTCTTAAAATGCAGATTCCTGGGTCACACACCCAGAGACTCGAATTCATCAAGTGTGGTGTGGGAGTCAGGAATGTGCACTTCTAAGATGTTTCCAGGAACTGCTGATGCTAATGGCCACACTTTGCGAAGCACTGATTTATAAGGTTTAGAAAGGAGGAGAGAAGGCATTTTAAGTGGAGTAAACAATGATATCAGAGGCATGACGATAGAAAAAAATCAAACAGATTAAGAGAATAGCAAGACTATAGACTGATCAAGCCACAGCATGGTTTATTTGTTTACTAAGTATTTGAGAGCTTACAACATGCCAGACACTATTCTAGGTACCAGGGATACAAGAAAGAACAGGACAGACAGACCACCTATTATCAGGGAGTTTGCATTATAGGGAGTGGTGAGACAATAAACTGGTAATTCTGGTGGTATCATCTCTGAGGAAAGTAACAGAGGCAGAGGTGAGTGAGACTCCCTCGTTGGCTACTTTAGACGGGTGGAGTGGGAAGACCTCTCTAAGGAGGTGACATGGAAGCTGAGTTGCCCCAAGATTTGAAGAATGAAAATTCCAGGCAAAAGCAATGACTGGTGCAAAGCTGGTTCATGATTAGAAACTGGAAATGTGGGTGGATAAATAGGATGGAATCACAATAAGACTTCTCAGTAGAAAGAGGACTTTAGGCTTGAAACACCTGGAAATTGTGAATATCAAACATTTTGCTAATGTACTCACCAGAAAGGGCTAAATCCAAGACTTATTTAGTCTATGCAAATCCTTTGTGAATCTAGTCCTCATTGATAAAAGGGGGCTATTAATGGGATAATGTCAATCGACTTCATTTTTATCTTTATATAAAAAACAAAGCATTATACACATGGTAGACATTATAAAGATTATTTAATAATGATCACAATATTCTTAATCATGAAAACTAAGTTTGCCTTTCTCATCTGACCTCTGGGTTAACCAAATTCCCCACTAAAACAAAAGCATGAGCCAGGTTGTAGGTCTTGGAGATCTTGTATTGGACTATGGGAAGATGCTAATACCCCTGCCAGCAGCTAAATGTGGATATACATTGGCTTTATAAGTAGGAGTGCTTTATTTGTTATATAAATGGAAAATTTAGGAATACCTCTAATGATATGGAAAAAAGCTGAGGTCTTTGTTGGATGGCATATTTCTATATGCAGTATACCTCTCAAATAATTTAACAAACAATTTAAAAATAAGATGTTCATATGCCTCAAAACTTGGGACGTAACAACACTGATGGATAGTTAGTGCCTGCCTGAATGCACTGGATTGAGAAGGATTCTGAGGCAATGATACAGAATGGCAAAAAGAGATCCATGATGTATAAGAGATTTTTTGCCAAGACCAGAGTTGAAGACCATGATACATACCGAATAATTCCATCTCTTAAAGAAGAAGTAAGAAGACAAAAAAAAATTTTGGTAGAATAATATCAAAAGTTTTCATCAGAAAGCAGGTTGAATGATGTTTATTTTCATTTTTTGGAAAGGGGTGTTTCATTGAGTGTTAGTATTTCTTTTTTTATTAGAAAAGTTGTAGGTTTACAGAAAATCATGCAGAAAACACAGAGTTCCCACATTCCCCACTGCCTGCCATTATTACCACTTTACATTGGCATGGTACCTTTGTTACAACTGATGAAAGAATTGCTATAATTGTACTGCTAACCATATGCCACAGTTTATATTTTGGTTCACTGTGTTGTATAGTCTTATGGTTTTGTTTCTTTTTTTATTCTAGTAACACACACACAACATACAATTCAGTAGTGTTAATTACATTAATAACACTGCACTACCATCAACACCATCCATTACCAAAACTTTTCCATCACCGAAAAGAAAATTCTGTACTAATTATTAACTTCCCATTTCCCTACCCCCATTGCAGACCCTGGTAACCTGTATTCTAGCTTCTGATACTATGCTTTGCTTATTTTAATTACTTCATATCAAGGAGATCACACAATATTTGCCCTTTTGTGTCTTAATTCTTTCAACATGATGTCTTCAAAATTCATCCATATTGTCATATATATCAGAACTTCACTTGTTTTACAGTTGAACAATATTTCATTTTGTGTGTCTGTGTATATCTATATACTTGTCTATCAATTTGTTTATCCATTCATATGTTGATGGACACTTCAGTTGCATTGATCTTTTGGCAGTTGTGAATAATGTCACTGTGAACATCAGTATGCAAATATTTGTTTGAGTCCCCGCTTTCAATTATTTTGCATGTATACCTAGAGTGGGATTACTGGATCATATGTTAATCCTATATTTAACTTTCTGAGGAACTATCCAAGTGTTTTCCACAGCAGCTGCACAGTTTTACATTTGCACCAACAAAGATTGAGTTTTCCTATTTTTTCACATCCTTTCTAATACTTGCTATTTTCCATTTTTTAAGTAATAACCATTCAAGTAGTGGGAAATGGTATCTCATTGTGGTTTTGATTTGCAGTTTGCTGATGGCTATTGATATTGAGCATTCTTTCATGTGCTTTACAGCCATTCAATATTTTTTCTTTGAAGAAATACATATTCAAGTCTTTTGCCCATTTTAAAATTGGTTGTTTGTCTTTTTGTTGCTGAGTTATAGAAGTTCGTTATGTATTGTGGATATTAAATACTTATTGGATATGTGGCTCAAAATTTTTTCTACCATTCTGTAGGTTGTCTTTTTATTGTCATAATGAAGTCCTTCGATGCCAAAAGTTTTAAATTTTATTTAAATTCCACATATCTATTTCTTTTTCTTTTGTTGCTCATGCTTTTGGCATTAATTGTGAGGAAACACTGCCAAATACAATGTCCTGAAGATATCTTCCCATGTTTTCTTTTAGGAGTTTTATAGTTTTGATTCTTATATTTAGGTCTTAGATTCATTTTGAATTGATTTTTATATACGGTGAGGTAGGGGTCAACCTTCATTCTTTTGTATATGGGAATTCAGTTTCCCAGCACCATTTGTTGAGTGGACTTGGCAGCTTTGTTGAAAATCAACTGGTGACATATGTGAGGGTGTTTCAGTTTGCTAGCTGCTGGAATACAATTTACCAGAAATGGAATCTCTTTTAAAAAGGGGAATTTATTAAGTTGCAAGTTTTCAGTTCTAAGCCTGTGAAAATGTCCTTAATTAAAGCAAATCTGTAAGAATGTCCAAATTGAGACACCAACAAGAGGTTACCTTCATTCAAGGAAGGCTGATGAAGTTCAGGGTACATGGCAAACATGGTGACACCTGCTAGCTTTCTCTCCAGGCTTCTTATATCATGAACCTCCCCCAGGGACGTTTTCCTTCTTCATCTCCAAAGGTCTCTGGCTGAATGGTTTCTCATGGTTCTTGGGGTTCCCTCAAAAATGTTTCCTCTTTTAAAGGATTACAGTAATCAAGACCCATCTAGAATAGGTGAAGTCACATCTCCCTCTAATCAAAGCTTAATACCCACAATTGGGTGAGTCACCTCTCTGGAGATATTCTAATCAAGTTTCCAACCTATAGAACTGAATAGGGATTAAAAGAAATGCCTACTCCCACAAGATAGATCAGGATTAAAACATGGCTTTTTAAAAACATGGCACATGATCTTTTCAAACCGACAGAGAGGGTTTATTTCTAAAATCTCAATTTGATTCAATTGGTTTATATGTCAGTATTTGTGCCAATACCATGAAAACAAATTCATTAACAATAGCACTCAAAAGAATTAAATATCTAGGAAAAAATTTAACCACAGATGTGAAGGTTTTTTGCACTGAAACCACAAAACACTGCTGAAAGAAATAAAAGAAAGTCCAAATAAGTGGAAGGATATTCAGTGTTCATGGACTGGAAGACTAACTATTGTTAAGATGTCAGTTCTACCCAAAGCTATTTACAAATTCATGCAATCCCAATTAAAATCCCCACAGTTTCTCTGCAGACTGGAAAATCCAATCATCAAATTTATCTGAAGGTTAAGGGGCCCTGAATAGCTAAAAATACCTTGAAAAAGAATGAAATTGGAGGACACACATTTTCGGATTTTAATACTTATTACAAAGCAATAATAATCATAACATCTGGGTACTGGCACAAGGACTGGCATATAATCCACAGTTTCTGGTGGCAAATCGGGTTTTAATCTTACAGGGGCTCCATTGTACATAACACTCTGCTGTTCCCCTGCCACTTTTGAACACTCTCCTTGTCCTTGGCATTTGAAAGTTTGACTACTACGTATCTGGGCATGATTCTCTTTGTGTTTTGGGTTCATTGGGCTTCTTGAATTTACATATCCATATCTTACTTTACATTTGGGGACTTTCTTACCACTATTTCTTCTAATGTTCCTTCTACCCCTTTTTCCTTCTTCTTTTTCTGGGACTCCCATAATGCATATACTGGTACACCTGGTGAAGTCCCACAGATCTCTCAAGCTCTGTTTACTTTTTAAAATTCTTTTTTTCTTTCTGCACCTTAACCTGAATCATTTCAATTGTCTTGTCTTCAAGTTCAATGATTGTTTATTCTGACCACTGCAATTGGCTGTTGAATCCTTCCAGAGAATTTTCCATTTAAGTTATTGTAGTCTTCTGCTCCGGTATTTGTTTGATTGCTTTTTAAAATTTCTATCTCTTTACTGAGATTCTCATACTGTTCATTAATTGGGCTTCTGACATCCTTTACTTCTTTATCCATGATTTTCTTGAGCAAACTGTGAAATATTCTTTTTAATGGTATTCTTCATTGATAATTTCTAGATTATCTTGTTCCTTTGGATGGACAATCATTTCCTGTTTTTGTGTTTGTTTGTTTGCCTTGAAATCTTTTCTTGCATACTGTATATTTTAATATTTAAAAGTGCTGACTCTGGGATTCGGTCCACTAGCGGCATGTTCCTTAAGTGTGTATCCACCTAGTGATTTGAGAGACATTACCTTGAGTGCCAGGTGCTAACAAAAATAAACCAACCAAGACCAAAACACATTTCACAATCTTTGCCAACTGGTTCTGCATTGTCTGGTGTCCTTTCTCAGAACTGAGCCATTCTATGGAGAAAATCACCCTAAGGCAAATGCAAAGTGTAGGGTCCTTTCTGTCTTTTCTGAGCCTGTATCTTGTTTTGGGCTTGGGCTTGCTCCTGGCCTTAGGAATTTTATTTACAGAAATTAAAATGCCCCCTCTACTCCCTATGAAATAGACTTTCTCCACCTTCAGGATTCTGTGTTGAATGACATAATACAGGTAATCTGCTGCCCTATGCCACTTTGACTTCATTGTTTCTTAAACTGTTTTTGCTGTCTGCAAGCTCCTTTGCCTGCAGTGCAGGTTCTGGGAGGGTGAAACAGGGATGAATTCCCTGATTCAGTCTTTCAGTCTGGTACCCAAGAAACTGGCACTGACACACAGGCACTCCAGTAAATACACAGGGGTTACCTGGCTCCCTGTGGAATAGGGCCAGGAACCCACAGTGAGAGCATCGGCTGATTCCATACCGTGCTGATGAGGGGCTGGCAGGGACGCTAGAAAGAGCACCACGAGCTTCTCCCACTGTTTCTAAAGCTGTGTTTTCTTGGTTCAGCACTTGCCCAGTTACTGCCACCCTTTAAATGTTTTCTAGAGTTTTGAGGAAATTCAAAACTGTTTCTGCTTGTTCTAAGATTCCGTGGGTGGAAGACACCCTGGAGCATCTCACCGCTATCATCTTAGTGATCCAATCATTCTCTTTTTCTAAGCAATTTTATGCAAAGAAAATATTTTGTTTAACAAAAAAGCTAAAAATCAGCAAAAAGAAAAGAAGTTAGTCCTTTATTAAATCACAGTAGCCCCTAAAACTGTCTATTAAACTAAGTGACTATGAAGAACTAAACCCTAAAAAGCAAATATCACCACCAGTTAGTAATAAGAGGTTAGGCCCATTACATGAGCAAACAGTCAATATATGCCATCATTCTGCTCCAAGTGATTCATTCATTAAGTAACCATTTATTAATAAGAGGTTAATTTTAAATTCTAATAAAGGGAAACTAATGGAACATGTAATTAAAGAGGTAAATGGCCTGATTATGAATGTCCTCATTGCTTTTTTTTTTTCCCAACACTACTTTTAGCTTCAAAAATGGTTTTTAGGGATATGAGGTCTTGGGTGACTGAAAAATGGGTCATTTTAGTAATTAAGAACGAGGTAGTGGGAAGAACTTGTTTTAGCACTTACTTATTCAAACATAATGGCTAATTATTGAGTGAAATTGATTTCAGTATTTGTGCTAAGAATGTAATCCTTGAATCGGGAATAATCCATTTAAGTTAATGATTTACCAGGCTTGGGACTTTGAGGCCAAGTGGGACAATATTAATTTTAATGAGAAAGACCTTTAGGAATAAAGGTAAATTTTAAGGTAATATAGTTCATTATGAACATAACATTATAGAAGACCTCACCATAGAATCCAGATTTCAAATTCACTGCTCTTGCATCTGACACCAAACTAACTCTTTTCATCATCAGTCATCTTTCTAAAAAACAGCCAGAAGATGAGGACTTCCCCAATGCTGTGGACTGGATTAAAATCACACAGGTTTTAATCTAACAACATTAACAACTATTTATTGAGTATTTACTGTATGAACTGATCTAAGAACTACACATGTATAACTTACTTAATCCTCCAAATAACCCTATGAGTTAGGTATTATAAGTGAGAGAGTCAAGAATCTTGCCCACAGTCCCATTCCAGAATCTGTGCTCTTAATTCAATGCCATGTTGCCTCATAGATTTTATCTCTGTGATCTCATCTTATTGGGACTCACATCTCCTCACTAACTCTTTATCATAAATCAGGAATACAGCCAGGTTATTTACATGCTTTGGCCAATTTATTCCTCATAAGAACATTATAGTTAGATGGAATTATGGTACATTTTACAAATATGAAAACTGAGGCTGAAGATAAGCAATTTGTTCCATGTCACACAGCTAGCAAGGAACAGTTACAGAATACCAATCCATATAGCTCTAATTCCAGAGGCCATATCTTAATAATGAAGTTATAGCTCCCAAATAAAATGTAGTAGAAAGGTTAAGCGCTCTGAAATTCATGACCATCACTGCTCTTTTTCTCATCTCACAGAAATAATCAGATTGATGTTGAAGACTCCATCTTTTAGAATTAACTTGATCAACACTCTCAAGCTTCCATATTTTTTCTAGAAAATCCTGTGTGTCTCACTCAATTTTATCAATCTATTAGTCTCTTCTGGAATGTTCCTCCTGTTACTCCAAACTGAATACAGAAAAACATACTTAAGAATGACTAGAATAAGTTAAAGATGTATAAATATAAATCCCAAAGCAACTACTAACAGAGCAAAAGAAAGAGTTATGCTAATAAGCCAAAGGAAATAAAATGGAATGATAAAAAACAAAAACAAAACAAACTAAAAGAAGGTAGGGAAGAGGTGGGAGAGAAGAGAACAAAGAACCAAGGAGACAGACAAACAAATAGCAAGATGGCAGATTTAAATCCAATCATATCAATAATTACATTAAATGTAAATGATCTGAACACCCCAAAGAAAACGTAACAATTATGCAAATGAATTCTGTAACTCAGATGAAATGGACAAATTTGAAAAATACAAACTAAGAAAGTATATTGAAAAAGAATTAGATAATTTACCTAGGCATGTATCTATTATTTATATTAAATATAAATATTATATTTATTATATATAAATAAATAAATTATAAATAAATAAATTTTTATTATAAATAAATAAAATTTTTATTTATAGACCTTCCCATATAGAAAACTCTGTTCCCAGATGCCTTCACTGGGTAACTACAAAGAAAATACTGGAGAATATGCAAGCTCACAGAGAAAGAAACTAGAATACAATTTGCTAAGGGTAAAGCAAATGGGGAGATAATACATAATGGATGCAGGGTTTCTTTTGGGGAGGATGGGAAAGTTCTAGTAATAGAAAGTGATGAGGTTACTTGCAGCATAGTGAATGGATTAATCCCTAAGAATGGTATGCTTGGGGTTGAGATGAGCAAGTTTTTTTTTTTTTTATTGATTAAGAAAAAAGATTAACTAACACAACATTTAGAAATCATTCCATTCTACATATGCAATCAGTAATTCTTAATATCATCACATAGATGTATGATCATCATTCCTAAGTACATTTGGATCGATTTAGAAAAAGAAAGAGTAAGACAACAGAAAAAAGAAATAAAATGATAATATAGAGAAAAATAAAAATAAAAATATAAAAAATATATATAAAAAACACACAAATAAACAAAAAACTATAGCTCAGATGCAGCTTCATTCAGTGTTTTAACATAATTACATTACAATTAGGTAGTATTGTGCTGTCCATTTTTGAGTTTTTGTATCCAGTCCTGTTGCACAGCCTGTATCCCTTCAGCTCCAATTACCTATTATCTTACCCTGTTTCTAACTCCTGATGGTCTCTGTTACCAATGACATATCCCAAGTTTATTCTCTAATGTCGGTTCACATCAGTGGGACCATACAGTATTTGTCCTTTAGTTTTTGGCTAGTCTCACTCAGCATAATATTCTCTAGGTCCATCCATGTTATTACATGCTTCATAAGTTTATTCTGTCTTAAAGCTGCATAATATTCCATCGTATGTATATACCACAGTTTGTTTAGCCACTCGTCTGTTGATGGACATTTTGGCTGTTTCCATCTCTTTGCAATTGTAAATAACGCTGCTATAAACATTGGTGTGCAAATGTCCGTTTCTGTCTTTGCCCTTAAGTCCTCTGAGTAGATACCTAGCAATGGTATTGCTGGGTCATATGGCAATTCTATATTCAGTTTTTTGAGGAACCGCCAAACTGCCTTCCACAGTGGTTGCACCATTTGACATTCCCACCAACAGTGGATGAGTGTGCCTCTTTCTCCGCATCCTCTCCAGCACTTGTCATTTTTTGTTTTGTTGATAATGGCCATTCTGGTTGTGTGAGATGATATCTCATTGTGGTTGTGATTTGCATTTCTCTAATGGCCAGGGACACTGAGCATCTCTTCATGTGCCTTTTGGCCATTTGTATTTCATCTTCTGAGAGGTGTCTGTTCAAGTCTTTTTCCCATTTTGTAATTGGGTTGGCTGTCTTTTTGTTGTTGAGTTGAACAATCTCTTTATAAATTCTGGATACTAGACCTTTATCTGATATGTCGTTTCCAAATATTGTCTCCCATTGTGTAGGCTGTCTTTCGACTTTCTTTTTTTTTTTTTTCTTCCCTGTGTTCATTTTATTTCTTTTTCTATTGTCTTTTTTTTTATTAATTAACGGAAAAGAAGAAATTAACCCAACATTTAGAAATCATACCATTCTACATATGCAATCAGTAATTCTTAACATCATCACATAGATGCATGATCATTGTTTCTTAGTACATTTGCAACGGTTTAGAAGAACTAGCAACACAACAGAAAAAGATATAGAATGTTAATATAGAGAAAAAAAATAAAAGTAATAATAATAGTAAAAAACAAACAAAAAAAACCTATAGCTCAGATGCAGCTTCATACAGTGTTTTAACATGATTACTTTACAATTAGGGATTATTGTGCTGTCCATTTTTGAGTTTTTGTATCCAGTCCTGTTGCACAGTCTGTATCCCTTCAGCTCCAATTACCCATTATCTTACCCTGTTTCTAACTCCTGCTGGACTCTGTTACCAATGACATATTCCAAGTTTATTCTCGAATGTCGGTTCACATCAGTGGGACCATACAGTATTTGTACTTTAGTTTGTGGCTAGACTCACTCAGCATAATGTTCTCTAGGTCCATCCATGTTATTACATGCTTCATAAGTTTATCCTGTCTTAAAGCTGCATAATATTCCATCATATGTACATACCACAGTTTGTTTAGCCACTCTTCTGTTGATGAACATTTTGGCTGTTTCCATCTCTTTGCAATTGTAAATAACGCTGCTATGAACATTGGTGTGCAAATGTCCGTTTGTGTCTTTGCCCTTAAGTCCTTTGAGTAGATACCCAGCAATGGTATTGCTGGGTCGTATGGCAATTCTATATTCAGCTTTTTGAGGAACCGCCAAACTGCCTTCCACAGTGGTTGCACCATTTGACATTCCCACCAACAGTGAATAAGTGTGCCTCTTTCTCCACATCTTCTCCAGCACTTGTCATTTTCTGTTTTGTTGATAATGGCCATTCTGGTGGGTGTGAGATGATATCTCATTGTGGTTTTTATTTGCATTTCTCTAATGGCCAGGGACACTGAGCATCTCTTCATGTGCCTTTTGGCCATTTGTATTTCATCTTCTGAGAGGTGTCTGTTCAAGTCTTTTTCCCATTTTGTAATTGGGTTGGCTGTCTTTTTGTTGTTGAGCTGAACAATCTCTTTATAAATTCTGGATACTAGACCTTTATCTGATATGTTCTTTTCCAAATATTGTCTCCCATTGTGTAGGCTGTCTTTCTACTTTCTTGATGAAGTTCTTTGATGCACAAAAGTGCTTAATTTTGAGGAGCTCCCATTTATTTATTTCCTTCTTCAGTGCTCTTGCTTTAGGTTTAAGGTCCATAAAACCGCCTCCAATTGTAAGTTTCATAAGATATCTCCCTACATTTTCCTCTAACTGTTTTATGGTCTTAGACCTAATGTTTAGATCTTTGATCCATTTTGAGTTAACTTTTGTGTAGGGTGTGAGATATGGGTCTTCTTTCATTGTTTTGCATATGGATATCCAGTTCTCTAGGCACCATTTATTGAAGAGACTGTTCTGTCCCAGGTGAGTTGGCTTGACTGCCTTATCAAAGATCAAATGTCCATAGATGAGAGGGTCTATATCTGTGCACTCTATTCAATTCCATTGGTCGATATCTCTATCTTTATGCCAATACCATGCTGTTTTGACCACTGTGGCTTCATAATATGCCTTAAAGTCTGGCCGCTTGAGACCTCCAGCTTCGTTTTTTTTCCTCAAGATACTTTTAGCATTTGGGGCACCCTGCCCTTCCAGATAAATTTGCTTATTGGTTTTTCTATTTCTGATAAATAAGTTGTTATGATTTTGATTGGTATTGCATTGAATCTGTAAATCAATTTAGGTAGGATTAACATCTTAACTATATTTAGTCTTCCAATCAATGAACACGGTATGCCCTTCCATCTATTTAGGTCTTCTCTGATTTCTTTTAACAGTTTTTTGCAGTTTTCTTTGTATAGGTCTTTTGTCTCTTTGGTTAAATTTATTCCTAAGTACTTTATTCTTTTAGTTGCAATTGTAAATGGAATTCGTTTCTTGATTCCCCCTCAGCTTGTTCATTGCTAGTGTATAGAAACGCTACAGATTTTTGAATGTTGATCTTGTAACCTGCCACTTTGCTGTACTCGTTTATTAGCTCTAGTAGTTTTGTTGTGGATTTTTCCGGGTTTTCCATGTATAGTATCATATCGTCTGCAAACAGTGATAGTTTTACTTCTTCCTTTCCAATTTTGATGCCTTGTATTTCTTTTTCTTGTCTAATTTCTTTGGCTAGAACCTTCAACACGATGTTGAATAATAGTGGTGATAATGGACATCCTTGCCTTGTTCCTGATCTTAGGGGGAAAGTTTTCAATTTTTCCCCATTGAGGATGATATTAGCTGTGGGTTTTTCATATATTCCTTCTATCATTTTAAGGAAGTTCCCTTGTATTCCTATCCTTTGAAGTGTTTTCAACAGGAAAGGATGTTGAATCTTGTCAAATGCCTTCTATGCATCAACTGAGATGATCATGTGATTTTTCTGCTTTGATTTGTTGATATGGTGTATTACATTAATTGATTTTCTTATGTTGAACCATCCTTGCATACCTGGGATGAATCCTACTTGGTCATGATGTATAATTCTTTTAATGTGTTGCTGGAATCGATTTGCTAGAATTTTATTGAGGATTTTTGCATCTATATTCATTAGAGAGATTGGTCGGTAGTTTTCTTTTTTTGTAATATCTTTGCCTGGTTTTGGTATGAGGGTGATGTTGGCTTCATAGAATGAATTAGGTAGCTTTCCCTCTACTTCGATTTTTTTGAAGAGTTTGAGCAGAGTTGGTACTAATTCTTTCTGGAATGTTAGGTAGAATTCACACGTGAAGCCATCTGGTCCTGGACTTTTCTTTTTGGGAAGCTTTTGAATGACTGATTCGATTTCTTTACTTCTGATTGGTTTGTTGAAGTCGTCTATTTCTTCTTGAGTCAGAGTTGGTTGTTCATGCCTTTCTAGGAACTTGTCCATTTCATCTACATTGTTGTATTTATTAGCGTAAAGTTGTTCATAGTATCCTGTTATTACCTCCTTTATTTCTGTGAGGTCAGTAGTTATGTCTCCTCTTCCATTTCTAATCTTATTTATTTGCGTCCTCTCTCTTCTTCTTTTTGTCAGTCTTGCTAAGGGCCCATCAATCTTATTGATTTTCTCATAGAACCAACTTCTGGTCTTATTGATTTTCTCTATTGTTTTCATGTTCTCAATTTCATTTATTTCTGCTCTAATCTTTGTTATTTCTTTCCTTTTGCTTGCTTTGGGGTTAGTTTGTTGTTCTTTCTCCAGTTCTTCCAAGTGGAAAGTTAATTCCTGAGTTTTTGCCTTTTCTTCTTTTCTGATATAGGCATTTAGGGCAATAAATTTCCCTCTTAGCACTGCCTTTGCTGCGTCCCATAGGTTTTGATATGTTGTGTTTTCATTTTCATTTGCCTCGAGATATTTACTAATTTCTCTTGTAATTTCTTCCTTGACCCACTCGTTGTTTAAGAGTGTGTTGTTGAGCATCCACGTATTTGTGAATTTTCTGGCACTCCGCCTATTATTGATTTCCAACTTCATTCCTTTATGATCCGAGAAAGTGTTGTGTATGATTTCAATCTTTTTAAATTTGTTGAGATTTGCTTTGTGACCCAGCATATGGTCTATTTTTGAGAATGATCCACGAGCACTTGAGAAAAAGGTGTATCCTGCTGTTGTGGAGTGTAATGTCCTATAAATGTCTGTTAAGTCTAGCTCATTTATTGTAATATTCAAATTCTCTGTTTCTTTATTGATCCTCTGTCTAGATGTTCTGTCCATTGATGAGAGCGGCGAATTGAAGTCTCCAGCTATTATGGTATATGTGTCTATTTCCCTTTTCAGTGATTGCAGTGTATTCCTCACATATTTTGGGGCATTCTGATTCGGTGCGTAAATATTTATGATTGTTATGTCTTCTTGTTTAATTGTTCCTTTTATTAGTAGATAGTATCCTTCTTTGTCTCTTTTAACTGTTTTACATTTGAAGTCTAATTTGTTTGATATTAGTATAGCTACTCCTGCTCTTTTCTGGTTGTTATTTGCATGAAATATCTTTTTCCAACCTTTCACTTTCAACCTATGTTTATCTTTGGGTCTAAGATGTGTTTCCTGTAGACAGCATATAGAAGGATCCTGTTTTTTAATCCATTCTGCCAGTCTTTGTCTTTTGATTGGGGAATTCAGTCCATTAACATTTAGTGTTATTACTGTTTGGGTAATACTTTCCTCTACCATTTTGCCTTTTGTATTATATATATCATATCTGATTTTCCTTCTTTGTACACTCTTCTCCATACCTCTCTCTTCTGTCTTTTCGTATCTGACTCCAGTGCTCCCTTTAGTATTTCTTGCAGAGCTGGTCTCTTGGTCACAAATTCTCTCAGTGACTTTTTGTCTGAAAATGTTTTAATTTCTCCCTCATTTTTGAAGGACAATTTTGCTGGATATAGGAGTCTTGGCTGGCAGTTTTTCTCTTTTAGTAATTTAAATATATCATCCCACTGTCTTCTAGCTTCCATGGTTTCTGCTGAGAAATCTACACATAGCCTTACTGGGTTTCCCTTGTATGTGATGGATTGTTTTTCTCTTGCTGCTTTCAAGATCCTCTCTTTCTCTTTGACCTCTGACGTTCTAATTAGTAAGTGTCTTGGAGAACGCCTATTTGGGTCTATTTTCTTTAGGGTGCTCTGCACTTCTTGGTTCTGTAATTTTAGGTCTTTCATAAGAGCTGGGAAATTTTCAGTGATAATTTCTTCCATTAGTTTTTCTCCTCCTTTTCCCTTCTTTCTCCTTCTGGGACACCGTCAACATGTATATTTGTGCGCTTCATATTATTCAATTCCCTGAGCTCCTGCTCAAATTTTTCCATTCTTTTTCCTATATTTCTGTTTCTTTTTGGATTTCAGATGTTCCATCCTCCAGTTCACTAATTCTATCCTCTGTCTCTTTAAATCTACCATTGTAGGTTTCCATTGTTTTTTCATCTCTTCTACTGTGTCTTTCAATCCCATAAGTTCTGTGATTTGTTTTTTCAGACTTTCCATTTCTTCTTTTTGTTGATCCCATACCTTCTTCATGTCCTCCCTCAATTTATCAATTTGGTTTTTGAAGAGGTTTTACATTTCTGTTCGTATATTCAGAATTAGTTGTCTCAGCTCCTGTATCTCATTTGAGCTATTGGTTTGTTCCTTTGACTGGGCCCTATCTTCAATTTTCCTGGTGTGAATCGTTATTTTTTGCTGGCATCTGGGCATTTAATCAGATTTCCCTGAGTGTGGGACCCAGCAGATCGAAAGACTTTCCTGTGAAGTCTCTGGGCTCTGTTTTTCTTATCCTGCCCAGTATGTGGTGCTTGTCTGTCTGCGGGTCCCCCCAGCAAAAGATGTTGTGGGTCCTTTAACTTTGGAAGACTCTCGCTGCTGGGTGTTTAGTGGAGACAGAGGAAAGGTTGTAGGTTGGTTTTAATGGCTTCAAATTGTGAAGTCCTGGGATCTGAGTTCCTTGAGAGAGGGAATCCACCTGAATTGTGTTTCACCCCTCCCGCAGGAAGATTCAGGTGGTAGAGAGCCCTGAAAGCAGCCTGTTTCTGCGTTCGGGGCAGTTGTAACCTATGTAATCCCAGATCTGAGCCCAGAGGCAATGAAGCCTCCGTAGAAACAGCCGCAGAAGGCTCTGTTTCCCCCGTTTCCTCTTTTTCAGTTAGCCCAATCGGTGACTTCCACCTTGATCAGTTTCGCCTGAGCTGAGGGCCTATTTTTAGTAGTCAGAAGTTGTTCATTAATGCCACTATTGGTGTTAGGTTGGGCTCAGTCTCTACTACTGTTGGAGACTCTTTCCTTTCCCTCCGGGAAGTTGCCTGTTGGGGAGGGGCGCCAGCCGCCGTGGCTTGGGGAACCGCTGTTCGGATGCTCCCAGCCAGCCCGGGAAGCCATGTGTGTGGAAGTGGCTGCGGTCGCCGGCCACCGCAGCTTGGGGGACCACTTTTCCAAGGCTCCCAGCTGGCCTGGAAAACCACGCATGGGGGAGGGGCGCTGGCCGCCGTGGCTTGGGGAACCGCTGATCCAAATCTCCCAGCCGTCCCGGGAAGCTGCGTGTGTGGAGGGGGCTCCGGTCGCTGGCCACCGCAGGATGGGGGATCATCGCTCTGAGGCTCCCAGCTGGCCTGGGAAGCCGCGCGTGGGGAGCGGTGCCGGCCGCCGCGGCTTGGGGAACCCGATCCAGAGCTCCCAGCCGGCCCAGGATGGAGGGAGGGAGCTCCGGCCGCCAGCCGCCGCGGCCCGGGGAATTGCACGCCTCTCGGGGACCTCACCACAGCGGAGACTCTTAGCCAGTCCAGCCGTTCCAGAATGGGGTACGCTGTGTGTCTGGTCTCTGTCGTGGCTCCGGGAGCTGTTCTGTACTGTTTCTAGTTCTTTAGTAGTTGTTCTGGAGGAGGAACTAAGACCCGTGCGCCTTACTAAGCCGCCATCTTCTCCCATGAAGAATGTCTTTAAAAAGCTTATAAAAAACCGTCTCTGCCGCTGTCCCTTCACCTCTGCTGGATGTGAAATGGTGGTCCGCGAGGCAAGCTTGAGTACCGCAATAGTGGCCAATCCCGCATAACCGCCAAAACGGCCCTGAACACTGGCACTTCGCTCTCGCAAGCCAAGATGAGAAAGTTTATGTTGTATATATGCTCTCAGAATTTTTTTAAAAAAAGGCAACTAAAGAGACAATGACAAAGTTGTTACATGATCCCGGATGAGATCTAACAAGTGAGGAAAAGAAGGGAATTTTCTCAAACAGATTAAGTGCCCCTATAAAAAAAGTATAGCAAATATCATATCTAATTTTGAAAGATTCCTTGCCCCATAAAGATCAGTAATGAGTTAGGAATGTCTTCTGTTAACATTCCAATTCAACTTTACTGAATGGTCTAGCCAATGCACTACTGCAAGAAAAAGTAATAAAATGTATCCAGACTAAAAAGGAAGAAGGAAAACTGTCTTTATTAGAATAAACTGTCATATATTAGAATGAATATATGAGTTTAGCAAGGCTGCAAATACAAAATGAATATACAAAATCAATTGTACTATATAATATATTTATTAAAAAATATAGTAGATGAAAATATATTTTATAAGATCTACTGGGAAACTTATGACTATGCAGATTAAAAACAAGTAAAATAATTCAAAAGGTTAAAGTAAACACATTCATATGATGGAATTGAGATATTTTAGTATTCTTTAGTTGTATAAAATGTTTTTTACAAATGTTATTTCTCCCATCTATTCTTGAAAGAAAGCCCCTTGTCCCCAATTACTTACAGAGTTAGCACTTGCAGTCTCAATTAAGGGAAGTGTCCTTATGTCAGTCATTGGTGGTGGCAATTAAGGTATTTTTTGTTTGTTTTGCATGGGCAGGTACTGGGAATCGAACCCAGGTCTCTGGTATGGCAGGCAAGAATCCTGCCACTGAGCCACCATCACACCACCCCACAATTCAGGTTTTGAGACACTACTGTACCAGAAGAGGTTCACTCTGTTTTTCTTGGAAGTCTGGCTCCTTATCAAAAGGATTCAGGTTCACTTACAGTAGGTAGCTTGAAACAGAGAACAGAGCTGAGACTAAAGACTGATATATATATATATATATATATATATATATATATACATATATATATAAACATACACATGTATTGGGAAGACCTGGGGCACTGTTTATAATTTAAAACAAATCTGGAATAAAGTATGTCCACCCTTTGTTATAAATGTAGGTTTAAAGCATATATTGCATTCAATTTATGAACTTCCATTTAAATCACTAGATTAAAAATTTTAAGTTGAAAAATGGAGGGGACATACATACCTACTGCACTGGGGTGAAACTGTTATGTACCCCAGAAAAGCTATGTTCTTTAATCATGATTCAGTATTGTTGGGTGGGACCTTTTGATTAGGTGGTTTTCATAGAGATGTGTCTCTACCCATTCAAGGTGGGTCACTTACTGGAGTTCTTTAAGAGGGAACCATTTTGGAAAAAGCTTTAAAGCTGACACAGACAGACCGTTTGGAGATGTAGAAAGAAAATGCCCTGAGGGAAGTTGTTTGAAAGGAGAAACCAGGGGAAAAAGCTGGTATGTGCCTTCCCAGTTGACAGAGAAACCCCGAATGTCATTGGACCTTTCTTGAGTGAAGGTATCTCTCTATGGATGCCTTAGTTTGGACGTTTTTATGGCCTTAGAACAGTAAACTTGTAACTTAATAAATTCTCTGTATAAAAGCCAAGCCATTTCTGGTATATTGCATTTCCAGCAGCATTAACAAACCAAAACACCTACCAACTCACAAATATACATACTCTAAAGAGATTCTCTTGGTGGCAATGGATCTCAAACTTTGCTGTATACTATTATCACCTGGAGTACTTTAAAAATTCTGATGCACAGGTCATACCACTAAAAAATTAAATCGAATGGGGGCAATTTAGGGAGCCAGGCATCAGAATTTTTTTTTATAAATCCCAGATGATTCCAATGTGTAATGAAGTTTGAGAGCAACTGCTTTAGGGCAAATTTTGAGAATATCTCCATTATCAAATTAGTAACTTAATTTGGAGCCATTAGAGGTTGTTCTAAGGCTCTGATGTCTGGATTGAGTAGATTAAAACAGGAAGCTTCTTGCAATAATCTGCAAAATGCCATCTATGAAGAAAGATAAAAAGATAGACACTAAAGTGCTGCGGACACTAAAATATATGACAAGGAAAAATGGAGGGGGTGGTATTCAATTTCCAAATTCTTTATTATAAGGTTACTCATGAGGTACAAGAGTCAAAACACCAAGTCACTTCAACTAATCAAGAACAGCCAGATCTGACACTGAAACCATAGCACCAAGAGCAGAAGCACTCTAAGATGATGCTTATTTCACAAGGTACAAAATTTGTACCTAGAATACTTTGGATGTTTCCATTCCTACATACCACAAGCCATCCTCCATTTACAGCTTTCACCCTAATCTCAATAGGGAACCTAGAAATATACAGGAGTCTCAAATTAAGGATGTGCTTCCAGACTTACATGCTGGAAAATACACATATACACTGGTTGATGGAACAACAAAGGTTTCCCAAAGAGACAAGATACAACTTTGGAATTTGGTTGATAATAACCCACTCACAATCTCTACCACTTTTCCCATGCCTGGGCCCAAACCTAACATGATTTTCCTTCTTTTATCCTGGTTTAGATGGGGTATTAGCAGAAGTAGATGAGATGTATATTTTGGTCTGCTGTTTAAAATGGCTAAGAGAAGACCGAAAAAAAAAAGTTTAGTGACATGACTTACCTTATGGCACATATATGATCCACCCTTCTTTACCCGGTCTTTTCCAGTAGGGGGACCTTGCTATAGATGAAGAGAAAAGAACTCATTAGTCCAGAGAGCACAAGCCACCCCTCACACAGTGGAAGAAAGTCCATTTTGATCTAACCTGCTAAACACTCCACACACATATCCACCTCTGGGCCTTCTGGCTGCACCCATATATACTCCTGAATGCCCACATCTATCCATCCTCCAAGGCCCAGCTCAGGTCCCACCCTCTTTCATGAAGCCTTCCTGGTTGCAGTAAGAAATCCTGTTTCTAAATCCCTCTAGCAGGTCTTGCCTAGATGATTCATATGCCGCCTGATAGCATCTGTTGTATCACATTCTCATGCTGATATGCAAATTAACCCTCCATGATTACTGCTTTGCCCAACTAGACTGGCAAGCCTCTTTGGATTATGAATCCCTTTGTAGGTTGAATAACAGAATTCGTTTATTTTCTCTTTAATGTTAGGTTACTGTTTTTGTTTCCTATCTGCTAAAACAAATACCTCCATGTGCAGGGGAGAACCAACCCTTTCCATACATGTGCATGGGCCTGTTCTCTTGGCCTGAGGAGATCTTTTCCATCCAGACTTTGCTTTCAGGGTTCTGCCCTTGAAATCATTCTTCCTTCAGTCTTTCTTTTTTTGTCCCTTTTAGTTCAGACGCAGTGATTCTGTGCATCCAAATTTTACAAAAACTTCTGTCGGCTTTGTGTGTAGTTCAAGTGAGTCTAAACTATCAGACAATAGAAGTTCCACAGATTCTTCCTGAATAAATGTATTTCCAACCCTGACTTTCAATGACATGGCTCACTGGATCCACGTTCAGCCACATTCTCTTTAGCAAAGAGTTGTTCGGTTAAACCCTTACTTAGAATCCTATTCTCAGGGAAGTTTAGGAAATGTCTTCAAAAGTTTAGGAGGGTCTCTGATAGAACTGCTTCTGGCCCTCATCTCAGAGCACACTATTTGGATAGGCTCAGAATTTTCAAAATCATGAATTGCTGGTTCTTTCTTTTGTGCTTAAGAGTTTAAGTCTCAGCTTATCCCTTTTTACCATAAGCTGCAAGGAGAAGCCAGGAGCATTTTTCCACACTTAGCTTGGTAATCTCCTCAGCTAAATATCCAAATTCATCACTTGCAAGTTCTACTTTCAATCCAACATTAGAATATAATTTTGGCAAATTCTCTACCACATTTTAACAAGGATTGCCTTTCTTCCAGTTTCTAATATTCATCATATTTTTCTAAGGTCTCATAAGAAGTACCAGTAGTGTCCATATTTCCATCAACAATCTATACTTTTTCTGTCAAGCACCTCTTAATTCTTCCAGTCGCTATCCATTACCCAATTCCAAAACTGTTTCAACATTTTTACGTTTTTGTAATAGCAGCATCCCATTTTAACAGCTAGGAAACTTAAACAGTACCAAAAACTGTTTTAGTTTCCTAGCTGTTAAAACAAATACCACACAATCGATATGCTTAAAACAGGAATTTACTGGCTCACAGTTTCAGAGGCAAGAAGGCTTCCTTCTTCTTCGGGTCAGTATCTTCTAGCTGGTACTGTTTGGGGTTCCTTAGTTTTTCTGACACATGGCAGTATACATGGCAGCATCTTCTTTATCTTCTGGGTTCCACTGATGCCCAGCTTCTGGCTGCTCCCTATGGGTTCTCTTTCCACGTCCAAATTCCTGTGCTTATAAGGACTTCAGCCACATTGGATTAAGGCCCACCCTCATTCTGTTTGGGTACATCTTAACTAATAACATCCTCAAAGGTCCTATTTACAAATGGATTCACACCCACAGTAGTTTTTGTAGGTACATGATTCAATCGCCAACAGTAAGGTCTGAGGAATAATTTACACACAGTAGAATCAACCTTTCCTGAATGCCCAGTTCCAATGTTTTGACAAATGTATACAGTCATGTATCTGCCAACACAATAAAGACATAGACTATATTTTATATTCTTAAAAAAAATTTATATAGTGCTTACCATGAAGCACCATGATTCTAAGCACTTTGCAAAGATTAACTCATGAAATCTCCATAACTTCTGAGGTAGGTTAGGTAATTGGCAGAGCCAGGATATACTCTCATGCAGTTCTAATCCAGAGTCTGTGTTCTGAAATACTTCACCATGCTCCCAGTTTAGGGACCAGACATGTGGGAAATAGAGCAGTGCCTAAAAGGAGGCATGGAGAAATAGTGGCTGTGCTGTAATAAGAATCAAGATCTACATACATCCAACCAAGAGGTAAGACTGTTTCTTCTAGAGAGGGCTTCAGATAAAAGTGCAATGGAAATGGAAATCATAAACTTTAGGTACCAGGATGAGAGACTCAACATCGAGTAAGGCCACACAGAAGAACAGCTGAGCGGTTTCAATAAGTTCCCAAAGCCAAAACAGAGAGTCTCAGGAGGATAAGGAGTTTCTACTTTACCTTTGTTGTATGAAATGAACTAATCATACTGCTGTCTGGTCTTACTGAAAACAAGAAAAGTTTGCACAACCCTCTCCTTAGTTTCCCCTTTTCTTGCCAACCACCTATTATCCCTTGATACGTACATAAGCAACAGAAGTTCAAAGAAGTATGTTGTGCTGGTTTGAAAGGATGTATGTTCCCTAGAAAAGCCATGTTTTAACCAAAATCCTATTTCATAAAGGCAGAATAATCCCTATTCAATACTGTATGTTTGAAACTGTAATCAGATCATCTCCCTGGGGATGTGATTTAATCAAGAGTGGTTGTTAAACTGGATTAGGTGACATGTCTCCACCAATTTGGGTGGATCTTGATAAGTTTCTGGAGTCCTATAGAAGAGGAAACATTTTGGAGAATGAAAGAGATTTGGAGACAGCAGAGAATGCTGCAGCACCACGAAGCAGACAGTCCACAAGCCAGTGACTTTTGAGATGAAGAAGTAAAACGCCTCCCGGGGAGCTTCATGAAACCGGAAGCCAGGAGAATAAGCTAGCAGATGATGCCATGCTCGCCATGTGCCCTTCCAGATGAGAGAGGAACCCTTACCATGTTCACCATGTGCCTTTCCAGATAAGAGAGAAACTCTGACTGTGCTCGCCATGTGCCCTTCCACTTAAGAGGAAAAACCCTGAACTTCATCAGCCTTCTTGAACCAAGGTATCTTTCCCTGGATGCCTTAGATTGGACGTTTCTATAGACTTGTTTTAATAGGGACATTTTCTCGGCCTTAGAACTGTAAACTAGCAACTTATTAAATTCCCCTTTTAAAAACCATTCTGTTTTTGGTATATTGCATTCCAGCAGCTAGCCAACTAGAACAGATGTTTTCTCCAACTGACTTGCAGATGTCAACCATGAGGGCAGTAGTTCAGGTTTTCTTCTATGCATTTCCAGGTACTTAGAAAATGTCACAGACCAAGTCATTGACAATTCTTTATTCCACTATAGGTCCACAGTATTCTCATTGCTTTTACTGCTTAATGTATATACTAATAAACTTTAACTCATTGTAAACAGGCAAGCTACAAATGTGAAAAGCTGCATAGGAAAACAATGACTAACAAAACAGCTTTTTTTTCCCAAGAATATCTAATCTGACAATGCACTAGAACCTGCCAGGTAACTTTACCATTCTATAAAAGTCAGATAATTCCTAAGAATTCACAAAATGAGAAATGAAAGAATTTATGACTGTGTGGTTGTTCCCTATAATGGCTGCATGCACTATGCTAAGTGACTTGTTTGGAAATTCTTGCATTTCACTGCTTCAAGTGATTTTCTGCATACTGTGTTACAGTGTATTAATGACAGTTTAAATTCTGATTAAAGTCTATCACAGTGTCTCCTATCATGCAAGATTAATTTTTTGTTGTTGTTAGATCTAAGAACAGGAAGTTGATTTGTCAATGGGAGGGAGTGAGAACAAAATAATCCCCTTATATCATCAACTTCAATGGATTAAATCTGCAATCAATATGTATGTCATTCATCAGAGTAACAAAAGCACTAATTAGCATTCTCCTGTGATGACACACCCCTAGCAGTTAATAATAAAGTCCTCCTCTAGATGACTGCTCACTGATTCTTAAAAGCAAAACTATTGTTGCTGGATGACAACATGGCATAGGATTACCTACCATGGTTTGAAATGCTTGCCACCTTGTCCAGAAAAAAAGAAAAATTGCTACTGGGTATTTATGAAATAATAAATAAATAAAAATTAATAATTGTCTGTCATGATCAAGTTTATTACTGCAGGTTACAACAACTTACCTGGCTACCATCAGAAGCACTTAAATGCCTCATCTTTCTGCCATTTTTATCTGGGCAAGAAAAGAAGCTGCAGTGGTCCCTTTGCCCCTTCATACCCTTGCAGTTAAGAGTCAAGTAAAAGAACACAGTGAACACAGGGACTCTCCTCACAAACAGGCAAGAACCCATGTGAATGTTGTCCCCAAAGGTTCTGCTCCCTAAAAATGCTCTACTCTCACAGGCCCCTCATGCTTGGATGACTGCATGGAAAGGGACAACAACTCATAAGTTTCTAAATGTCAGCTCCAATAGTCTCAAAAGGCCAAGGGCACAGCTAAAGTTCTCAAGAAAAGAGATGAAGAAGCAGTGCTCTGAATGAATTATATATTTGAATATTGTTAAAAGGGGAAAATTTTCCCGGCCCATGCATTTCCCCAAAATAAACAAACAAGCAAACAAAAAAAGGACAATCAAAAATTCAACAAATGGTGTTACAATAACAGGATACTCACATGGAAAAAGAATGAAATGTGACCCCAGGCAAACAGTGTACAAAAAAAAAGGGGGGGGGGGTGGTGAATTTTAGGTTGCATATATTTTATTAGAATAAAAATTTAAAAGAAAAACATAGGACTGTATAACACAGTAAACCTTAAGGTAAACTATGAAACAGAGTTAATAATGCTATTATAATACTAACAATTACAACAAAGTTAGCACACTAATGCAAAGAAGTAATACTAGGGGAGGAGTATATATGGGAACCCTGAGTTTTCTGCATGATTTTTCTGTAAACTTCCAAATTCTCTAATAAAAAAAAAAATAAAAAAAAAAAAGAAGCAATGCTTTGTGTGTCAGCGGAAAGACACCACCATCTAAAGCACATGGCCATTACAAAACAATCTGGAACAATGAACAATAGATACCATAGAACCAGTAGGACTGGCTTGTTGAATAAGGAGTAAATCTGCAGGAAGACGGGTGACCAAAGTGTACAAGCTACCAGGGCACATTTCACAAGAGCATTAAC
Source organism: Tamandua tetradactyla (assembly GCF_023851605.1). Taxonomy (NCBI): domain Eukaryota; kingdom Metazoa; phylum Chordata; class Mammalia; order Pilosa; family Myrmecophagidae; genus Tamandua; species Tamandua tetradactyla. The sequence goes on along the minus strand of NC_135335.1, from coordinate 45,189,677 downwards.
AATGACATTTGTGTAGTCAAGAGGACACATTCATTTCCCTTCTTGTCATACCCCCTACCCAACAAAACTGAAAATGAAAGCAACTGAAAGGACAGTTTGACAAATTTTCATCTATCATCAGAGTCCAAAAGCACTATTTTCAAATATGCTTTTCAAACAATTGTAGTACTTTGAATACCAAGCAGTCATTAAAAAGAGTGAGGCATATTTTTTTTAAAGAAAGAATGAAACAAACAAAAAAAAAATTCAGAATGAGACGCTTCTGCCTATGTAAACGGCACTACCATTTTCCTGTAGAAAATAACATTCAAGCATTATTCCGCCATATTCTGAGGGATTGTTCTTTTACAGAAGAATGCCATATAATGAATGTAGAATGAATCAAAAGGCTCATGTCTTAGTTTCCAAGCACTACCATAATAAAATACTAAAACTGGATGGCTTAAAACAACAGAAATTTATTGTCTCACAGTTCTGGAGTCTAGAAGTCTCAAATCTACAAGGGAGAATCCTTCCTTGCTTAATGTATACTAATAAACTTCCCAGCTTCTGATGGTTTGCTGGCAATCCTTGGGCTTCATTCTCTGCCTCATTTGTCACATGGCATTCTCCCCTGTTTCTGTCTGTCCACATCAGTGATATTGGGTTAAGTGCCCATCTCACTTCAATATGACCTCATTTTAACTTAACTAATTCCATCTGAAATGACCTTATTTCAAATAAGGTAACATTTCTGGGACTTGGGATTAGGACTTCATGTCTTTTCAGGGGACACAATTCAACCGACAACAGCTTAAAACATCACTATTTTTTTTAACTTCTAAAGAAATGATGGATCTAGGCAATGATTATCAATGGCTGCAAAAGTCATTGAGTGAAAGCCTGGAGGCAAATGTTATGATAGATGGATCAGACTGACAATGCCTGCTTAAATACCGAAAGATCTTAAAATCACGCACAATAAAAGCATCAACCACACATTGTGTCTCCTTATATGATACAATAGGATGCACACAACACTATGAAGTATTCGTACTCTACACACATACTGAGAATCTATACATAATGAAGGCTCTAGATCTAAATATAAGTTTTCAGGAATACAGGGACTAGAAGAGTATGCCGATACCACAAAAAATATATATACATATACACACACACAATAGAAGTGTCTATTTTTCCCTTCAGTTTTGCCAGTGTGTGCTTCATCTATGTGGGAGCACTATGGTTAGGTGAATAAATGTTTACGATTATTTCCTCTTGGTGGATTGGCCCTATTATTAATACATAGTATCCTTCTTTGTCTTCTGAAACAGATTTTGACTAAAACTCTGTTTTGTTCAGTATCAGTATGGTTAACCCGGGTTTCTTTTGGTTATTATCTGGATGGAATATCTTTTTCCATTCTTTCACTTTCAACCTATTTTTGTCTTTGGGTCTAAGGTGAGTCTCTTATAAACATATAGTTGGGTCATGCTTCTTCGATCTATTCTGCCAATCTGTGTCTGGTGATTGGGGAGCTTAATCCATTAACATTCACTATTGTTACTGATAAGGCAAGACTTACGTCAGCCATTTTGCCACTTATTTTTCATGTTATATCTTTTTTGTCACTCTTTTTCTTCATTACACCCTCCTTTTGCTCTTAGTTGATCTTTTGTGATATAATAGATTGATCCCTTTCTCATTTCTGTTTCTGAATATAATTTAAATACTTTCTTTGTGGTAACTCTGGGGTTTGTAGTAAACATCTTAAGTCTATGACTTACAATTTGAAAAGGTATTGGTTTTTGTTTCACATGTGTTTCAGTTCTATTTGGTTCACACACATTTGGGGTTACTATGTCTTCTTGGTGGATTGACCATTTTATCATTATCATATGTCTCTCCCTGACTCTGGTAATTTTCTTTGCTCTGAAGTCTATTTTATCTGATGTTAATATAGCCACTCCTGCTTTCCTTTGATTAATGCTCACTTAATATATCTTTTTCCATTCTTTTGTTTTCAACCTGCTAATATCATTAGTATATCTGAAGTGAATTTCTTATATACAACATATTTGGATCATATTTTTTAATCCATCATGCTAACCTACCTTTTAATTATATATTAGACCAGGTGCATTTAATCTGTTTATTAATGTTAGAGCTTAAAACTGCCATTTTATTGTTTTCTGTTTGTTCTCTATCTTTTTTGTTTTGGTTTTCTTTTTTCTACATTTCTGTGGGTTACTTGAACATTATTTTAGAATTCCATTTTGATTTACCAATAGTGCTTTTTATTTTGTATGCTGTATGGTGGGGTCACATTTCA